>NC_059073.1:211299159-211973677 GCF_020497125.1 Mauremys mutica
ATATCTGTGCTATGAATCCTCATGGAGAAGTTCAGAGAAAAGAGATGACAACTGGGTATGGTGTTCGTGGACCTGGAGAAGGTGTACAGTCATGTTCCAAGAGTACTGGTTTGGTGACATTTGCGATGGAGAGGTGTTCCAAGAGGAAATGGTCAGTCTGACCCAAGATATGTATGATAAAGTGACTACCATAGTCAAAACTAAATGGGGCTACAGTAGGGAAATTCCAGTAAATGGAGATGTTGAGATGGGCAATTGGTTGGACACTCTGTGGTTGGAAACGAAACAAGGTTGTAAGGGACATAATGCATTTCCTCCGATTGAAGATAAGTCGAGAGAGGCTAGGCTATATTGGTATGGCATATGAGGCCGGAGCACCATAGCAGTTGGATGGCTCTGGCAATGACTGTGGACTGAAGACGACCAAGGGGGAAACCAAAGATGCGGTACGTGGACAGAGATCATTGGATCCCAGAGTGACCTGTCTGCATGACAGCCTAGTGTACAATAATGAATTTTGGAAGAATGCTATAAAAGTCGCCAATCCCAAATAGGGAAATGCCAAGAAAGAAAATGAAGACTTACCCCCTGGTCACATAAGATGAAAAAACCCCATATTTGGGTTTTAAAGGAAATCGGACTAAAGTTTTACATAGATGTAAGGCCGGATTGTGGCCTGGCTCTATGCAGCTGCAGGGGCATATGGGAAAGCGAGACTCCCCTGCCCCTCACTGCCTAGCACAGCTCCCCACATCTCCAGTGCAGGTGTGAGGGGAGAACAGGTACTGCACATCCAGAACTTCCCCCTCCCACGTTGCAGGTGGGCAGGAAGGGATGTGGAACAGATGGAGCCTCTGTTCTGCCCCAATTCCCACATCCTGGCCAGTATGGGGGTGGAGGTAGTAACCTACTGTTAGTAAGAGCCAGTAGCAGATTATTTCCCTGAGGACTAAGGGAGAACAGAGAAGGATTGTGCCACTCTGAGGCACGATTTCTTCCCTGCAGAGCCGTAACTAGGGCAGGGCGCATGAGAGGGGCAGCCGCCTAGGGCACAGAGCTGGCAGGATTGGCGCAGTACAGGATTGGGCCTAGTGGCGTCAGCCCTCTGCCTCATCCCCCCCAATCCCCCACCCCCAAGCAGGATTGGGCCTAGCAGCATTGGATGGAGTCCATGGGTGTAGTTTGGGGTTGGGAGCAGAGGGAGTATGGAGCTGCTGCTCCTGCCAACCTTGCCTCTGCAGTTGGATGCCGTCTCCTGGGTCCTAGCGCTGATCGTCTTCCCCTTCTTCGTGTGCTGGGCGCCCTGCGTAGCCAGCATCCTGTTTTCTGTACCAGGGTGAGTGCCCGTGAGGGTGGGATATAGGGGAAGGGGGTGAGGTGAGGGGAAGAGGCAGTGGGCAAGGAAAGGGGATGTGATAGGGCAGCAGGAGGGGGATGTGGGAGTGGGGGGAGGTATATAGAGGCAGGGGACAGAGGGGAAGAGGGATAGGATGGGGAAGAGAGGGGGATAGGGAATGGAGGGAAGCAGGTGCCCTGCATGCAGCATCCCCTCGGTGGCAGCAGCAGTTGGGGCTCTCCTGTTCAGCCACCCATCCCCACTCAGCACTGGCAGGCCACCTGTTGCAGGTATCCCCTCCAGTCCCATCCAAATTCTCCCTCCGGCACCCCCAAATATCCCTCTCAGTACACAGACACTCCCCCCACAGCACTCCCCAAAAGCCCCTTCCAGCTCCTCCTCCCCTCCACCCCAGTGGTGTCCTCTATTTGGGATCTTGAAATATGATAACCCTAGTGGCTGCTCCATTCTCACTGCCTGGGTTTCCGGAGCTGGTGGGAGCAAGTCTACCCTGCTAGCAGCTGCCTGCCCGCAGTGCCTGGGCTGGGCACCAGGCTGTGTGACCAGAAGCCATGGGGCTGGGCAGCGGCGGCTCCAGGCACCAGGGCTCCAAGCGCGTGCCTGGGGCGGCAAGCCGCGGGGGGGGGGGGCAGCCTGCCGGTCCCTGCGAGGGCAGCAGTCAGGCAGCCTTCGGCGGCTCGCGTGCGGGAGGTCCGCCAGTCCCACGGATTCGGCGGCAATTCGGCGGCAGGTACATTGAAGCCGCGGGACCGGCGGACCTCCCGCAGGCACGCCGCCGAATCCGCGGGACCGGGGACCTCCCGCAGGCAAGCTGCCGAAGGCAACCTGCCTGCCGTGCTTGGGGTGGCAAAAAAGCTAGAGCCGCCCCTGGGGCTGGGGCAGGACAGCCAAGGAGAGCAAGAGGCAGTTCTGCTCTGACCTGGCTGCAATGACAGGTCCCTGGACAGCAAGTAGGGTATGACCGGGCTGCTGAGAGGCAGGTGCCTAAGGGAGATGAGTACTGCAGGGAGCATCTCATGGCAGCCAGGCTGCGTGGACAGAGCCCAGCTCCAGGGGGTGTCGCTGTCCAGTGCCCGGTTCCTTCGGGGCAGAGGCAAGAGTGTGTCAGGGGCGCAGCTTGGAGCTGTGCTGCCCGCTCTGCCTTGGGCGCACCTGGCTGTGCAGAGGCGGCCAACTCGGGGAGCAAGGCAGGGAGGGCTGCTGAGCAGCCAACCAGTACCCCAGCTCACCCAGCACAGATAGCCAGGGGCCCAAGTGGGCCAGGAAGCTCTGATCTGCTGGCTCCTGGCAGGAGGCAACAGTTTTCAAACTGTGGGACACCCCAAGTGTGAAAACCTCTGTGCTAAATGGGAGGCAGAAATCAGGGAGGGGACATGCGACCCCCTTGTGACCTCCTCCACGTGATGCCGCTAGGGAGTGCAAATATGATTGCTCACCCGGATTCTAAAATGCTTAATTACGGCTCTGCTTCCCTGGTCTGCTCCTTAGGGCAGTGAACCTCATGGCACACTTACACAAGGCCAGAAGTGAAGGAGAAACTAGCACTTAGGTAGAAAGGGTTGTTCCCCACCCTCCACATACATCTGAGAGATGCTATTCACAGGGCAGAATTTGGTCCTTAGGTTTCAAGGCCTGCAAAGTTTACCACAGCTTGAAATGAATGGAAAATCTGAAAGACCCAGAGAACGCAGCAAAAAGGTCATTGTTATCAGTCAGAGAGCACAGCACAGCAGCAAGCTTGTAAGTGAAAAAAAAAATACTGACCATACTGCTGGTCACCAAGCAACCCCAGATTTGGAGGTGCTGTGTCCAAATACAGTTTAAAAGCATCAAAAGAAACTTGACCCCACCCAGGATGATTGGGGGAGGGGAAAATAGGCAGGAAAGAAGTTATTGCCTAGCTTAAAAGAATGACTCTAATGCTGCAGCACACTTCAAGCAAGATTAAAAACTGTAGTTCCCCAAGGAAGAATGAAAATGAATCTGCAGAGTTGGAGGCAATAAAAATAAATAAGGAAAGCCCTAAGCTCCTTGCCTGCTCCTCTTTCCCCTCCCCCACGCACTGTGGCTGTGTAACTTGAAAGTTCTGTGGAAGTATTAATATGCAGCTCTTGCATAGATAGCTTGCCAGTGTTAATAACAAGGCATTTTGGCTCCAGATTTTGCTTTTGTGTGGCTATTCTGAGAAGGTGTTTACATAAGATATGTTTATATAATCACTTTCAGCTAAATCACTTCTGGCATTTATTTTTCAGTGCATACACATATACCTGTGGGTACACAAACACTCCAGCATTTCCAAACACAGACAGGAGTAATAATCCTAGCTCTGACTGATCTGGGTGTTTTTGTTTTTTAATAAACATTTAAAACCAAATCCCAAACTCCCCAGAGGAACCAAGATGTTCTCAATTCAGCTCCTAAAATATAGTGGGGTGAGTGCACAAAAGTGAGACTGCCTTTAGGAGGAGGAGAGATCTGACCTCAAACAGCTTGTCCTGCATGGATACCCCATCCTGAGGCACTGACATGTGGAATGTTTTTGTCCAGGGTATATCTGTGTAATTAAAAAACGCAGGCCCAGATTTCCTCCCTATGCTCCCATACAAAACCACACAAAGAAGAGGCCAGGGTTCCAGGGAAGAACCTCTGTGATGTCCCTTTGTAAAACTTCTTCCATTGCAGTGGTGTGGTGTGTTTATACACCCGTGTTCGTTCTGTCTGGGATTTGGCCCCAAACCCCATGGATCTAATGGAGGCAAAAGGGTCATCCACACACACAGACTTTTGCCTCTACACTGGTTCCCCAGCCCCAGGGGATCTGCTCCAGTTTCTGTCACCACTACTTTGGGATTTCCTTGCCGGCTACAGGCCATAGAACCCACCACCCCATGAGGTGCCTACCTTAGTTAACACTGCAGATTCCCCACAGAGCTGAAGAGCAGACAATACGCTCTCCAAGAACTGTCCTCCAAGTCCAGGGAATTGTGTGGGCAAGTAGCTGGGAAGTGGTGCTGAAGGCAGTTACAAATCTGGATATGGGGGGCTGGAGGACTATGAGATGCAGTGTAGTTAGGTGTGTATTTTTTTAAGGCTAGAATTACTTGGTGCAGCACTTTGTGTTTCAAAAGAATCCTGTTAAAAATCTTTCTCCCTAGGGGAGGAGAGAAGCTTCTCTCTGAGAGGTGCAAAACTTCCTTGGGTCTTTGTTCAGTGAGCAGAAGGGATCTTAAATTCTTTGGCAAGGTTGAAGAATCATGTGTGTTGTGTGGGGGGAATATACAAGACGTGTTGCTATTTCTTTGGAAGAAATATTTTAAAAAAAACATGTTTATTGCAAGCATTTTTAAGAGGTTCACATTTTATTCCCTCTATTACAATTTAATGTAGGGTTGATGTTGTAATTTTTAATACAGAAGGTTTTGAGTTAGCCCTGTGGCTACAGTTAAAATAAAACAGTGATCTGATGTAAATTAATATGTCATACACAGTTATAACATACAAAATCCATAAACTAGATTGTGCAAAGAAAATAGCTTGTTTAGCAGTAAATGTTGCTAGTAATGCAGTAGCCTTGTCAACATATTTAATTAGAGCAGTCAAGAGAAGTGTGGAGGAACTTCCTTATTTTTGATTTAAAAGCTTGTGTTGATTTGCCATGTTGTACCTTAGGGACAAAAGAGCTTGTTCCTTATTAAAGCAATCATTTTATAAGCAAAGTTTCAGGGATCTGTATGTTAGCGTGTTTGAGTCTATTCTCCTCTTTGTGTATTTGAGGCAGGGATGGCGGGGGAGGCAAAGGTGCTTTTGAAATACCTTTGTGCTTCCTGTATTGTGCAGGGCCACCCAGAGGATTCAGGGGGCCTGGGGTCTTCGGCGGCGGGTCCCGGGGCGGAAGGACCCCCTGCCGCCGAATTGCTGCCGAAGACCCGGAGCGGAAGAAGCTCCGGGGGCCCGGGCCCCGCAAGAGTTTTCTGGACCCCCCCGGAGCGAGTGAAGGACCCTGCTCCAGGGGCCCCGAAAAACTCTCGTGGGGGCCCCTGCAGGGCCCAGGGCAAATTGCCCCACTTGCCCCCCCCTCTGGGCGGCCCTGGTATTGTGGGGCAGTCCAGAGGCTTATCTGACTCCTTGCATAAGTGACAGTAGCCTCAGGGCTCCCCTAATTTATGCTCCGCTTCTCCACCCCCAGAAAAAGGAATATGACCAGAGTGCAGGGCACACTGCAACATCCTCAATCTGCCAGCAAGACTGGTGCAGAGTTCTTCAGTGAAATCCTGGCTCCATTGAAGTCACTGGGACTTTTGCCACCTCAGCTCTACACCAGCGAGAGAGGTCCTCTGCCCAGGGGTTATTCTCAGGTCTGCTTCTGCCCATCGTGAGACTCCTTTACTCTGCCAGAGCTACATAAAGAGAACTTAGTGTAACTGGGAATAGGGGGCAGTGTGCATGTGATGTGTGTCATCCATACTTCTATCACTGGATTTGGTTCCAAGTCAGAGTCATAGGAGTCTGAGGTCTTGTCGAGCATTTGATGTGATCTACACACACACCCCCCAATAGGTGTTGAATGTGATGAGTTTTGTTGATGGAATTGTAGCATTATCCCATAGAAATATCAGGATTATATGCAGATGTGTGCATAGGAGCTGACTTCCTCTCTACCTGGGGGGGCTTGACTCCCCCCCTCTGCCCCAGGCCCGCCCCCACTCCACCTCTTTTCCTCCAAGCCCCCACCCCGCCTCTTTCCACTCCACCTATTCCCTAAGCCCCCCCTTCCCGCCCCTGCACTGCCTCTTCTGAACCTTCCCCTGAATGCGCCTCCTCCCCCTCCCTCCCAGAACCTCACCGCTATTCCGCAGTGTGCAGGGTTTTATTTATAGTGTTGCCAACTCTCGTGATATCAGGTGTTTTTCTTACAGCTCCACCTTCCGGAGTGATATAAATATGTGAGAATCTCAGATTTCATTTAAAAAAAAAAGGTTTGAGTCCCCACTGTTGGAAATTAAAGCTTCAAAATACATACCTTAAAGGCTCAGAAACCAGAAGGCAAATAACCAGAATCCAGTATGTTATTTTAAAAAATTTGTTTTTAAGCCATCTGTTAACAGCGGGGCAAGGAGCTGACTCATGATTTTTGAATTCTTAGGTTTGGCAATATTGTTTTTATGTCGGGGTCAATGAGCTTTGCTGGATTTTATTTTTAAGAGAGCACAGTTTGGTGCTCAGCATTGTGTGCAGCTATCAAGGGCCTGATCCCGAGAAAGGCAGCTGTAACTCCTTGGAATAGATCAGGGGTCGGCAACCTACGGCACGCATGCCAAACACAGCACGCAAGCCAATTTTGAGTGGCACACTGCCGTGGTCCCGGCCCCCAGCCCCACTCAGCCCCACAACCCACCGCTCTCTCCTGCGGGGGCAGGAGGCAGAAGCTTGGTTCTGCTGCAGCCAAGCTTCCCCCCTCCCCCGCTTCTACCCCCCAGCGTGGTGCTTTCTTGCCCCTCCCCGTCTCCTTCCCTGCGAGGGAGGGGGAAGAGTGGCAGCATGCACGCAGTTCGTAGAGGAGGCAGAGAAGAGGTAGGGATGGGGCCTTGGGGAAGGGGGTGGAACAGGGCATATCCCTTCCAGCCCCCAGCCATGAGCCGCTCAGGGCAGGGGGCTGGGAGCACCCCTACGAGCTGAGCACCCCAGCCCTCTGCCCTGACTCCCACACACACACTCAGCCTTCTGCCCTGCAGCCCCCATACCCCCAGCCCTCTGCCCTGACCCTTGAACCCCCCCACACACTCAGCCTTCTGCCCTACACCCCTCACACCCCCACTGCCCTCTGCCCTGACCCCTGAACCCCCCCCACACCTCCACTGCCCTCTGCCCTGACCCCTGACCCCCCCCAAACCTCCACTGCCCTCTGCCCTGACCCCTGAACCCCCCCCACACCCAGCCTTCTGCCCTACACCCCCCACACCTCCACTGCCCTCTGCCCTGACCCCTGACCCCCCCCAAACCTCCACTGCCCTCTGCCCTGACCCCTGAATCCCTCACACCCCTGCCCTCTGCCCTGACCCCTGAACTCCTCCCCCAGGTCTGGGATCCTGGCCGCAGGCCCTGCTCAGCCCGCTGCTGGCCTAGGTGAACAGACCCCCAGGCTGGCAGCCAGCTGAGCAGGCTGGCGGCGTAAGATCAGCATTTTAATTTAATTTTAAATGAAGCTTCTTAAACACTTTGAAAACCTTGTTTACTTTACATACAACAATAGTTTAGTTATATAATATAGACTTATAGAAAGAGACCTTCTAAAAATGTTAAAATGTATTACCGGCACGCGAAACCTTAAATTAGAGTGAATAAATGAAGACTCGGCACACCACTTCTGAAAGGTTGCCAACCCCTGGAATAGATTTTAAGAGCCAGATTTTTCAGAAGTGCAGAGTATCCACAGCTCCCATTGACTTCTATGGGAGTTATAGATGCTCAAGACTTGGGCAAATCAGGATTGAAGCAACTGAGCTCTGTGCTATGTTGCAGTTCCTCTGTTTTTGAAAATCCTACCCATAATGCTTTACACACCCGTAGGTCTTTTCAGATGAGGATTTAAAAACCTTTTACAAACATTAATTAAATTAAACCTTATAACATCCCTATAAAATAGACCTGTGGCATTATAGAGACAAGGTGGGTGAGGTAATATCTTTTATTAGCTGAACTTCTGCTGATGAAAGAGAGAAGCTTTCAAGCTACACAGAACTCTTCTTCAGGTATCAGTCATTTCATGGAGGAATAAAGCAAGTAAGAGGAAGTGACTTTCTCAAGGGCAGGCAGCCAATTAGTGGCAGAGTTGGCAATGAGACCAGAGGTCTTGCTTCTCAATGACCTGTTGTAAGTACTAATCCAGACTAAACAGAGTGCATGCTAAGCAACACTGTCACGGTAATGGGAGAGTGGGGACAGGAAAAGAGCACACCAAAGGCAGCTGGCAGGGGGGGGTAGACAGGGGCTGTACCACTGCTTCAGTCTATAAAATGCGTGCGGGCAAGCCCTAGCTGAAGTAGGGAGATCTCTTTTTAAGTCATGTAGATCATAGCCATGCCAGATCCAGGCAATCCCCCTTCTTGCACATGTGAGAGAGTCTGTTACTGGAGAGCTAAAGGAATCCATGGCGTTGAGTCTGTTTTTCTTCTCGCACCAATTGAAGCTGGAAGTAATTCAATTGAGATCAATAGACTTATAGGGTAAGTGGTGCAAGTTGAAGAGAATCAGGGTCATATTCTTGACTTCACAAAAGACTGGGCATCGGTCAAGAGCCTTTGACGCCAATGAAGTGTAAAGTAGGAGATATCTTGAACAAACTTCAAGAGATGGAAAATGTGAGTGGTTGACCTGGAAAACACAGTGTCTGCCTTTGATGTTGCGCAGTCAGCAGAGCTTACCAAAAATAAATACATGGCAAACAGACTGGACTAGCTTGAAGTTTAATACATGGAAGGAGGGACCCTCATGAAGAGGCCAACTTTCTCTCTCAGTGGCTTTCAGGGCTCATGGGGACAGTAGCTCCAAAGAGGGGGTTTTCAGCAGCTGAGATCCCTGTCATTGATTCATCCCAGCACAGTTCTAATGATTTGCAAGACCCTTCAAATGAAGATAGTATTCCTCTAAAGCAGATGGAACTGCAAGGAAATGGGAAGTACTGTACCAGGGGACAAGAATCAGGAAGTACGTGGCAGGCCTTCTAAAGAAAAAAGAACATTTTACAGCCAAGAGGGAAGAAGCGTGGAGACATCAGGTTCTTCCTAATAGTCTTCCACTTTCCCCCCATTGGTAGATAGATATGGGAGGCTGGAATTTGCACACACGGAATACTGAATTCTTCATTGTTAGGAAGATGCTTTGGCTGAATCTTTCCTTAGATCAATTTGGAGTGGCCGGAATTGCCAGTGGGTTCCTGGTTGTCACAGACTTGAGTTGGACTAGTTTCTTCTGCACATTTTCATATGTCCCTTTACAGAGGGTACCATTTTGGAAATGTACTCCTACAGTCCAGTATGGTACATTATAGTTCCAAACTGTGTTTCGATGGATGGTTAAAAATCCTCACATTGCCCTGCTGCGGGGGACTGTCCTTTTCAGTGCACACACATCACTAGGATCATTTTCACTGGGGCTCTTTCACTGCCAACTCATTTAATTACAATGATGTTTCATCTTTGGGTTAAATGGTACCATTTAAAAAGCCCTGTGTTGGGGGGCAGATGCTCAGGCAAGAGTAGCTGGAGAGGAATTGCGCCTTAAGATGCACGAGGGAAATGAGTCTTTGTACCCCTTCTCTGCATAATAGAAACAAGCAATCCCTTGGGGTGGTGCAACCTGCTCCCTGCAACACACCAGAGCAACTTTGCAGGCAGGTGAAGAAAAAGGGTAGGACCATGGCCCCGTTTCCTTCCTTTCACTACCTCGGCTGCTTTGTGCCTCCAGAGAGAAGTTCCTGCACCATCCAGAACACAGGTATTTGCTTGTTCTTGGCTATTAGCTGTGTATGAGAGCAGCTCCTTGTGCCCTTCTTTCTCTCAAACCCCCTCTCTCCGCCCTCACCCCACCCTCCACCCCGTCCTCTGAGAAAGAAGCTGGGGCAATCTGGCTCTATTTGTTGGTTGACACTGAAGAAATACATGGTATTTCAAGCTACCTTTTCAATGTTTCCAAATCTGATATGTAATAGTAGGGCTAAGATGCCATCATAGTGCATAACAAAGGCATATGTAATGGCATGTGCATTGCTCTGGATATATGTAATGGATTTGTTACAGAATTTAAAAGGTGTTTGTAGGCTTTTAGTTATATAGTCTATCATGTTACATTGCTGATGTCTTACTCTAGTGCTTTGATCACAGTATTTACTGGTGTGTTGCTGTGAAATGTGAAACGGATAAAATGCAAAGAAAGTCATATGTAGGCTTCATCCTTGTGGATCTTAAAACATTTATTACTCACAAAATGACAAACCTAGCAGAGCATCCTGGATTGCAGAAAATAGCTTATAAAAGTTCAACAGATAATCAAGGCTTTTTGGAAAAAAAATTGGATATATGTCATCTTGTCACAAGGTAAAGGTCTTGGTAGGACTTGCTAGTCTAAAAAGCAGATTATGCTTGAAAATAGTAAATGATACATTATATATATTATAAAATAGTAAATGATACATTATATATATATATATATATATATATATATATATATATATATATATATATATAATACAAACAATATATGTATGTATGTAATTGGGATATGGATATATATTAACTCTACAGAAACCTAAAAAATAATGAAGATGATTTTTAAAAGGGGAGACAGGGAATGGATTAAATGAATAATGACCCCTATTAAAAAATATATTTTCAAATAAGTGTGTGGAATGTGTGCACTTTAAATGGGCTTTATCTTGTTACATGGCAGAACTTCCTTGCACTAGCTCCCCTCTAGGATTTGGAAAGTGTGTGTGTGTGTTTAGAGTACCTTTGGGGAGGGAAGGTGGAGAGAGGAGGATTGAGAATGAAATTGTGTTGGTGGATGGAACATGTATTTTAGAATGAAATGCCGATGCTGAGGAAAATGAAGAATGAAATGTTGATGGGGAAGATAAGAGGAGAAAGTAAAATGCTGGGTCAACCTTGCTCTATCTCCCGGTACCTCTCCTTCCCGCTTTCAGTATGTCTAGATATATTTATGTACATTTAGGCAGATTTATGCAGCTCTGCAATCTGCTACCTTCCTTTCTAAGGAAGTTGGCAAAGATTCTGAGTTTGCGCTGGTTTTTACAGCAAGATAACACCACTGTCTTCATTGAAGTTGCTCCTGATTTACACTTGTGTGAGAGTAGAATCAAAGCCTGAATCAGGCTTTGATTCTACTCTCACACAAGTGTAAATCAGGTTGGTACACCTTCTATGGTACAGGTTGGTACATCTTCTATGCTGAGGGGGCTGGAAGCAGATGTATATTATATTTGTTTAGAATCCCTGAGATTCGCCTCTGAATTTGGTGCAGACCCTGGTTTGAAATATCTTTCCTGAGTTCTGCAGCCTGCAAATATTTTCTAGGAAAATCTACATAATTAAACCAAATTATTTTCATATGACATTTATTCTCAGAAGGAAAGGTCTATGTGTCTCTCACATATTATAGGAAACCAGGTAAGATGGCCATTTCAGAAGGCTTTATGTTGGCTCTGCTTCTGTTACTGTTGTTTTCTTTATTCCCTGTCTGCTACTTGTTTGATGGTGATTCCAATCGCACCCTGTGTCAATGTCTGCCACTGTGTGAAAATGAAAAAAAGTGTCACGCTCCCCGCTACCTCCCAAATACAATTTGATTAGAGAGGTAACCAAGCACTAGATTTCTTTCCAGAGTGCAGAAATATTCTAGGAAGAACTTGCTGGAAACAACATGTTTATACAGGAATTCTGAATTCCCATAGCTGCACCTCCTTCCTCAGCATGGGAGCTCTCAGGAGGAAGGAGGTGTGGTATGAGTGCTGCCCCGGCTGCCCTCACAATGCCTTGGGGGACCTTGAGAGAGCCAGACTAGCTCCAGGATTGGGAGAGGACAAAGGTGGGGATGTGCCATCTCCTTTTACACCCATTGAGTCATGCACCAAGCAATATTCAGCCAGACCTAAGGATCGGGGCCCTTAAACGGGGCAGGTTTATGGAGACAGTTGTTTCTTTTAAGAGCCATCTAATTAAATTAAAAGTGAACTAAGCAATCAGGACTCTTTCAAACTGTGAGAAATTCAGGGTATGTCTACACTACAGGATTATTCCGATTTTACAGAAACTGGTTTTTAAAAACAGATTGTATAAAGTCAAGTGCATGTAGCCACACTAAGCACATTAATTAGGCGGTGTGCGTCCATGTACTGAGGCTAGTGTCGATTTCTGGAGCGTTGCACTGTGGGTAGCTATCCCATAGTTCCCGCAGTCTCCCCCGCCCATTGGAATTCTGGGTTGAGATCCCAATGCAAAAACAGTGTCACGGGTGATTCTGGGTAAATGTCATCACTCAATCCTTCCTCCATGAAAGCAACGGAAGACAATCAGTTCACGCCCTTTTTCCCTGGATTGCCCTGGCAGACGCCATAGCATGGCAACCATGGAGCCCATTTAGCCTTTTGTCACTGTCACCGTATGTGTACTGGATGCTGCTGACAGACGCGGTACTGCAGTGCTACACAGCAGCATTCATTTGCCTTTGCAAGGTAGCAGAGACAGTTACCAGCCCTCTTGCACCGTCTGCAATTGTAAATTGGTGATGAGATGATGGTTATCAGTCATTTTGCACCATTTGCAATTGGAAATTGGCGATGATGGTTATCAATCCTTTTGTACCATCTGCTGTTGTCATGGGTGCTCCCGGCTGGCCTCGCTGAGGTCAGCCAGGGGCGCATGGACAAAAATGGGAATGACTCCCCAGGTCATTCCCTTCTTTATGTTTTGTCTAAAAATAGAGTCAGTCCTGCCTAGAATATGGGGCAAGTGTACTAGAGAACCAGAGAGCACAGCCACTCTGTGTCAGAGCCCCAGAGATCCCGCAGAAATGATGAGCTGCATGCCATTCTAGGGGGTACCCCCTGCAACAACCCCACCCGTTGCTTCCCTCCTCCCCCCAACCCTCTTGGGCTACTGTGGCAATGTCCCCCCATTTGTGTGATGAAGTAATAAAGAATGCAGGAATAAGAAACACTGACTTTTTAGTGAGATAAAATTAAGGGGGAGGCAGCCTCCAGCTGCTATGATAGTCCAGGCAGGACATTAAAGGGTGCAGGGGACAGGGGCGCAGCCTCCCACTGCTATGATAGTCCAGGCAGTACAGAATCTTCTTTAGACATGAAAGGGGGGGGGGGCTGATGGAGCTCAGCCTCCAGCTGCTATGATGAGGACGGTTACCAAGCGTTTTGTACCATCTGCCGGGAATGACCGGGTGTCATTCCCATTTTTACCCAGACGCCCCCAGCTGACCTCACCGAGGCCAGCCAGGAGCACTCATGGGCTGATGATGACGATGGATACCAGTCATTTTGCACCGTCTGCCACCGGGAAGGGGATGCTGGTGTTCAGCGCTGCAGTACCCCGTCTACCAGCAGCATGCAGTAGACATAGGGTGACACTGAAAAAAGGCAAGAAACGATTTTTTTCCCTTTTCTTTCGGGGGGGGGCGGAAAGGGTGTAAATTGACGACATATACCCTGAAACACGCGGGAAAATGTTTTTGACCCTTCAGGCATTGGGAGCTCAGCCAAGAATGCAAATGCTTTTCGGAGACTGCGGGGACTGTGAGATAGCTGAAGTCCTCAGTACCCCCTCCCTTCCTCCCTCCATGAGCGTCCATTTGATTCTTTGGCTTTCCGTTACGCTTCTCACGCAGCACTGTGCTGAGTCCCTGCTGTGGCCTCTGTCTATCATAGCCTGGAGATTTTTTCAATGCTTTGGCATTTCGTCTTCTGTAATGGAGCTGTGATAGAACAGATTTGCCTCCCCATACAGCGATCAGATCCAGTATCTCCCGTATGGTCCATGCTGGAGCTCTTTTTGGATTTGGGACTGCATCGCCACCCTTGCTGATCAGAGCTCCACGCTGGGCAAACAGGAAATGAAATTCAAAAGTTCGCGGGGCTTTTCCTGTCTACCTGGCCAGTGCCTTTGAGTTCAGATTGCTTTCCAGAGCGGTCACAATGGTGCACTGTGGGATACCACCCGGAGGCCTATACCTTCGAATTGCGGCCACACTAACCCTAATCCGACATGGCAATACTGATTTTAGCGCTACTCCCCTCGTCGGGGAGGAGTACAGAAATCGGTTTTAAGAGCCCTTTATATTGATATAAAGGGCTTCGTTGTGTGGACAGGTGCCGGGTTAATTCGGTTTAACGCTACTAACTTCTGTTTAAACACGTAGTGTAGACCAGGCCTCAGTTTGGAAATTCCCAAAGGTTCTTCATCCATATATGACTAACTGAACTTTACTGAGAGCATGGATGTTTCACGTATTTTGGTGACATCCCTTCATTGGCATGGGTGATGTCAGAAATGTATTAAGAAGCCAAGAGGAAGCCAACCAGAGACTTTGCTGCAAGGCCACTCCTGGCCTGGCTGTCAAACACTGTAGACTATATGAAAAATAACTTGAAAGCTGGGATTCTTTTCAACAGGCAGGAAGGAGGAGACCGCTGCAGTGCAGAAAATCTTGACTGTCTAAAGGAAAGTCATGGGTGCCAGCATGGTGCTGAGCAGCGTTCCATCTAAGTGAGCTTCCTTTTAATCCTGTTTCCTGTTTCCTGGTTGAGATAGTCAGTCATCGACAGCTTTGAATCTGGAGAACCAGCTCTTGAAATTAGTTGGCAAGGACTTGAGGAAGTCTTAATTTCTTGGCTGTCTCAGCAGACAGGCTAGTGATTTAAATGGGCAATCAGGACTGAACTCCCTTGACATGCTGCCTCCCAGACCCATGTTGAAATATATTATCAGGGCAGAGAGAAGAAGCTTCTTCTGCAAGAAAACAGGTTTGTAATTTTCCATTGTTGACAGTGTGGCACTTTCGGTGAGCACTGAATTGACTTGCTTTTTATTTTATTTTATTAATAGAGGTTATGAATTGAGGCAAAGGTCTCAGAAACACAGTGACACATACTCGCAAAGCAATATAACAAGGTTTCCTTTGGTGTGAATAATGCCCATGACAGGCATCTGAAATTCATAAGCATCCACCACAACCCTTGTTCAAACAAGTCCTTGCTATATTGTGAACATGATCAAACCATCTCACGCCCAAGAAGTCACACTTCAAAATTACTGTGGTTGCAAACTCAGATGTTCAAGAATTAGAAAGTTTGCAAGCAATTTCCTTCCCGGGCAGCTTGGAAGCCTGGATGTGTTATAAGATATCACGACAAAAAGCCACTGCAGAAGCTTTGATGATGCAGATTTTCACTTTGGAGCTGTACAATAGTGTAGCAGGGTGGACCCTGCTCCTGCTGTGAAGAGGTTTAAAAAGTGGCCTGGCAGGGCTTGAGAGCAGTGGCTCTCAAGGCTGAGTTGATTGGGGAAGTGGCTGCAGCTGGGGGCCATGCCCCAAACTGAGCCCAGGGCCTTATAAAAGGCCAGGGAAGCCAGAAGCCAAACAGTCTCTCTCTGTTTCTAGAGGGAGATGGGCCTGGCTGCTGGGAACTGAGACAAAGTACCTAGAGTGGAGCAGGGCTGGGGAAAGGTAGAGGAGCTGGGGAGCTCCTGCCTGGAAAACCCCAGGCTGCGGCCTAGCATAGGGCAAAAGGTACTGGGGGTTGCAGGGGGCAACCTAGGGGTAGGCCAAGGCAGCAGGTCCAAACCCCCTTTGCCGATGATGAGTGCTGGCTACTGCAGTCTGCCCCAGCGAACGGGGGCTAGATAGAGACTGGGCAGTAGCCACTACTGAGGCGAAGTGGGGATAGTAGGGTGGGGGTTCCCCTGGGATGGGGAAACCCAGTTAAGACTTAAAGGGGCACCGGGGTCCTGGGAGGGACACGGGGCCAGTAGCAAACAGGTGGATCACCGGCCTGCAGAGGGCGCTCCAGGGCTGGAAAGAGCTAATTCCCTGAGTCACCAGCAGGAGGTGCCGCAGGGGGTGAGTCCGACCCGTTACAAATAGGTTCAAACCCCGCTTAAGGTCAGACAGGTCTGCTGCTATGTATTTGTGTAGTTATGTGAGATGTGCAGACATTCATGTTCATAACTACTACTATAATATATATAATAAATCAAAATCTGAAGTATGAAACCTTTGAATGTTTATCAGATTACCTTGATTATATAAATATTAATGAACCGTTGGAACACCAATGGCCCACGGTGGCACATTTACACTTCTTGAAGTAGTTTGTATGTTGCAAAATGCTGGTACTGCCTAACGGAACAGCACCAACACTCATTGGTTTTTCTTCTTCACTGTAAGTAAGGGACAGAATCCATCACCCTTGATCTGACAGAGTAGCATCTTACTCCTAGTAAGTGGAAATCAGTGAGGCTAGTCATAGAGTGAGGCATTACTCAATGTAAGGATGACAGAATCGGGCCCTAAACCAACAGTGAAAAGTTCAAAAGCTGGAGCTGTTGTAGAACCAAGAGGAGCTAACAAACTAATTGTCGTTATCACACAACAGCCCCCAAATCTTTTTCAGAGGCATGGCTACCCAGGATAATCAGCTGAACATGAGCTCTCAATGTGATGCTGTGGCCAGGAGAGCTAATGTGATCCTAGGATGCATAAAAGGGGACATCTTGAGTAGGAGTAGAGAGGTTATTTTACCTCTGTATTTGGCACTGGTGCAACTGCTGCTGGAATACTGAGCCCAGTTCCATTGTCCACAATTCAAGAAGGATGTTGATAAATAGGAGAGGGTTCAGAGAAGAGCCACAAGAATGATTAAAGGTTTAGAAAACAGCCCTTAAAGTGACTGTGATGAGATGTTCATACCCACCCTGGTCTAGGTTAATGAGGCTGAGAAGAGGCCAGTTAAGTAGATAGGCCCAACCTGAGGGGAATTAGGTGGCCTAAATAACCATGGAAGGGGGAAAACATGTAATGATCTGGCCAGAGGGCCACACTATGAAGAAAGGCCACCCTGAGTCAGAGAGAGAGTGACGTGTCAGGGCACATGGACAAGCGACAGAAGGAGCTAATCCGCAGAGCAGCTAAGAGGAGGTGCCCTAATGGCGAGGGTACTCCATGCCAGTGCAAAGCTAAATAGATTGTCAGGCTCAAAGAGGAGGTTAAGGGGTGACTTGATTAGTCTATAAATATCTACATGGGGAACAAGTATTTAATAATGGGCTCTTCAGTTGAGTAGAGGAAGGAATGACAATCCAATGGCTGGAAATTGACACCAGACAAATTCAGATTGGGAATAAGGCATACATTTTTGACAGTGAGAGTAATTACCCCTTGGAACAATTTACCAAGGGTAGTGGTGGATTCCCCATCACCGGCAATTTTTAAATCAAGATTGGATGTTTTACTAAAAGATCTGCTCTAAGAATTATTTTGGGGCAGTTCTGTGGCCTGTGCTACTGGAGATCAGACAGATCATCACAATAGTCCCTTCTGGCCTGGGAATCTCTGGATCCTAGTGCTGTTCCTAGTATACATTACAACAATCTGAAGGCTCTTTTAACTTCCACCAACTGCCAATGGCCTCAAAGTTGCTTCAGAGAGGATCACGCCGCACTAGGCAGTTAAGGAACATGTCTTGTCTTGCTGCTCACTCTTCATCTCTTCCTTTAGAATTCTCCATTGGTGTTGGAGTAAGCACACAAGCTGGGCCAGCTTTGAGAATGGCTTTTCATTTGTTAAAAAAAGTCAGTTGGCCAATAAGAAAATGTCCTCTAATCACAGTGATTTGCTGGTAATTTACTGGTAACATTGTTCTTTGAAGTAAAAAGTTTATTAGCAGAGTTGTATTTTTTTTTTAATCTGGATAAGGTATAATATTGGGAACTTACTTAGGAATTCTACTTAGTTGAGTAGTTAGAGAGGAGTACAGGCAATTCGTTTCTACTAGATTCTTTTGTTTCATCCCTGGAATCTTCTTACTGATGCAACAGATTGAGGCTGTGAGAAGAAAACATTGCTTATTTCTTCCCATATAGTTGAAGGTTCACATTTATCATTGTCCCATGCATAAGAAATAGATACTTTTGACATTTGAGTTATTAACTGGAATGGATGCACCAAACCTACCAGTGCTAAAAGGGTAGGTTAGGAAGATCACACCGTATCTGGTCCTTAGTGCACTTACGATGATACTTTACTTCATGCTATAGCCACAAGTATATGACACTTCAGAGGAAATTGAAACATTCCATAATGCACCTGCACATGGAAAGAACTTCCTTCCTGTTTCCACAGGCTGTGTCTTGAAGCATGAAATCTGCGTGTTTTTATCACAGAATTATGGCTTGCTTTCCCTATTAAGGATTACAATGAAAATGGACTAAATTATCTTACAGTTTATGGCAGCTTCATTGCAGGACCTCCTGGAAGCAGGGAGCTGCTGGTAAAAGGGAGGGTTGGGGCTAGAATCTGAAGGCCGCTAGCACAGCCTAAAAATTAGGCAGTGCTGGTTGAGAAAGGCATAGCCAAAGGATTTGCTGACTCATCACTGTTGGCCAAGCTTCTGTGTAGCCACCAAATAGAAATATGAGGCCTTCTCCCAGTGGAGGGAGGGCAGGAATGGAAACACAACCTATGCTCCACTGGAAGTGGATCACTCTATGGTGCAGCGGCCCCCACTGGCAGTTTCCTCACTGGCAAACTGCACCTCCCTGTGGCAGAGAGGGGTAAACCTAGCCCATTATCTGTTCCCCACTAGGCAGCAGCATGCATTCCTCTCTGATTTGATGCCACTTTTCTGGGGGGGTTGATCCTGAGCTGCAACTTTCCATGCTTTCATAATATTTAAAGCACAAGCTCTAACACTCTTGTAAAGTAGTTTTTCCCTGTGGAAGGTGAAGTCTTTAGTGTTTCTCCTAGCTTCCACCACTGCCTTTTCACTGCCTTTTTTCCTCCTCTCCACCTGTACCAGTCTTGGTGAAAGTTCACAATAGGTCAGATGCTCTAAGAGATTGTTCTCAAGCTTTATTTATGGTTATTGGACCTTGCCAGTTCATTAAAAAATATATATATGTAATTTGCAATTTGCTCAAAAACCCACTGCCAACAGTGACCTTGGTAAATAAATTATTGTTATTATTGGTTCTGCTAGTGAAAAATGTTAGCTGAATTTTTATGGACTGAGTATTCATGCAAGGTGAAAATTTGAGTGCAGCTTGCAGAGTGAATACAAATGCAACCATTAGCATCCCAGACCCATTTTTACCACAGAGCTCCTACAGAAACAAGAGAGATTTGAAATGACAACAATCACCCACTTCAAAAGAGATGGGGAAACAATGCTTTTATTATAGTATTTAAAACAAACAAACAAAAATAATACTTTTGATCAGAGTTTCTCTCAGAATTTGAATTCGCCTGTATCTGTTTGGTGCAGACAACTCTCCTCTGGTCACCCAAATGTTATCACTGCAGTCTTCCTCTCATTTCTCCTGGGATTCCAACACAAGTCTCTGAGTGAGCACCTCTAATTTAACTGGGATTGTTCACGCTTAGATTAAATCTGTCGAGAAAATGGGAGCCTCAGGCAAGGACTAGGTGAGAATGTCTTCTAGATTTGCCAAGGATTTCTACTCTGTCTCCTCTCACAATTAGGTCGGTCACTGGCTGGAGGCACAGTACATACATTACAGTACTCTCAGTGCTGTCACATAATTTTTTTTGGAATAGTGAAAACAATGTGGATAGATTATAAGTGAAGGATGGGCCCGTGTTAGCCGGATGCTCTCTGTGAAGTCATTTCATCCTCATTGTACAGGATGATTTGGGGGATGAGATGTGTGTCAGATCTAGCTCAGAAACTAAACCAATAAATCTGAAGAGTAGGTGATGTTATGATAGCTGTAGAAGATGATCCAAAAAAGTTTCTCCTAATGACAGTGAAATATAAAACAAGAGGTAACCACTAGGGGAAACAAAATAGGGCTGGATGAACCTGAAGATGTTTGAACTCAGACTCTCTGTTTTGATCAAACTGGACTTGGGACCTGATTCAGGCCCACTGAAGTCAATGGGAGCCTTTCCACAGACTTCAAATGTCTTTGTATGCACTTAGTTTGAGAGCCTGGTGTGACATACCTGGGGTATAATCCAGACTAATGAGTAGCTGTGTCACCTCTACCCTCTAACCTGAGGTGCCCTTTACACTGCTTTGCTGCTGTAGCATCCAGCCTGGACCACTCTCAAACAGCCTCCAGCATGCAAGTCATGCCCAGCTCTGTGTGTGTGTGTGTGCGCGTTCGCGCGTGTGCGTGTTCGCGTGCGTTGCAGCCAGCCAGCCACACCTTGGTTATACTGGAGGGTGACCTCAACACACCCCCAGTCCTAGATTTTCTCCCAGAAACGTATGTCCTGTACTGCCCAGTCCTCTCCTGGACAACACAAGCTTATATAAAGTCCATCATTTTATTAATAGAAATGATATGCACATATCTTGCTACCCCAGCTGGGAGCAAGGCCACAGGCAGTCTGTGTGGAAGGGAACTCCTTGCTGTTTCTTTGCAAAGATGTAGATTTTGTTTTTTGCCTCTGCCCCCTTTCCAGAGGAAGAATTGCCAATTAGCAAGTAATGGTTCATCAGCCTTGTTTATGCCTGGTTGAAGCATCAGCTTGTCCTTTGTCTCTGGGGAACTGGTTTGGCCATTCCCCAGACTTCTCTGGAAAACATATTTTTGCCCATGATTTCAGCTTCTGTTTATAACTTCACATATAACGCTGCTATGTGCATTTCACCATGATATTACTGATCAGCAAAGTATGAATTTTTAAATGACACCGCACAAGGTATACTTTGTACAAAGATTGTTACAATAGTATGTAGGCTGTGGACACAAGGGAACATTCTGTCGCACCTGCACCTAAATTTCCCCAGGTATTCCCAAGTGAGATACTAGATAAAGAGTGATAAACATGTGATGGGTTTTGAGCTGCCTGTAATAATTTAGGAATGCTATGTTTGTCTTATAATTGTAAGGCATTTACTATGTGAAAACACTGGGTTAATTCAAGAGCTGAAAAGAGTACAGTGGCTTTAGATAGCATCCCATCAGCTGACCCTTAAGAGATGATGCAGGAGCCATTTGCTTTGATATCCCACCTCTGACCTCCTGTTGTGCTCATTGAACTAGTAAATCAAGGTATGTGATGCGGGTTCTCAGCTTGTAAACACAGTGAATCCAAGCATGGGAACTGGAGACAAAAGACCGTTGGCTAGGTTTAAAGGCCATCCTTGAAGGATGGAAAGGGATTGTTAATGTGAACCCATACTCCAGTGGTCGGGGTATCTGGGAAGTTATACCTGCCTATGTTCTCTGCTAAGGGATGGCAAACTTTTAGGTAAGATAGGGGTGTGTATAGACCTTTTGTTTTTTAAAAATCCTTTTATTCTATGTTATGCTATGTTCCTACTGTTAAGATTAAACAATCCTTTGGTTTAAGAAGATTGTTTTGGGTCACTGTAATCCATTGGTCACAGGCCCCCAAAGGGAAGAACCAGAGGTACCCAACTCCAGTCAGTTGTGCCAGGGAAGCATGGTTGATACACAGGATATTGTAGCCTAGGACCCAGCCTAAGAGTGAGAGAATCACAGGATTCCATCCCAGGCAGGTAAAGGCTCAAGGCCTGAAACCTGTGGCAGGGATTCACTTGGAGAGACTAAAGAATGGGTCAGAGATGCAGTTAGCCCTGTAACCATGACAACACAAACCTGGACTTGGTCCCTAAGAAAAATTTGGATCCATGAAATATGAACTGTCTTACATGACCCAAACTTGCTCCCATTAAATGTATTGGGTATTCTGCTATTGACTTCAATGGGAGTATCTCGGGGGGGCTGGCTCGTTAAGAGAGTTGGGCAGGCGGTGGGTGCCGAGACTTTCTTCTAAGAGGATACTTCTCAGGTCAGTAAGGGCAGAGACCTGCAGGTTGCAGGAAGACTGCTGCAGGAACTGTAGGACCAAGGGGGTAAGTGCTCTCCTGCAGTGGAGCCTGATAGCTGGCAGAAAGCGCTAGGAAACTCTCTGCAGTGGGCCCAGAGATGGGGTCTGGAGAGAAACACAAAGAACACAGGAAGGGACTGTGGAAAAGGCCTAGAGACAGGCTGAGGTAGGAAGTGAAACAAGGAGTCTGTATAGGTGGCCCTGGGCTCTTTGCTATGAGGATCCCTGGAATGGAACTCAGAGTAGAGTGAGGGCCTAGGTTCTTCTACATTTTCACTCAGGAAAGTGACTGAGAAGACCCAGTGTGAGGTTGCTGGATGGTTATTTTGGCGGTCTCTGTTTACCCCTGAAAAAAGGAAGGAGGAGGAGAGATGGACTTTGATTTGGCCAGAGAACTAGATTGTTAAGCAGCACTGGAAGTGGCCTATTGAAGAATGAGAGATTGACATGCCTGGAGCTGTCAGACAGGAAACTGAGGTATGGCAGACCACATGCCAAGAGGCGAAAAGGGGATCTGGTCACATGGAGCAAGGCACTTTACTTTTATGATAGCTTTCATTCACAGTGGTGAAAATTTTGATCTCTTTAGCCCTAAGAGCAACATACACCATATGACATATTTTGCATGTGATAGTAAACGTTTTCAGGTGTGAAGGTATTGCTCTTATACAAAATACGCAGTCTTATATTTGTCCTTTTATTATTACCATTTCTTCCAATTACCAACATAATTTGTGTTTAATGTAATGATTTTCCTCTTTTACCTCAAGCAGTCACTGGATCTCTCCTCATTCCTTGGGACATCATGCAATGACTTTCTGGATGGGAGGTCTGCTGGAACAGGGATTTAGTTACATCTCTCATCAGTAATCAGTGCTTGGTGAATCAAGCGGAAGATGAATCTGGGTGGAGAGGGAGACAGCTAATTCAAAACACAAACGGTCTTAAATAATACTAAAGGTATTGTGGGAGTATAGAAAATTAATGAAAAAATAAATGACTTTATGTATGACTGTTGAGTTCCCATTCCACCCCCTCCGCCCACCTGATTTGTCCTAGTGGGAAAGTCCCTCTCTGAAGTAAATTAGCAGGGACATTGTACTTTGCGTTTCATCAATGTTAAACCTTAAAATGAAAGACAACTAGATAAACAGGGGAAATAAATGTATAATCTGAGAGAAACAGTAGCAGTAATTATCTGAAGGAATTATATGGCATTGGACCCAGGAAAATAAAATACATAAGAGAATAAAACTGATTTATAAAAATTTAGGCTGATGGGGTGATAGAAATAAGTTTATGGCCTATGTATTTGGCATTCTTAAGAAAGGGACTTTGTCAAAGGGTTTTCTCCTTACTTCTGGGGCGCCTCCTTGTGGCTCATCTGGGGATTAGCTCTCAACTGGTCTGACGACACCTTCTTTGGTTGCTTATCCTGTGATGTCTGTCTCTCTCTGGACTTGGGGTGGTTGCTATACTCCTCTCCTTCTGGGGAATCGACATTTTGATGGACCAACTGACTGGATGCTGCCTTCACTAGTCCTGCACTGTTTCCCCGTGGCCAGTAGGGGAACCCACGCCTGCCCGCTCCTCCAGGTGCCAGCGCAGAGATTGTATGCTTGGTAACCACCGTCTGCTCAAGCTCTGACCTTGTTGCTGTTTCCCTAGGCTCTTTCCTACTTCTCTCCCCTATCTTCTAGACTACCTCTGGGATTACCCCTGGAGCTTCATCTTCTCCCCATGGCTACTTCATCCCTCTCAGCTTCTTGCCACAGTCTGTAGTCCAAGGCAGGATCCCAGGGCCTACACTCCCCCTAGAACTCCTCTTTGTACCTAGCCAATGTACACCTCCCTTTCTCTTTTTCTGTCATTTTATGGCACAACGGCCTCAGCCTGCGAGGCTATGACTGCCACCTACTGCAAAAGCAAAAATCTATATCCTCTCACCCCATCCTGTATCCTTAAACAAAGCAAAGTAATACTTTTTTTTTAATGCTACCTCCATTTTCTGATATTCTTACTAATCTTTTCAGACCATATTCTTTCACCCTGAGACCTCTCAGTTCTTCATAAAGAATCGTTCTGTGTAATTCTCTCTGCATTGCCACAGCAGACATTCAACTGTTTCTTGGATTTTGCATGTGTCACACAACTCATGTTTGTGCTCGTTTAGTAAACGTAAATCACCATTCAGGTCACAGTGACCTGGTAGCACTCTATAGCTACTTCACTTCTTCCATCTTAGCCATTAAGTATAACATCATCCTCAAATTTAGAACATATTTCATAGAATCTTTGTCCTTTTTTCCCCCTCTCTCTGTGGTCCATAGTTCTTGCCATTTCCCTCTGAACCAAACTTTTGAAGTCCTGCTTATTCAGAATGATCTTTAGAGCAACCTCCTCATTTTTAAGGCATTTTTTGCTGCTTTATCTACTGTTTTATTGCCTGGTATCCGGATATGCACCTGAATCTACATTATTACTATATGTATATCTAATTGTACTATCTCTGTCGTTAAGAACAATATATTGTTGATTAAGTCATTCCTACGTTTTGAGGCTCCCTCTGTAATCACCATTATACCCGATAAAGATGGGATGGCAGTCATAGTTGGGTGTACATCCCTTATCTAGGTCAGTGCCAACAGTAAGCTCATCAATTCAGCCATCATAATGGCCACAAAATTGGGTAGTCTGATAGATCTCTTAATTTCAAATTCAGGGATACAAAAGACTATTCCCGCTCTACCTGTGTTGTCATCTGTAGAGCTGCCAGTATAGATTTGGCAATGCTAATCCCATCTGCCATGTATAAACTTTCAAATCTAGTCATCATATTTGACGGTCCTGCTTTTCCTTTTGTTTTATCATATAATTCCAAATCCACAACTGGAGACACAACTGTCCAGCTATAGTTTGATTTCCTATTACTAAGATTTTAATTTCTTCCAGACCTTCCTTTTCACCAAAGTCTTTTACCCACCTTTTGACCCTGTTAGCATGTGGGAGTTTGTGGTGCCCAGTTAGTTCTTGTCTACTTAATTCCCAACAGTCCTCATATATTCGTTAAGTGCTCTTATCTTCATTGTTTCCATTAACCATAGCCCAAAAGGTTAAATCTAACAATTTCATCCTTAAATTTATAGGCATTTCTCCAGATGCTACTTGCAGCACACACAATGGAGTCATAATACTCACCTGCATGCGATTCACAGAGCTTCGGTTTGGATCGGCTCTGGTTTTTTTAGTGTTGATTTAGAGGCTGAATTAAAGTCTTGTCATCCATAATCTGTAACTGGTCTTATTAATGCCCTATACAGCACCAACGGTGTGTTCTTATCTATATTCCCAGAAATATTTTGAAGCAGATTCATCCTATCTTTACATTTAGTCAGAAGTGAAAGTGGGCTGGGACGGCGTCCCAGTAAGACGTGGCCGCTGGTACGGGCCCATACACAGCCAATGTTAAAGTGCAGCTATGGCAGTAGTTTAAAGTCGCTGCCCATTTTGCCACCCCTCTTGGTGGTCCTGCCAGTAGGGTCCTTAAAGTGCTGCCTCTTTTGCCGCCCTCAGGGACGCCGGGGGAGGGCAAAAGGGCAGCTGCCGCTTTAAAAGGTCCCGGGGCTCCTGGCCGCTGCCCAGAACCAGGCCCCCATACTGGTAAGACTTTTAAGTTACTTTCACGCCTGCATTTAGTCTTTATATTATCTGTATGACCCATCCTACTTAATTAAACAACTCCTAAGGGCTTGGCTACACTTGAGAGTTGCAGCGCTGGGAGTTCACAGCGCTGGTCATCCAGCTGTGCAGGAACAGCGCTGGTGTGTGGCCACACTCACAGCTACCAGCGCTGGTGTGTGGCCACATTTGCAGCATTTGCAGCGCTGTTGGGAGTGATGCATTATGGGGAGCTATCCCAGCGTTCAAGTGGCAGCAACGTGCTTTTCAAAAGAGGGGGCTGGGGTGGGTTGTAGTGTGACAGGGAGCGGGGGAGAGAGAGAGAGTGGATTTTTGGAGCCAACACTGTGAGTTAGCTTCCTGCCTTGCAAAATCAGAAAATGTTCCCGACCCCTTACTCTTAACTCTTAATTGCAAACAGCCTGCATCCAACGGACTCCCTTTCTCCTCTCTGTCCCCGCTGTTTCTGTCAAGCAAACACTCACTCCCTGCCTGCCTCATTCACAGGGGTTATCTCATTTGATTGTTCACAGTCAGGTACAGATTGATCACAGCAAACAGGAGGTGTTTGATAAGCAGCTCCCGGAGCACCGGAGCTCCGAGTTCACAACAAAACAAAGAGAGGCAGCATAACAAAACAAAGAGTAATTTAGTTAAAAGCATTCTGGGATATCTGCTAATACCCTGGAGGCCAATAACAGCGCTGGTGTGTGTCCACACTTGATGAGCAGCGCTGGATCACCAGCGCTGCACTCGCTACACCCCAAGCAGACCAGGTGTTCAGCCAGCGCTGCAGCCAGGGAGTTGCAGCGCTGGATGTGCCTTGCAGGTGTGGACAGTTACTAATTGCAGCGCTGGAAAGCCTCCACCAGCGCTGCAACTCTCAAGTGTAGCCAAGCCCTAAGACTGTATAATTTTGAACTACCTGTATTTTTTCAGTATAGAGAGAGAGGTTCCAATCTTCCTTGTTGTGAAGATCATTCCCTTTGTTTTAGCAAGTGACAACTTAAATCCCTGAATACCTCTGTATTCTGAAATCCCGGAGTGCCCTGTTGTTTCTCTCCACAGCTATCTTAAGTCTCCTATGTTTGACCCATAGAGCACAGTCATCTGCAAATAGAGTAATACCTATTCCTGCCGCTATACGCTCTCGGAGGTCAGTAATCATTCAGTTAAACAGGGTTGGGCTGATAACACTCCCCTGTGAAGTGCCATTAGTATGGGTACGTCTACACTACGGGACTATTCCGAATTTGCATAAACCAGTTTTGTAAAACAGATTTTATAAAATCGAGTGCGCACGGCCACACTAAGCACATTAATTCGGTGGTGTGCGTCCGCGGTCCGAGGCTAGCGTCGATTTCTGGAGCGTTGCACTGTGGGTAGCTATCCCGTAGCTATCCCATAGTTCCCGCAGCTTCCCCCGCCCCTTGGCATTTCCGGGTTTAGATCCCAGTGCCTGATGGGGCAAAAATCATTGTCGCGGGTGGTTCTGGGCACAGCCTCACCCCTCCCTCCCTGAAAGCAGCAGACAAGCGTTTCGCGCCTTTTTTGCTTGGTGAACTGTGCAGACGCCATAGCACAGCAAGCATGGACCCTGCTCAGCTCAATACCGCAATCGTGGATGTTTTAAACGCCTCGCACACTCTCGTGCAGTATATGGTGAACCAGGACCTTCGAACCGAGTCGAGGAGGAGGCGGATACGGCAGCGCGGCGATGACAGTGATGAGGACGTAGACACAGAATTCTCTCAAACCGCGGGCCCCGGCGCTTTGGAGATCCTGATGGTAATGGGGCAGATTCTATCCATTGAACGCCGATTTTGGGCTCGGGAAACAAGCACTGACTGGTGGGACCGCATTGTGTTGCAGGTGTGGGACGATTCCCAGTGGCTGCGAAACTTTCGCATGCGTAAGGGCACTTTCATGGAACTTTGTGACTTGCTTGCCCCTGCCCTGAAACGCCATAATACCAAGATGAGAGCAGCCCTCACAGTAGAGAAGCGAGTGGCGATAGCCCTGTGGAAGCTTGCAACGCCAGACAGCTACCGGTCAGTCGGGAATCAATTTGGAGTTGGAAAATCTACTGTGGGGGCTGCTGTGATGCAAGTAGCCAAAGCAATCACAAAGCTGCTGCTACGAAAGGTTGTGACTCTGGGAAACGTGCAGGCCATAGTGGATGGCTTTGCTGCACTGGGATTCCCTAACTGTGGGGGGGCGATAGATGGAACCCATATCCCTATCTTGGCACCGCAGCACCAGGGCACCCAGTACGTAAACCGGAAGGGGTACTTTTCAATGGTGCTGCAAGCACTGGTGGATCACAAGGGACGTTTCACAAACATCCACGTGGGATGGCCAGGGAGGGTTCATGACTCTCGCGTATTCAGAAGCACTACTCTGTTTAAACGGCTGCAGCAAGGGAATTACTTCCCAGACCAGAAAATAACAGTTGGGGATGTTGAAATGCCTGTCGTTATCCTGGGGGACCCAGCCTACCCCTTGATGCCATGGCTCATGAAGCCATACAAAGGCAGCCTGGACAGTGGTCAGGATCTGTTCAATTACAGGCTGAGCAAGTGCAGAATGGTGGTGGAATGTGCATTTGGCCGTTTAAAGGCACGCTGGCGCACATTACTGACTCGCTCAGACCTCAGCCAAACCAATGTCCCCTATGTTATTGCTGCTTGCTGTATTCTCCACAATCTCTGTGAGAGTAAGGGGGAGACCTTTATGGCGGGGTGGGAGGCTGAGGCAAATCACCTGGCCGCTGATTACGCGCAGCCAGACACCAGGGAGATTAGAAGAGCACACCAGG
Source organism: Mauremys mutica (assembly GCF_020497125.1). Taxonomy (NCBI): domain Eukaryota; kingdom Metazoa; phylum Chordata; order Testudines; family Geoemydidae; genus Mauremys; species Mauremys mutica. Next base: position 211,327,641 of record NC_059073.1, read on the forward strand.
AAGCGGTGCTCATCAGAGAAGCTTTGAAAAGGAGCTTCATCAATGGCCAGGGTACAGTGTGACTGCTGTGTTTGTTGATGAACACCCAACCCCCTTGATTGACTCATTCCCTGTAAGCAACTCACCCTCCCCCTTTGAGTACAGCTTACTTATTCAAATAAAGTCACTCTCATTTAAAAATCATGAATTCTTTATTAATTCATTATAAAAAGAGGGAGAGAAGTAAGGGTGTGGTTTGGGAGGAGGATAGGAAGGATGGAGAAGACCATTAAAAAAATTTCATATTAACGACAGCCTTCTTGTTGGGCTGTCCACGGGGGTGGAGTGGGCGGGTGCACGGAGCCTCCCCCCACGCGTTCTTACACGTCTGGGTGAGGAGGATATGGAACATGGTGAGGGTTGAGGGTGGTTACACAGGGGCTGCAGCGGCACTCTGTGATCCTGCTGCCGTTCCTGAAGCTCCACCAGACGCCGGAGCATGTCAGTTTGATCACGCAGCAGCCCCAGAGTTGCATCCCGCCACCGCTGATCTTCCTGCCGCCACTTCTCATCTCGGTTGTCCCTCCTGTCCTCACGTTCATCCCTCCTGTCCTCACGTTCATCCCTCCTGTCCTCACGTTCACTGGCCTCTTTCCTGTAATTTGATACCACGTCCTTCCACTCATTCAGATGAGCTCTTTCATTGCGTGTAACTTCCATAATATCCGAGAACATCTCATCTCGCGTCTTCTTTTTCCTCCGCCTTATCTGTGCTAGCCTTTGGGATGGAGGAGGGATGGTTGAAAAATTTGCAGCTGCATGAGGAAGATAAATATTTAGAAAGATACATTTTACAGAACAATGGTTATACTCTCTCACAGTGAACAGCACTATTCACCTAGCACATGTGATTTCCCTACAAGGTCACATTTTTCATCTTAATAGTGAGTGCTTGCAGCTCTGGAGTTACAGATCTCACAGACACAGGTCCAGGCATCAGAATTCAGCTTGCATGCGGCCATGGTAAGCCACTGTCTTTCGGCTTCTGTAGTGATTTACCCCTCCCCCCCAACGCATGGCTAATACCACGCTAGCTCCCTGCTAATCAACAACCTTCCCACCCCCCCACCCACTGCGTGGCTGGTAGCTTGGGGAAGATCGCCGGTGACCAAACACAAAAAAGATCCTCGGCATTTCACTCCTCCCCTCCCCCCGCTTCGCTATGTGCAGGAAAGGTTTTTTTTAAGCTGCTGCAGTCCACGAACCCATTAGAAAAATGGCCACCCCCCTTACTTAAATTCCTGATTTTTAACCAGGTTATCCTGAACGATATCACTTTGCTGAGGATAACACAACAAGATAAAGAACGGATGCTTCTTGAATGCCAGCAGTCACCGGGACCATACGCTGCTATGCTTTGCCACTCAATGATACCTGATTCCTTGCTACATGCATGGCGTGGTAAAGTGTCCTACCATGGTGGGCGGAACAAGGCTGCCTTGCCCAGAAACCTTCTGCAAAGGCTTCTGGAGTACCTACAGGACCGCTTCATCGAGATGTCCCTGGAGGATTTCCTCTCAATCCCAGGACATGTTAACAAACTTTTCTAAGTAACTATACAGTCTGTGAATGCATCCCAAGTCCTCAGGGCAAATCAATCATTAAAAAACGCTTGCTTAAAAACCAATGTTTGCTATTTGCAAAGGTACACTCACCAGAGCTCCCTTCCATGGCGTCATTGTCTGGGATAGTTGCTTGTGAGGGCTGGGAGGACGGTAATTCCGTCAGGGTGATAAAAAGCTCCTGGCTGTTGGGGCTCACGGAGTGCTGTGTGCTCTCTGCTAGGTCGTCCTCCTCTTCTTCATCTTCCTCTTCCCCGTCTGCATAATCCTCAGCCATGGCAGAGATTACAACCCCCACCTCGGAATCCACGGTCAGGGGTGGGGTACTTGTGGTGCAGCCCCCTAAAATTGCATGCAGCTCAGCATAGAAGCGGCATGTTTTTCGACCTGCCCCGGACCTTCCGTTTGCTTCTTTGGTTTTCTGGTAGGCTTGTCTGAGCTCCTTAACTTTCACTCTGCACTGCACTGAGTCCCTGCTGTGGCCTTTATCCGTCATAGCCTTAGAAATTCTTTCAAATACTTTTTCATTTCGTCTTTTGGAACGCAGTTCTGTTAGCACTGAATCCTCTCCCCATATAGCGATCAGATCCAGTACCTCCCGTGCAGTCCATGCTGGGGCTCTTTTACGATTCTCAGGAGACTGCATTGTTAACTGTGCTGATGAGCTGTGCGTGGTCACCTGTGATGATGAGCTCTCCACGCTGGGGAAGCAGGAAATGAAGTTCGCGGGGCTTTTCCTGTCTACCTGGCCAGTGCATCCGAGTTCAGAATGCTGTCCAGAGCGGTCAGTGGTGCACTGTGGGATAGCTCCCGGAGGCCAATACCGTCGATTTGCGGCCACACTAACCCTATTCCGATATGTTAATCCCGATATTAGCGCTACTCCTCTCGTCAGGGAGGAGTACAGAAACCGATTTAAAGAGCCATTAAAATCGATATAAGGTGCCTCCTAGTGTGGACGGTTCTGGCGTTAAATCGGTTTTACGCTCCTAAAACTGATTTAAACGCCTAGTGTAGACCAGGCCTAAGTCTGTAAATATTTGACAGAGCTGCCCCCACCTAGACTTGTTTGGTTCTATCTCTTAAGACATCTCTAAAGGCTTTGTCTACACTACAGACCTTACAGCAGCACAGAGACCTCTCCCGCCAGCATAATTAAACCATCCTTAATGAGTGGCAGTAGCTATGCGGGTGAGAGAGCTGATATAGCGCTGTTCACACCAGCATTTTTGTCGGTGAAACCTTTGTCGGTCAGGGGTGTGTTTTTTCACACCCCGACAGACAAAAGTTTTACCAAGAAAAGTGCTAGTGTAGACAAAGCCTTATTCAACTGTACATTCTTCCTCTTAGTCTAGTGGTGGCTAGTTTATTCAGCAAGCCTTTCCTCCATAGTATGTCATACTCTTTTTCAATGTCCAAAAAGAAAGCTATCATAAACTCTGTTCCTTGAGTTGTTTTGTATTTCTCTTTCTAATCTTACAATAAGATCAACTGTGCATCTTCCTTTCCTGAAACCACTTTGTACACAGTTTATAATTTCATTTTTTCCAAGTATGCTACTAATCTCTCATTTATCATTCTTTTCATAATTTTGTTCACACATGATGTGAGTGCAATAGATCTATATGCATCAGGTTTTGTGTGTAATTTGCCTGCTTTCCCTATCGGTATAACCACTGCTTACTTCTGTTCTGGCAGTACTATTCCTTTCCTCATATATTTTTATATAATTAAATACAATTTTTAGTCTCCCTTTTGGTAGGTGCTTAAGTAATGCATTACATATGCTGTCTATATATGAGGCTGTATTTTTAGCTTTTTTTGAGCTCCTATATGCTGAAATTTTAATGATGTAATTTTTATATTCTACCTAGCCACATAAGAACTTAGTTTTCTTCAGCAAACATTCTCCCCCTCCCAAAGTGTTTACTTTGATTTGTATCTCTACTAACTTTTTGAAATTATTTTGCTAAAATGTGTGCTTTTCCTAATTTAGAACTTTCAACTTGATCATTTACTACAAGAATAGGTTTACATTTGTTTTTGTCTCTGAAACTATGGAATCTTTGTTCATATTCCCCCAGTACTTTCTCCAACTCTTTCTTTGCCTTTTTGATAATTCTTTGTGCCACTGCTTTCCATCTTTCATAGTTCATTAAGTCCTTGGTATTCATTGTACTTTTTGCTTGTTTGTATGCCTTATGTCTTCCTTTAACTGTTGCTTTACAATCTTCATTCCATCTGGGAACTGTATTTTTGAGTTTGTGGCAATTCAATGCCTTACACAGAGCTAGGTTTGCTGCTGCTACAACTTCCTTATCATAGTATCATGGAATTCCTCTATATTATTACTTATTGGTACTGAGATGCTGAGCACACTTACTTTTAGTCCCCAATTTGCTTTTCTAAGGCCTGGTCTACACTAGGACTTTAAATCGAATTTAGCAGCGTTAATTCGAACTAACCGCTCAACCGTCCACACCAGGAAGCCATTTAATTCGAACTAGAGGGCTCTTTAGTTCAAATTTGGTACTCCACCCCGACAGGTGGAGTAACGCTAAATTCGACATGGCTAGCTCGAATTAGGCTAGGTGTGGATGCAAATCGAACTTAGTAGCTCCGGGAGCTATCCCACAGTGCTCCACTCTGTTGACGCTCTGGACAGCAGTCCGAGCTTCGATGCTCTGAGCAGCCACACAGGAAACGACCCGGGAAAATTTGAATTCCTTTTCCTTTCTGGACAGTTAGAATCTCATTTCGTGGTTGGACATCGGGGCGAGCTCAGCAGCACCGGCAGCAATGCAGAGCTCTCCAGCAGAGGAGTTCATGTAATCTCTGAATAGAAAGAGGGACCCGACATAGACTGACCGGGAACTCTTGGATCTGATCGGTGTGTGGGGCGAGGAGTCTGTGTTTTCGGAGCTGCGCTCCAACAAACGGAATGCAAAGACCTACGAGAAGGTCTCCAAAGCATGATCCAGACAGAGGATACAGCCGTCATGCAACGCATCGCCGCGTGAAAACCAAGGACCCCAGACAAGGCTACCAAAAAATCAAAGCGGCAAACGGACGCTACGGAGCCTGCCACCACTGCCCCATCAGTGACCATGGACTCTGATGATGGGACAGTGTCGACGGACAGTTCCTCGACGACGTTCACGGACGGGGAAGATGAGGAAGTGTTTGTGGAGGACGAGGCAGGCGAGAGCGCTTACAACGCTGGTTTCCCCGACAGCCAGGATCTATTCATCACCGTCACGGAGATCCCCTACCAACCCTCCCCGGCCATGAACCCGGATCCTGAATCAGGGGAAGGAGCAGTCGGTAAGTGCTTTAACCATGTTAACTTTTATTCTTAATATAACAGGAATCTTAACTGTCTGAAAAGGAGGACTCTCTATATATGGGGATAGAACAGAAATCCTCCTGGGAGATCTCCACGAAGCTCTCCTTCCGTTAATCGATAAGCATCAGCAGGAGGTTCCTGGGGAGAGCTGCCTTATTGGGTGCTCCGTGATAGCACCCTTTTCCGCGCGAGGCTTTCATGCGGTATTCAGGGAGCATTGCCTCCCCGAGTACGGCTGCATCGGTCCGTGGTTCGTGATAGATTTCACGCAGCATGCGCTCTCTATCTCCTTCAGTGCCCGTCCTCACGGTGATCTCGCTAGGAGACTCATGCATCTAAGTAGTGGAATTACTGTTATGGTGCGCCTGGTCCAAAGTATTTTTAATAAATCCACGGACAGACGGCATAGCACAGACTCAGCACGCAGCTGCGTGACGAGCGTAACGGAAAGCCAAAGAATATAATGGACGCTCATGGAGGGAGGGGGGAATGAGGACGCAAGGTATCCCACAGTTCCTGCTGTCTCCGAAAAGTATTTGCATTCTTGGATGAGCTCCAAATGCTTCTAGGGTCAAACACAGTGTCTGCGGTGGGTCAGGGCATAGTTCGGCAATTTGCGCACACACCCCACCCACCACCAGAAGTGAAAGGGAAAACAATCCTCTCTTGACTCTTTTACATGTCACCGTATCTTTACTGAATGCTGCAGATAGACGCGATGGTGCAGCACTCAACACCAACATCCTTGCTCCCCCCACGCTATGGATGGCTGATGGTGCAATATGGCTGGTATCCGTCCTCATCATCAGCCTATTGCCACATGGGGCAGTGCAAAAGGACTGGTAACCATGCGTACTAGCATCTGTGAGGTCGATCAAGGGCGCCTGGCCCTAATTTTTCATGGTAGATGGTGCAGTATGGCTGGTAACCGTCCTCATCATTGCAACAGGGGGCTGAGCTCCATCAGCCCCCACCCTTCCTGTGTAAAGAAAAGATTGAATTGCCCCTGGACTAGCAGAGGGATGATGGGCTCTTTCATCCACAGTAATTAATGTCCTGCCTGGACTATCATTGCAGCTGGAGGCTTCCTTCCACTCATTTCTCACAAACAAGTCACTGTGTCTTATTCCTGCATTCTTTATTACTTCATCACACAAGTGGTGGGACAATGGTATGGTAGCCCAGGAAGGCTGTGCGAAGGCCGGAATGAACAGGTGGTGTTGTTGCAGGAGCACCCCCTGTGAATAGCATACAGCTCCAAATTTATGCAGGATCGGACACAGAGCAGCTGTGCTATCTGGTTCTATGATACAGTGGTTCTCTAGTACACTTGCCCATAATCTAGGCAGGACTGATTCTATTTTTAGATACCAAAAAGGAGGGATTGACTCAGGGAGTCATTCCCAATTTTTGCTTTTGCGCCCCTGGCTGCTCGGCCAGGGGCACTTATGACAGCACCAAATGGTGCAGTGCAAAAGGACAGGTAACCATGCCCATCTTATTACCATCTTATTACCAATTTATGGTATGGTAGATGGTACAATATGGCTGGTAACCATCTCTGCTGTCATGCAAAAGCAAAAGCATGCTGCTGTGTAGCGCTGCTGGCCCGCCTCTGTCAGCGGCATCTAGTACACATACGGTGACATACACAAAAGGCAAAACAGTGTCCATGGTTGCCACGCTATGGCGTATGCCAGGGCAATTCTGGGAAAACGGGCTTGAAATGATTGTCTGCCGTTGCTTTCCCGGAGGAAGTAATGACTGGCGACATTTACCCAGAATCCACCGCGAAAATTATTTGTGCCCCAGCAGGCACAGGGGTCTCAACCCAGAATTCACAGAGACAGCCTAGACTCAGTTAATTGTTCACAAAAATTTATCTTTGCAAGGAATTCACTCCCTGTTTCCCATCTCACAGCTTCCACTGTCTCCAGACCTGCCACAGCATCCCCCTCGCAGAGGCTGGCAAAGATTAGGCGGAGAAAGAAAAAGACAAGGGACAAGATGTTCGATGAACGTATGGGCTGCTACCTAGCCGAGGCGGACCAGCAGAGCCAGTGGAGGGAGACCGTCTCTCTGTACCAGCGCTCACACAGCGAACGGGAGGAGAGGTGGCGTGAGGAAGACAAGCAGGCGACTCAAACAATGTTTGGACTAGTGAGGGAGCAAACGGACACGCTCAGGCGCCTTGTGGATGTTCTGCAGGACCTCAGGAGGACAGAGCCCCTCTGCAGTGTATCTGCAACCGCCCTCCCCCGCCACAAAGTCCCATACCCCCCTCACCCAAAATAACCAGAAGGAGGGGCGCCGGAGGCCGTGTAAACTGTCACTGCACCCCAGCAGAGTGCTCAAGTACCCAAAAGCTCTCATACCCTACATTTGCAGAAGTCGTTCCCTTCCGGACTCACACAAGTCCCAATCCCAGTTCCATCCCCTAAGTGTCTACTTAAGTAATAAAAATACTTTGCTGTTAATTACTGTTTCCGTCATGTTTTTTCAAAGAAGACTGTGTTTGAATGGGGGGCGTGGGGAAGGGGGTGGTTAATTGCATAGGACAGTCACCTTTCCCAGGGTACAGACACGGGGGCAGGATCAGCAGCGGGTCACACACACAGTGCAGTCAGTAGGCACCATGGTCGGTATGGGAGGTGGTTTCCAGGTTCTGTGTGGGCGGGGGGGATGTGACTTTGTAGCGGGGGAGGGCGGTTACAGATCTTATACAGCGGTCCTTGTCCTGGACCGCTGAGTCACGCAGCAGAGGAATCTGTATCCGTACTCCTCCGCCACAAGGTCACATATCCCCCCGCACACAGAATTCGAAAAAGAGGGATGGCAGGCTCCGTTGAAAGAAGCATTCCGGCACTGCGGACCGCTCTCAGGAGCAGGAGCCTGTCATTCCTTGAGTTTAGAGGCGGTCTTTACATCACCGCACACCCTACCCAGCACAGTCTGCCTCCCAGTTTCAACCCTTTAACGCAAAGTCATGAATAAAGAAACCTTTCTTCAGTAACAATGGGACATGTATTTTATTTTTACACGTGTGTTGGAAGTGGGGGAAACGGGGTGAACGGGGTATGTAACCGAAGAGGAGAGTCAACAGTCAGTGGGTAAAGAAACAGGGGCAGGTTCAGCTTCTCTATAAAGAAAATGAACAGTCACAGGTCACGCTGCTTGCTGGTATTTGAAGAGTTCCTTGTCGCTGTCCCAGGCACCTGTATAGGGCTTCATGAGCAAGTGCATTAGCGGGCAGGCTGGGTCCCCGAGGATGACTTTAGGAAACTGCTCATCCACAACAGTTATTTCGTGGTCCGGGAAGAAACTACCTTCCTGCAGGCGTCTGAGCAGCCCACAGTTCCTGAAAACACACGCATCATGAACCTTGCCCGGCCACCCGACGTTGATGTTTGCAAAACGTCCCCTATGGTCCCCCAGTGCTTGCAGCACCATTGAAAAGTAGCCCAATTTCTCATCAGCTGACTGTGGAAGAGGTGGGCGATAAAGTGCGAGGAGGAGAAAACGGCGATGATCGCAGCGGGCTCCATGCTTGCAGTGCTGTGGCGTCCACGCTGTCACTGACCAGAAAAGTGCACGAACAGATTGCCCGCAGGCGCTTTCAAGGAGGGAGGGAGGGAGGTTGTGAGTGACGGTTGAATGATGACAGTTACCCAAAACCACCCTCGACACATTTTTCCCCCAGCAGGCATTGTGAGCTCTACCCAGCATTCCAATGGGCAGCGGGGACTGCGGGAACTGTGGGATAGCTTCCCACAGTGCACCGCTTCCAAAGTCGACACTGGCCCCGTGAATGTGGACTCAGAAATTCGAATTAGTGTATTTAGTATGGATACACAAATTCGACTTCATAAGGTCGAATCCACAAATTCGAACTAAGTTGATTCGAAATAGTCTTGTAGTGTAGACAAGGCCTAAGGGTCCGGGTAGGAATTCCTTCAGTATTTTTAACATTATCTTGGCCTGTTATGATGGGGTGTTCACCCCACACTTGCCCTGAAAGGCTTAATGCAGACTGAGAAGGGGGCTAATTAACCCAACAGGTCACAGCAGAGAGGAAGCCCAGCTGAGGAGGAATGAGCTGGGCTGGGACTATAAAGGCAGGAAATTGGCAGCAAAAAGTGAGTGCTGGGAAAGTCTGCTGTCCCTCCCTGGAAGAAGGGAGGTGTATTTGGGCTGGCAAACGCAGCGGGGGGAGCCAGGAAGGTAGGGCAGGGCTCAGGGAAAGGCAGTAAGGTCTAGAAAGGAGCAGGCCCTTGACTGCTGGCTAGAGGATCACTGAGTGGGAACCCAGAATAGAGGACGGGCTCGGGTTCCCCTGTCAGCTACTGAGGGAGTGGCACTGCAAGGCAATGAATGGGAAGACTGCCTAGGACTATAGAAGGAAGACTTTGGTACCTCAGAAGGGGAAATACAGAGGGCTTAGTCAGGAAGAGGTGTCAGTAGCAGGAGCTTATGGAGGGAGAGGGGGCTGCACACGAGCAGAGAGAGACAGGGACAGTGTGCAACCACCGGAAGAGCTGTTCGCCTCATGAGCTATTCCCCAGAATGACCAGGAGGAGGCACCACCCTAGCAGTGAGTGGAGCACCCCATCACACCTTGATATGTAATTAGCATAGGAAAGTGATTGCTTCCCTTTCCATCATCTTCATAGATTTCCCAGCTGCATTTACTTGCTGTATTGCTTGTTGCAGTTCCCAGATCTAAACATGAAAAGGTTCCATCCATCAAATTAAACATGCTGCGGTATTGAGCAATACCAGGTTGTGCATATCATAGCCTCATAGACTTTAAGGTCAGAAGGGACCATTATGATCATCTAGTCTGACCTCCTGCACAATGCAGGCCACAGAATCTTACCCACCCACTCCTGTAACAAACCCCTAACCTATATCAATGAACTGTTCCGGATATTTGCCATTATAATCACTTTTCCTGCTTCCCCATAACTTCTTGTGGCTATTAAGGGCTCCACAAATAGTATATGGGCCTTTGGCACCCTTAACTAACTCTTCCAATTCTAGATTGTCAAGTTTTTACATGGGTTGTAAACATTATAGATTCATATAAAATTGCTCTGATTCCCCCAGACCACCCAGATACTCCTGGGGGAATTTAGGGCCACTGCACGGGCACAGAAATGATGTTGCTCTGCAGATTTCTTTGCTTCCCCACAGAAAATGACGGGGAAGCAAAGGGAAGCTGCAAGACCAGTCATGGCACATGCCCTTCCCCAACACTAGGGGCACCTGGTTTTCAGCACCCGGAGCGGTGGTAAATCAACGGGGCGGGGGGCAATGCTACCCCAACAGGGGGGGGGGCATGCACAACTGCCTCCCCCGCCCCCATTTCTGCAGGTGCAGAGCTGCCAAGGTGATGGAAGGTGCAGTTTGGGTTCCTGACTCTGCAGCTGGTTGCCATTTCCTGGGTCCTAGTGCCAGTCAACTTCCCTTTCTATGTGTGCTGGGCAGTTTTCTGTACAATGGTGAGTGCCTGGCGGGGGAAATGGGGGAAGTGGGGAAGAAGCAGTGTGGAAGTAAGGGGGATAGTATTGGGCAGGGAGATGTGGGAGTGAGGGGAGGAGATGTGGCAGTGGGGAGGGGATAGGGGAAGAGAAGGGGGTAGGAGAATGGGGGCGGGAGCAGGAGGCCGGCATGTGGCATCCCCTTGGTGGCAGCAGCATCTGGGGCTCCTCCATTAAGCAGGCCCATTGAACTCCCACTCCGACTAGCCCCACCTACCTGCACCTAGACACCACCCTAATGAGCCACCCAGACCCCCACCTCACTGATCCCCAACCAGCTGTACCCGGACCCCCCACTGCATCAAGCCCCACTTCCCCCCGGCACCCACACCATAGCGCCCAACCTCCTCCCCACCACGCAGACCACCCTGCTGAGCCTCAACCACCTTCACTTGAACCCCCCATGCAAAGTCCCATTGCTCCTGCACCCAGAACCCCTCCCACCCCATGAGCCCCTGTGCATCCAGATCCACCCCCCCCCCGAGCCACTCACACCGATTGCCCCCCATAGAACCATCCCCTCCTACACCTGGATCCTCCACCCCATTAAGTCCCTCCACTCCTGGATCCTGCCAGGCTGAGCCTGCCTGCCCACACCTAGTGCACCTGGGGCAGAGGGGCAGGGCCCTGGGGTGTTTCTGGGGCAGGCCTGGCCCTTGCACTGTGTCAGGACTGGGTGCAGCCTCGCCGCTGAGTCCATGTCCTGGGGGGCAGGAGGCTGCAGGGTGATTTCCCACCTCTGTGGAGCCAGTGGCCTATGCTCCCCACAACCATGCTGGAGCCTCCACATTTATTTATTGACAGACAAAATTTGCAGAAGTTTGCAGAATTTTATAATATTGCACAGAGACTTTTTGGCGCAGAATTCCCTCGAGAGTATGCAGAGGAATCTCAACATCATTGTACTCAAAACGTAAGTTCTGTATGTCTATGCTTATGTAACTAAGACCTTCCTTTAAAAATATACAGACCCTTCCTCCTCCTCCTCTTGTCTCTGTCACATCTGATTACATCATATCCTGAAAGTATAAACATAGACTGTCTTTTACAAACCATGTTCCTTGTACACGTCAGGTTTGTTTTCCATTTAAAGCAGTTTTCTTTAATTCCTGACCATGTGGTGTTAAACTATGTGTGTTCCAGCAAAAAAAGTTAGAACCATGTTGTTTAAACTACGTTATAACTTTCATTTAAAGTCGCTTGAATGCGATCTTTTGATATTGCCTATATGCAAATACTTTTCTTCCTTTTTTTTATTTTCAGTCTTCTTCCCTGTCTGTAAAGTGCAATTAATCACTTCTGTTACAAATGCTCTAAGTTTCTCTTTGCCTACACGCAGTACAGCTTCATCTATTCCCCTCATATTATTTTTCCTACCTTGAACTGAATGTTGTTGTTGTTGTTGTACCAGTAGCTCTTTTCCCTCACTGGCATTTTCCTCCTTCTGAACATTCCACTGTGAAATATCTTCTGGTAGCTTTTGCCTGGGATATTTTATGGATAATTTTAATTTTCTGTATCTCTCCAGCTCATTCCGCTCCCACAACCCCCTTTGTATGTTGCAGGGTGCTTATCTCCACAATTGCTGCATTTTAGTTCGGTTCCTTCCATACAGTCCTCATATGAGTGCTCTCCTCCACATTTACCACCCCTCATTTTCTCCCCTTTCTAACAGCCACCACGTGCCCAAACCTTTGACATTTATAACATCTCAAACTGGCTGGGATATGAGGTCTAACCCAGAAGAACTGATATCCTATATTAACCCTATTGGATAGCGCTGTACCTTTAAATGTTACTTGGATGGCTGTGGATGGTTTTTGTTCTCCCCCTCTCCTGCTAATCAGTCACTTAACAAACCGCACTTGGTCCTCGCCTGTACCTCCTATTAATTTCATCCTCAGCCTTGCCTAGGGAAACCCCATAAATTTATTCGTCTTGCTTCTGTCATAAGTGTAAGTAGCTGACAAATTGCTCTAATTTTCTCTAAAACTAGTTTTTAAACTGTTTGGTATGTGTACATTCTACCAAGAAATCTCCACCCTGCATTCTTTTTAACTCTTAATAGTGAAAACATTATCTAAAGTTGTATCTGTTCTTATCAGTTTTATATCTCCAATACTTTGCCTAATCCATTCCGCTGTTTTCAAGGGATTAACATCTCCTCTCCTTACACCTTCAGCTAATGATTAGATCATTAAGATGTGGTTCCTTTTCCTTACTCTTTTTTTCCATCCCTGTCTGCTCCCTAATCTGAAGCCATTCCTCATCCCTTTGCAGAAGCTCATGCAGTACAATCTGGCATGTTCCCTGCATTCTGCTTGTGATGCCTTGACCCTTAGAAGATGTCATATGTTCTGCCTGATGGCTGTGAAAAATCAGTCACATTTTACATCTTTCACTGATGCCAGAAGAAAAGAATTGTGCACCGCTAAATAAAGAAGGCTTCAACTTGGTTTGGAGGAGGGGGAATTTAAGTAATTTCACAAGTATTTGTGAAGTGTTTTACTTTAACCATGGATCATCAGCCTCTGATATCTATATCAAGCCCTAGTAAAGATATTCTCATCCTGGCTGCTGTTTGTTTGGGATGCTGAGCTCTGTTGCTTGGAGGTTACCCACATGAAATTGAATCTAAGAACACAACAAACTATGCAAATGCTGATGGACTGCCCTAACTACCACTATGGGAGAATTAGTATTCAGAACAGATGTGGTAGATACACCTCTACCCGAATATAACGCAACCCGATATAACACAAATTCAGCTATAACACGGTAAAGCAGCACTCGGGGGGGGAGGGGGCGGGGCTGCGTGCTCCGGCGGATCAAAGCCAAGTTCAATATAACACGGTTTCACCTATAACGCAGTAAGATTTTTTGGCTCTCGAGGACAGCTTTATATGGGGGTAGAGGTGTATATTAGGTATATGTAATATTTTCCAAAAATACCTAAATGTCTTAGGAGCCTAAGTCTCATTGAAAATCAGTTGGGACTTTGGTGTCTAAGGGTCAGATTTTCAAGGGTTTTTCAGGTGCCTAAATAGCATCTAGTGGAATTTTCAAAAGCACCTTGATTTCATTGGGAGTTAGGCACCTAACCTGATTAGGTGCTTTTGAAAATCCCACTAGGATTCCACTGCATCTTTAGACACCCAAAAAACTTTGAAAATTTGGTCCTCAATTGTACTTGAAAATGAGACTTAGGCTCCTAAGTGGCTTAAGGACTTTTGAAAACTTTACCCTATATCTCAAATATTGACTTTTATCACTAATCTTTGCTATGCTCAAGAGAGAAGCCAGGGATGATCCTTTTTTAGCGCATACATTTTATGTGAGGATATTAGGAAAGGCTAGAGAGCTGAACCACTTAAATCCAGCCAGCCTGTTATGGAGACTCCTTTTATTACAACTGACAACACAACAAGAGAAATGTAATGACTTCTACCCAATCTCTCTTGCACGGGGAAGAGGAACAAGAACTAATTGATATCATTGCTGAGCTGACTATAGTTATTACAGTTAATTAGGGTCAAGAACTTGCACATGAGGAATCAGGAATAGAACGGCTGGGACATTTTCAGACATTCTGCCCAACTAGGATACATTTACCAGCTGGTCTTGAACGATTATTAGTGAGCTAAATTTTAATTATACTTGTAAAGGCAGCATTAAAATTACACAGATATGATTGTTGTAACAATGTTACTAAATGTAATGTTACTAAATCTTGGGCCTGGTCTACACTAGGACTTTAATTCGAATTTAGCAGCGTTAATTCGAACTAACCGCTCAACCGTCCACACCAGGAAGCCATTTAATTCGAACTAGAGGGCTCGTTAGTTCGAATTCGGTACTCCACCCCGACAGGTGGAGTAACGCTAAATTCGACATGGCTAGCTCGAATTAGGCTAGGTGTGGATGCAAATCGAACTTAGTAGCTCCGGGAGCTATCCCACAGTGCACCACTCTGTTGATGCTCTGGGCAGCAGTCGGAGCTTGGATTCTCTGACCAGCCACACAGGAAATGACCCGGGAAAATTTGAATTCATTTTCCTGTCTGGGCACTTTGAATCTGACGTCCTGGCTGGACATCGGGGCGAGCTCCGCAGCACCTGCAACGATGCAGAGCTCTCCAGCAGAGGAGTTCATGTTATCTGTGAATAGAAAGAGGGACCCAGCATAGACTGACTGGGAACTCTTCGATCTGATCGGTGTGTGGGGCGAGGAGTCTGTGCTTTCGGAGCTGCGCTCCAAAACAGGGAATGCGAAGACCTACGAGAAGGTCTCCAAAGCCATGAGAGACAGAGGATACAGGCGGGATGCAATGCAGCGCCGCGTGAAAATCAAGGACCCCAGACAAGGCTACCAAAAAATCAAAGCGGCAAACGGACGCTACGGAGCCTGCCACCACTGCCCCACCAGTGACCGTGGACTCTGACGATGGGACAGTGTCGACGGCCAGTTCCTCGGCGATGTTCGCGGACAGGGAAGATGAGGAAGGGTTTGTGGAGGACGAGGCAGGCGAGAGCGCTTACAACGCTGGTTTCCCCAACAGCCAGGATCTATTCATCACCGTCACGGAGATCCCCTACCAACCCTCCCCGGCCATGAACCCGGATCCTGAATCAGGGGAAGGAGCAGTCGGTAAGTGCTTTAACCATGTTAACTTTTATTCTTAATATAACAGGAATCTTAACTGTCTGAAAAGGAGGGCTCTCTATATATGGGGATAGAACAGAAATCATCCTTGGAGATCTCCACGAAGCTCTCCTTGAGTTAATCGAAAAGCATCAGCAGGAGGTTCCTGGGGAGAGCTGCCTTATTGGGTGCTCCGTGGTAGCACACTTTTCCGCGCAAGGCTTTCATGAGGTACTCAGGGAGCACTGCCTCCCCGAGCACAGCTGCATCGGGCCCTGGTTCGTGCTAGCTTTCACGCAGCATGCGCTCTCTATCTCCTTCAGTGACCGTCCTCAGGGTGATCTCGCTCGGAGACACCTGCATCTAATTAGGGTAATTACTGTAATTTTACGCCTGGTCCAAAGTATTTTTAAAAAATCTACGGACAGACGGCATAGCACAGACTCAGCACGCAGCTGCGTGACGAGCGTAACGGAAAGCCAAAGAATATAATGGACGCTCATGGAGGGAGGGGGGAATGAGGACGCAAGGTATCCCACAGTTCCTGCTGTCTCTGAAAAGTATTTGCATTCTTGGATGAGCTCCAAATGCTTCTAGGGTCAAACACAGTGTCTGCGGTGGGTCAGGGCATAGTTCGGCAATTTGCGCACACACCCCACCCACCACCAGAAGTGAAAACAATCCTCTGTTGACTCTTTTACATGTCACCCTATCTTTACTGAATGCTGCAGATAGACGCGATGGTGCAGCACTCAACACCAACATCCTTGCTCCCCCCACGCGATGGATGGCTGATGGTACAAAAAGACTGGTATCCGTCCTCATCATCAGCCTATTGGCACATGGGGCAGTGCAAAAGGACAGGTAACCATGCCCATCTTATTACCATCTTATTACCAATTTATGGTATGGTAGATGGTACAATATGGCTGGTAACCATCTCTGCTGTCATGCAAAAGCAAAAGCATGCTGCTGTGTAGCGCTGCTGGCCCGCCTCTGTCAGCGGCATCTAGTACACATACGGTGACATACACAAAAGGCAAAACAGTGTCCATGGTTGCCACGCTATGGCGTATGCCAGGGCAATTCTGGGAAAACGGGCTTGAAATGATTGTCTGCCGTTGCTTTCCCGGAGGAAGTAATGACTGGCGACATTTACCCAGAATCCACCGCGAAAATGATTTCTGCCCCAGCAGGCACAGGGGTCTCAACCCAGAATTCACAGAGACAGCCTAGACTCAGTTAATTGTTCGCAAAAATGTATCTTTGCAAGGAATTCACTCCCTGTTTCCCATCTCACAGCTTCCACTGTCTCCAGACCTGCCACAGCATCCCCCTCGCAGAGGCTGGCAAAGATTAGGCGGCGAAAGAAAAAGACAAGGGACAAGATGTTCGAGGAACGTATGGGCTGCTACCTAGCAGAGGCGGACCAGCAGAGCCAGTGGAGGGAGACCGTCTCTCTGTGCCAGCGCTCACACAGCGAACGGGAGGAGAGGTGGCGTGAGGAAGACAAGCAGGTGACTGAAACGCTGCTTGGACTAGTGAGGGAGCAAACGGACACGCTCAGGCGCCTTGTGGATGTTCTGCAGGACCGCAGGAAGACAGAGACACCCTGCAATGTATCTGCAACCGCACTCCCCCGCCACAAAGTCCCATACCCCCCTCACCGAAAATAATCAGGAGGAGGGGCGGCCGGGGACTTGAATACTGTCACTGCACCACAGCACAGTGCTCAAGTACCTAAAAGCTCTCATACCCTACATTTGCCGAAGTCCTTCACTTCCAGACTCACAGTAGTCCCAATCCCAGTCCCATCCCCTAACTGTCTACTTAATTAATAAAAATGCTTTGCTGTTAATTACTGTTTCCGTTATGTTTTTTCAAAGAAGACTGTGTTTGAATGGGGGGCGTGGGGAAGGGGGTGGTTAATTGCATAGGACAGTCACCTTTCCCAGGGTACAGACACGGGGGCAGGATCAGCAGCGGGTCACACACACGGTGCAGTCAGTAGGCACCCTGGTCGGTATGGGAGGTGGTTTCCAGGATCTGTGTGGGCGGGGGAGATGTGACTTTGCAGCGGGGGAGGGCGGTTACAGATCTTATACAGCGGTCCTTGTCCTGGACCGCTGAGTCACGCAGCTGAGGAATCTGTATCCGTCCTCCTCCACCACAAGGTCACATATCCGCCTGCACACAGAATTACATAAAGAGGGATGGCAGGCTCCGTTGAAAGAAGCATTCCGGCACTGCGGACCGCTCTAGGAGCAGGAGCCTGTCATTCCTTGAGTTTAGAGGCGGTCTTTACATCACCGCACACCCTACCCAGCACAGTCTGCCTCCCAGTTTCAACCCTTTCACGAAAAGTCATGAATAAAGAAACCTTTGTTAAGTAATAATGGGACATGTATTTTATTTTTACACGTGTGCTGGAAGTGGGGGTAACGGGGTGAACGGGGTATGTAACCGAAGAGGAGAGTCAACAGTCAGTGGGTAAAGAAACAGGGGCAGGTTCAGCTTCTCTGTAAAGAAACTGAACAGTCACAGGTCACGCTGCTCGCTGCTCGCTGGTATTTGAAGAGTTCCTTGTCTCTGTCCCAGGCGCCTGTATAGGGCTTCATGAGCAAGTGCATTAGCGGGCAGGCTGGGTCCCCGAGGATGACTATAGGCATCTGCACATCCACAACAGTTATTTCGTGGTCCGGGAAGAAACTACCTTCCTGCAGGCGTCTGAGCAGCCCACAGTTCCTGAAAACACACGCATCGTGAACCTTGTCCGGCCACCCGACGTTGATGTTTGTAAAACGTCCCCTATGGTCCCCCAGTGCTTGCAGCACCATTGAAAAGTAGCCCAATTTCTCAGCAGCTGACTGTGGAAGAGGTGGACGATAAAGTGCGAGGAGGAGAAAACCGCGATGATCGCAGCGGGCTCCATGCTTGCAGTGCTGTGGCGTCCGCGCTGTCACTGACCAGAAAAGTGCACGAACAGATTGCCCGCAGGCGCTTTCAAGGAGGGAGGGAGGGAGGTTGTGATTGACGGTTCAATGACGACACTTACCCAAAACCACCCTCGACACATTTCTCCCCCCAGCAGGCATTGGGGGCTCTACCCAGCATTCCAATGGGCAGCGGGGACTGCGGGAACTGTGGGATAGCTTCCCACAGTGCACCGCTTCCAAAGTCGACGCTGGCCCCATGAATGTGGACTCAGAAATTCGAATTAGTGTATTTAGTATGGATACACAAATTCGACTTCATAAGGTCGAATCCATAAATTCGAACTAAGTTGATTCGAAATAGTCTTGTAGTGTAGACAAGGCCTTGGTTATGTTATTTAGTGCTACAGTTTCTAAAAAAGTGAGTTTAGTGATTTTTGATGAATGAAACTAAGGATTAGGGGAAGCTCGATTACTGATACCGATAGATGTTGACACCACTGTAGCAAGTTATTAGGATGTCTTATGTGGTATTCTTCATTTCTGTTGTTAATTGAGTTAGTTCAAAGCTGGTTTTCTGTGTTCCTCAAACTGCATCTTCCCTCCCAAGAAATTTTAAATATGTCAGTGTGATTTTGACACCTGTTGTGATAAATGAAGGAGCGGGGGTAGCTCCCTTTTATGGACACCCAGCCAGCCAGTTAGCTATAAGATCCCTGTTAGTAGCTGTTCTCTACTTGCTTTACCTGTAAAGGGTTAAAAAAGCCCATAGGTAAAAGGAAGGGAGTGGGCACCTGACCAAAAGATCCAATGGGAGGGCTAGAACTTTTTAAAATTGGGAAAAAACTTTCCCTTTGTCTGTCTGTCTGTTCTCCAGAGAGAGGAGACAGAGCAGAGACAGGGCTGAGCTATGCTGTAAAAAGCTGTGAACCAGGCATGAAAATCACCATATCATACCTAGGAACTACTCAATTTAAAACCCCAGATATGTAAGTAGATCAGGAAATGTCTAGAAAGATGCAATTAGGTTTCTCTCTCTTATTTCTGTAAGGCTTGTGGACTCCTCTGTGCTAACCCCCAAATGCTTTTGTTTTGCTTGGAATCGTTAAGCTGGACCTCAAGAAAACCATTATTGATGCTTAATTATTATATTTGCTCTTTTTAAATCTAGCAATAGCCTATGTTCCAAATGTATTTTTTTTCTTTTTTGTTTTTAATAAAATTTACCTTTTTTAAGAATAGGATTGGGTTTTTGTGTCCTAAGAGGTTTGTGCATATGTTGTTTAATTAGCTGGTAGCAACAGCTAATTTCCTTTTTCTTTCTCAGCTCTTCCCTGGGAGGGGGGGTGAAAGGGCTTGAGGTTACCCCACAGGGAGGAATTCCCAAGTGCGCCTTCCTGGATCCAAAGGGGTTTTTTTGCACTTGGGTGGTGGCATCTACCTATCCAAGGTCAGAGAGAAGCTGTAATCTTGGGAGTTTAATACCAGCCGGGAGTGGCCAGTATTAATTTTTAGAATTCTTGCTGGCCCCCACCTTCTGCACTCCAAGTGTCAGAGTGGGAAATCAGGCTCGACACCTGTCCATTTACATATGCAATTGCCCAGTTTGCCTATCCCCTTGAAGCACAATTGTGTAAATTTTTAGCATCCAGACCTCAGGCCTCTCCTTATTTTAAAGTTGCCACAGAAAAACAAGTTCAGTTCAGTGATTTCTGTGACTCTGAGAATCCAGCCTTAGCAGTAGCCTTTCCTCACAGATCAGCCAGAAGTAAAACTGCTTGCATCCGCATTTCTCAGAAAACTGCAGTTTTGATAAAAGGAGAATTATCTGCTTTTATCCTTAGCCAAACCAATATCTCCTGGAAATAAAAGGAAGAGCAAATTCTTTCAGTGAGGCACACATACCTATTTCACACTATGATTTACAATAAATACTATGGAAATCCAAAGATTAACTGCAAGCAGGTGGAACATTTAGCAAACTTAAAAGGTTCACTTTTAATGAAATTCCCTTCCGTATATATTAGTCCCCATGTAATGTGGTATATACCTTTATGTGCCTCCATGAAAGAAAAAACACACATTATTAATCCAGTGGTACCTGGCTCCATTTCATGTGGAAAGCAAAATTACAAAATTCTGCATTTGAAGAAAGTTTAGTGAGAAAGTGCAATGAGAGGCTATCTTTCTACATGTGTGATGAGAATGCCCAAGAACAGAGGAACAGTGGTCAAGGATCCTAAATGTTATGGTTCTTATTAAAAAATGCAATTGCCAGTTGAGCCTTTGGTGTGTTTGGAGCTCCTTGTATGAGAGCAGAGGGACTGTGTGAATATGCCCAGCACAAGAGGCTGTCTGTGAGAGTCAGGGGTATTTTTAATCCTTATATTTGTGGGAAATATCAGCATGGCATTCTCAAAAATGACTGCATAGTCTGAGATGACACTGTAACCCATCATTCTGACCTAATGTGGTAAATATGGTATAGTCTGCACAATGTTGGGAATTGATTGGCACTGAGGAGGGGACAAAGAGGAACTGAAGGGCCATTTGTGTAATTGATTTAATATGGACTGCTTTAAAATATTGCATTCTACATGCTTGTATGTTTAATACCACTGGACTCAAGTAACAAAGAAGTTTTCTATTCTTCCCTTTCCTTGTAACTGCAGAGAAAGTGACAGCTAAGTAGCTAGGAGACTGAGTGAACAACAGTGCTGTTTTCCCCTAGTTGACCCAATTTATATTTTCAAAGGGGGAAAAAAGATAATTGCAACATTCTTATTCCCCAGAATCAACTTGATGCTGTAATGAGAGGTGTGCTCAGCTACTGAAGTTGTCATATCTTAATGTCATTCAGAAAATGATGGGCCTACAAAGGCACCATTTAGCGAGCAAGAAGGTTTGTCTTAGTATCTACAGGATATCTGTTTAGCACAGGAAGAATTTGCAATATCTGCTCTGTTTCATTATTCCAACTAAAGGTTGCTTTCTTTTGGTCATAGATGTGCTTAAGTGCTCTCTGGAGATGTAGGTAGCAATGAACACTTCATACACTGTTCCACAAGCAGCAATGGCATTTAGCAACTCAATCAGTTAAAATCCTAGTGGGAATTCAAGTAGTGCCTAGACCTTCTAGGTTCTTGGAAAGAAATTCCATAAAAAATCATGTGGGGTATGTTTTGTGTGGGTGTATTTAATATCTATTTTGGTTAATTTCTATCAGTTATTGAACAGAGATGGGCAATGAATTGAATGTAACTGTGCAATCAATCCGCAAACCCCTAAAACAGTTATGGAATAGCCCATTCCTTAGTGCGTCAAAAAAATTGCAGCAGCACCAATGAGTGGAGACCTGTTGCAGCCACAAGAATGAGGATGCCTCTGAAAGGAGATGGCCAACAGTCAGAGAAAGCAAGCACTAGAGTCCAATAGGTCAGCAAAGGACCAATTGGACCTAGAGATCGGCAATCCTGTGAGGATCCAACCATTAAAGAGACCAGAAGGAGTGGACTAAAGGTGTCAGGAGGGGGTGCAGTGGCACCCATGTCATATGAGGTGACTATGCAAGTGGGACAAGTGATCCAAAGGAGCAGAAGACAGTTAAGAGCCAGCAGACACAACACTCAGAGAGAGCATATAGAGATCATCACAGCATGTAGAGAGAGCAACATCCGGAGACCAACCCCAGAGGGAGGGAGGAGACTCCAGAGATATACTTTGCTGGACTTGGAGACAGGTGAAAGAGAGACAGGGATAGGCCACTCCCAATGTGGTTGCCTGTTGAGAAGACCAAACTCTCTCAGGGTATGTCTACACTACGAAATTAGGTCGAATTTATAGAAATCATTTTTATACAGTCGATTGTGTGCGTCCCCACAAAAAATGCTCTAAGTGCATTAAGTTGATGGACTGTGTCCACAGTACCGAGGCTAGCGTCGACTTCCAGAGCGTTGCACTGTGGGTAGCTGTGGGTAGCTATCCCACAGTTCCCGCAGTCTCCTCCGCCCATTGGAATTCTGGGTTGAGATCCCAATGCCTGATGGGCAAAAACAGTGTTGCGGGTGATTCTGGGTACATGTCATCAGGCGCCGCCCCCCCTCCGTGAAAGCAATGGCAGACAATCGTTTCGCGCCTTTTTTCCTGGGTTACCTGAGCAGACACCATACCACAGCAAGCATGGAGCCCGCTCAGCTCACCATCACCATACATCTCCTGGGTGCTGGCAGACGTGGGACTGCATTGGTACACAGCAGCAGCTCATTGCCTTTTGGCAGCAGATGGTGTGTTACGACTAGTAGCCATCGTCATCGTATTCCTGGGTGCTCTTTTAACCGACCTCGGTGAGGTCAGTCAGGGGCGCCAGGGCAGACATGGAGGTGACTCAGACAGGTCATTCCCATCTTCTGCCAAGCACCCAGGAGAGGATGATGTCTAGCAGTCGAACTGCACTGTCTGCTGCCAGCCTAAAGATGTAAAAGATAGATGGAGTGGATCAAAACAAGAAATAGACCCGATTTGTTTTGTATTCATTTGCTTCCTCCCTCCCTCCCTCCCTCTGTGAAATCAACAGCCTGCTAAACCCAGAGTTTTGAGTTCCATCCTTGAGGGGGCCATTCTGTGTGACAGTTGTTTGTGTTTCTCCTTGATGCAAAGCCACCCCCTTTGTGGACTTTAATTCCCTGTAAACCATGTCCTCAGTCGCCCCTCCCGCCATCAGAGCAGACAATCATTTTGTGCCTTTTTTCAGCCCAGACGCCATAGCACTGGGATCATGGAGCCGTCTCAGGTCACCGCGGCAATTATGAGCACTGTAAACACCACGCGCATTATCCTGCAGTGTATGCAGAACCAGAACCTGCCAAAGCAAAACCAGGCGAGGAGGCAACGGCAGCACAGTGATGAGAGTGATGAGGACATAGACATGGACATAGACTTCTCACAAAGTACGAACCCTGGCAGTGTGCACATCATGGTGTTAATGGGGCAGGCTCATGCCATGGAATGCCGATTCTGGGACCGGGAAACAAGCACAGACTGGTGGGACCGCATCGTGTTGCAGGTCTGGGACAATTCCCAGTGGCTGCGAAACTTTCGCATGCGTGAGGGCACTTTCATGGAACTTTGTGACTTGCTTTCCCCACCCTGAAGCGCCAGAATACCAAGATGAGAGCAGCCCTCACAGTTGAGAAGCGAGTGGCGATAGCCCTGTGGAAGCTTGCAATACCAGACAGCTACCGGTCAGTCGGGCATCAATTTGGAGTGGGCAAATCTACTGTGGGGGCTGCTGTGATCCAAATAGCCAACGCAATCAAAGAGCTGCTGATATCAAGGGTAGTGACTCTGGGAAATGTGCAGGTCATAGTGGATGGCTTTGCTGCAATGGGATTCCCTAACTGGTGGGGCGACAAACAGAACCCATATCCCTATCTTGGCACGGGAGCACCGAGCCAGCGAGTACATAAACCGAAAGGGGTACTTTTCAATGCTGCTGCAAGCACTGGTGGATCACAAGGGATGTTTCACCAACATCAGCGTGGGATGGCCGGGAAAGGTACATGACGCTCACGTCTTTAGGAACTCTGGTCTGTTTCAAAAGCTGCAGCAAGGGACTTTCTTCCCAGACCAGAAAATAACCATTGGGGATGTTGAAATGTCTATAGTTATCCATGCATCCGACGCAGTGGGTATTCACCCATGAAAGCTCATGCTCCAAAACGTCTGTTAGTCTATAAGGTGCCGCAGGACTCTTTGCTGCTTTTATAGTTATCCTTGGGGACCCGGCCTACCCCTTAATGCCATGGCTCATGAAGCCGTACACAGGCAGCCTGGACAGTAGTCAGGTAAGTATGCCATAGTTGTGCAGCATTGGGTCCCTGGGCTGGAACCCAGAGTAGAGGGTGGGTCCTGGTTCCCTTACCAGGCACTGGGCAAGCGGCACAGCCTGTAGATGGAGAACGGAGGACAGCCTGGAACAGCAGAGGATCAGCTTGTCCTGAGAGACTTTGACAGACCCCAGAATGGGAGGACTATAGTGACCTGGCTGGAGGGCCAAGTCCCAAAGAACAAGGCTATCCTGAGTCCTGGAGGGTGAGACTGAGGCAATGGGCTGAGTGACTGCAGGAAGGGGTGTCTGACCCGTGGCGAGCTAATACCCAGACGAGCCACGAGGAAGCATGCCAGCGGTGAGTAGTGAAACCCATTACAATAAGATCGTGACTCTTTTTTTCTTTGCTTTTACAAACAAAACTATTATTGCACAAATTCTGTTCTAACCTTTGCTGCAGCCCAGGTTAAATCTTTAATATTAACAGTCTGGTTTAAGCCAATGAGAGGCAGAGAATTCAAAGCTAAGGCTCAAGAGGCATGAGTTCAAGTCCTGATTATACCGCAGCTTGTGTGACCCTGGGTATAATCAGGACTTGAATTCATGCCTCTTGATTACCAGCCCAGTTCCTTGGCAACAAGACCATTCTTCCCCGCATTCTTCCTCTGCCTCTCATTGGCTTAAACCAGACTGTTAATATGGGGGTAATACCTGCTTTCTCCCACTCTGTCTTGTTAGAATGTAAACTCTGTCTCTTATGGTGTGTATGTACAGCACTTAGCACATTCAGATCTTGAGTTCAGTTGGGGCCTGTAGGTACCACTGTAATAGAAGTAATGTGTAATGATGACCCTCACCACAGGTTGTCAGTGGGCAAAGAGTCTGATTTTGACCCCTCCCATGGTTGTTCCACCAGACAAAACGCTAGCATTTCAGCTCCAAAGCACAGGTAGATCTAGACATATAATGCATAGCCAAGAAAAGAAAAGAATGGTTAAGGTTCTCTGGTATAAGTGAAGAATAAACTATCCGCCTTACCTTTAAATTTAGTGTTTAGAGAAATCAAAGCTGAATGGACACTGAAGCTGAACTATCCCATCAACACACGAGCTCCCCCTTCCAGGTCAAATCTGAGGGATAGTGTTGATGCAGCATGAGAAAGCTTTCACTGCAGCTGTCGGTGCTGTATATTTGTTCCACAGATAAAGGACTACCAAGGTTGATGATGATACAGCATCTTTCATGACCCTGACATTGACTGACTTATTTAAAAAAATTAAATATCTTGTGCTATATCATCGTCTCCCATTTAAAAAGAAAAAAAAGAGAAAAACCTTGGGAGAAGCAAAATTAAGTGGAAAAACTCTGTGCATATATAGTGGGAGTTCATGAAGTATCCTCTCAGATGCACAGATGTCCCCAGATCAGCAAGATAAGTCCATTGAGCAAGCTATCCTATGGAGAGTGCTATTCACCAGCTGCTCCCTCCTCCTGGCAGCACATCTCCCCCTTTGCCTCTTCCATCTAGCTCCTACCTGAGCAGCAAAGAGAGTGCCGAGTGGAACTCTGCAGGTATGTGTACTGACAGGGGTTCAGCCATGCCCACTCTGGCCAGGTCCCACTCATCCCAGAGGCCCTATTTCATGGTCCTTTTGCAAAGTAGCTTCCATGTTTCACAAAGAATGAGGGAAGAGGATGGCATTTTGGGTCTTCTCCCCATTGTGCCTGTTTTCAGGCCATTGGAGGAAGGTTTCTAATTCTTTGCTACGCAAAGAGTGCAATATGGGATTATATGATCCTTTGTTGTATGCAGTGGTGTTGTAGCCATGTCGGTCCCAGGATGAGAGAAGCTTTCGAGCTACACCGAGCTCCTTTTTAGGTAAGCTTGAAAGCTTGTCTCTCTCACCAACAGAAGTTGGTCCAATAAAAGATATTACTTCACCCGCCTTGTGTCTCCTTTGTCAGTTTAGGCTAGGTAGTTTAAGACTGACAGCTGGTTTGACACACATTGATCATATAATACTTCTGTGTAACCTTGTAGCCAGGTAATAATATGCTAAAGTCTCATACTGGGAACCTTGCCAATATGCCATTAGAAATGTTGCTCCAGGAAATTAAATATAATATGCCATGATAAACATAGGGCTGTGCCTGCCTACACAGATATGTGACGCTTGCACCCTCGGAGTGTCTGAGTCGAGAATTCTAGATGCTGACAATTAACTGGCTGCTCTACGTATTAAGGAACTGCAAATAACTGACAACAAGACAGAGGGATATCCCCTTTTCTAGGATAGAGGCATCTAGCCTGGACTTGAAAGAGTTCAATGACTATAGACTACACACTATAGCAAGTGTAGTAGAAAGGGTCAGTGGGACAGAGGAATGCCACTCCCCACAATGCGACCTGCTCAAACCAGGTTCTCTGTTTTGGAGAAGGTTGGGAGAATTTTGAGGCCTGTGAAAAGGAGAAAGATGAAGACTATTCCTATAAACTGTTTGTTACTTCTGTGAGGTACTGTAAATCTCATTGTGAGAGAGTCCCTACCTAGACAGCATCAGTCATAAATGGACCAGCATCAGCAGACTTGTGCTCCTGCAGAAAAAAATAACCCGGGGGAGGCTAAGCTTCTCAGATGGAATGAAGAGGGCAAAGGAAGATTTATAAAGGTGTGATTGCAAAGAAAGATAAAAGGGAAGTATGCTCTTGCAGCAGAAATGAACTACAAAACAGATTAAATTAGAGATTTATGAGCACACATTTCAAGAAAAGTATGTTCAATAACCTTTGATTATTAAAATGCCATTGTGCAACTGCAAGAAATTTATCATAGCAAATAGCAGAGCAGGAGGCAAATGTATCTAGGTAAAATGTGCTTTAAACAGCACATTGTCTAGGAAGTGTTGATGGAAAAGGTTTTCTCTTTTTAATGCTTATGTAAAACAGACAAATAGTGCTGGCTTGAGCCAGACCCTGGGCAAGATTTTTTGTACACAGTTTTGTCAGTCTTGGGTACTCTTGAGCAAAGAATGATGTCCAATATTTTGTTTTGTAAACAAAAAAAAAGACCAGAATGAGGCTACCAAACTAATTCTTAGTCTCACTTGTGTTCTAGGCCAATATTCAAACTGAAGTCTCTAGAGGTAAACTAACCCATTTCACCATTGCCATTGACTTCAATGAGACCAGGATTTTATCCCTTATTTTCGCTCCAGATTTCAGCTCTGAGGTTTTGGTTTGGACCCATCTCTAGTAAACCTATACCACAGATATGTACAGTAATATCATCGGTCTGAGGGCTAATAACAAAAACAAATCAATACTATGAATCATTCTTTCTCTCATCTGCTGTAACTGTCACTCCCCCGGCACCGCTGTATAAAATTCATGCTGTCATGAGGCCAGTGAGTAGCTTTCGTGTGGTTTTTGTTTGTTTGGATTTTGTTTTTTTTTTCTTTCTGGGATTGTTTTGCTTATAAAGGGACAGATTCTCATCTCACATAAGCAAGTGTAATTCCATTGGTTTCCATGGAGTTACACCTGACTGTACCAGTATGAGATCAGAATCAGGCTCTTATATTGCACTCTTAGGCCTGGTCTACACTACGGGGGAGGGTCGAAGTAAGGTACGCGACTTCAGCTACGCGAATAGCGTAGCTGAAGTCGAACTACCTTAGTTCGAATTTCCTACCTGTCCAGACGCCGCGGGATCGAACTCCGCGGCTCCCCCGTCGACTCCGCCACCGCCGTTCGCGGTGGTGGAGTTCCGGAGTCGACGGGAGCGCATTCGGAGTTCGAACTATCGCGTCTAGATTAGACGCAATAGTTCGAACTCCGAGAAGTCGAATTCTCCGCGTCGACCCGGCGGGTAAGTATGGACCTACCCTTAGAGGCTGTAACTTCTTTTACAAGATGTTGTTGAAGAGTTGGGATCAAAATGCAACCCAGAGAGGTTCTAGCCAGAATTCAGTTACACTAAACTCTTAAAGTAATATAAAATTCACACAGTATTTGAACACAGAAATTGTATCAATGTGTAAGCTCTGTGGTTTGAAGCCCTAGAGCGTAGGGAGCTCGCTGGTCAGACCTGGTGATGAAAAGGGAGAAAAGCAGCCTGCTTGAGAACTCAAGATGGACATAAATTTCATAAGGAAGTGAGCTCTCTGGTGAGCAAGAGAAACGATTGAATAGGCCAGGCCTCATTTGCATTTCTGTTTTGTGACAACTGGGGGCGTTTAAGTCTGGGGAGGTTATTACCTCTGTTGTATACTGAAATGACAAGTGAACTGCAAAACATGTTGCTGGGGTAAGGGGTCACGTTAACCAAACTGTAGGCTGGCACAGTTGGTTAGCTGAGCCTGGGCACAAGCTATAGCAATATGGAGGGGGACTCTAGCTTTTGGAGTGGGTGAATTCCTGCAAAGCCTCTGCTCTGAGTTCTGTATGAGGAAACTTTTGTGAATGGGAGGTGGTTTTAAGGTGGGTGATGGTGTTGCTTTTTGCCAAAGCTGCAGCAGCGTAGCTGAAGAATTCCAATGATGGCCCTCCCCCACCCACCCAGCAATCAGTAAAAGCTGTAATCACTACGGCTGGGTTACATGGTAGAGCCCTGGGACCAGAACAGGGAGCACTTCTCTTAGGAGGGTAGGGATGGACTTGCCTGAACTCTGGACTCCACAAACCCTGCACTACAAACTGTGAGTGGGGGCGCAGTGGAGGAGGGAAATGGCTATTGCAGGAATGCGTTGCCTTGTTGGGTGCCAATAACTGAGTGAATGTCTGAGTTTAAGACTGTTGCTGAGGTACTCTATGATGTGGGAATTTTACTTAATAGTTATATACAGATTAATTATTACGGGCTTTCCCCTCACTCCCCAATACAATTTTCTTTGTTTGTACAATGGACTTGGTGCTTGCATAGGGAAAGTATTGCCTGTGAAGGGTAGGAATACTAGATAGCAAGGGTGAAAAATCGGGATGGGAGGTGGGGGATAATAGAGTTCTAGAGAAGACAAAGCCCCTAATATTGGAATAATCCTGATAAAATCAGGACATCTGATCACCCTAGTGAAGGGTTCCCAAGGAAGTGTGTAGTTTTCCCAGGTTTCTGGGTGGGGGCTCAAGCTGATGTTTTTTTTTAAGCTTTCAGAATGAACGCCAAGATAATTGAACCTGCCCCTTTTTGCTGCTGACAATACCTGGCAGAAGGGTTACATTGATTACTTTCTGACTTCAGATACTCGGTCCTCCTCATTTATCTGCAGTCTAATGTGAATGATTATTTGAGCTTACTAAACAATATGTCCCAGGCTTAAAATAAAAAATGTAACTTTATATGCACAAACCTGAAACCGTTAAAACAAAACCAACAAATAAATCACTACCACTTTGGAATGTAGTATCCAGTGAGGCCAATTTCTATACCCTGAAAGTCATTGCAAAGCATTTAAACCTTGGAAAATGTATCTGGGGGTCTCCACAGTGCATGTGCTGGATGGAGTTTCTAATTATTCTAGCTTTATATTTTTAAGTCCTTAATATATACTTCGTAATGCCACTCTGCTGAATTCCAAATACATTTTAAAGTGCAAATCAGCAATAAGCACTAATATTTACAGGCAGGGGCGGCTCTAAGTATTTTGCCGCCCCAAGCACGGCAGGCAGGCTGCCTTCGGCAGCTTGCCTGCGGGAGTTCCCCGGTCCCACAGATTCGGCAGCATGCCTGCGGGAGGTCTGCTGAAGCTGCGGGACCAGCAGACCCTCCACAGGCATACCCCCGAAGGCAACCTGCCTGCCGCCCTTGCGGTGACTGGCAGATCGCCCCCTGTGGCTTGCCGTGCTGGTGCCTGGACCCGCCCCTGATTACAGGATTCGGTGGTTTGCAGGTGTGGGGTTTTTTGGTTTTTTTTGGTTGGGATTTTTGGAGGTGGGGAGGCTTGTTTTATTTAAGATTTTAACCTTATTTTCTCAAGCCTATTTCTGATATTCAGTGCACTGCAGTTGAGAACTGTTCAAACGCTGCCTAACTGGTGGCTTTCGATTCTGTTTTCATGGTTTTAAATTTATTGCTTAATTTTCCATTTGTTCTTTAATTGCAAACCAAATGTCTAGGTAAAATGCTGATGCAGGGTTTTTTGTTTTTTTTTAATGTTTTTATTAAATTTCTGTCACCACATTCTTCCTTCTCTTAAACCCAATAAAAAATTTAATTTGCTTGTACAGCCTTCTACTTACCCTTGATAAAAACTTAATTAAACGGGTATCATCTCCATATGATTGTGTGTGCCCTTTTCTATGGTAGACAGAGATGAGTGTATATATAATTTCTTTTCAGCCACCTCTAGAGAGAATAGGAAAAAACTTGCACTTAAAAGCAACTGTTTTTGTGACGCTGATCATGCTATCCAATATAAGTCAGTGGAAAAATTCTGCATTAAGATTTCTGCTGAGCAAATCTGCTTTTAGAAAACAACGTATAATGCATAAATTCTTTGTTAATTGCATGGCTGGGCTTTGTTGGAATGGGTTATGTTGCTGTGCACTGTTTCTGTTGTTTTTAGGAATGAAACAATAAAAATATCAGAGCTGTGGATATTATAATAGTCCCCAAGAGGGTTAGAAGAATGATCCAGGGGGAAAAAAATCAATGCATTTAAAGAGAGTGCTGAATGCTCACTCATACCGCCCTACAGTAGTAGCAGAACTTAATCTGTCATATGTCAAATTGATGTGTAGTAACTGATGGTATGTTAATCATTCCTATGCAAATATGTCAAAAAAAAAAACAGTGTAAGCGATTAAGGCAAAAGTTGCATGGTTAAAAAGAAACATTGGAAGAATGGATTGGATAATGATCCCAAAACATGAAATCCTTGCATTTTGACAGGCTTGTAGCATTATGTTTAGCCAGCCTATTTAAACACATGCAGTAAATTTTACTGTGACGCTACCAGAATATTTATAGGCTTGGGAGGTTTAAAAAAAAAATCTGTGTACCTACCTATACCCTTTATCGCATACCTATTTTTAAATTCTCACAGAGGACTTTGCCCTTGCTGTCTTTAGCGCTTGTACATGTCAATGTTACTCATCACATTTTTCTTCTTACTAGAATAATTTTTAAAGGGAAGTCGAGAAGTAAGCAGACAGCAGAGATGATAGATGCACTGTCTTTTTTTTTTTTAAATAGGAAGCAGTTTAAGCCATGCTGTTAAATTGGATGTTTTTATTTAACTGTTCAGCTATGGATGGCATTGCTTTATGAAATTTGACTAACAATACAGATTGGAGAAAATTCAGAGAAGAGCAACAAAAAATGAAGAAGAGGCTGGAAGGATTGACTTATGAGAAAAGAGTATAAGGATTTAATACTCTGGGCCAAATCTTCATCTTGAAGACTGTGTGCAGATGTGGTTGCCACATCTCAAAAAAGATATATTGGAATTGGAAAAGGTTCAGAAAAGGGCAACAAAAATGATTAGCGGTATGGAATGGCTGCTGTATGAGGAGAGATTAATAAGACTGGGACTTCTCAGCTTGGAAAAGAGATGACTAAGGGGGGATATGATAGAGGTCTATAAAATCATGACTGGTGTGAAGAAAGTAAATAAGGAGGTGTTGTTTACTCCTTCTCATAACACAAGAACTAGGGGTCACCAAATGAAATTAATAGGCAGCAGGTATAAAACAAACAAAAGGAAGTATTTTTTTCACACGATGCACGGTCAACCTATGGAACTCCTTGCCAGAGGATGTTGTGAAGGCCAAGACTATAACAGGGTTCAAAAAAGAACTAGATAAATTCATGGAGGATAGGTCCATCAATGGCTATTAGCTAGGATGGGCAGGAATAGTGTCCCTGGCCTCTGTTTGGAATGTGTGATGGGATGGATCACTTCATGATTACCTGTTCTGTTCATTCCCTCTGGGGCACCTGTCACTGGCCACTGTTGGAAGACAGGATACCGGGCTAGATGGACCTTTGGTCTGACCCAGTATGGCCATTCTTATGTTCTTACCTTCTGTAAAACAGTGATATACAGTTGCTGAGGATTTAGCCTTGTAGGTGTCTTATCTAAACACAGAACCATTGCACATCAGTATGCAAAGATGCACAATGTGCTTGGTTCACCACTTTGTCACTCCAGTTTTACACCAGTGCAAGTTCATTGAAATCTACATAAAATTCCACCATCATAAAATTTTGGTAACAGTGGTGATTCAGACTTGATATTTATACAGCAATAAACGAGCATTTAACCAGTGTTAGCTGAAAAACAAGAATCAAACTAGAATTGGCATAAGGTTAGGGGTTATTGTCAGAATGGCAAATAGGATGTAAACTGGCAATTAAAATCCTATTTTTGGATTAGGAGTCATGAATAAGTGGCCGTCAAATTGTTTATTTTTATCATGTTTCAGGTTCATAAGCTTCTCGATGGCCAGAGTGGCCCATCTTTTATTGAAACAAAATCTCAGAATGAGTCAGCCTGCGGCAACGTAAAAGTGAACAGCTCTCAGAAGGAGCCTAACAATCGTTCATTCCAATTTTGATATGCTACCATGTCTTAATTTTGTATAATATTGAATAAAAGGCATTTCACAATGAGAAACTGAAATGTTCTGTTCCAAAAATGTCAATCTGGAACATTTCAAAGGAACTCAAAGGCTTCATGTTGGATTTTTCCCTCCAAAATGAAAATTTGTCAAAATTGACACACTTCTATAAAATGTTTTACTTGTAATGAATAGGCATTTCCTGACAGACGAACATTCTGCCAAAAACTCCCCAACCAGCTCTAATGCAAATGCAGGACAAATGTAGCCAGGAAGTTCAGAAGAGAGAAAAGATTGTTGCTTCATAAGCCCTTGGGAGACTGTTTGGCTTAGTGGATAGTGCACAGGACTGGGGCTCAGGGGATATTTCTTTATACATTCTTTGTAAAGAAGCAATTTAGTGCTGTTTCCCTAAACACAGTAGAAACAAATAATAGCAGGTGATTTCCTGAGAGGCAGGGAGAATAAGAGACGTTTCCCTGAGACTGATATTTTCATGGAGTTAGTTCTTGCTTAGGGCTTGGCTACACTTGAAAGTTGCAGCGCTGGTGGAGGCTTTCCAGCACTGCAATTAGTAACTGTCCACACCTGCAAGGCACATCCAGTGCTGCAACTCCCTGGCTGCAGTGCTGGCTGTACACCTGGTCTGGTTGGGGTATAACGAGTGCAGCGCTGGTGATCCAGCGCTGCTCGTCAAGTGTGGCCACACACCAGCGCTTTAATTGGCCTCCAGGGTATTAGGAGATATCCCAGAATGCTTTTAACTAAATTACTCTCTTTGTTTTGTTATGCAGCCTCTCTTTGTTTTGTTGTGAACTCCGAGCTCCGCGCGGAGCTCCGTTGCCGGTGCTGCTTATCTAAAAAACAAACAGAGCTCCTGTTTGCTGTGATCAATCTGTACCTAGCTGTAAACAATCAAATGAGAGGCAGGCAGGGAGTGAGTGAAACAGCGGGGAGTGTGTTGGATGCAGGCTGTTTGCAGTTAAGAGTTAAGGGTAAGGGATCGGGAACATGTTCTGATTTTTCAAGGCAGGAAGGTAACACACAGTGTTGGCTCCAAAAATCCACTCTCTCTCTCTCCCCCCGCTCCCTGTCACACTAGACCCCACTCCACCCCCCTCTTTTGAAAAGCACGTTGCTGCCACTTGAACGCTGGGATAGCTGCCCATAATGCATCACTCCCAACAGCGCTGCAAATGCTGCAAATGTGGCCACACACCAGCGCTGGTAGCTGTGAGTGTGGCCACACACCAGCGCTGTTCCTGCACAGCTGCACGACCAGCGCTGTAACTCCCAGCGCTGCAACTTTCAAGTGTAGCCAAGCCCTTAGTCCTTGCAGTGCCTTCTATTTCCAGCTATCACTATGTAAAAGGGGCTTAATTTCTCCTTCCATTTAGCCCTAATGGAAGGATTCTCTAGCACACCCATAAGCTTTAATGAGGTCTGTGATCATCTATAGATCAAAGACCCATTTGATGACCTTAATAAACACCTTCCAGCATCACACCTGGCTTCCTCCCTTGCTTCATGGTAAAGTAATCTGTTACTGGTGCATGCCTCCTAGCGGATTACTTCCCTTTCTGATTGTCTGTCATAATGGCTCTGCACAGACTGCTTCTCTTCGCCCACCCCATCCCAACCTGCAGAGACTGGTGATGGGGGAGACCACACATGGCGGAGGAAAGCAGAAGCCTAAAAGCTCCTCTTATATCCTGAGCAGCCTATACAGGCGATCCATAATATCACTTATAATAAATAGTGAAAAATGAATTTAGATTTTTTTAATGCTTTCAGTTGTATTTATATGTTTATTTTTGACATAGCTAAGTGTATCTCTTTGTGTGTAGATAAGGGGTGAAATACTGACCTCATAGACATTGATGGAGGTTTTGCCATTCATCAATCGCAAGACTCCCATTGATTTTTGTGGATTTCACCCTGGCTGTTTAGTGTCTTTTGATTAATGCCATAACAATTGGTTGGTTTTTTGGTTAGGCTTTTAGATTTTAAAATTGTTCAGAGAGGTCTGGTGTGCCCTTTTTACAGTGAAGTTGAAAATATGAATCCAAAGAGCTCTGAAAAGGCACTATGTAATTAGTGCCTAATATATATGTAATTCCAGACTCTGTATTCACCCATCGTTTGACCAGAATGATAAAAATATGCACTCTGTCCACTATTTCTTTCTTTCTTACGCTACTGTTCAGACCTGGTCCACTTCAGGAAAAGCACATCTCTTCAAACCACCTGCTCCAAAACAAATGTACTGTATATAGAATGTATGATAGCTGGTATGAACCCCAAAAATGAAGGGCTAGATTCTGATCTCAGTACTACTTGGCATAAATCCCTTAAACTCCATGGATTTACTCAAGATTTATGCTGACGTAACTAAGATTAGAATCTGGCCTGAAGACTAGAAACCTCTTGAACCTATACATGTTTATTTCTTTTTAAAAGCCAGAAGGCCTCAGAATAAAAAAGCGTGAACTCGGGTCAATAAGCGCTGCTTTCTTTTTACATTCTTTATTTTGCTGCCTATGGGGTTGCTCCAAAGTACTTCTTTCTTTTTATTAGTTAAAAAACGTCAGTGTTCTTTGATTCCCCCTTCCCCCCTTGGATACCTGTCCAAACTGAGATTAGCTTCAAGCATTTGCTTAGCCACCCTTGAAGCCTAGCATGGCTTATTTTCTTTCTGTCTTAAGTCTTTTCCTCTTTGACAGTAAGGTTATATTCTTTCATATACTATCAAGTAGTTGTTTCTCCTTTCTCCTTCCCTCTAACACACAGATCTTCACTAAACATTTCAACTTGCCATCAAGCCTAGCAGTGGCATTCATTTGTTCCCCTTGAGTTTGCATTCATTTAGACTTTCTCTAGTTCTGGAATATTTTGTCTTTCAGGACAATTATGCATCATTACATTCTTTAAGAACTTTTTCTGGTCATCTTTTTCTACTTCATGTCAAAGCTGCAGATTCCTTGGCTATAGTGAAAGGGTGCCGTTAATTTTAATGGCTCTGAATGATTGGGCTCTTGTATAATGTACTAAGTTTGTACTGATAAAAGCAAAGTAAATCTAGTCTTCAGTGTGAAAATGAATTCAAATTATAAATAAAAGTACAGCTTCAAAGTGCCTGAACCTTATGAACTCTCTCCACTGTTGCTGCAGTTCTCACAATTCCATGGATTTGCTGCTTATGCAAATTTGTGCTTAGACCTAGCAGATTCCTGCTCAAAGAGGGGCAAAGATGCTCAGCAGGATTGCACAATGCAATTGCATATCACCACTGTAACCATCCACAGGAGTCTGTGGTAGAGTAGCAACAGACCGTCAAGGACTCTGAAGAGTTTAGTGTTGAAAGAAATCATCTCATTATAGTTCTGTTGTCAGATAAGGTTCACAATGTGAGCTTTACCGGGTGCAAATATTGAAGTACAAACTTACATATAGTCTCCATGAGTGATGTTAAAAATGAATATTTTTGTGTGTTGGAGATGATGGCCAGCAAGTGGAAGAATCTCTGGATTATATTCTACATGAAACGTGTATGCACTCAGCCCTGCAAGGTGCTGAAAGTAATGTCCCTGATCCAACATAGCACTTAAATGTGTGTGTATTGACATTGACTACAATATCATTACTCGTGTGCTTAAGGTTAAGCTTCTGCTTAAGTACTTTTCTGGACTGGGGACAGAGCACTCAGCATTTTAAAGGACTGAGCTATAGGAAATTAAGGGATATATTCTAAATTAAATGTAGGGTGTGTTTTGGAAAACAGGAAAACTTCTACAGTTTTTACATTTTCTGAAAAGGCAGATGACCCAGGATTTGTTCTTTATATGTTGTGTTCTCCACTTTGCATAGAAACAGTTCAAACAATAATTGCATTCACCACTCTGTGACCACAAACAATTAAGCATGGGTTTATGATTAAGTCTCTTGCCATAATGTGACTAATCAAGCTAAAATCCTTGTACAATGGAAGTATATTGAGGAGGAATAATGCGAACATGGTCACAGCAACAAAGATGTGAACTTGTCTTTGGCATTTGTTCATGAATTATGATAGCATGTGATGCATAAATACTGCAAAGAATGTACTCATGGGGATCATGTTATCCTTTTTGTGTTACAAATACAAGGGTAAAATTTTTAATAAGAAACGCCTTGAAATCTCCCGTGTGGAAAGTGATTTATCATTCTGTATCTGACCAGTAGAGGGAGAAAGCAGGTATAAGATAAGTGGATCTCTCAAACCCTAATTGAAAAAATACATTCCAAATATCAGAGTAGAAGAAAGATTGTTAAATCCATCACTGTATTCCTTGCTGAGACATTTAGATAATCCTTAGAAGGGGAAAACACACAGTGATCTAGTCAAGCCATGTAGGGAGACCACCCTGAGTTGCAAAGAGAGAACGGCAGCAGGGCGCATGAAGAAGTGATAGAAAGGGGTATCAGACCTGTGCAGCCAAGAGGAGGAGGTGCTCTAGTGGTAAGTGGACCCCGTTACAGGTACTATTCAGTTTTAAGCAAATGTTCCATTCTAATTAGGTTCTTATACCAAACAAACCACTCTGATGCCAGAATGCCTATATCAATAAATTATTCTCTTGAGAGAAGATGGAGGGGAAATGAGCAGAAACATATCTGTTAAGATAAGAATGGTTTGTTTTAAATAAAAAGCACTTAGCTCAAAAATTATCTTCACTGCTATTAACACTTTGTCTGTGTGAATAATAAATCTAAATAGTGAATGACTTATTTAGCCAATACAGATAGCAAAATAAAATAATAAACAAATTTGTGAAATGAGAAATTTGGGACAAGAAAAGGGTTGCTTTTGTTCCTAAGGGAATTATTGTTTTTGATTCTTATATTAAAGAAAAAACAATGAGGACTCCTTGTGGCACCTTAGAGACTAACAAATGTATTTGGTCATAAGCTTTCGTAGGCTATAACCCACTTCATCAGATGCATGTTGTGAAAAATACAGTAGGCAGGTATAAATATACAGCACATGAAAAGATGGGAGTTGCTTTACCAAGTGGGGGGTCAGTGCTAACGAAGCCAATTCTTTTAGGGTGGATGTGGCCATTTTCCCACAGTTGACAAGGTGTGAGTATCAACAGAGGGAAAATTACTTTTTGTAGTGACCCAGCCATTCCCAGTCTTTATTCAGGCCCAATTTGATGGTGTCCAGTTTGCAAATTAATTCCAGTTCTACAGTTTCTCGCTGAAGTCTGTTTTTGAAGGTTTTTTTTTTTGAAGAATGGCCATCTTTAAGTCTATTATTGAGTAATCCAGTTGGAGAGCACTTCAATATCCCTGGACAGTCAATAACAGACTTAAAAGTGTACTAGACACAGGATAAACATATAGGAAGACACAGTCCCTTCTCTGAAGAGTTTACAGTCTAACAAGACAAAAAATGGATGCCAGGTGTGTGTGTGTGGCGGGGGAAATGGGATATGTCATACAAGCAGAGTGGTCAGAATGCTTGGGACATAATTTGCTAGTTCCATTGTTTTTAAAAATATATATTCTGTTCTAAATAGGTGCGTATACCATTTTCATCATAGTATCTGCGCACTTTCCAGTAGTCTATTAAGCAATGTGACTAACATCTGCCATGTGTGGTTCATTGTCTCCTCTTCCCCAGGGGGACAATTGTGCATGCAGTGTACTGTTTTCATTTGGTAGGGGTTTAGTATTACTTTTTATGTGCATATTAGAGAAGGCAAGGTCAAAGAAGTACACCTTGTTTTTGGAGCAGAAGGGAATGAGGACTGTGATGGTCCTTAATTCCTCTGGGAGTTAGTCCCATGCTGTCAGACCAGAACCTAGAATCTCTCTCCTGTATAAAAAAGCTTTATCATTATAGTAGACATTTTCATGTGCTCTCAGTAGGCTATGTTGTTGAGGAGATTCACTGCAGCATTCTGTACTAGATGGAATTCACTAAGGGCTGAAAGCTTCGTGCCTAGATATACCGCACTGCTGTCATTTAGATAGGAGGTGGCAAAGGCATGTATAATCCAGGCCAGATCATTTTACACCAAGATGGTTTGCAATCTCCTAGGCAACCACAGATGTTACTTGTGGATGCTGCTGGGTAAGAGCTTAATGTCAGTGAGGAATCCAGAAGCACTCACGTGTGAGAGGTTTCAGAGTGGTAGCCGTGTTAGTCTGTATCAGCAAAAAGAACAAGGAGTACTTGTGGCACCTTACACTAACACATTTATTTGGGCATAAGCTTTCATGGGCTAAAACCCACTTCATCAGCTGCATGGAGTGGAAAATACAGTAGGAAGATAGATAGATATATACAGAGAACATGAAAAGATGGAGGTTGCCATACCAACTCTAACGAGACAAATCCATTAAGGTGGGCTATTATCAGCAGGAGGGAAAAAAACATTTCTAGTGATAATCAGGATGGCCCATTTCAAACATGCCAGCAATGCCCCTCTGCCATGTACATTGGCCAAACCGGACAGTGTCTACGCAAAAGAATAAAGGGACACAAATCAGACATCAAGAATTATAACATACAAAAACCAGTCAGAGAACACTTCAGTCTCTCTGGACACTCAATTACAGACCTAAAAGTCGCAATACGTCAAAAAAAAACTTCAAAAACAGACTCCAATGAGAAACTGCAGAACTGGAATTAATGTGCAAACTGGACACCATTAAATTAGGCTTGAATAAAGACTGGGAGTGGATGGGTCATTACACAAACTAAAAACTATTTACCCATGCTAATTTTCCCCCCTACTGTTACTCACAACTTCTTGTCAACTGTTTGAAACGGGCCATCCTGATTATCACTACAGAAGTTTTTTCTTCTGCTGCTGCTAATAGCCCACCTTAATTGATTTCTCTCATTAGAGTTATGACAACAACGATCTTTTCATGTTGTGTGTGTGTGTGTGTGCGCGTGTGTCTTCCAACTGTATTTTCCACTCCATGCTTCTGATGAAGGGAGTTTTAGCCTATGAAAGTGTATGCCCAAATAAATTTGTTAGTCTCTAAGGCCTGGTCTACACTAAGCGTTTAAACCGGTTTTAGGAGCATAAAACCGATTTAACGCCACACCCGTCCACACTGAGAGGCCCTTTATATCGATATAAAGGGCTCTTTAAACCGGTTTCTGTACTCCTCCCTAACGAGAGGAGTAGCGCTAGTATTGGAGTTACCATATCGGATTAGGGTTAGTGTGGCCGCAGATCGACGGTATTGGCCTCTGGGTGGTATCCCACAGTGCACCACTGACCGCTCTGGACAGCAATCTGAACTCGGATGCAGTGGCCAGGTACACAGGAAAAGCCCCGTGAACTTTTGAATATTTCCTATTTGCCCAGCGTGGAACTCCGATCAGCATGTGTGGCGATGCAGTTAAAAATCAAAATAAAGAAAGAGCTCCAGCATGGACCATACAGATGTGATCGCTGTAAGGGCAGGCAAATCTGTTCTATCAGCGCTCCGTTACAGAAGACGAAATTCAAAATAATTTTTAAAAAATCTCCAGACAGACACCATAGCAGGGAGTCAGCGCACTGCTGCGTGACAAGCGTAACGGAAAGCCAAAGAATCAAATGGATGCTCATGGACTGGAGGACTTAAGCTATCCCACAGTTCCTGCAGTATCCGAAAAGCATTTGCATTCTTGGCTGAGCTCCAAATGCTTCTAGGGTCAAAAACAGTGTCCGCGGTGGGTCAGGGCATAGCTTGGCAATTTACGCACCCCTCCACCCACCCCCAGAAGTGAAAGGGAAAACAATCCTCTCTTGACTCTTTTACATGTCACCCTATCTTTACTGAATGCTGCAGATAGACGTGATGCTGCAGCACTCAACACCAACATCCTTGCTCCCCCCCGCCATGGGTGGCTGATGGTACAGTAAGACTGATATCCATCGTCATCATCAGCCTATTGGCACAGGGGGCAGTGCAAAAGGACTGGTAACCATGCCGACTAGCATCAGTTAGGTTGATCAAGGGTGCCTGCCCCTAATTTTTCCTGGTAGATGGTGCAGTATGGCTGGTAACCGTCTTCATCATAGCAACAGGGGGCTGAGCTCCATCAGCCCCCACCCTTCATGTGTAAAGAAAAGATTCAATTGCTCCTGGACTAGCAGCGGGATGCTGGGCTCCTCTCCTACACACTGCTTAATGTCCTGTCTGGACTATCATAGCAGCTGGAGGCTGCCTTCCACTCATTTCTCACTAACAAGTCACTGTGTCATCACACAAGTGGGGGGACAATGCTACGGTAGCCCAGGAAGGCTGGGGGAAGAACGGAATCAACAGGTGGGGTTGTTGCAGGAGCAACCCCCTGTGAATAGCAAACAGCTCATAATTTCTGCAGGATCTGACACAGAGCAGCTGTGCTCTCTGGTTCTATGATACAGTGGTTCTCTAGTACACTTGCTCATATTCTAGGCAGGACTGATTCTATTTTTAGATACCAAAAAGGAGGGATTGACTCAGGGAGTCATTCCCAATTTATGACAGCAGCAAATAGTGCAGTGCAAAAGGACTGGCAGCCATGATCATCTTATTACCAATTTATGGTATGGTAGATGGTACAGTATGGCTGATAACCATCTCTGCTGTCATGCAAAAGCAAAAGCATGCTGCTGTGTAGCGCTGCTGAATCGCCTCTGTCAGCGGCATCTAGTACACATACGGTGACAGTCACAAAAGGCAAAACAGGCTCCATGATTGCCATGCTATGGCATCTGCCAGGGCAATCCAGGGAAAAAAGCCGCGAAATGCTTGTCTGCCGTTGCTTTCCCAGAGGAAGGAGTGACTGACGACATTTACCCAGAACCACCCGCGACAATGATTTTTGCCCCATCAGGCACTGGGATCTCAACCCGGAAATTCCAAGGGGCAGGGGAGGCTGCGGGAACTATGGGATAGCTATGGAATAGCTACCCACAGTGCAACGCTCCAGAAATCGACGCTAGCCTCGGACCGTGGACGCACACCACCGATTTAATGTGTTTAGTGTGGCCGCGTGCACTCGATTTTATAAAATCTGTTTTGCTAAACCGGTTTATGTAAATTCGGAATAATCCCGTAGTGTAGATGTACCCTAAGGTACCACAAGTAGTCCTCGTTCTTTTCACATGTAAGAGTGTATCTTCAACCAAAGGAGACTGCACCGTAGCTGCAAAGTGCTTCCCTCTGCCCACCAGCAACACCTATGTCCAGGGCCGGTGCAAGGATGTTTCGCGCCCTAGGCGAAACTTCCCCCCCGCGCCCCCGCCGTGAGGCCCCCCCCCACGGCAGCTCCCCCCCTCCGCCCTGAGGTGCCCCCTTGCACAGCTCCCCACCCTCCGCCCTGAGGCACCCCCCTGCCCCAGCTCACCCTGCTCCGCGCACGAGCACGAGCACCCCGAGCACGCCGTCACTGCTTCACTTCTCCAGCCTCCTAGGCTTGCGGCACCTAAGCTGATTGGCGCCGCAAGCCTGGGAGGTGGGAGAAGTGAAGCAGCTCACCCCTGCCCCACCTCCTCCCTAAGCATGCCATGGCTGCTTCACTTCTCTCGCCTCCCGGGCTTGCAGCGCCAATCAGCTTACACGCCGCAAGCCTGGGAGGTGGGAGAAGTGAAGCAGCCACAGCGTGCTCGGGGAGGAGGTGGGGCAGGGGTGAGCTGGGGCTGGGAGTTCCCCTGCGTGCATCTAAGGGCTAGTCTACACTTACCGTCCGGGTCGACGCGGTGAGTTCAACTTCTCGGAGTTCGAACTATCGCGTCTGATCTAGACGCGATAGTTCGAACTCCGGAAGCACCGCGGTCGACTCCGGTACTCCACCACTGCAAAAGGCGGTGGCGGAGTCGACCTTGGAGCCGCGGACTTCGATCCCGCGGCGTGTGGACGGGTAAGTAGTTCGAACTAGGGTACTTCGAGTTCAGCTACGCTATTCACGTAGCTGAACTTGCATACCCTAGTTCGACCCCCGCCCTTAGTGTAGACCTGCCCTAAGGTTCCAATGGCATCTATTATTGGCATCAAAATACACATCCTGCATATTGCTATGTGACCTTGGTATTTTAAAATATTTTATGGTCTATATTTAACAACATTAATAGAAGTAGTTTCAACTACATATATTAGGCCAAATCCTGTTTGCTGTATTCATACAAACAGTTGTAGTGCAAGATACAACTCTTGTGAAGATAAATAAGAGAAAAATAAAACTTCAGACCAAACTAACATTTCTGTAGAAACCTTGGCTTTTGCAGTTGCAGTGACTTATTTTCATGTTTCCTTGTTGCCTTCACATTGTATTAGTATAGTTTCTTGTAATAGTTTAATGTAATTATCACCTACACAAACAAAAAATATCCATAAAAAACAACAACAAAGTATCAGAGCTAGTCTGTGAGCACTAAACAGAAGTTCCCTGTACATTAAGAATACAGACACTTAGAGTATGTCTGCACTACAAAATTAGGTCGATTTTATAGAAATTGATTTTTAGAAGTTGACTCACAGAGCAGTGCAGTGTGGGAAGCTATCCCACAGTTCCCGCAGTCTCCACTGCCCATTGGAATTCTGGGTTAAGCTCCAAATGCCTGATGGGGCAAAACCATTGTC
Organism: Mauremys mutica; assembly: GCF_020497125.1. Taxonomy (NCBI): domain Eukaryota; kingdom Metazoa; phylum Chordata; order Testudines; family Geoemydidae; genus Mauremys; species Mauremys mutica. The sequence goes on from NC_059073.1 coordinate 211,370,703, forward strand.
GTGGGTGGTTTTGGGTACATGTTGTCAGTCTCCCTTCCCTCCCTTCCTTCCTCCCTCCCTCCGTGAAAGCAACTGCAGACAATCTTTTCACCCCTTTTTTCCTGGGTTACCCGTGCAGACGCCATAGCACAGCAAGCATGGAGCCCCTGTTGCGAGCATTGTAAATACCTTGCACATTATACTGCAGTATGTGCAGAACCTGGCTAAGAAATGGCAGCACGAGGACAATTGTGCAGAGGACATGGAGAACACTGTAGTTACAAATGTGCACTCACCAGAGGTGCCTTCTCCACCTTCAGGGTTGGGGATCCCGCCTTGGGAGGGTATTGGCTCCAGAGTGATGAAAAGGTCCTGGCTGCCGGGGAGAACAGATTCACCACTTGCCTGCTACGCATTCTCCTCCTCCTCTTCTTCCTCTTCCACAAAATCCTCCTCCATGTTGAGTGAGACTCCCCCTTTGCAGGTGTCCACGGACAGAGGTGGGTTAGTGGTAGGGTCCCCCCCTGGAATGCCATGCAGCTGATCATAGAAGCGGCATGTATGGGGCTCTGACCCAGAGCGACAGTTTGCCTCCTTTGTCTTTTGGTAGGCTTGCCTGAGCTCCTTGACTTTTACGTGGCACTGCTGTGTGTCCCTGTTGTAGCCTCTGTCCATCATGCCCTGTGTGATTTTGGCATATTTTATATATATATATATATATATATAGCATTTCTTCTTTATGATCGCACAGATTCATCTCCCCATACAGCAATCAGGTCCAGTGTCTCCCGTTCATTCCATGCTGGAGCTCGTTTGCGATTCTGGGGGGACTGCATGGTCACCTGTGCAGCTCACCATGCTGACCAAACAGGAAATGAAATTCAAAAGTTCCCGGGGCTTTTCCTGTGTATACCTGGCTAATGCATTGGAATTGAAAGTGCTGTCCACAGCGGTCACATCGGAGCACTCTGGGATAGCTCCTGGAGGCCAATAGTGTCGATTTGCGACCGCACTACCCCAAATTCAACCCAGCAAAGTCGACTTTAGCGCTACTCCCCTCGCCGGGGTGGAGTACAGAAGTCGATTTTAAGAGCCCTTTAGGTCAATGGAACGGGGTTGCTTATGTAGACGCATTCATTATAAAATTGACCTAACACGGCTGAATTTGACCTAACCCTGTAGTGTAGACAAGGGTTTAGATAATCTAGCAGAATTAGAAACACAAAAGGGCATATACTTTACTATGCCCAGATATGTAATTTATGAGAGAATACAGAGTGGCCCTTTCAGTCGTCTTTGGAAAGAGCTTCACAGGAAAAGACTGGCAATGAGCACAGACCTGTCATATGCCCAGTAAGATCCCTGGGCAGCAGGCAGCCAATGGAAAAAACCACGGGCAGGCCTTGTCTCTACCTTATAATAAGGAGGGTTCCCAAGGAGTGACAAATGAAGATAAGTCCAAAGAGATGGTGGAATCCTGAACCATTGGGAGTCCCCTTAACTGGGTACAGATTAATTAGTATTAGGGTGCAGCATCCCCACAATGCTGAGAGTGGAACTCACATCTGGGAGCCAGAGGCTAAGCCTGTGCTTCCCGAGCAGCCAGTATGTCTCCAAAGCCCCAGGAATCCCTCTATCATCAGAAGGCACTTTTCTGATTTTCACATCACTTGATGGAATGGGGCCTCCCAAAGGGATATGCAGGGAAGACACAGTGTCAGGGATGGGAAAACTATGGATAAGGAGTAGAATAAAAATAGCTAGGATTGTAGGTAGGGGTGTGAAAAAAATAAAGTAGAGAAAGGTTGGAATATTTTCTATGTACCCAACTATTCTAGTCAAATACCACCCAGTATTAAACCTTCCATTCCTGAGCAACAATCTAGCCAGAGACCTACTAATAAGTTTCTCACCAAAGTGGACATCCTAGACCCAGCACAATCTGGATTCAAGTTAGGACATGGGGAAAAGACATTTAGTGGTTTTGATGAATGACCTCCTGATGTCAATGGATGAATCCATTCTCATCTCCAGGACCTCTCTTCAACATTCAGCGCTGTTGACTGTACATGCTGTCCCACCTGAGAGAGGCAGCCAGGGTCCAGAGGCATGTGCTAAAACGGCTTAAATCCTTTTCTGGAAGGAAACCCTGAAAAGGTAGTGGTGGAAAACTGTGCCTCTTCCACTTATCAAGGTTCAATTCTCTCTCTAAACCTTTTCAACATATGCATGCATCCATTAACTGACCTGGTAAGATGACATGGACTGAAGTGCCAGCAATATGCAGATGACACACAGTTCTACTTAACCTTCTCTGTACACAACTGTGCCACTACCTCCAAGATGGCTCAGTGCTTGGATGAGATCAGTTCACAGATGAAGAACAGCTGGCTGACACTGAACCTAAGACATAGGCAAGGCTGGTGCAACCATTTAGGTGACCTAGGCGGTCGCCTAGGGCGCTGGGATTTGGGGGGCGCCATTTTCTTCAGCAGCAACCGCGGCGGCCGGATCTTCGGCTGCCCCAGTCGCCACCGGCATTTAAGCGGCGGGAGCTGGGGCAGGGGACGCGGGGAGGGCCGCCTGCAGCAAGTAAAGGGGAAGTAAATAGATGCCATTGGAACCTTATCATTTGCATTTCCTGCCTCTTTTCTTTTAGCTTTGCAACCTTATTAGTACATGATCAGATTTTTTTAACTGTTAAATTCCTTCTGATTTTTAAAGAAAGACAAGTACATTGCCTGCACTTCCTAAAGTTTAAATGAAGAATGGGTGACACCTTACTTTTGCTGCTGCCCTGGGGCACCGGGCTTGGGGTTAAGAGAACTGGGGCTCTTCCTGGTTCTGCCATTGGCTCTTTGCCTGGGGTAAATAACATCAGCCACATTTTCAGATGCATGTGCCTAAAGTTACACAAATTAAGGGTCCATGTTTTGGCACCTAAAGGAAAGTGATTTGCAATGTGAGTTGTGGATGCTCCATCCCTTTGGAAACCAAGACACTTTTATTTGCTTAGGAATGGAAAGTTTCTGCCTAAAGATTTAATAGCCAGCAAAAGCTATAATAAAATGTATTGTAACATTGATGGGCAAAACACAATATAGATAGTTAATACAGGGTCATATGGGCTAAGATAGAAATGCTTTGGTTTATGCTAATTCTGATGCTGGAGTGCATTTTAACTGACAAATCTTCTTTTTGAGACACTCAATCTCATTGTACACTCAGGATATGTCTACACTGGAATAAAAGACCTGTGGCTGGTGCAGGTCAGCTGACCCAGGCTCGCAGGGCATGGGCTGTGGGATTAAAAATTGCTGTGTAGATGTTCAGGCTCAGCCTGGAGCCCAGGCTCTGAAACCTTCCCCCTCACGGGGTCCCAAAGCCCAGGCTCGAGGCTGAGCTAGAACATCTCTACAGCAATTTTACAGCCCCAGTCTCAGCCCCATAAACCCAAGTCAGCTGACCCAAGCCAGCCACAATGTTTAATTGTTGTAGAGATGTACCCTCAGTGTCAAATGCTTTCCCCATCCTTGGCAGCTGCAGATGGCACTGAAATGGCACAACCAGCAGTGTTCTGCTGCAGGGGGATGGAGGAAGATATTTACTGATGCAAAATTTCTCCTCTTTCTATTCTTCTGATCAAAAATTCACTTGTCTGAATGTTTGTGAAAAACAAATAAAGGGGCTGTGAACAGGATAACATGAGAAGAATGTTTTTATGGTTAAAGCACTGGACTGGGACTCTGGAGATCTGTGTTCAGTTCCTGGCTCTGCCACAGACTTTGTGTGACCTGGGAAATTATCTTAACCTTCCTGTGCCACAGAGCTATACAATGAGGATAATGAAACTTCTTTATTTCCATCCTTTTTGTGTGCCTTACCCATTTAGACTCTGGACTTTGAGGCAGGGGCTATTATGTGTATGCACAATGGAGCCCTGTTTTTGGTTGGAATAGATTCATAGACTCTAGGACTGGAAGGCACCTCGAGAGGTCACTGAGTCCAGTCCCCTGCCCTCATGGCAGGACCAAATACTGTCTAGACCATCCCTGATAGACATTTATCTAACCTACTCTTAAATATCTCCAGAGATGGAGATTCCACAACCTCCCTAGGCAATTTATTCCAGTGTTTAATCACCCTGACAGTTAGGAACTTTTTCCTAATGTCCAACCTAAACCTCCCTTGCTGCAGTTTAAGCCCATTGCTTCTTGTTCTATCCTTAGAGGCTAAGGTGAACAAGTTTTCTCCCACCTCCTTATGACACCCTTTTAGATACCTGAAAACTGCTATCATGTCCCCTCTCAGTCTTCTCTTTTCCAAACTAAACAAACCCAATTATTTCAGCCTTCCTCCGTAGGTCATGTTCTCAAGACCTTTAATCATTCTTGTTGCTCTTCTCTGGACCCTCTCCAATTTCTCCTCATCTTTCTTGAAATAGTTAGATGCTACTGTAATATAAATAATTTAAAAAAATTATCTAACCTGATATTCACAAATACTTTTTTTTACAATATTTGCCCAGCTTTAGTCATGACTGAGAACTATAACAGAGATGCATCAAAAGTGTGTAATATAATTGGTTGAACATAGAATAATAAAACACTTCAGTATATATAAAAATGTGTATCCTTGAGTTTTTAGTTTATCAATAAATAGGGTGTTAATCTCCCAATTGTAGTTTTTACATGTTCACCTGGAACTGATATGGGGAATAAAATTCAACATTTTCTTTTATAACTGGAATGACACACCCTGTTGGTTTAAGAGCTATTCATAGGGGGGGAAAAGCATTGTTTTTTCTAAATGTGCAAAAGTACTGATATCCAGTCTTAGATTGATTGGGCAAATCTCATGTAAATAATAAAACTAAAATAAAACTGGGGTAGAAATTTAGAAATTGCAAATTTGCTGAATTCTTTCTTACAACAAAGAAGATTCGGGCTAAAACGGGACATGGTTAGGTCCTGAAGAGTGGCTAGACTCGTGCAACAATAAATCTTATTCTACAGTCTTGATGTGGGATTAAATGAAGTAAAATTGAGGTGGAATAATGGGTGTGTTGTAATCTCCCTAGATGTAGAATCACTAAGACACATAGATGGATATGTTTATTTTCTCTCACATTTATCTGTGAATGTAAAAGATCCCAATGCAAATATTAGCACACAAGAACATTATGTGGAACTGGGAAAATCCTTGGAGGATTTGAATTCCATAAAACCACAAAATCATTTTGGCAGCTTGTGACAGTTATAATCCTGCTCCAATACATTTCATGGTATTTCAGATTTCTGGGATAAGTTAAATGGTAGAATTTTTCTTTCATGTGTGAATAAACAGTGGAATGAACTGATTATACAAAATGTGAAAGGGGAATTATGGCATTTTGTGGCGTAAACACTTTGGGACAGGTACAATGTCACTAGTGTGTGTTTGTACAGACCTCAGCACAATGGGGCACTGATCCTGATTGGGGTGTTTGGGAGTTGCTATAATATAAATATTAAACAATAATAATGTGAGCAAAGCTAAAAGCATCTTCACATTCTACTGATTGCCACAAATGCCACCACATTCTTTTGGAACCTTTCTTTTTGGTAACAGTAAAACTGACTCGATGGAAGAGTCCCCAGCGGACTGGCTATTTGAGATCTTTTAAAAATTGTCTGGTAGATTCCATTTGGAAACCCTCTTTGAAATTATCTGTTGTGACTAGAGCTGGGCAAACTATTTTCAGTGATCAATTTAGTCAACTAATTTTAGCCTTTTTCTGTTTCTGAAATGTACATGAACAGACCTTTAGTTTTTATTACAGGAGTTCTCAAACTGGGGGTCGGGACCCCTCAGGGGATTGTAAGGTTATTACATGGCGGGGGGGATCACGAGCTGTCAGCCTCCACCCCCAACCCACACTTTGCATCCAGCATTTATAATGATGTTAAATATATTTAAAAGTGTTTTTAATTTATAAGGGGGTCGCACTCAGAGGCTTGCTATTTGAAAGGGGTCACCAGTACAAAAGTTTGACAACCACTGTTTTATTAATTTCATTGCTGTTTTACATTATATGATGAATGGTTCGTGTGAACATATTTCTGATTACAACCTACTTGCAAACTGCTTGTATTTAATATGGTTTTGAGTTTTCACTGTTCATAATACTCTTCTCACACTGTGGTTTATAACCTAAGCCACAGTGTACTGATTCTGTTTCTTACTGGATAATTTCCAAACCAATGAGGAGCTTTAAGATTGCTGCATAAATGCTTCAGGGAATACATATTTACATGAATATTCCCATGCAAGTATGTATTTGTAGGTGTATTTAGCACATGCATCCTTTCCAGGAGCATTCATGCAAACAGAATGTTGTTCAGTGTCTGTTTTGAAAGGCAACAAAAGGTGCAACTAAAACATTTTGTTTGATTTCCACAGCTTGGCTCGCACACACAGATATTGTGCAATTGGGAGATCCATGTGCAGATCTTCCTGACAGTAGAATTTAACCCTAAATTGGCTAGTGTAGACAGGCTGATGCTTGGTGAAATTTGAAAGCTTTGTTCATTTCAGATAAGAGACATGTTAGAAGGGTGCTTCAAGAACTTCAAAAATGAGGGCTAGGAAACCCAAACGGGCCAAATGTGCGAGTGGTATTGCAACTCCTTGCACTAGGTTGCAAATCCACTCACTCAGATTTGGCCTCGCTGCCCTTCCACTAGGGGCAGCTGGGTAAAATTTGAGTGGTGTTGTGACCCTGATTGAGGGGTGGCTGGGCTAAATTTCAGTAGGGTGGCAACTTCATGCATGGGGTTGCAATGCCACTCAAATTTGGTTTGGCTGCCCTCTATCATGCTAGCAGAGAATGGGCTCTGCTGTTATATCACCCAGCTCGGCAGTGGTGGTGGTGTCCTGTTCAAAAAGTGAGAGACTGTAGCCCTTCCCCTCCCCACTCTGGCATCTGTGACATGGTAGTGCCTTACATTACACAATAAAAATTCAGTTGCTGATTTGAAGCTTCTCTGAATTAGCATGAAAATATCAAAAGTGCATTTTCATGAGATTTTTTTCAGGTCATGACTTCCTACTTTCAGCTAGATGGGAAATACTGAGAATGGCCACTTCTCATTGCAACTCAGTATGTTCACTTCCATTGCACAGGCACAAGAGGCTGTGAAAAGTGACACCTGCAGATATATAAGTAGGTTTTGCTGATTTTGAACCTCAAGAAAATTGGGGTTAGATTTAACTTTTGAATGAAGGTTTGGCTCAGTTCTCTTTAATCAGATTTTAGACTGAGTTGGCAGTGGCACTTACAGTTAAGGTTGCCTAACACTTTCCATTATAAGATCCTGTTATCAGTTACGTATTATTTTGCCAAACTATAACTGTTTATGCTGAAATGTAACATGCTCAGAATCTGGCTCAGGCTACATTATTTTTTTTTAAGTTGCAGAAAAACAGTCCAGCCATTTTCAAGAAGGAGGGTTAGGAAATGTATATTGTGTTTCCCATGTTGAGTTCTCTCAAATCATTTCACTGAGAAGCTCTAGTGCCACCATGCTTTGGAGCAAGTTCTTGAAATTTGGCAATGGATTGCTCTGGACTCAGAGAGGTGCCCTTGGTTGTCCCTGTGACAATCCATCCATTTGGCCAAGTTATTAAACCTCTGAAAATTACCATTTGCACATGATTAACTGAGGTTTGTTAGAGGCTGACGGTTAAATGCTCAGAAGGAGGGGATGGGGTTCTGTGGGGGAGGCAGGACATGAGTAGGACAGGGAGGGGAGGCAGCATGTCAAACATAGTTTCATTACACCTAATTCCTTACTACTGAAAGGACCTTATGTCGGTGCAAAATTAGAGCTATTCCTGTGCAGCTCCAATTTACACTACAGCTAAGTGGTTGAGGATGGTCTATATTTAATCCTGCATCAGCATGGGGGGTGGATTAGATGAACTCTTGAGGTCCCTTCCCACTCTACATCTCTATGATCAGGGAGTCACAACTCTCTCCTTGCAACCCCCTTCTTCATCATGGGCGATTTGAAGAAACTGCTCTTACCTGTTCACTCCACACGCTAGGGTCCAAGCTGTTCTTTGTGCATGTGGTTTTCATAGAATCTCTAATTAGGATGATAACTGCAGTTGGTGTTGTGTAACCTTACGTGATCACTGTTCAGTTTCATCAAAGGTTTTACCAAGGCCCTCCAGCAAAAAGAGAAGTTGAAGCCCTGATATCTCAAATGTAAAAATCAGACAGATGATAAGCCTTTTAAAAAAAATTGAAACTGCTTTTAGTACATAATAAAGAAGCAGTAAAAATGAGAAATGTTGGATCATGCTGCCTGTATTTCATTAAGCCAGGATTATTTTGGACATCTGAAATTCCCAAACTTTCACCTTTCTGATGTGATTCCTTCCCCCCCTCCCAAAAAAAATATTTCAGAGTGATTGTTGGCCACAATGCTTTGTGTCCTGTTGGTCTCATGGATCAACAGTGCTCCTTTCCTCAATTGGATAAATTATTTTTCTTTTCCTGCCCTATTAGACTGTTACATAGGGTGTGCCCACGCTAAAACATAAGACGACTTCTATTAGGTTGACTTACAGCCACCACAGTAATTACTGCGGTGGTGCATGTCCACACTACCCTCCTTATGTCAGCGGTGCACATCCTCAACAGCAGTGCTTCCACCAACCGAAGAAAGGCAGTGTATGGAGCTGAGAGCCTAGTCTCTCAGCTCCGCTGGCAGCTCCCTGCCCCACAGGCTCCAGGTCTCCTGGTGGGCTGCCCCACCTCCACTCCCTGTTCATGGCCAAGAGTGGGGAGGAAGCCATGCAGGGCTTTGCGCCCTGCCGGGAGCAGCAGGGGAAGTTGCCCAGCTCTTCAGAGGAGCCAGGGGAAGCTGGGCTCTACTGCCTAGCTTTCTTGTCTATTTCATGGCTTCGCTGGAGCTGTGAAATTGACAAGAGAGCAAACAGTCAATGTAAGTAACGGTGTCTACACAGACATTGCCTCGCTCTAACTACACTGACATAAGCCCTACACCTCTTGTGAAGGTGGTGGTATGTTGGTGTATCGTAACGGGACACTTACAGCAGCGGGACAAGGCTGTAGCATAGACACTGACATAAATAGATTGACCTAAGCTGCCTTACATTGACCTAACTCTATAGTGTAGAGCAGGCCAAAGGGTATAGGCAGGTAGTGATCGATCTATCAGGGATCAATGTATCATGTCTCGTCTAGACGCGATACATCGATTCCCGAACGCGCTCCCTGTCGACTCTGGAACTCCACCAGGGTGAGAGGCAGAAGCGGAGTCGACAGGGGAGCAGCGGCCGTTGATCCCGCGCCACGAGGACGCAAAGTAAGTCAATCTAAGTTGATCTAAGATACGTCGACTTCAGCTATGGTATTCTCGTAGCTGAAGTTGCGTATCTTAGATCGATTTCCCTGCCCCCCGCCAGTGTAGACGAAGTGTGATGGAAGAAAGGCTAATACAATGAGTTAGGGCACTAGCCTAGGACTTGGGTCATCTGGGTTTGAGTCCCTGTTTTGCCACAGACTTCCTGTGTGACACTTAGCCTTTATGCGCCTCAAGTACCTCATCTGTAAAATGGGAATAATAGCACTTCCCTACCTTACAGGGGTGTTCTGAGGCCATCAGAGTGATACAGGGAAACAACTAACAAATTTAGTTGCATCCTTTTGAGTCTTACAAAAACATATTAAGATATAAGGAATACAAAATAACAAAAGGTTATTTAAAATGAAATGGAAGTAAAATCACTGTGTGCTGCTTGGTTTATTAATAAAATTAAATGTGTGTTGCACCAAAGTTTAAAAAGTCAGGACCTAGAAAACACTGGAGATAGTAGTCTTCAATACTTGAAAGACTGACTTAAAAAAAGATGGAGAAAAGTTGTTCTCTCTTACCACAGAAGGCAGGAGAAGAAGCAATGGGTTCAAACTGCAGGGAGTTCCTTCTCTTAATGTATCAGTATATTTATGCCTGATCTGTAATTTTGATTCCATGCATCTGAAGAAATGAGTTTTTTACTCACGAAAGCTTATGCCCAAATAAATCTGTTAGTCTTTAAGGTGCCACCGGACTCCTCGTTTTTATGGATACAGACTAACACGGCTACTCCTCTGATACTTGAAACTACAGCACAGCAGATTTAGATTAAATCTCAGGAAAAACTTCCTAACTGCAAGAACAGTAGGACAATGGGACAAACTACCTAGGGAGATTGTGGAAGCTCCTTTACTGGAGGTTTTCAAAAGGAGGCTGGATAGCAATCTGTCTTGGATGGTTTAGACACAACAAAGCCTGCATCTTGGCAGGGGGTTAGACTAGATGACCCTCGTGGTCCCTTTTTACCCTGTGGTGGAAGTAGACCTGTAGGTCTTGAGCCTGCTGTTCCCATTTAAATCAATAAGAGTTTTGAAATGTACTTCAACGAGAGCAAGGCTGGAGCTATGAAATCCTGTTATTACAGGGGCTAGCTGGCATGGGAGAACTTTCATATTCTCAAACTGGGGTTTTTTTTTGTGGTCACAGAAAATACAAAAAAATTGTAAATAGTTAAACTTTGTAATTATCTATATGATTGATTAAGTGGATGTCTGGTTAATTACAAATTGCCAGAATGTCATTCTGTGGCAATTACAATTAATCTTCATTGGTTCCATATGAAAATTACTGAGCTTTCTTCATGACTGTTTTCTTTAGCTATCTAAGCTACTATGGATATTCACTAACTTTTCTTGACCATGGCATTTGTTTTGCATCCCTGAATTATGGGATTAGAACAACTTTTATTCTTGTTGCCAGTCAACTCTTACCTGGTTTAAAACTGCTGTCTAACATCTTTTATGTGTAAACTTCCAAAGCAATTTAAAAGATGCTGTAGGTTTTTTCATCTCTGTGTAGCATAGAGAACCTGAATAGCTACTATGTACGTCTCTGGTGTGTATATACATACAGGTCCAATTCTGTCATGTCTTGTACTCAGTAGCGTGACCCTGCTGAAGTGACATAAATATAAAGTGGTATTATTATTGTAAGCACAGTGTATTATGACATTTCAAGTACCTGAGCGTTTGCTATTAATTTACTGGAAGCTGGATCAGTCTCTAGGAGCCTAATCTGACTTTCATTGAAGTCAGTAGGTATGTTCCCATTTACTTCAGCAGGATCTATGTTGGGCTTAAGGTTGGCTACAGTTTTTGTTTTGTTTTGTTTTTTGTAATATGTCCTGATGGAGAGACTCTGTTGGATGATGATGTGAGGCTGTAGGAGGACAGGATCATTGTAGGATGATGATGTGATGTAACTTCTCAGATAGAGGCATGCAAGAGATTAAAAATACATGAGAAATCTTGAATTTTAGGATTTTACATAATTTCAAATAAAAACCAGGCCCACCAGCTAATATGTCAGGGGTTTTTCTCAAATAGTGAGTAAAGACCATTTTTAGACATAAGAATGTCCTCTTTGGGGAAAGGTTGGAGGTCAAAAGTATTAAGAAAAAATGATGTTCAAAAGCAGCTATAACTCAATTCTTCTGCAGAACCCAAGCCAGTTAAGTCAAGCTATAGCTGAGTGACCAATTAACTACACCATTGCTCCAGAAACAACTGCTGGCAGAACTTATTTTAGAGCCGCCTTGTTTGGATTCCTTTGTGTTTTGCACCAACATGCTATATGCACGGATCGATTCTGATGCAGAACCACAGAGGAGAAAGCAGAAAGAAGATACCACTGCAAAACAAGAGAATACAGTGCTAAATTGCCTGTTAATTCACTTTATTTTCTGAAGTCCGGGCTGATTTAGGTGAAACATTTTCATGACTGGTTGGAGAATTACATGTTCTTTCCTTCCCCACTACAATGCAGCTGTTTGTAAAGATTGTTTGGTTTTGTATTTGTAAAGAAAAGAACAGTGTTTGACACCCCTTATCTGTACATGGTAACTCCAGAGAGATGGTTATAAAGGAAAATTTTAGTGGACCTCACAGACCTTTCTTGACACTGTTTGCAAGAGTGATTGAGAGGAAAGCTACTGTATAAAGAGGTATAGCTAATTCCATTTTTACAATGCATGCCAACATTTTGAGGGAAATTATTGATATGAAAAGAAACCAAAGGCACAGCATTTTTCTTGTCTCAGCCATTGTCACATGAGCAATGGTTGTTTAAAAAAAAACAAAAAAAACCCAAACCCACATTTTCCAGGATAAGTTTAGCCAAGCATCCATCTTTTAAAATGTTCTTTTTACTTGGACACTGGTTCTTGTGTTATGTGAAGGGGTAAGTAACACTTTCTCGATATCATTCATGATTTTATAGACCTCTATCATATCCCCCTTTAGTCATTTCTGTTCCAAGATGAACAGTCTTTTTAATCCCTCCTCATAAAAAGTTGTTCCACTCATTTTTGTTGTCCTTCTCTGTATGTTTTCCAATTCTAATGTATCTTTTTTGAGATGGGGTGACCAGCACTGCATGCAGTATTCACGGTGTGAGCGTACCATGGATTTATAGAGTGACATTATGATATTTTCTGTCTTTTTATCTATCCTTTTCCTAAAGGTTACTAACATCGTTAGCTTTTTTAACTGCTGCTGCACATTGAGCAGATATTTTCAGAGAACCATCCACAATGACTCTAAGATCTATCTTGAGTTGTAACAGCTAATTAAGACCCTATCATCTTGTGTGGTATATAGTTGGGATTACATTTTCCAATGTGCATTACATCTGCCATTTTGTCACTCAGTTATGAGAGATCCCGTTGTAACTCTTCACAGTCAGTTTTGGTCTTAACTTTCTTGAATAATTTAGTGTGTGATGTTACTATAGCTGTGTCAGTCCCAGGATATTAAGAAAGACAAGGTGAGTTGTGAGATAATATCTTTTATTAGACCAGCTTCTGCTGATATGAGAGAGAGCGAGAAGCTTGTGAGCTAGACATATTCATTTGTTTGTATGTTAGACCTCCGTCTGTGTCTTTTTAAAATGTAAGCTCTCTTTGTCTCTACTTAAAAATAAGAATGTGTATGATTTGTCTGCTATATAAAAACATTCTTTTTTTTTATTTAACCCTAATCCCTCCTTTCCCTAACCTTTGCCTTTATCTCTTTTCATGTTCAATATTTGTCTGACTTATATGGTAATCTCTTTGGGGCAGGGACCAAGTCTTTTGAAATCTCTGTAAAGTGCCATACCAAATTATGGTGGTGTTTAAATTCTTATTACTAATAATTGTATAATTATTCCCAGCTCTGGCACTCATTTACCATTTACCCTTGAGCCTTGAGTTACTTAACTGTTTCACTTTAATTATCACAACACCCTAGATCACATGGGTATTTTGAAGCTTAATTTAATTAAGTCCTTTGAGAGACTAGAGGGAAAGGTTGCTATGAATTGAAAATTACTATTTAATTATTCACTTCATTTTCATGTAAATGTCACTATAGGAAATATTTTTAAATACACAATTATGGATTACTTATTAATCCATTTTTATTGCAAGCAACAAAGATTTACTTATTTATGCCTTGTCTTTATTTTCTGCTCACAGCTAGCAATACTCTGAAGATGTGTATATTCATAAGGGGTCTATGTGGCAGAAACAAGGAGCTGTGCGTGAGTCCTTCAGCAGGGACTATGCAAACCTAAATATCTAAGTTCCATTATTCTGATTGGATGAGGCAATATGCCTTCCACAGAAGATTGGGGCATCTGGAAACTGAGTTCTGGGAAGTTAGTTATTACCTGCTAGAAGTTTACTACTTGTTGTTTTCTAGAGTTATTTGAGGTCTGAGGCTGAAGGTTTTGGAGCCTGGTTTTCATCTCACTTACATGTATGTAAATCTAGAGCAGCTCCGTTGCTGAGTCACAGTGGCTTCACACCAGTATAAGTGAAAGCAGGGTTTATATTCAGCCAGAGCTGTCCAGAGAAGAGCTTTGGCAAATATTTTCATACTGTGGAATAGAAGCCTGGTGCCTCCCACAAAGTGGAAGCCCTGCCCCACAAATGTGTGTGTGTGTGTGGGGGGGCGAACATGTGGGAGGGTCCAGGAAATACTTGATGAGAATTTAAGCCCTGAGTGAAAGGAAAATCAGACCTATTGCATTTAGTTAATTTGTAAAGGAAGGGTTACTAACACTTTAGTATCCTGTGGTGTTCATCTCAGCCCCTACTATAAGCCAATGCAACTCAGTAGGTTACAACAATAGCTGAATTTTCCAGAAGCACTGGAGGTGGTGTACCTTCCTGATAGATACTTTTCCTGTTAGCTTCTCCTCATTTCCAAATGTGTAAGTTGCAGTCATTTTGCATATCCAATGATGGACGGCAGTTTGGTGCAAACTACTTTCCCACTTAAGTTCACTTACACTTATTTTATGATCAACTTTACGGTTTACCCACATGTAACTTATATCAACTTTTTTGGCACTACTGAATTTGGCCCTAGGATTTCCAAGGGAGATGTATCTACTTATTTCCGTTTATATTTGGCTGAAAGAAGGTCACATTATGACAAAAATGCATCATAAATATGACACTTTGCTGCTTCACCCAGTTATTGTTACACATCATATAACTTTTATCATGCACCCTGCTATAGTAAATTTGTGCCATGCAACATACTTAATAGGGTTTCTCCTTTATACTAATCTGTCATAGTCTCTAAAATGTTGGAGACTACATGTGGCTTTTGGTTTTGTTTTCTTTAATCTACCTTTGTCATGACTAGAGATGACTGAAAAGTTTGAATCAGTACAGATATCCATTTAAAAAAATACAGTTTCATTGAAACTAAAACATTTCACTGGAACACTTTTTGACTTTCTCATTTAGTTTCTCAAACATTCTGTTTCAACATTATCACGCAAATTTCATTTTGAGTTTTATATTAAAATAATTCAATATGTGTGTGTGTATATATACATACAGTATATTAGTTTAATATAAAAGTGGAAACACTTCTCTGAAGCATCAGGGATTGGCAGTCACTGGAGACAGGTTGGGTGGATCAATGCATATAAACTCCCAGGCTTTTATCCCGTCTGCTCCTGTTGTTCTCATGTGTGCTCTTGTTCTCCAGCCCTTCTCTTAGTTACACACCATCAGCTGCAAAGGACTGCTTCAAGTGTGGTCTGAGTTAATACCCCTTCGCACTGAGTAATCTTTCATAGTAAAACACACACAAATTGCTACACGGAATGGAACAAAAGAGCCTCTAGTCCAGCATTCCATCTCCAACAGTGGCCAACACAAGGTGTTACAGAGGAAGGCATAAAACCTCCATAATGCATCAAATGGTACAACACTGTAACATGGGAGAAAACGTATTCCTGAATTCAGCTAGCTATTAGCATATATGCTGAACCATGAGGACTTACAATTTTTGCCCTAGCTAGTGTAATTGCAAATGTTGTTTGTAATTCATATGACTATCTAATCTTTTTTAAAAACATATTGCTCTTCCAGTGACTGCTAGCTTGAAGTGTGGGTTTCAAGACTGATCTCCAGTCAGGTATTTTTTCAATCACATTAAAATGCTGGGTAGATGTTATTGATTACTGTACGAATATAAGCAATGAGTGACCTTTATTTTTATCCAGTGCTGAGAGTTATTTTCTTCAAACTAATTTGTTACTGTGTCATGTTGCACTTGAAAAATGTTGCTGTGGAAGATCATTTTTTTTGTAATTTTTATCTGAAGAAGTGACTTCTTTTTGTTTGTGAGATGACGCAGTTTGCAGAAGAACTGCGTCCAAAAGATTTTTTTTTTTTTTTAAAAAGACACCATTTCACAAGTGCATGTGCCATAGAGTGGCAGCTATTTTATTAACTCATACAAGTGGATATATTAATACGCTGTCATGGGGCATGGGTCCTCTTGCACAGACTCCCGTGGCTGTGCCTCCACCATGTGCTTCTATTTTGTGTTCCCTCCACCAATTACACAACAGTCCTTGTGCAACAGCCTATTTACAATATTCAGCTAGCTTTTGGCCTTCTCACCAGGCCCTGGGGGCAGTGCCGTAACAAGGGCGAGGCGAGTGAGGCACTTGCCTCGGGCGCGCAAAGCGGAGGGGCGCAGCTCTACCATGATTGGCGGCAGGTCCCTGAGTCCCTGTTGGAGGGAAGGACCTGCTGCCGAATTGCTGCCGCTGCTTCATGCATTCTTCGGTGGCAATTCGGCGGCAGGTCCTTCCTTCTGACAGGGACTCAGGGACCCGCCGCCAAAGAGCCTGGAGCCGGCCCTTGCCTCGGCCTCAAAACTTCCTTGTTACTGCTCTGCCTGGGGGTAACCGAAGACTCCCTGTTCTGAGCCTCTGTCATAAATATAAAGGGAAGGGTAACAACCTTCCTGTATACAGTACTACAAAATCCCTCCTGGCCAGAGGCACAAAATCCTTTTACCTGTAAAGGGTTAAGTAGCTTGGGTATCCTAGCTGTCACCTGACCAAAAGGACCAATAAGGGGACAAGATGCATTCAAATCTGGGGTGGGGGAAAAAGGCTTTGTTTTGTCTGTTCTTTGTGCTTGTGGGAGACAGATCAAGAAAGCAAGTAATCCAACTCTATTAGAATTAGTAAGTACTAACAAGGGAATGCGTTAGCTTACTTTTATTTTGGCTTGTGACTTTCTCTGTGCTGAGAGGGAGATGTATTACTGGTTTTCTTTTTGTAACTTTAAAGTTTTGCCCAGAGGGAAATCCTCTGTGTTTTGAATCTGACTGCCCTGTGAGATTATCTTCCATTCTGATTTTACAGAGGTGCTTCTTTTAATTTTTTTCTTTCTAATAATTTTTTTTTAAAATCTGATAGGTTTAGACCACTAAAAAAACCCCCAAAGGTTGGTTTGTGCTCATCTTGTTTATTCTCAAGCCTCCCCAGGAAAGGGCGTGTAGCGCTTGGGGGAACATTAGGGGAAAGTAGGAACTCCAAGTGGTCCTTTCTCTGAGTTTTGTCTAATCACTTGGTGGTGGCAGTGTTACCTAACCCAAGGTACAAGGGAGAATTTGTGCCTTGGAGTTTTTAACCTAAGATGGTAGAAATAAGCTTAGGGGGTCTTTCATGTGGGTCCCTACATCTGTACCCTAGAGTTCAGAGTGGGGAAGGGGAACCCTGACAGCCTCTGTCTAGCTAGACTCAGCTAGCCCTGTTTCTCCTTCCTTTCCCCTTGCACTTCCTTCCTGTGCTGCCTCTTATCAGCCCAGGGCTGATGGGGTAATTGGCTCAGCCAGGCAGCCTGACTGAGTAATTACACCCATCAGCTGCCTACTGGGGAACTAATTTAGAGTGATCAGAGTGCAGACTCAACTGTTTGCACCCTGCACTCTGTCGCACATTCATAAATATTTGATGTATTATTTTATATCATTTGTGATATAATGTGAATGCAAATGAAATATTCTTCTAGATAATCTGCCAAGATTTATTGAATACAAAATATTTTAACTGAAATCAAACCAATGTACCTTGCAGTGAACAGCTGCAGCTACTTTAAAATAAAGTTAAACAAGCATGAAAAACAGGTATGAAAATAACTTTACTGAAAAACTAATTAGCCCAATACAGTACAATCTGCAATGACATAGGAGTTAAAAAGAGCATGGTACGATTACAGCAATGACTCACTGATTGTTGGAAATGACTGACCGGGCCACAACTTGATTATGATAAAACAGTACATTCATCCCATATGGCAGGAAGTCTTGGTAGTCTGTTCCATCTGGTTCCCCATCCCCACCATTTCTTTTTTTGAATGTGTACATCTATCCACCTTTTCTCGGCACATAGTCCGCAGACTGTATTTACACTAATGCCTACAATACAGGTATTGGATAGTGGCACCTAATCTTCTTTGGAGAGATGGGTCATCACCCCTCATCTGTGCCAGGTGGTGGTTTTTAATGCATAATTTGTGGAGGTATCATGTACCTCACCTACCAGTTATGGGGTTGTGCTACCACACTGTATAGCCATCAGCAATGTCTATTCAGGGAGACTTATTCTGCACCAATTGAAGTTAGTGGAAATGTGGTCTTTGTCTTCAATGGAAAAAAAGATCAGTGCCATGCCATATATGAAGATTGGTTGCGTTTTTAGGAAGGTGTGTTACATATCCTAAAACCTTTAAATATTTATAGGCATAGTAGTATCAACAGCTGTCCAAATTAATTATGCAGCAAATTAATTTTGACACTTGTAATTACTGCCATAGTAGCCTATGAGATAGTATATTTTATTACATATCCATTTTATAAACAGCACAGAACTCTATAACCTACATTATCAAGGTAAATAACAAAAATATACTCAAACAGGCCAGGAACATTTTGAAAACTTCTCTCTCCTACCTCTCCCATACTTCCAAAGAATTCTTCAATACTGTTTATGTAACTAATGGTGGTAACAAACATATTCAAGCTGAATTTGTAGATCACTACACCAGAAAGAAAAGAGGCACCATTATAATAAATACAAGATCCTGTATTGATATAGATGCAATTACCTGGAGAGAAAATGAAAATTTATATCAGGCTTTCTCATAATTCAGATCTTGTTAAGCTAAATATATATGAATGCTACAGCTCCAGAAAGCATACTTTTGTCTGATCATGTCATCCTGAAGGCAGGATCTATTGTAAGACACTCTAATGCAAAGAATGGGAACACGGTGTTATCCGACCAGTGAAAAATGCCACAGGAAATATTAAAAAGTGAGACTTTGAAGGAAAACATGTAAAATGTGTAGTTGCTCTGACCAGAAAAGGAAAAGCTTCACAACAGGGCAAAGAGAACAGATACTTTCTGCTTTTTTTGCTTTTCTTCCCATTTCCATGTCACTCTTGCAAGGCATAATAGGACCAACAAAAGTGACAGTTTGATTTACATTCTTGCAGGATTTATTTTTTGAACTAAAACCCAGGGTAATTAGTGAAATACTTCTTTAAACTCTCTGTTCCTGGGATGTAAATGGTCAATAATTCCCAAGCCTGGAAACATATTGTCTCTTCTGCTATGTACTGTTGAGTTTTCACTTGATCGTTTGCAAGAGATGTGGTGACAAACAATTTTACTTGAGATTTCCACATGGTGTCCTCATCCCCTTTAAAAAATGCCCAAATTGTTCCTTTTTTCCCCCACCTAAACCTTGTCCATACTAGAAAACTTACTAACTGGGTCGCCGTAAATGTCACCAATGGTGTAGTTGCATTGGTAGAAGCAAGGATATAAGGGGTTTTACCATCATGTAATGAAAATCTGCTCTGTGCAGGTTTTCATGAGATGATGGTGGTAAACACATGTGCTGCACTGTTTCTGGTCATTGCTGTAACACAGGCACTATTTATTTTTCTATTGTAGAGGCACCCAGAGGCTCTGCCCTGAATCCACAAAAAGACTTAAGCTTGTGATGCGGAATGTTGCAACACCTAACTCTTAGGCACCTAGGAAATCACAGAAACAACACTACAATCCACAAAGAAGGAGTCAGCTACCTAGTCTCCCTATACAATGAATGGGGAGGGAGAGGTGGCTAAGAATGGGAGCCACACAAGCCAACATGCAGGCAGGGAGCTGCCTAATCTAGCCAATGGGAAATGCTGAGGAGAGGGGTGTGTGCCTGAAGGAGGCATCTGTGTCTCTTGTGAGCCACAAAATGGAACCCGCTCCTGGAGTCAAACAGCTTAGAAGCCTAAGTTGTTTTTTGTGAGAATGAGTTAGGTGCCTGCTTCACTCCACACAGACAGGGGCAGAGCCACTGCCTCCTTTATAACTTTTAGCCCAGGAAGTAGAGCACTTTGCTGGGGTGTGGGATACTAGGACTGAAGTATTGTCTCTTTGATGGGTAGAAGGGATTTGAACAGGTGTCTCCCACATTCCTCAGGAGCATGTACTAATCACTGAGTTATGGTATATTCTGCTGTTGAAGCTGTTGTACTCTGGAAAAATAGTGAGAGTGATTGGAGAAAGGGGGACTGGGTCTCCCACCTCCCACGTGGGTACCCTAACCACCAGGTCCGGCTCCAGACCCCAGCGTGCCAAGCGCGCGCTTGGGGCGGCGTCCCGCGGGAGGGCGGCAGGCGGCTCTGGCGGACCTCCCGCAGGCATGCCTGCGGAGGGTCCGCTGTTCCCACGGCTCCCCTGGACCTCCCGCAGACGTGCCTGCGAAGAGTCCGCTGGTCCCGCGGCTCCGGTGGAGCATCCGCAGGTGTGCCTACGGGAGGTCCACCGGAGCCGCAGGACCAGCGGACCCTCCGCAGGCACATCTGCGGGAGGTCCATAGGCAGGGCCAGCTCCAGACCCCAGCGTGCCAAGCGCGCGCTTGGGGCGGCATTTTGCTGGCAGGGCGGCAGACGGATCCGGCGGACCTTCCGCAGTCATGCCTGCGGGAGGTCCACTGGAGGCGCGGGACCAGTGGACCTCCCACAGGCATGACTGCAGAGGGTTCGCTGGTCCCGTGGCTTGGGTGGACCTCCCGCAGGCATGCCAGCGGATGCTCCACTGGAGCCGCGGGACCAGCGGAACCTCCGCAGGCATGTCTGCCAGAGGTCTCCCGGAGCCGTGGGACCGGCGACCGCCAGAGTGCGCCCCGCGGCGCGCCAACCTGCTTGGGGCGGCGGGATTCCTAGAGCCGCCCCTGTCCACGGGAGCCGCGGGACTGGCGACCGCCAGAGCGCGCCCCCCGGCGTGCCGCCCTGCTTGGGGCGGCGCAAATCCTAGAGCCGCCCCTGCTAACCACCAGGCTACAATCTTATTCTCTCTTGCTCTTTCTCTCTCTCACTCAATGACTATTTAAGTGTTTATCCTCAGTGGAACTGCTTCAACATAGAGAGAGAGAGGAAATCCCACATCAGAATATTCTAGTCTAGTGGTTAGACCACTTGACTGAAAGATGGGTGACCTCCTATTCAAATCCTTTTTCTTTCTGAGGAGGGAATTGAAGGTGAGTGTCCCAAACCCAGGTAAGTGCTGTAATCACTGGCCTGAAGTTATTAGGTGAGCAGCAGCAGCAGCACCACCTCCTCCTTTGGCTGGTTTTGAATGGGACCCTAGCCAATAGGAAGCCTCTGAACACACATACTTGATCAGGCCCAACAGGCCTGAAGGTAGATGCTAGTGTTGGGGATGCTGCCACACCCCTGGCTTGAAGTGGTTTCCATCATATACAGGGTTCTCAGCACTTTCACTGTACAAATTGTTCCAGCACCACTGGGCCTGGCTTCCCTCAGTTTGCTTAACTATGAGGCAAGTGTCCAGGTACCTAGAGGGAGGCAGCTATATGCATGCTTAGGGACCATTTACTGCAGAAACTTAGGTGCAGAGTAAATGTAGTTGCCTCCATGGTTAGGCGGTAGTTGAGCAGGAGCTTTGTTACTTAAAACTGGAATTTAGGGGCCTAAATACTGTGGCAGAACATATCCTTTCCCTAGGGCTTGGGCTTCCTGGGTTTGGTCTCTAACACATGCCAATTTTCACCTCCCCCAGCTCTCTCCTTCTGGTGAGGTTGGACTGCCACCTGACCAGAATTCATCAGCTTAGTTTTGATCTAATCCCTCTGTTTCCTTTGCTCCCTCCATGCATTCTAGGGTTGACATCCCACCCCCTCTCTTATGTTCTGCAGAAGTGGGGTGAGCTGGGGAGGCGGCAGCGGGAGAACGACGTTCTCAAGCTTGATTGCAACTTTAAAATAGGGTGGCAACTAGAGTTCCCCCTCCCTGTGGCGTGTGCGGGCAAGACTGTGCAAATTGACAGCACGTGTGGGCCCCGTCCCCTGGGGCGCACTGTGCACCACGCGCGCCCCTCTTTCCCTCTGATGACTGCAATTGCCTCCTCTCCCCCGCCCCCCTTGCGCGCTGCAGTGCATGTGCCACGGCTCAGATGACGCGCGCGCCAGCCCCAGGCTCGCGTGGTTCAAGCGCGCGCTGTACTCATCTCCCCCTCTCCCTTGGGAGAGGCGGCCAGGTCCGCGCGCGCGCGCCCTGGCATAGTTCCTCATTTGCTCCCCCTCCCTTCCCGAGCAGGGGCCGGCGCTCTGCGCTGATTGGCTGGCTGGGCTCGGCCAGGTGTCGGGCTCGGCAGCGAGGAGAGGCCGGGCAGGGCAAGGCGCGCGCGGGGGGGGGGGGGGGATGGCAGGAGCTGGCTGCAGCCGCAGCGCCTTGCACCGCAATCGCAGCCTGTAGGCGCTCCCCGAGGGACACGGGGCTGGAGCCAGGGGGAGCCCAGCGCTGCCTCTTTCCGCGGGCGCTCCCTAGGCGGGAGCAAGCAGCACCCTGCTGCCCTGTGCTCTTCCCTTATGGGATGCTGGCTGGAGCTGAGGGCACGCCGACCGGCCTCAGCTGGGAGTTCCCTGTGGTGTGCAGGCGACGGGAGTAGTCGGGGCAGCATTGGAGAGGAGCCCAGCAGCAATAGCGACGGGAGGGTTTTATTGCATGACAGTTCTGGGTCTGATTGCTTCTTAAACCAAAACAGCGGAACAGCCGCCTTCCCCCCTCACTGCTCTACAGTGCATCCAGAGGGGGAAGCAGGGCCGGCTCTAGGTTTTGTGCTGCCCCAAGCAAAAAAATTTTTGGCTGCCCCCCCTGCACGAATTTTTTTTGCTTTTACATATGTTTGCACTTTGCAGTTTTGTTTTGACTGTTTAAAATTTAAAAAAAAATGAAAACAGAGAATTTGTAGTTAGTGAAACAAAACCATTTCCTACTAATGTAATTTTAACATTTAATTTTAACAGAACCCTCCTGCCTGGCCCAACTCTCACCTTGCTGTGGATCTGGCCCGAGGCGGATTCAGCTCCAGTCACCACCGCTCCCAGGACCAGGGGTTGGGGCTGCTGCTGGATCCCAGCCCTGCTCATCCTTGGTCTTCGCCTTGGCCCTGGCAGGAGCTGGGCTCAGCCTGGGCTGCCGCTCTGCTCCCCTCTCCCCTCCCCTGGCAGGAGCTGGGCTCAGCCCGGGCTGCCGCTCTGCTCCCCTCTCCCCTCCCCTGGCAGGAGCTGGGCTCAGCCTGGGCTGCTGCTCTGCTCCCCTCTCCCGGCCCCTGGCAGGAGCTGGGCTCAGCCCGGGCTGCCGCTCTGCTCCCCTCTCCCGGCCCCTGGCACGAGCTGGGCTCAGCCCAGGCTGCCGCTCTGCTCCCCTCCCCTGGCACGAGCTGGGCTCAGCCCGGGCTGCCGCTCTGCTCCCCTCTCCCGGCCCCTGGCACGAGCTGGGCTCAGCCCGGGCTGCCGCTCTGCTCCCCTCTCCCGGCCCCTGGCAGGAGCTGGGCTCAGCCCGGGCTGCCGCTCTGCTCCCCTCTCCCGGCCCCTGGCAGGAGCTGGGCTCAGCCCAGGCTGCCGCTCTGCTCCCCTCTCCTGGCCCCTGGCAGGAGCTGGGCTCAGCCCGGGCTGCCGCTCTGCTCCCCTCTCCCGGCCCCTGGCAGGAGGCGGCGCAGAGAGGAGGAGGCGGGGAAAAGCCAAGGAAGAGCAGCCCACCCGGGCATCATGTCCCTCCCGTCCTCTGCAGCTGGAGCAGGGACGCGCTACTGGCTCCCGCCTGGGGGGTGGCCGCTGCCTGTGGGAGAGCGGCGGGGACAAGCCGAGGAGGAGCGGCCCATCCTCTGCAGCCGGGGAAGGGCCGCGCTACTGGCTCCCGACGCTCTTCCGCGGTCAGCGGCCACCACCCCCAAGGCGGAGCCGGTAGCACAGCCCTGCCCTGGCTGCAGAGGACAGGCCGCTCCTCAGCTTGTTCATGCCACTCTCCCACGGTCAGCAGCCACCCCCACTCCCTAGGCAGGATCCGGTAGCGCAACCCTGCCCAGCTGCAGAGGACAGGCTGCTCCTCAGCTTGCAGCAGCGCAAACCAGGGCCGCCCAGAGGATTCAGGGGGCCTGGGGCAAAGCAATTTTGGGGGCCCCTTCCATAAAAAAAAGTTGCAATACTATAGAATACTGTATTCTCGTGGGGGCACTGTGGAAAATTGCCACACTTGCCCCCACCCCCGGTTGCCCTGGGAAAAATAAACATTTAAAAACCTTCTGCATCTCAGCACAAACCCAGTTTTGAGAATTTCTTTTCAAGTCACCTTTACAAGGTATCACTGGTTCTCAGCATCAGCTAGTGCTAAAAGGCACTAAAGCGCATTAAAAAGGTTGTACAAATATTTTCTGTCAAAACTTTTTTTGGATCGAAAACTGAAATAATCTGCCAAAACCTGAACATGATTTGGGGTTTCAGAAGTGTGTGGCCAAATATTTGCTGCTTGCTGTGTTTGATTGTTTAAAGGAACAATAAAAAAATTCTGCTTAAAAAAAATCCAAAACTTTTTAATTTTAATGGAGTTACATGGCTTGCCTCCTTGATCTTCTCTGGCAAAAGCACACACAATAGACAGACAAAGACTTTCCTCCCTCCCAGATTTGAAAGTATCTTGTCTCCTTATTGGTCCTGTTGGTCAGGTGTAAGCTAAGTTATGTGATCTTCTTAACCCTTTACAGGCAAAAGAGGAATTCACCCTTAACTGTATGTTTATGACATACTCTAAAAGCTTATCAGATGTCACTGCTCAATCTGACGGGGGCCCTAGTAAGCCAAAGTTCTTCCAGCCCTTCTGGAAGGGTTTCGTCTTTGGTCAGAAGGACTTGTCTGCTTGCTGAATCAAAAGAAGGCCCTGAGTCAGTTTAAATGTGGACTTTTTATGCCAAACATCCTTTCTTAGTCAGTTGGTCTCTAGAAAAAAATAAAAAATAATAATAATAATAATAATAGGAGATACACCAATCTCCTAGAACTGGAAGGGACCTTGAAAGGTTATTGAGTCCAGCCCCCTGTGTTCACTAGCAGGACCAATTTTTGCCCCAGATCCCTAAGTGGCCTCCTTAAGGATTGAACTCACAACCCTGGGTTTAGCAGGCCAATGCTCAAACCACTGAGCTATCCCTCCCCCCAGTTTGCATCAAACTGGTTCAAAAACCTAGTTTGAACCAGTTTATGCAAGCATCCCCAGGCATGGTACCTCTCTGGCGGTCTTTACAACCTGAGTGATTCACCTTAAATCACCATCCACTGCTTTTAGTTCCTGAAGGAGCTGTGGTATCATTCCCCCTCACTCTCCTCCACTGCCCCAAGTTGCATACAGTCCCTGGCCCACAGTGATACATACACCATTCATAAGGTTAATACACTATGTATCCCCAGAGATACTGCACGAGGTTGCATCATATGTCCTAGCAACCTAGTATGATATTAGTTTCTTTTGTAGCTGCATTGTATTGTTGACACATTCACTTTGTGATTCACTATAATCCCCAGATCCTTTCCAGCGGTACTACTGCCTGCCTAGCTAGTTATCCCCTATTTTGTAGTTATGCATTTGATTTTTCATTCCTAAGTGTAGTAATTTGCACTTGTTTTTACTGAATTTCATCTGCTGATTTCAGACCAATCCTCCAATTTATCAAGGGCATTTCAAATTCTAATCCTGTCCTCTTAATTTTCATTAAGACACAGTTAAGAATCATCCAGTTCAGTTACTGTAGAGACATACTCAGGATTTCTTATTACATTGTAAAACTGAACTGTTCCCAGAGCTAAAACAGGCTTTTAGATCAGTCATTTGTAAATGCAAGTTCACTTTTTATGTTTTGAATCTTTATACCTTCAATATCTTGAACAGGAGTGTGTTTTCATTTGTGCTGGAGAAATATCAAATGCCTTGTATAAATAGATTACAATGTTTTTAAGACTTTATTTCTAATTGCTGAGTAACTTAATAGGAAAAGAAAGCACACTGCCATTGGAAAAAGGTGATAACATTTGTATCTACTGGAAATACATCCTCAGGCATTTTAGAGCTGATAGGAAACAAACAAATGGAAGTATTTCTTCCCACAATACATAGTCAACCCTTGGAACTCATTAGCAGGGGATGCTGTGAATGTCAAAACCTTGATACCTCCATCATCACACAGGTATGAATGGATTTAGCCTTGGAGGCAGGGAAGCATTAGCCCCATTTGGAAGGGGGGATCTAGGGTGCCAAGAGATGAAGTGACTTTCCTGAGACTAAGCAGGGAGTCTGTGGCAGAGCAGACAATCAGAACACCTGAGCCCCAGGCCTGTGCTTTTAACCAGTAGGCAACCTTTCCTACCCTGAGGAGGGGAACCTCCTGTGTCACTTTGAGTGAGTGAGTGGAGTCAGGTGCTAGACCAAGCCACTAGGAGAGGGGAGCAGAGAGAGGCAGAGTGGAGACGGGGCCTTGGGCAGAGTCGGGGCACAGCCTCAAGGAAGGGACAGAGCCAGGTGGGGCACCCACTGGCAAAACCAAAAGTCAGCACCTATGCCTGCAAGCCCCACTTCATGGCTCTGGCCAACGGAGCTCGTGCTTGTGGCGGGCACAGCATGTGGAGACCCCCTCGGCTGCCCCGATCCTAGGAGCTAGGGGGACCTGCAGCAGGAGGGGTGAGCAGGCAGCGGGGTGGGGTGAAGAGGCAAGCGGTGAGCAAGCAGTGGATGGGGGGTGTGAGTGGGCGAGCAGCGAGGGAGCCAGTGGCTGGCTGGCTGGCAAGTGGGTGGCTTTCTGGAAGGGGAGTGAGTGGCAGATGCGAGGAGGCGAGTGGGGGACTGAGGAGGGATGCAGCAAACCAGCGGTTGGCCAAGGGGTGAGGAGGGGTGTGGTGGCAGGGCTGAGCGGGGAGGAGCAGGGGTGGACTGTGGGCAGAAAACAGACAGATTGAGCGCAGCCTCATCTCTGAGTGGGGACCAGATCCCTCTGGACACAACAGCTACTGGAGCAACTCCCCACACCCTCCCCACCAGACCCCCACCCTGGAGGGTCAGGTGTAGTCAGGGCTGGATTAAGGAACAGGTAAACTACGTGTGTCTAGGTCTGTGTGTGCTGGAGGGATGGGCTCAGTTGCCTGCCCCAGAGCAGCAGTGGGAAGGTGCAGTGCTGGCTGCCTTGCTGCCCAGCCAGGCCTACAACCTATTTTTTTTAGGGGGGGGGGGAGAGGGAGGGCGCACCAGGCCAAAACTGACTGAATAGGGCTGTGACCCACATCACAAGGCCACTCACTCAATTTTAGCCCCAGCACCCCTGTCTTCACAATGGGGGGTGGGACACTGGGGCAACTCCTGAGCAGCAGAGCACCAATATCTGAACCAGACCAGCAGGAGCTTCAGTGCCCACATCCAGTGCCTGGCAGGGAGCTGCAGGGAGGCCTGCACGAGGGAGCAGCCAGAAGAGGGGCAGAGGCAGAAACCTGGAGGGGGTGTGTGACATGAGGGATTTTGCCTAGAGCCCAGTGATGGGTTAATTTGGCCCTGCCTAGCACCAAACAAACCTGGTGGCAAAGCACTGACCAGTGACAACTCCATGAGCCGAGTTAGGGGAGCAGAGCTTGTAGCTCAGGTCCAGGGCCAGTAGCCAGTGAGCCTAGTGTGGAGACAAGGGACCGTCTCTGACAAACTGCTCCCTGTGCCCGTCTGTTACCAGAGTGACTCACACACAGAGTCAGTGTCACCCACAAACTTGTCACCTGAAGCTCCTGGTCCCAGGAAGCCTCTCTAGGATCAGGATCCATCACCTCCATCTGCCTCTCGCTACTGGGGGCTCTCTCTGGAGCAATCCCCAGTCTCTATAGAAACCCCCCTTCTTCCCTCTGCCTGGCTTCTATGGATGACGCCCCCTTAATGCTGAGAGAAGCTGCCGGAGCCCAGGGACGTGGGCCCTCCAGGAGGCAGGGCCTAGGGCTGGGGGCTGCAGTGCAATCGCTTGCTCGCTAGGACCCAGGAGCAGCTGGCTCTGGTTGATGGCTGGGGTCACTCAGACCCGCAGCAGGAAGTGAATCCTACTGGCTACAGTGTCTCTGTGGAGGGGGGGGGTGTGAGTGGATGGGGCCCTGACAACCACCTCCCCAAGACCCCCCCCATCCCTGGCCCCTGACCGCCCCCCCTCCACAGAACCTCTGCCCCCTCCCTGCCCCCGGAGTGTCCCCGGGACTCCCTGCCCCTTACCCGGCTCGCCGCGCGCCTCGAGAAGCGGCCCGGCCCGGCCCAGCGCGGCAGCCGCCTGGCTCCGCAGGGGGCTGAGCGCTTCCCCGCTCCGAGCCGCGTGGGGAGGGGAGGAGCCGCTCGGCCCGGAGCTCGCAGCCCCGCCCCCGGACCACGCGGCTCGGAGCGGAGCGGAGCGGGGCGGGGCTCAGCCCCCCCGCCCGCGGAGCCAGGCGGCTGCCGCGCTGCTTAGGACGCGCTGAGGCGCCGGGCGCGAACAGGCGGAGGAGGCGCGGCCTGTCTTCTGCAGCCAGGCGGGGCCGCGCTACCGGGACCCGCCGCTCTGCCGCGGTAAGGGGCCGTCCCTCTCCCCCAGGCGGAGCCGGTAGCGCGGTCCTGCCCCGGCTGCGGGGGACGGGCTGCTCCTGATTGGCTTGTTCGCGCCGCCCTCTTGCGGTCAGTGGCTCCCCCCCCAAGCGAGAGCCGGTAGCGTGGCCCTGCCCCGGCTGCAGGGGACGGGCCGCTCCTCGGCTCGCGGCGGTGGGATGAGCTGGGGCCCCAGCCTTATGCCGCCCCCTATAGTTTGCCGCCCTAGGCACCTGCTCGTTTAGCTGGTGCCGAGAGCCGCCCCTGCCTCGTGGGGGGAAGGCACTGAAGGACTGGTTACCCCAGCAGGATCAGCTGCCGCGGGCGTCGGTGTATTTTTGCTGGCGCCTGTGAGAATTGATCAGTGAAGTTACTGCCCTGCTTCCATCTTGCGTTATTCTGAGTGTGAGTATTGACAGTTGTCCATCTCTCTCCCTGCAAGCCCTCTTGCTTGCCTGTGTAGGTAAGGCAGGGGGGAGAGGAGATGTCTTGTGTCGGGATTGGTATTTGGATGCAATTGATCAGTTGGAAACTGCTGATTGTGGCTTGCATGGAAGCAGGTCCTCCGGTTCCGAATTTGGGGCTGGATTGATGTACAGCAGTTTCACTAACTAGTGTGACACCCGACCGAGGGATGATTGCGGGTGAGGGGGATATATGTGACATAATCCTCTGCCTGTATTCTCCCAATTCTTGCATCTGGCTCTTCTGCTTACCTGGCCTGTCACAATCCCGTTCAGTGTGGAATTTGCTCTTTTTAACTTTCCTTTTAAAACAGCCATTGCAGGTGAGTCCTATAACTAGTGACACAGAATTTGGTTGACAACAGAGGAGGATGTAGGCTGAGATGTTACCCCTTAGGACAGCGAAGGAGAAGGGATGATGGCAAAGCATAAGAAGAGGAGGGAGACTGGGATTCTTCTAAGGATCAGAACTTATTTTGCACTTATCCTAAAGGTCAAAACCAGACTCAAGCCATCCTCATTCATTTACACAGCTATGCATTATTTGTAGCTATTATTTTTCTCTGGTTCTTGGGTCTTTCTTCTTTATATGAAATACATGATGCTTATATGTGTATTATAATGACCTATGATATAGAAATAGAGAGGAAATACTCCCCAAGACATTGTGTGATGGGAGGGACATATTTCCCAAATGAAATTTACAACAGCAAAGCAGTTAAATCCTGCTGTCTTTTCCACCTTATAAAAACATTAACTGGTTGAACAGATCACCTCTCTTCGTTGATTTAATTTATTTACATTAAAACGTTAAGATTTATTCAGTTTGATTACAGGCCAGATGTCTGACTAGCGGCAGCCTTTTTAGTGAAATCATTGTTCAAACACTGTCATTGCAGTTAACAATAAATAGAATATTTTACTTTTGATTAACTTCTCTGAGGCCATTCAGGATTGTATTGTAAGATGTGTAGCACTCTCTCACTGCGTCTTTTTTGCCAGTACAGCACATAGCACCATTTTTTTTAAAGCCGAAGAGCACACATTTTCCTAGTATCAAGGTCAGTATATTGTGACTACTGCGGAAAATACCATATGGCTTAGGTTAACTTGTCTTGGAGAATCTAATTAAGTATTATTGAGTTGTTTTGTGTTTTTATTTTAGATTAATGTAACCAAGTTATACCATAATATGAAGCAAAATATTTTAGTGTGGGTGCCTCACTAAAAATATTCTCATGGATGTGAACAGTGCTTAGAGACTTACATGGACAGATATGTGGGTTTGTTTTTCTTTTAATAACCTACTCATTTTTTTTTTAAAGTGTTGATAGGTGTCATCTTGACAGTTCTGGAGGCTAGAATCTTTTACTACTAGAACATCTGTAATATGGAGACTGGTAATAAAGGTCTCCTTTACTTTCCAGACAGTATGTCTCAACCCTATTCTGGAAGAACTTCCTATAAGTGGTAGGATAGTTCACTTTCCATATTCACACAAATCTTTGTGGTTCTGTTGAGACTGTCGTCAGGCTTGCCAATTAATGACAGTTCGTTTTTTTTCTTTTTGGTGATGTAGATATCAGTCCAGTTCCTAGTGGACTGAAGAGACAACCCACTCTTTTCCTATAGCACACTGAGCAGTCACCCATCACGTAGTAATGACACATAACCTGTAAGTAAAAGATTGTGTGTCCCATTACCAATCCTTTGAAGAGTACCAATACCCGTGTTTATGGATTTTTTTATTGTACATAATTTTATCAGGGAATGTGTATTGATGTCTCATGCCCTTACAACATCCAAAATATGCAGCCATTTGCCAGTCTTCTTGTGGAATCTGATGGCTAATTTGAATGCAGACTTCAAGTATGCACATGTAAACTTTTTTTAAAAGGCTCGCAGAACTAGGCCCTGAGATCATTAATGTGCAATACATACATTATAAGGTATGCTTGGAAAAAAAAAAGCTGTTTTCCTGGGACAGGTGCAGAAGACCTGCTTAGCATTCCTAGGAAGTCGTTTTTTAGAACTGTCTTTTTATACCAACAAATGTTCCTGATGAGCTATTGCCATCATAATTTGCACTGCATGGAAGTAGAACAGGGCCACAGTCCAGAACATGCCAAAATGAGGATAACTAATAATGGTTTCAGTTTCTTTGCTGCCCAGGCTTCACATGCCCAGCTCTACCAAACAAATGAAACTACTTTTAGAAATAATAGTGAAGTCCCAGAAAGGGAATAATAGTGAAGTCCCAGGTAGACTGCATAGGGCTACAAAAGGATCTCTCAAAAACTGGGTGACTGGGCAACAAAATGGCAGATGAAATTCAGTGTTGATAAATGCAAAGGAATGCACATTGGAAAACAATCCCAACTATACAAATAAAATGATGGGGTCTAAATTAGCTGTTACCACTCAAGAAAGAGATCTTGGAGTCACTGTGGATAGTTCTCTGAAAACATCCACTCAATGTGCAGCGGCAGTCAAAAAGTGAACAGAATGTTGGGAATCATTAAGAAAGGGATAGATAATACAGAAAATATCACATTGCCTCTGTATAAATCCATGGTATGCCCACATCTTGAATATTGCATGCAGATGTGGTCGCCTCATCTCAAAAAGGATATATTGGAATTGGAAAAGGTTCAGAAAAGGGCAACAAAAATGGTTACGGTATGGAACGGTTTCCGTATGAGGTGAGATTAATAAGACTGGGACTTTTCAGCTTGGAAAAGAGATGACTACGGGGAGATATGATAGAGGTCTATAAAATCATGACTAGTATGGAGAAAGTAAATAAGGAAGTGTTATTTACTCCTCATAACACAAGAACTAGGGGTCACCAAATGAAATTAATAGGCAGCAGGTTTAAAACAGACAAAAGGAACTATTTCTTCACACCATGCATAGTCAACCCATGGAACTCCTTGCCAGAGGATGTTGTGAAGGCCAAGACTATAACAGGGTTCAAAAAAGAGCTAGATAAATTCATGGAAGATAGGTCCATCTATGGCTATTAGCCAGGCTGGGCAGGAATGGCGTCCCTCTGTTTGCCAGCTGGGAAGGGGTGACGGGATGGAT
Organism: Mauremys mutica; assembly: GCF_020497125.1. Classification (NCBI taxonomy): domain Eukaryota; kingdom Metazoa; phylum Chordata; order Testudines; family Geoemydidae; genus Mauremys; species Mauremys mutica. The sequence continues at coordinate 211,402,608 of NC_059073.1, forward strand.
CACTTGATGATTACCTGTCCTGTTCATTCCCTCTGGGGCACCTGGTATTGGCCACTGCTGGAAGTCAGGATACTGGGCTGGATGGAACTTTGGTCTAACCCAGTATGGCTGTTCTTATGAATTTTACCAAGTGCTTTGAAAAATTATTTTTAGACAAGCCTTTACCACACCCGAAGTAGAAGAAAAACATAGAGTTTAATGTGCTCAAATCAGGGAGTCCAGATAATTTCCATCCCAGAATACTGAAAGAGCTGGCACCTGAAATTGATTGTCCAGTGTGACATTACGCCCGATATCCTTTACAGAGATATTGTTATGATATGAATATGGCATAACTAAGATGTGTTTTGTGCAAGATAAAGCATGTGAAATATCATTGGAAAGGTTATGATTTGTTGAATGCAATTATCATTTTTGTATCTAAATTTAGGAATATGACTGTATCAATTACAAAAATGTTTGCACCTGGGGAACACTCACCAGAAAAAATGCAATCAGTCTGACTGATTAGCTGGTGACAAGTCAATGAACCATTAAGGAGGACAATAGATCTTTCAAGCTGCTAATCTCCCACTATCCTGGGATGCTTCATAGGGCCGTTGACTCATGGTTGCTTTGACACTGCAGGGTCATGTGATCATGTTACCTGGTACTGGACTCCATCTTGGACTACTAGTATTTTTCCACCAATAGGGGGGTGGGGATCAAACTGGGAAACAACGGATTCCTGCCATATGTAATTCGATTTAAGGCAGGGAAGTGAGTTAATCAGGGTTCATTTTTCACTGAATCCCAGCCCAGGATGACTGCTGGAAAAATCTAAGAAACAAAGATAAAAAGGGGGTCGGGGGAGAAGGACTAAGCCCAGGCTGGAAAAGGTGTCTGGCCTGTGAAAGCAATACCTAGAGTTTTAAGCTGCAAGCAAGAGCAGCTTGTCTTCAGGAACCTCTGCAGTCTGCCTAAAGCAACATTTAGGGTGAGAAATTATCACTTGTAACTAGTTTATTTAGTATATTAAGCTTAGTTTGCATGTTTGTTTTATTTGCTCAGTAATCTGCTTTGATCTGTTTGCTATCCCTTATAATCACGTAAAATCTATTCTGTGTAGTTAATAAGCATGTTTTGTTTTCTCTAAAACCAGTTTGTGGAAGTCCTAACTGGGAGGCAAAAAGCTGTGCATATTTTCCTCCCCTTTGAGGGAGGAGGTGAATTTCAATTTGCTTATGCTGTACAGTTCCCTGTGCAGCGCAAGACAATATCATTTTGGGTTTACATGCCAGAGGATGTATGCACTTAAGTACTGGGCAATTCCCATGCAGAACTGATCTCCATGTCTGTGTCTTTCTGCAGCTGGGTGTGTCCCTACCTGTGTGTGTTCTGGAGGAGGCTTGAGGGCCTGGTTCAGCAGGTCAGTGTAAGGGAACTCAGACTGGTGGAACAGGCGGGTTCAGTGGTACCCCAGTACATCAGGTGGCACCCTGGAACGGGGGGAGGGGTAGGTAACCCATCACATCAGGTTGTAAGAATTTAAAATAAATTTTGTCTATTTAGGGTAGTACTTAGGACTGGAGAATAGCTAATGTACCTGTATTTAAGAAAAGTCTGTAATTGCCTGGATCATTTTTCCCCCTGTTATTTTGACTTCAGTAGTATGCAAGGCTTTAGAACAAATTGTGAAAGAAAAAAAATAATTAATTTCATAGCGGTAAAGGGAAGTAACACAACATGGGTTTACCAAAGGTAGATCATGCCAGACTAATCTGATTGATTACTTTGAGAAAACAACTGATTTTTTTTAATATAAGGGAAGTGCCGTAGATCTAATGTATTTGAACGTCAGTAAAGCCTTTGACACGATACCACAAGGGAAATTATTAGTTAAACTAGGAAAGATGGGGATCACTGTAAGCAGGATAAGGAATTGGCTAAAAGGGAAAAAGCAACAAGTTCTGCTGAAAGGTGAGTTATCACATTGGAGGGAGGTTACTAGGCGAGTTCCTCAAGGATTGGTTCTGAGATCAATCTTAGTCAATATTTGTATTAATTACCTTGGCACAAAAAGCAGGAGTGTGCTAATGAAATTTTCTGATACAAAGTTGGGAGTCATCTTGAATACAGATGAAGATTTAAGTATTAGATAGGAACATCTGGATGGCCTCGAAGACTGGAGTGACAGAAATGAGATGAAATGCAATAGTATAAAGTGCAAGGCATGCACATAGGGTATAATAATAAGAATTTCTTCTGCAGGTTGGGGGCTTATCAGTTGGAAGCGACAGACGAGAGACCTAGGGTTGTGAGTCGATCACAGGGTGACTATCAACCACCAGTGTGATGCACCTGTGAAAAAGACAAATGCCATCTTAGAATGTGTCAGGTGAGGCATTTCCAGTAGATAGAGAAGTATTAATAACATTGTATAAGGGACTGCTAAAACTGTGGACAATTCTGGTCACCCGTGTTCAAGAAAGAGGAATTTAAATTGGAACAGGTGCAGACAAGAGCTGTTATGATGCTCAGGGGAATGGAGGGCCTGTCTTATGAGAAGAACTTAGCTTGTTTAGTCTTGCAAAAAGAAGACTGATTGCTCTATAAATATGTTGGGGGGGGGGTAAATATCAGGGAGAGCCAAGAGCTATTTAAGTTAAAGGACAGTGTTGACAAAAGGAAAAATGGATATAAACTAGTCATGAACAAATTCAGGCTGGAAATTAGAAGAAAGTTTTTAACTATCAAAGGGATGAGGTTCTGGAATAGCCTCCCAATAGGAGTTGTGAGGGTAAACAATTTACGTAGTGTTAAGGGAAAGCAGGATAAATTTGAGTGGGATTGTACGGGGTTGCTTTTGACGGTGGGGGACAGGGCTCAACAGTTCTGAAGCTTGTTTCTGGTTTGTCTCTCACATCCCTAAAAGTTCATGCTTCAAGATTTCAGCTGGCCACCTGCAGGGGTCTGGAAGGGAGTATTCTGGAAGTTTTCAGTTTTGTTGTTGTGGGTTGTTTTCTTTTATCTCCTTCCACTGAAGCATCAGGGACAGCCACAGCTGGAGGTTGGACATTGGTCAGTGACAGCCAGGGCGTTGAAGTGGCATTGAGCATTCTCTCTCTCAGGTGCTTGGATGACTGGTTCTTCCTCTTGTGCTCAGGGTTTAACTCATCATCCATATGTGGGGTTGGGAAGGAATTTTCCCACAACTCAGACTGACAGTGACCTTAGGGTTTTTTCATCATTTGTAGTGGGTGGAAGCAGGTCACTTGCCAGGATTATCAAGGTATATTGCTCTCAAACATTTGGGGGCTACTGGCACTGATGTACCTTAGTCCCGCCTATTCTCTGCCTGGGGCACATAATAGTCTAGTCTTCTGTGAGATGTAATACTCTGGTCTAATTTTGGTTGTTGGATTTTTTTTTTTTTAAGTACATGGCTGATGTTGAAGAAAAGCTGTGTGTGCCTAATACATAATTGTTCATAAGCAATTCATCCATGTGAAAATATGACTCGTGTATTGCTGCCAAGATCTGCAAGGTCTATTGTGATCTGATGAGTAAATGCTGGTTGCACAATTAAAGCTGCTTTAACGAGCACACCCAATTCCCTTGCTGTTTCAGAAATGTGAAGGGTCAAATTCATACCTTGGACAAATGCACACACTCCCATTGGAACCAGGGGTCAGAATTTCTTCCTTGAAAAGGAGAAAGTGTGGATTTAATTTCCTTGAATAGTCTAAATTAAGTCCCCCAACCCTCCCTTAAGATACTTTCTCCACCTTCCATTTGAACTCGTAGAACCTACCCTTGTTTACCTGGTATATTTCTGTAGATTTTTGATAAGTGTAGCTCAATCACAAGTAAAGGCTGTTTGCTTACGTTTGCACTGCTAGCAACCTGAAGGTGATTATTTATATTTTGAGTAGCAAAATGAGATATTTTAGTTAGTGAATTTTAAACTTCAGCAATAGCCTAACAAGTAGAAAAAGATAAATGGCATTCTCTTTCCAGGTATATGCAGTTCCCTTTCAAATAACTGAAAACTAAAGAATTGGAGCAGATAAAATACAGTAAAAACACAAATGCATTTTCAATTGAAGCGTTGGCAACAAATGGGCCATCTTATTTTGGAAAATTATTTCAGGATGAAATGTAGCACGTTTTACATTTTCACCGCTTGCTCCAACACAAATTCCACGCCATAATTGTATTTGTTTAGAGTATTGCTTAGATATATCTTTGGGCTGTACACATCCTTAGAAGAGATGGTTTTAAACTTGTAATAGATACAGAGCTGCTGAAAATTTTACGCAAGAATTCCAAAGAGTTGTTTGTGAGTTTTTATATGATGTCATTGAGAGTGCAAAATGGATCTGCAATGATTGGATACTGTGGCTTCCCTATAAAATTATGAATAGCATGCATGGTTTCTGAGTTCCCTTACTGGTAACATTTTCCCAGGAGCCAGTATTGCTAGTTGAACATACCAATTTAATAAAACAAAACAAACAAAATGAAAACACACAGAATGTTAGGCCATCATTTCCCAGACTGGTAGGTGTAGGTTCTAGGAATTGCCTTTTTCCCAGCCCCTTGTCTGTTTCATGTTTAGGGCTTTTAGAATGCTTGAACATTTCCTTTTTGTCCCATCAACCACTCACAGAAAGAAAAAAATTCCATAACTACTTGGGGGATACTGATACTATCATGATAGGGGTAATCAAAGTGTTTAGATAATGAGGTCTAAACTAGTTTAGTCCCTTAGGTAAATACATTTTAATCTATTTTCTTAGCTGTAAAAATATTTCATCAGATTTCGAGATTGTTTTTGATTCCATGTAGAAAACTCTGAACATCTGTTGGGGATGAGGAGGAGTTTTTGTTCTTTTCATAGGTGATTTTTGGGATGGCTGACTGCAGAGCAAATTATATCTATATATTGTGGAACTGTTTATGCAATTTTTTAAAAAAAATTCTCCTCTCCTGTTCTGTATATTGATGGCATAATCCTAGATGAATGAGATCCTGTTCTTTCCTCCTTTGGATTTTTGTTCAGGAGTGAGACATGTCCAAAATTTTGTGTTGATGATCCTAGAAATTGTAGTCTTACAGCCTTGTTGCTTTTTGTTTGCCAGCAAATCTGTTGTTTACACTTCCTGTTTTTAATTTGAATCTGTTTTGTACTTCCGTTTCAAATGTAATGATTTTTTGTTGCTATCCATTTGCAAAAATTCGCATATCCAGGCCTCAAATATTTTATTGAATTTTCCTGTTTTATGTTCTCTCGGGCCCCTTATTTGGCTGTTTTCTTAGCTCCTGTGCTTTTCTAAGTCTTGCAATTATTTTGTTGGGCTTTACACTGTAGTTTTAGCTCTTGTTGGATCTTGTTAACTTGTCTGGCATTATCCTGTAAATCAGATGCTCTTTGTTTCAGTTCCTCTGTTTCTATAGATATACTGATGATTTACTTGTTCAACACTTCAACTTTGTTTTCCAATCTTCAAGGCTAAAATGAAATCACTAATTATTTAGTGCATTGGTTTGTGGTGAATCTTCCACTCTGAGTGGTTTTTTTTTCTTTTTTTCTCGCATATTTTTGATGCAGAATTGTTCAGGGTAGGTCAGATTTCTGTTAGGAATATTACTGAATGGCAGTTTTCTGAAAAAACGTTTCTAGACGGATTAAGACCAAACAGGTAACTTGAGGTATTTAGTCCAATAGGGCAAGATATTCCAGAAGTGTGAATCTCACTCCTCCATTAGGATCTCAATGAGGATTTTTAAAAAATTCCATGCTTTTCTTGGAAATAAAATTGTATTTTATTGGTTTCCAAAGTCTACATGTAGTTGATTTGATTTTGAGCTCCTGGAATGTCTAAATTTCTTTTTGATCACTATAACATATTCCTTGTAGGTAGAGTAGCAATGTTGCTCCTAACCAAGTGATAGAAATATTTGCCCATTTTTGAAAATAACTTTTGAGGTCCTATTTGAAACCAAGGTGGAATGAATGAAATTAACTGTGGTGCACAATCCGCCTAAATGTTTGTGCAGATTAGAGGTTTAAAAAAGAATAAAATACAAAGAGATTCTCTTGTCCTCTAGTATTATGGCCACAATAGTCCTTTATTTTATGAATTCATTGAAGTCCATACAATGCTTTCAAGTTGTTCACTTGATACTTTATTGCTTTTTGTGATTTCAGGTACTTTTTTATTGTTTATAACCAGGATAGAACAAATAATGGGGAGGAAACTGGATCTATCTGGTTTGACAGATGATGAAGCAGAGCATGTTCTTCAGGTGGTCCAACGAGATTTCAGCCTTCGCAAGAAAGAAGAAGAGAGGCTGAAGTAAGAGATTTTATTAATACATATTTTCGTTTTGATTGTCCTGTCTGGATAACGAACAAGATATATACGGAACAAACTGGAGGAACTTGGCCTTTCAGCATCCATAATAAATATTTTTCACATTATGAAGCTGGATGTATTGAGCACAGAATATTTATTTTGGTTTGTAATTATAGTCAGATTCAGTTATTTGGTTAAATACCATAATTGATTTATTTTTAAAAAGTGTTTTGAATACATTTTTCATGGAAGTGAATAGGTGAAGTAAGCTCCCCCGTGTCTCTCTCTCACACACACTCACACAATGTAATATACAGTACTGTATATTGTGCCAAAAACTTTTGTCTGACCAAATATTCTGCTTCTGCTTTCAGTCACATAAAATCATTAGAAAACAAAAAGAGCCCATTACAGAGCAAAGCAAACTAAGTGTGAAAGACAATTTCCCTCATGTACTAGCAGGAATGTGAGATGGTAGATGCAATCGCTTTCCCATAGTTTCCAACTATATTTCCTTTTGTATGATCCATGTTTCCTTTTAGCGTCTCTAGAAAACATGACTTGCTTATTCTTGAGGAGAGACTGAAGTACCTATTTATACTTGTTGCATGCAATTTCTCTTGCCCTAACACTAGCATGACAAATGGATACCATTGTTTATCTCCCAGCATCTCACTGGAATCACAAAAGCAGGAAGTTGTTTAAGAAAGATATGAAACCCAGCCTGTATGTTATATAAATTGAAAAAGAAATCCCTCTTTTTATTGTTGTTGTGGTTTTATTTCCTGTTGCTGTTCTCTGAAATAATTACTACTTTGGAACGGTCAGAAGGAGGAGGAAATATATCATCACACTATCCTAGTTCATTTTGGGTGCACTGACACACTCCCTGATCTAATGGATGAGAAGCTTGATTGGAACCCAAGGTGCTGGATAGCTTAGGATAAAGGGGAATGTATATAGGAATAGACCCCTCCTCCCACTGAGAACCTCTTTGTTCATTGCCCAGACAGATGCAAGTTGATTGACTCTTGCTTTCTATAGTCTCTTAATTAAACCCAGCCTGGGGTTTTTCAGACCTCTTTCACCATTTTTAGCCACTTGAGGCAGGTGTCCAGTGCAGATAATAGGCCAAAGAGCCAGCAACCAGAAAATAAGAGACACATGATTTCTCTGGTGGACCCCAGGTCTGCGGAAAACTGGAGATCTGGAGAGTAGGGGACCATCTTTGGTACCTTTAGTCCCCTTTGGAGGAGGAAAAGGAGAGGATTCAGCAGAGGAAGATGAAACATTGGCATAGGCACGAGGGAGGCTACCCTGAGTATGGGCTATATGATAAATGCCCTGTGAAGCTTGCACTGGATGCACCTAATGCCTGGCATGGGGAGATGGATAGATAGTGCCCCTCTTCAATGTGAAGTTTTAATAAAGTGGCCTGCCGCTTAAAATCCACCCCCATGTTTGTCCTTGTTCACTTGCATGTCCTGATCAATAAGCAAGATCCTGCCCAGCTTTTCCAAACAGTGGTGGTGTGGTTCTACTGTGTGGAGGAAGAGCAGGATGAGGAGGGCGCACACACAGAGACTCTGCTGTACCCTTTATATGCCAAGGATTTTAGTGGTTACTCCACTGCAGAATGAAGGCGGTGGGAGACAGGGGCGGCTCTAGGTATTTTGCTGCCCCAAGCACAGCAGGCAGGCTGCCTTCGGCGGCTTGCCTGGCGGAGGTCCCCGGTCCCGCGGATTCAGCCGCATGCCTGCGGGAGGTCCGCCAAAGCTGCGGGACCAGCAGACCCTCCGCAGGCATGCTGCCGAAGGCAACCTGCCTGCCGCCCTCGCGGCGACTGGCAGAGCGCGCCTTCTCCCCTCCCCCCCCAGCTTGCCGCCCCAAGCACGCGCTTGGCCTGCTGGTGCCTGGAGCCGCCCCTGGCGGGAGACTAGGGATGGTGCAGGGTGGGCTCGAAGAGGAATGAGGAAGTAGCCACCAGTTAGTTGAGCAGGGCCAGTTGCATCCTAATGAAGTGAGAGTACAACAGCTGGGAAAGATGCTGCAGCAGTGGCCATGCTGTGATTCCAATTCCCTCCAAGCCTGAAGAGATGGTTCCATGACCCTTCATCCCCAGGGAGAATCCCTGTGAAAAGCCTGTTTATTCAGGGGTTGTGCAGTGGTTGAGGATTTGTTTCTGGGGTTGTCTATAAAAGTTGTTGGTTAATAGTCATTTATTTATGAAAACAGGGCATGGGAAGGTGAGAAATATCACAAACTAAATGCAAAATGAGTTCCCACTGTACACAACTGACCATGTAGTTGGCTTAAGGAACGTTCCATTTTTGGGGGAGAGGGGGTGCAATTCTGTTTGCATGCTTTCACAAAGAATTCCTGAGCAACTAGTTTCCTGAGCAGGGATCTGTTCATTATGTGCACTACTGATAAAGCCACATTTCTCTACCACAGATTGATTGTAACAAATGTCAGTGACCAGACATTAAATTTGGATCTTCTGTTAACTAATGGATCACTTAACAAAGTTACCGGTTGGTTTGTGGTTTAAATTGTTGTGGCTAGTTTTTTGCAGTGTGACATACCAGAGTACAATCCAGACTAATGAGTAGCTGCGTCACTCCTGCCCTCTAACCTGGGGTGCCCTTTACACTGCTTTCCTGCTGTAGTCTCGAGTCTGGACTGCTCACAAACAGCCTCCAGCATGTAAGTCACTCCCAGCACACAGCCAGCGAGGCACACCTTGGTTCTTACCAGCCTTGGTTATTCTGCAGGGTGACCCTAACACCCTCCCAATCCCAGATTTCCCCCCAGAAATGTATGTCCTTTACTGCCATGCCCTCTCCGAGACGGTACAAATCTATTGAGTCCTGTATTCCTTTAAGGGACTAATTATGCACACAACTTGTTACCCTAGATGGAGTTACCCAACTTGAACACAAACTGGATTAGATAAAACAATAAACAAGTTTATTAACTAGAGAGAGAGTACTTGCACTCACTTAAAATCTCTCTCTTTAATGAGGCATAGAAGTCAGACATGGTTCCAAAAAAAATAAAGATAAAATGCTTACTGCTGCCTGACTTAAGCTACGTTAGATTCAAAGCAAAGATTTCTCACCACATGCTTTCAGCAGTCTCACTGACCAAACTCTTTAGGTCAAGACCCCTTCCCTGGAGTCCAAAGTCTGCTTTCTTTGTCTCTTCAGGTGCAATGAATGCAATGGGCAGGGGCAGAGAGAGGGTGCTTTGAGGTGTTTATCCCTCCTTTTTATGTTTTGACTCCCTCTTGAAAAACATTTCCATCTGAGACCCAAGAGACAAAGAGTCTATATGGAAAGATGTTCTCTCCTGGCTTTTTCCACGTATTTTGAACTTCCTTTGTTTTCCTTCCCTGTGTGATTACCCTGTATACTGCTTAAATGCAAATTAAGGCAAGCACACATTCCCTCCTTTGTTTAGAACAGACCTGACTTCTGCCTGGGCAGGACTGTGGGGTTTTGAAATGTGTTAATAACATCATACAGGGAAACTTATAACTTCACATACAATGTTGCTGTACATATTTTACACTAGGATAGTACTGACCAGCAAAATGAGTTTTCACATGATACCTTACAAGGTATACTTTTACAAAGATTGTTACAATACTGTGTAGGGTGTGAACATGGGTTATATTCTGTCACATACATTACAATATTGTAAATATTTTTTTTGTTTGGTGGAGTAGTGTTGGGAGTGTTGGAGTAGTGTTAGTACGATCAAAGAGATAATACAACTTAGATAATATTTTCACCTCTTAGCTCTGAGTATCCCAAAATGTCACCATATAAGGAGCTTTTGCCTTGTTTAAATACAATTTATTTTGCAACTTATGAGTCATATCAATTCTTGAGGCTATTTCTATGTAGTTTTATTTTTTGAAAAAGTTATAATTGGCAAGATCTGCCAGCATGATGATGATTTAAAAATGTCAGATACAACACACTAGAATTTCTGTAGAAGACAAAAATCACTGTTTACATATTATATAGAGTGTTGTTACAAAAATGGTTAAAGATACGTATGAGGATGTTGGTTTTTTTTATCTTGATATAATAGTAATATATTTCCCTTTGTTACATGTACAATACAGTTTTATGTAGGAAATTGATAAAAACCTTTATAAACTTTTGTAGATTGGCAAATGAGCTAAACTTGAATGTCAGCTGTGAAAATCAAGAGATCAATAATTTTTACATAGTATGTTTGTTTATTGAAAGGGAACTTATTAAAGCTTTCACATTAAATGTGTTTTTATATATGTATATAAAGAGGGGTTTCAGTATACCTGCTTCTACTATATAGAGCTTTATATTTCTCCATTGAAATTTTAGTAGCTACCTTTCATATCTGACTTTGGCATTGAAAAGCATGTTGGTTTGCTCTGTATGACAACAAAGAACAAGAACGATTTAAGATAATGTAGGAGAGTAGACGCTGATATAGCGGAAATTGTCTAACAAGAATGCAAGCTAAAAAAATGGAAATAGGTTGATGGCTCGTTGGCTCCAAATCCACTTTGCCAGCAGAATTTAAAAAAAGCTTACTAATACACAACTAGAATGACAGTTTAAACAAATGTATTTATTGGAAGTGTGGCTAAAGTTAGGAAAGACGCAACATACAGCATAGTTTTCAGTCTCATTATGCCAATATCTTCCATTAATTCTTTCACGTAGTTTTGTCTATTCACATTTCTGTGCAGCTTAAATGATAAGATGTAAGAAATTTATGACAAAGTCAGACTTAAAATTTTTGGCTGGATGGTTAGATTTATTGAAGCTAATGAAAGTGCCGTTGCCTCAGAAGGGCAAATGAGTTTTATGTTGTCTTTCCCCTCTGACGCATACCATAGCTACTTGGGAAGCTTAGGCTCATGAATCAGAGTAGCCGCCATGCTAGTCTATATCCACAAAAACAATGAAGAGTCTGGTGGTACCATAAAGACAAACAGATTTATTTGGGCATAAGCTTTCGAAAGCTTATGCCCAAATAAATCTGTTAGTCTTTAAGGTGCCACCAGACTCTTCATTGGTTTGCTTTTTTTAGGTTCATGTGTTGTTTAAAGAAAGATGTAGCACTACTGTAACCCATGTAAAACTCATGCATACACAAAATAAAAATAATCAAGGGTCTGCTTTGATTTCTCCCCCCCACCCTTAGTTATTTATTAAAATGCTTTGCATACAGATTTTTTCTTTTTCCAATATTAATTCATCATCCTTTATATAGGAACTGTGTAAGCTTTGGCTGGCTGGAAAGGTTGTCTAGTTTCACTGAAGCTTCTTAAATATCTTTTGCATTCTCTGCTGTAATGCTCTTTTGTAAGTCCTTGTAGCAGGCTCCTAATCAGTAGTTCTCAAACACTTCTATGTCATCTTCTCTCCGAAGCTCCCAATCCTGTTCCCACACCTTCTAGTGAGTGATTAAATGAAAATGTAATAACTGAACAATGTTTAAGGTAACCAGATTAAAATAATCTCACTCCGTGTTGAGTGTATTGTTGGTTACTTTCACCCATTTTATATATGTGCAGTTTATTTTCTCATATGTGTTATAAAACTCCGTAATTATTCATGCCATATATCCTATCAGGCCTGCTAGTCTTACAGCTTGAATCCCTCCCGCTCAGTTTGTGTTGGTGGAATATTTTTTGTTTTATTTGGCTACCTCTCCTCTATTTTAGTGTCATCAACACATTTGATCATGGCTGAAATTACATAAGAGAGATGCCCAACAAAGAGACTTGTTAGTAGAGTGGCTTTGTTTTCTGTGAAACAATGCAAACAGGCATAGGTGTGTACAGGGGAATTCTGGGAGGAATATAAAGGCACTCAACTTGAAGTGATGCCTGCAAGATTGAAAATTGGGACCACTTTGTTTTTCAGATGTGTAGGCTTCACATTTATGCTAGAACCTCTTCAGACCACTGGCACATGTGAGAACCACTGTTCTAAATAACTTAGGCAGATATACTAACTGATGTATTTCCAGTGGGAATTTTTGGCACTTTTCCCTCCTTGGTTTAGAATTAGTGCAGCTGCGGCAGTGCTAACAATGGGAAAAGCCCTTGTAGAAACTGGGTACCAGTATTTTTTTAAATCATTTTTCCATATACCATTTTTCCATTAGTGTCCATGATGGGGGGGCGGGGGAGGGAAAGGGGACACAACCCAGACAGAGGCGCTTACAAGGGCCTGATGATTATGTACATTAGGCTATTTACATTGCCAGGGTGTACATGAAACTCAGATCCTGTATGCTTTCAAGATGCTATGCTGTGTACTAACTGGGTGGGTGTTCCAGCTAAATGGAATTTGACAGTATGAAGAAATTATGGAAGAAAATTTATCCTCTAGTTCTCAGTACTTGCCAGTTTTTCAACTGTCATTAGAAGTGCTGAAGCCAGTTTTCCCTATCTCTGCCATTTTTACCTTTGCACTTCTAAACAGAGGAACTATTCATCTCAGTGTAGGAAGGGCTAGTGCTCTGAAGAGATTTCTGACTACTCTGCTTACTCCACTTGAGAATTAGTCACATGTATGGTTAGTGAAAGGCCTTGTTTGTGCTGGCAATTTTCAGAAAATTGGCCTAGGTCTGATGGAAATGCTAATATAGATGGGGCACAGGAATTTTTACCAGTGTCGTCTCACCCTATTTGTGCTTCCAGAAAGAACAAGTGGTGTGTGTGTGTGTGTTTTAACTCATTCTCCTGTCTCCTATTACAAGAGGATTTAGTATATGGACTGCATGTGTCATAGGTCTTGCAGATAAAATTAAAGTTCTGTTAACCTGTGTTTACAAAGAGTCTTCTGTGTAATTCATTTCCTATATCGGCAAAATGCCAAGTCAAACACACTGGTAACTAACTGGCTGTTGAATCAGTAGAGGCGTATCTATTCATATTTCTCATTCCTAGAACAGCTTTGCTTCAAGTAGCTTTTAACAATATAGGGTTTAAAGGTGCTTTCCGGTTTTCAGCCTTGCTGTGTCCCTGGGCAGTAGAATTCCAGAAGGTGACTGATTTCTGAACACTGAACTTCGTTGCTTTAAGTAGTTTAATAGAACCAGCATCTATTTGGCCCTTACCAAATAGATGGGGAGGGCACAAGAAAGACCCTTTACACAGATTTTACAAGCACCAGGTATGATTCCAGTCCCTGTGATCAAAAGTGTGCAGGGATTGCTCCCTTGATAACTCTTCTGGGGATGCAGAGAAAGAAGGGGAGACTGAAACATGGTTTTACCCCCCACCTCATGCACTGCCCTCAAAGCAGGAACAGTTCCAAGAAGAACAGAGGGTACTATCAGATGGGCGCTCTCTGCATGCTGCACTCCCCCACCCCCATGTAGAAGTCAAACTATGCCTATGGCAGAGAGGTGAAATGACATATAACAACCTTATATAAACTGTAGTCCCCTTTTCCTGGAACTATAGTCCATTCATAAGAGTGTCAACAGGAGTAAAATCAGAACCTTTCACCTACAGGATAAGTACCTCAGCTCCTGTTACATAGGTTTCAAATATGCAAGCGAACAAGCTGTATGTGTATTGGACGAATAAGATTAACAGTTGAATAATTTCATTTGCATACTAAATGTACTACTTTATGCCATTGTTTTATAGCTCTGTCTAAAGAGTAAAGCTTAATATTTTAACTGAAATCCCTTTAGGGTTTTCTCAGGTCAAAGTTGCTTGTCAAAAAGTAGTTAGTGATCTGAATAAATTCTGCCCAAGAGCTGGAGAGTTAATGGCTGTTTTGGCTGCAGAGTCAGTAAAGTCAGACTTTAAAGTGCTTTTAGGAGCTGTTGTTTGTCATTGATTGTAGGATATGCTGCTCTAAAAGTGTGCTGCTTACAACTAATACTGTGTTTGGGATCAGACAAGGTTGTAGATATTTCACTGATGACATTAACATATCCACACACCAGCAATACACCTATATACTATTTCGTATTCAATTTATTTCCAGCCTTCTACAATACACCCTAACCTGTCAGTAGGTTTGATCCTACTGGGGAAGGAGTAGGTGGATTCAGATGATTCATTATTGCAGTGGGCGCATTATCCCACCTCGGCATCAGAGAGGTGGTAGTGACTTTCTACAGAGATGGAGAGTGAGGACTAGGGTGTGGGCTGAACAGTTCTGAGGGAGGAACCCTGGTAAAAGCTACAGCTGGGGAAATGATTTTTTTTGTTAGATTTGGCTTTATTGCCAAAGTTAAGTGTAGGTACCTTTTACAAGAGGGGCCTCTGAACTTTATTGGGAGTGTTCCAGTTGGGAAGATCCTGTGTGCTGCAATCTAGCCTTAGAGACTACAACTCCCATGATGCCTTGGGAAAGAGTGAGAGACTTGCTCTTCCAGGCAGTGCAGGGAGAGCAGGCGGTGGGAAGAGGAGCGAGATTGCTGGTGTTGAGATCTGTCCATACTAGGAGCTGCTGCTAGGAAGCCAGAAGCTGCTGCTGAGAGCCTGCAGGGGCTTTGATCGAGCAGGGAGTTTCCTAGGGTATTGGTGGCTTCATTGGAGCCAGAGCAGAGACTATTGCTGTGACTGAGGTGGGCCTGCCATGAAGGAACTCTGAGTAACCCCCACTCTTGTTTGCAAGGAGAGGCAGAGTGATCTTCCCATCAAACAGGACCCGGAGCTGCTGACATTTGGTGGGGCCAGCTCCAGTCGTCAGAGAGGTTGTGCAGCTTGTTGCCTTGGCTGGACAGATATACAGAAGCATCAGAGCGCTGTCTCCAGCTGCAGCTCTTCAAGCGTGCCTATGCAAGCAAGTGTCTAGGACTCTGAAAACCAGAGGAGTGTACACTCTGGGGTGGGGTAACTGGTAGCAATGTAAATGGCAGTTATATGTTTCATTTATCACTGTGTACTATATTTGTTGTTTGATTTTAGTCAACTGCCCCCTATGGATTTAAATTAGTGGTGACATTTAATCTTAATCTGTTGTATCCTGTTTCTTTAAATTAAGTAAAGGTGTGAAACTCGAATTTAAGTATCTTGGATGTATATTATTTATAATTGGTATGTTTGAGTTAGACCCATGCCACACATTATTATTATTATTAGAATGGGTTTATTCCTGGAGGTTCCCAAGGCACGCCATTGAGTGTGTACAGGGCTAGCTAGGTGGAGGCACCGCCAATTTTAACTTCCTTTAGGAGAAAAGGGACTGTAGCAGAGGGGTAGACAGAGGATGCCCAACATCACCGCTGGGATACCCAGGATCTCCTTTAACATCAACAACATCAAGCACCCAGGTAAGTGTTGCCTGCTCCCGAGTAACCCAAGGAGGAAAGGGGGGGTTACATAAGGAAGAGGATAGAGTTTTGACTCAACATAGTGTGTGGACTTTAAAAAACACACCCCCACCCCCACCCCCATCCCCACCCCCCAGTTTGGGAAAGACCTCTTCTGACAGGGTTGGATCTTGCAAACTCATAGTCCACCTGAATAGTCCTTATGCATAAAGTTGCAGTGAAGCCTAACAAAAAGTAATAGTTCCCACCTTTTTCAAACACTTGGAGATTTTAGGATGGAACATGCACGGTGGTATCATTTTATTATTCTGCCTTTTAGTCTAAATGCTGATGCTAAATGGAGAAGTGAATTAAGAAATAGTAAAACAGCACTAACTTTTTTCATACAGAATGCAGTAATGTCACCTTTCTTTAAATGTTCACTTTAATTCTATGGACGAGACAGGTATCTAGGCTAGCTGCACACAACTAGGCAGGGGACTAAGATACTGTTACCCCCTGCCTGGCTCTGTAAATATTCCCCTCAGTACAGCTCCAGGCACAGGAGGGAGCATGTGCATGAACTACTACCTCCCACCCCCACTTCATGCAGATGGTGAAGAGAAAGTGGAGAGGGGCCGGGAGGGAGTGTAGATTTGGCTGGACTCCTCCAGTTTTGTAGCCAGCAGAGCTAAGGGGAAGTAGGTTACACCTGGTAAAGGAATGTAAATTAGTCCCCATCCCAGATGACCCCTCCCTTACCCTGAGCAAGGGGGAAGAGGGCTGGAACTGTGACTTTCTGATTGATGATAATTCTCCCCAGGGCGCTCCTGGAGAAGCACAGCTGTAAGCCATCTCTTAGACAGGGTTGCTTAAAGGCTCAGTCTAGCCCTCTGTGGTGGTGATGATTGATGTCTATTACACTGCAAATAAAATGAAATTAGACACCTTTAGAGGTACATTTTTCAAAAGATGCATTGGAAGGGTAAAACTGGCAATTGTATGTCTAAGTGGCGCATGTGATCACTTCACCTTTCTCGAGAGGTTGGTACAAGAGCAAATGAACTGTTAGCTTCTCAAGGATCTTCTGTTGGATGTCTTTGGGTGGGTAATGTGGACTGGTGATTATGTTTTCAGTGCAGCAGTAATTTTCAGCATAATTAAATGCCTAATGGGATGTCTGTACTTAATTGAGGTATGGTATTTGCATATGTAAGTCACCATGATAACTGTATTTAAAAGTAGTTTGAGTCAAATTCTGTACCCATTGAAGCCAGTGGGAGGTTTGCCATTCATTTTAATGGTGCTGGAGCAGGACCTTTCTTTGTAATGTTCTGTTTCCTACAGATCATATTTGCAAAAACTAGAGTATGTTTCGAAATACTTTAAAAAATATCTTCCTGATTTAATTTATTTTGCACTAATGTTTACAAAGTTGCTGAGATCGGGGTCTAAAATATAAAATACTCTACTGTATCTACTAAAACCAAATACTTACGTTTAGAATAAGAACAAGTTATTCATCTGAATATGTCTACACTACGAAATTAGGTCGATTTTATAGAAGTCGATTGTGTATGTTCCCACTAAGCGCATTAAGTCGGCGGAGTGCATGCTCCGTACCATGGCTAGCATCGACTCACAGAGCGGTGCACTGTGGGCAGCTATCCCACAGTTCCCGTGGTCTCCGCTGCCCATTGGAATTCTGAGTTAAGCTCCCAATGCCTGATGGGGCAAAAACGTCGTTGCGGGTGGTTTTGGTTACATGTCATCAATCTTCCCTCTCTCCCTCCCTCCGTGAAAGCAACGGTAGACAATCATTTCATGCCTTTTTTCCTGGGTTATCCGTGCAGACACCATAGCACGGCAAGCATGGAGCCCACTTAGCTCACCACTGCTGTTGTGAGAATTGTAAACACCTCGCACATTATACTGCAATATGTGCAGAACCTGGCTAAGAGATGGCAGCATGAGGATGATTGTGAGGAGGACATGGACACAGACATTCCTGAACGCACGGGATGTGGCAATTGGGACATCATGGCAGCAGTGGGGCAGGTTGATACAGTGGAACGCCGATTCTGGGCCCCGAAAACAAGCACAGACTGGTGGGACCGCATAGTGTTGTAGGTATGGGATGATTCCCAGTGGCTGTGAAACGTTTGCATGTGTAAGGCCACTTTCCTGGAACTCTGTGAGTTGCTTTCCCCCACCCTGAAGCGCAAGATTACCATGATGAGCTGCCCTGACAGTTGAGAAGCGAGTGGCGATAGCCCTGTGGAAGCTTGCAATATCTGACTGCCACTGGTCAGTCGGGAATCAATTTGCAGTGGGCAAATCTACTGTGGGGACTGCTGTGATTCAAGTAGCTAATGCAATCACTGACGTTCTGCTATCAAGGGTAGTGACTCTGGGAAATGTGCAGGTCATAATGGATGGCTTTGCTGCAATGGGGTTCCCTAACTGTGGTGGGGCGAGAGACGGCACGCATATCCCTGTCTTGGTACTGGACCACCTTGCCAACCAATGCTGCTGCAAGCACTGGTGGATCACAAGGGATGTTTCACTGACATCAGTGTGGGATGGCCGGGAAAGGTGCATGATGCTCGCATCTTTAGGAATTCCGGGCTGTTTGAACAGCTGCAAGAAGGGACTTATTTCCCAAACCAGAAAATTACTGTAGGGGATGTTGAAATGCCAATAGTTATCCTTGGAAACCCAGCCTACCCCTTGCTCCCATGGCTTATGAAGCCATAAACAAGCAGCCTGGACAGTAGGAAGGGGCAATTCAACTATAGGCTGAGCAAGTGCAGAATGGTGGTAGAATGTGCCTTTGGATGTTTAAAAGCTCACTGGTGCCGTTTGCTGACTAGGTTAGACCTCAGCGCAACCAATATTCTCATTATTGCTGCTTGCTGCGTGCTCCATAATATCTGTGAGAGTAAGGGGAAGACATTTGTGGCTGGGTGGGAGGTTGGGGCAAATCGCCTGGCTGCCAATTTTGAGCAGCCAGACACCAGGACAATTAGAAGAGCACAGCTAGGCGCATTGCGCATCAGAGACTTTTGAAAACCAGTTTCTGACTGGCCAGGCTACCTTGTGGGTGTTGTGTATGTTTCTCCTGGATGCAAACCCCACCCCCTTTGTATATTTTTAATTCCCTGTAAGCCAATCCCCCCTCCCCCCTTCGATCACAGCTGGCAAAGGAAATAAAGTCACTATTGTTTTGAAACCATGAATTCTTTCTTTCTTAATTAAAAAAAAAAAAAAAAGGTAGCCCAGGTAGGGTGGGGGAGGAGGGAAGGACAAGGCCACATTGCTTATTGTAGCCACACTCCAAATCAAAACCATTTGAATGACAACCTTCTGTTGCTTGGGCCATCCTCTGGAGTGAAGTGGCTGGGTGCCTGGAGCCTCCCTGCCCCCACATGCTTGGGCATCTGGGTGAGGAGGCTATGGAACTTGGGGAGGAGGGCAGGAGGTTATACAGTGGATGCAACGGTGGTCTGTGCTCTTGTTGGCTTTCCTGCAGCTCCACCTGAGCTTGTCCATTTGCCCCCCCCCATTAGCCTCAGCATTGCATCTGGCCTCTTCTCATCACGTTCACTTAATGCTTCCCTGGACTCTGTCACTGTATGCCTCCATGCATTCAGCTGTGCCCTGTCAGTGCAGGAGGACTGCATGAGCTCAGAAAACATGTCATCGCGAGTGTGGGTTTTTTCGCCTTCTAATCTGCAATAACCTTAGGGACAGAGACGATAGGGGGAGCATAGAAACATTTGCACCTGTGGGAGGTAAAAAGGGAGAGTAGAATTTAAGAAGATACATTTCTGAGAACAAAAGGGAGACTCTTTCAAGTGAATCAAGCAATTCACAGCAGACAGCACGTGTGCTTTAGGTACAAAGTGCATTTTGCCTTTTGTATTGAGCGCCTGCTGGTATGGTGACACATCACACAAGGCTGGGCAACAGAATTCGGTTTCCAGGCAACCATGGTAAGCCCAAGGATACGCGGGGTTGGCTTCTAATGCCTTCATAACATGTGGGAATGGTTTCAAACTGCAGTGCCCTCCTTTCCCATAGCAAGCAATGCCAGTTAGGTTTGCCATTTAAAAGGAGGGGCTTCGGTTTTTGGGTGTATGTGCAGTGCACACCTCCCCCTAACCCTCTACGTGGCTATTCTCTGGCATGATCCCTTCTCCTCTCCCCCCGCCGCGTGGCTATTCTCAAGGATGATCCCTTTTAGCCAAGCGCAAACAGCCCAGCATGACCGGGGTCCTTTTACTGTTCCCTTACAAAAATTCCCCTATTTCAACCAGGTGACCATGAATGATATCACTCTCCTGAGGCTAACACAGAAAGATATAGACAGAATGTTGCTTGAATGTGACCAAAATCCAAGACCATTCGCTGCCATGCTTTGTGTTGCAATGATTCCAGACTACTTGATACGGGCTTGGCATGGTAAAGTTTCCTACCGTGGTGGATGAAATAAGGCAGCCCTCCCCAGAAACGTTCTGCAAAGGCTTTCAGAGTACCTCCCAGGAGAGCTTCATGGAGATGTCCCTCCATCCCTAGACACGTTAACAGACTTTTCCAGTAGCTGTACTGGCGGCGAATGCATCCCAAGTCTTCAGGGCAAATCAAACATTAAATGTGCACTCACCAGAGGTGCCTTCTCCTCCTTCAGGGTCTGGGAACCCGCCTTGGGAGGGTATTGGCTCCAGAGTGATGAAAAGGTCCTGGCTGCCGGGGAGAACAGATTCACCGCTTGCCTGCTCCGCATTTTCTGCCTCCTCTTCTTCCTCATCCACAAAATCCTCCCCCGTGTTGCGTGAGACTCCCCACTTTCAGGTGTCCATGGACAGAGGTGGGTTAGTGGTAGGGTCCCCCCACTAGAATGCCATGCAGCTGATCATAGAAGCGGCATGTATGGGGCTCTGACCCGGAGCGACCGTTTGCCTCTGTCTTTTGGCAGGCTTGCCTGAGCTCCTTAACTTTTACGTGGCACTGCTGTGTGTCCTTGTAGCCTCTCTCCACCATGCCCTGTGCGATTTTGGCATATATATTAGCATTTCTTCTTTTTTATCAGAGTTCTGCCTGCACAGATTCTTCTCCCCATATAGCAGTCAGGTCCAGTGTCTGCCGTTCTGTCTATGCTGGAGCTCGTTTGCAATTCTAGGGGACTGCATGGTCACCTGTGCTGCTGAGCTCGCCATGCTGACCAAACAGGAGGAGAAATTCAAAATTTCCTGGGGCTTTTCCTGTGTACCTGGCTAGTGCATCGGAATTGAAAGTGATGTCCAGAGCGGTCACAATGGAGCACTCTGGGATAGCTCCCGGAGGTCAATAACTTCGACATGCGTCTGCACTACCCCAAATTCAACCCAGCCAGGTTGATTTTAGCGCTACTCCCCTCGCCGGTGAGGAGTACAGAAGTCGATTTTAAGAGCCCTTTAGGTCGATGGACCTGGGTTGGTTGTGTAGATGCATTCATTGTAAAATCGACCCAACCGCCTAGTGTAGACCAGGGCTTAGAGAGAGCTCAGTAGTCCAAATTATATCTCACGGTCCAAATTAAAAAAAAAAAAAAAGTATAAGCTGCCACATTTCTCTATTTAAACCCCAGTGATCTCTTTTGTGTTTGTTTTTATGGTGTTCACCGGGGGAGTGGGAAGGGATGGGGGGAATAAAAGTGTTAAAACGGCTTCTCAAGAGTATATGAGAGGAAGGATTTTAACTGTTTCTGAGTTACAGGTTTGATAACCTATCATTTATGTAGAGAAGACTACACTGCCGTGTTTCTGTTGCAAATTCCGGTTATAAATCGAGGACTTTAGTTCGCAGAGCCGTCAGCCCTGAATATTGGGCCAAGCACCTCAATAATAATATTTCAGGACATTCCTTTTGCTTTCCAGTGTAAAGCTCTTCTACACTTTCTAAATTTGAAGTGTAGAAGAGCTTTATATTAATAAAGATAACTGCAAAAAGAAAAATACAGTAAAAGTTGTTTTATCCAGCATGTTGGGGGGTGAGGGGCTGCTGGTAAGTGAAAAATGCTGGCTAACTAAGAGGGAGGGAGTGTGGGCGTGGGCAGGGCTGCGGGGCTGGGGCCTGGGTTCTGGGAGGGAGTGTGAGTGCGGGAGGGGGCGTGGGTTGTGGTGTGGGAGGAGGTACGGGTGGCGGATCCGGGGGCCACTCACCTCAGGCGGCTCCCTGCTAGCGGCAATCTGTCCCGGGCTCTGGCCGCTGCTAGGCGGAGGTGCAGCAGGTGGCTCTGCGTGCTGCCTCTGTCCACAAGTGCCGCCCCCAGAGCTCCCATTGGCTGCGGTTCCCAGCTTGAAAAACGTATCTTTCACCAACAGAAGTTGGTTCAATAAAATCTATTCCCTCATCCACCTTGTCTCTCTCAGGGTATGTCTACACTGCAGTTGAAAACCGGGGGCTGGCCCATGCCAGCTGGCTCAGGCCTGCAGGGGCTGGACTAAAGGGCTGTTTAATTGTGATGTAGGCATTTGGGCTTGGGCTGTAGGCTAAAGGAGTAATGGGGTGTTACCATCTGTAATAGGGTATCATGACGATAAATATATGTATCACTTAGGGTCAGATTTCCAAAGGTATTTAGGTACTTATAGATTCAGATGTGTGTCTAGAAGGATTTTCAAAAACTGCAAAGCAGGTTAATTAATTAGAGTTAGGTGTTTAACTGGGTTGCCAGCCCTCCAGGATTGTACTGGAGTCTTCAGGAATTAAAGATTAATCTTTAATTAAAGATTGTCATGTCATGAAATGTACAGGAATATGTCCAACCCCAATTGCTAACCCTACAGTTTAGACCAGGGATCGGCAACCTTTCAGAAGTGGTGTGCCGAATCTTCATTTATTCACTCTAATTTAAGGTTTTGCGTGCCAGTAATACATTTTAACGTTTTTAGAAGGTCTCTTTCTATAAGTCTATAATATACAACTAAACTATTGTATGTAAAGTAAATAAGGCTTTTAAAATGTTTAAGAAGCTTCATTTAAAATTAAATTAAAATGCAGAGCCCCCCGGACCGGTGACCAGGACCCAGGCAGTGTGAGTGCCACTGAAAATCAGCTTGCGTGCCACCTTTGGCACCCGTGCCATAGGTTGCCTAAACCCCTGGTTTAGACACATTTCAAAATCCCACCAGGAGCCTGTCTGCATCTTTAGGTGCCTAACTGTCATTGAAAAACAGACCCTCGCTATTCTAGTAACGGGAGTCATATATGTACCTAAGATTTTATACACTTAATATTGCTCACTGCTGTCTGTTATGTAAATTAACAATCATTATTTAGCTTAGAGGTGTGAGCATATGTAGAGATAATGATCAGATGTAATGTAAAATCAATATTTAATCTTAGATATCTTCTGTATGGAGAGCCTGATCTCGCTAACTCGATTCATAGGACTAATCCTCATTCACATGCATAGTTCTCCAAATGGGACTACTCATATGAGTAAGGAATACTCCTTTGAGTAAGGCTTTGTAGCATTCAAGTCTGCAGAATTTGGGCATGGTGACAGGAGTTATTGCAGATATTTTGAATATAGAGTGCCCTTTAGTAAGAAAATATTTTACCTTCTCAAAAACAATAAATAATCGAGGGTGCCAACCATAAAAATTCTGGCTAAAAACCTTATTCACATTAATTTATCCAAACCTCTTTACTAGAAACCTATCTAGTACAAGTAAGAAAAGCCTTTTATTTTGATTCATTAAAAAGTTTACAAACCTTCAGAGAGAGACAAGGTCGGTGAGGTCATCTCTTTTTACAAACCTTATGATTATACTTTAGATTTACATCAGCTGAGGCTTTGTCTCTATAATATTTGAGGCAGAATGGGGGGTGCTACTGAGTTACAATGCCATTAAAAATTGTATTCTAGACTAAACCTAACTGTGTTTCTATAGCAAGATTTCACCCCCAGGCAGGCGAAGGCTTTGGCTTGTTTGGAGGGACATGCTTGTAACTAGTTTAGTGTACCATCATGTCTAGATCTTCTGACTTACAGTTGGCATGTAGGCAGGGTCAAAATCTAACTTGTAAGTAATGTTATCTCTGTTCATGTTTTTTGCTTATTACTGTTTGTATTACTTCCACAAATTTAAATAAAGCATGCAAACAAATGCCACATGAAAATAATAATCAAATGTAGTAGAATGCTAACAATGTGCAATAAGAAGATATTTGATATGCTATTGCTGTAAGGAAATACTAAATTGTAAATGATACGTGTCAAGGGTCTCAGTGTTGGTAGCACAGTGTTGTATTTTAAAATTTTGTTTTTGGCGCTAGAAGGGAATTATCATACTTTCTCAGTTTCTATAGCAACATGATAAATGTTGTTAGAACTCTGCTTAGTTGCCTTGATCCGTTTGTGGGTCTGCCTGGAGTGATATGACACCATATCCTAAATGTGCTCATCTTTGACTCTTTCTTGGAAAATTAGGGTTACTATTCAGCCTTTTGAAGTTTGCTGATTTCAAATCTACCTTGCCAATTAAAGGAGACTTTTTCTACAGGCAACATTTATAATGATGTATTTGTATAATAGATGATAATGTGCAAAAAAGGGAGCCATTATGTTTAGCTGTTGCCTTCCTTGTATGGAAGACATTAAACAAAACAACATCCCCCAGAAATATTCCGAGGGAAATAAATAAATAAAATTACATTAAAGTGATATTGATATGAAGCAGAACTCACTAATGTCACTTGTTTTAATTAAGAGAGTAAATCAGGGTGAGTAAGTGGTAGTCTTTTTATCTGTATTTTTTTAAATTATATCTAGTTTTAGCTACTTTGGGGACCCTCAGACCTTGGTGAGGTTGGTTTCAAATCATCAGCAGGGGCAGGGCCAGCAGCAGCACTAAGATGCAGCACCAGAAGATGGGGAAGTAGAGGAGGGCTGCAGGAGTGATCAGCTTGTTCTGTTGAGGCCAGTACTGAGCTCACCACTGTTGTCTGTTTATATTTTTTTAAAATGTATTCCTAAATCTTTCTGAAACCAGGAACTAGAGTAATAAATAGTGGAAGGAAATAATGTTTTATCATTAACAAATAGTTAATTTTTGCATCTTGCTAGTCATCACCAAATCCGACTGCGACTTGCTTTCCACAGAAGTAAGTGATCCCACAAGGTGCAAGGCAGAGAAGAGTCACGTCTTTAGTGTTTAAATTAGGAAGACTAAAATATGAAGTCCTGTGCTGGCAGCAGAGAAATTCATAGGGAATAAAAGAGGACTTTTTAATCGGGGAGGTGCAGCCTAAGGTATCCAAGGGGTAGACAATTCTTAACTCTGGAAACAACTCCTTGTCCTAGGCAAAGCAATAGAGCATGTACATAGCTTGCAAAGGACTAGTCTTTAGCAGCCCCTAAATTACTCAGGAGAGTACAAGTCTCGAGATGGAGAAAGGCTAGGTTGAGAACACCCAGACATGTACAGCTTCACAGGTTAATTTTAAGACTTTCTGCTTCTTGGGAGCAGTTTCAGAGGCAGGAAACCAGAATGAATAATGTTTTTGAAATGAACTGGTCTAGTGGTATAGTATACAATTTGCAGTTACTGTGCATTTGTCTGTGTAGCTAAAATTAGAATAAACTCTTGATTGGTAAGGGGGCTGCCTAGCCCCACTATGATGATTACCTAAGCTGAAAGAGTAAGCAGCCAATTAAATTATAGCTTTCATCCAATCCATTTTTATAGATTATTGCTTAACTTTCAGCATAATAAATTGCCTGCCCCATTCCTTCAGCAATAATTTAGTTCCCTCATTGAGAGTGAACTATCTCGCAAGTACCCTTCCTATTATTCTATAAATACCTTGCGTTATTTTGGGGTAGAAATGTAGCTAACTGATACCGGTGAGTGGAGTAGGAGGAACTATGTCCAAAGACCTTCTGAAAGAGTAGTCAGGTAGTAGGAAAACCATGAGAGGACAGTATTATGAAAGCCACAAAAAGACAAGATGAAGGAGAGGGGTAGCTGCAGAAAGGTTGAGGAGGATGGGTTATGGGTGATGAGATATGGCAAGGAAGAGAATCTGGCAACAGCACTTTCAATAAATTGGAAAGGGTAGAAGCCAGAATGAAGTGGATCTAGGATAAAGTTAGAGGATTTGCAAACTGACTCCCTAAATTGTGCCCACAAAATTTGCCCAGGTGACTGCAAACACTAATTTCCCTTTTATGGTTGCCACTACATTGCCACTTGAGAAACTTTGGCTCAATATGTGCTCACGAAAGTCTTGATACAGGGACTTAAGTGCATACTTAAATTAGTCCATAGTCAGGATCAGGGGTGAAAGTAACTTAAAGGACTTACCGGTATGCCAGAGTCCTGAGTGGGTATGGCCTCAACCGGAGGCAGGGTCTTTCAACATTTAAAGGCCCTGGGGCTCTGTCTGTGGCTGGGAGCCCCAGGTCCTTTAAATCACCCTGGAGCTCCCAGCTGCAGAGGCAGCTAGGAGTCCTGGGGCTCAGGTGCCAATTAAAGGCCCTGGGGCTCTGTTTGCCGCGGTGCTCCAGGCCCTTTAAATCACCCAGGGCCGCGGTGGCAGGGCTCTGGTAGTGATTAAAGGGCCTGGGGCTGCCCGCAGCAGCTGGAGCACTGGGTCCTTTAAATCACTGCTGGGGAAGCTGGTCCAGTCCAGCATGGCGTACCGGCTCTTGCCAGTATGCTGTACCATACTGGCTTACTTTCACCTCTGGTCAGGATACCAATGAAGCAAAACTTTAAGCATGCATTTAAGACCCGGAGACTGATCAGGGATCCTTTCCTGAATTGGGGCCAAGGTTTGCTTTGACTTAAAGAAACCTGTGGGACGAGCTCTTCACATAACTTGTAAAACAAGTTAGTCTATGTCCTATTTGCAGTTACTGTACACTTGTCTCTGCATCCGAGATTAGAATAGGTCCCTAAATGTTTCTCTGAACTGAACAATAGACTGGGTTGTCATGTGATAAAATGACTTTAATAAATCACGTAGCAGCCTGCCCTTTCATGGTTGAAATGAATTACACTAAATCAATAAGATATTCAAATGTGTCTCTTTTTTTATTACTTTAATCCCTGGAGTCTTATCGTTGTTACAACGTGTAGAAGTAGCATGACTCAAATGTATTTTTGCTGTGATACTAATTAAAAACTAGAATGCAGAAAATATTTTAATCTGATCTATTGACCAGTGTTCAGGCTCCATGATAAAAAGTATGGAAAATTCTCTCCATCTGTCCTTGATAAAGCTCTATGAACAATTAATCTCTGGGTGGAGCTGTATATTAGTGAAGATCTCAAATACAGTGGGGCTGGGCCTTTGTGGAGGTCCACTGGGTTTATGCTGGTGTGATTCACTGGAGTTACACTAGTATAGAATTGTTGTAAACCTATGGATAATCAGGCTCAGTGTTTTTTGGTTAGTTCAGTCAGAAGTTTGTGATAAAAGTTGGAGAATAGCAATTGCTAAGGGAGTTGGCTCTCTCAAAATAATCTTCTAGATCGGGAAGGCTGGAGACTGCCTAATAACTAGTAAGATTGTTCATCCTTTTTTTAAAAAAAGAAAGCAACTGGGAGACCAGAGCATACTTAAGGGTTGCCAGTAGTATATATTCCCTACCAGAGGCTTATACGAATCCGAATAAATATATGAGACATTCTTATTTGGCTTTCATCATACATTAAGGGCAAGGGGTCCATCTCATAGGACCTCTCTGTGCATTCAAGCCCTCTGATGATGAAACTGGATGAAAATCAGGAAAAGTGAGCATTTGCTACCTTCTGCCTTTACATTGTGTCCTTGGAACCAGAGAGATTATCACAAATCCCCATAATTGTATCTGAGAAGATAATTAAAGACTCCTTGAATCAGGAACAATTTAGATATTGAAGCCTTCACGAGGTAGCCTGTATTATTCCAGAGAAACAACCCAGACAAGGTCTGCTGTTTGGGACTTCATAGATGGCATTACAGAGGAAAAAAGAGACCTGTTAATCTCTGTGAGCCATTGCATAAGAATAGGAAAAGCTTAATATGATGCCATGTGATAGATATGGCAATTTCCTGTGATATCTTTGGGAGATCTTACTAGTTTATGTATCACTGTGAGCTGGGGAATTGTACATAATTCCATGGGGGTAGAGGGACCACAGCCCTTCAGGATCTAAGAACAATGAGAGGTGATTACGCAGATTCATTCAGGCTATAGCATCTCCCAAGAAGCATCACCACCTGGAGAAGCTCACATATACTGGTTCAGCCTGGATTCACTAGAGATCGGCAGACAAAGAAAGGACTTTTGGTTAAGTAGCTGAGTTTAAACTGACTTGGGGCCTTTGTTCTGATCCAGCAAATGGACAGGACCGTCTGTCCAAGAGGAGAGCCCCTGTCCTTAGGGGAGGACTGGAAGGACTGACATCAACCAGAGCCTTTGTTGCGATGGGGTGGGGGTAATCTCTGGTAAAGTTATTAGCATGCATGCAGTTTCTTTTATTGTTTTAATTTTTTCCCTGTAATGCTTTTACCTTAAGAATAAATGTACTTGCTTAGAAAGAGCTGGGTGGTAACTTATAACTGTGGGCAATTATGCTGTTTATATCCTTAAAGGAGAAATCTATGCAAGCCTGCTGAGTCAGTCTGAGTTACTGGGGAACTCAGTGTAGGCTGGGAACTGTGCAGCCTGGAAATGTCCTGGTCAGGAGGGAGAGAGATGATTGCTTGGGAGCCTGAGAGTAGGTTCCCTTGCTGGACCAAGGAGAGCAAATACAGGTGCAGTTGCCCTTAACAGTGACATCAGTCTCCTTCTGTCCTGCTGTGCACTGGCACCTGAGCACTTCATTTGGAGTGGGCTGCTCTAAATGAGGAAACCATTTGATTGTGGGGGAGCATCTAGCTAGAAAACTATTCATCGGTTAGTCATTTTATATCTTTTTAGTCCTAGCACCTACTTAATGTGTTCCTAAAACTACAGCAGATTATCAGTTTAAGAAACCAAACTCAGTGTCCTGTGTACAAAAATAAAATAGTTATGTATGATTTTAACAGGCATTCTCGAAATATGGTGAAATTTAATCAGGAGTTGATTAAAAGTTTTCTTGCTGCTGATTGCATCCGTCCTGTCACTCAAGTAGATGTAATCCTGTAGCCACCTATAGCATATTCTTTTTAGCTTAAAAAAAAAAAAAAAGAGAGAACAGTCTTGAATCAATCTAATTTGATTGGCCGCAGGAATTGCATCTCCTGATACATTAAGAGAAGTTATTTGATTTTTAAGTTCCTGGACTCCTTACAGAAAACGGGACAAATTCTTATGTTACATTTGTGTAACTTCACTGCAGTTAGGAGATCGGAGTCTTTCTCAGGATATTCCCACAGGTGAGAAAGCACTAGTTCTTATGGAAAGTCACTTAAAAATCTAGATGCATCTTATACATTATCTATTGTTTATGTATTTTGATGGTCATTAGTTATTGCATTCATTCAGAAAGGCAGAAAGTAACATCCATGTTTCAGAATAGGTCATTGTTCAAATATATTTTATTTAAAAAAATCTGTTTCAGCAACAGTGGATTTATCACATTTTCCCCTTTCCTATTCTACTTATTCCAGTTCTTGCCAACATTCCTTTATTAAGTGCATAAAGTGAGACCACTGTCTGTGAATAAACATGGCTGTGGGCATGTGACCCCCTCCCCCCACACACCTTCTATACCTTTTATATCCATTGGTCCAGGCCTAGTGGATTCTACTTTTGAGTCTGGATACACAGCAGCAATAGACTCCCTGAATTGTTTTTGTCACCATCTGGACCTTCATTCCCTTTTCCCAGACTCTTGTTGATAGTGGTATAAATAACTTTCTCTAATCAGCACAACCAGACTCAGTGTGCCTATGCGGGCGAGAAATCCGTGGGATGATGGCCTTAGGAATAAGATAATCACAGGAAATCTGGTAACAAACATGTTTCCCTCTGGTTATTCTCCCTTTAAAGTGGGGTTGACTTGAGCCTCCCAGGTACACCAGCTTCACAATCTGCGGAGCTAGTTCACAGTCCAAAAATTATTTGATTTTAGAGATATTTAGATTTAATATGGTTAAAATAGTTTTGCGAGGAATAGGATTCAAGATTGAGTCAGTCAGTTGGAGATTCTGGCAGTCAGTGCTGGCTAGATGTGCAAGATGTGTACCTGCATCTGGTAAAAGGCTTTTGTATCCCTCACTGTCCCTGTGGTTAGGCTAGGAAGGGAAGACCCTTCTATTCTGTACATTTACCCCTCCCCAATGAACCACTTCTTTCATGGTGGTTGTGAGTTGTTCTGTTTTTGATAGAATTGATGGCAGTAGAGACAGTACCATTGAGAAGTGAAGACCTAGTAGAGGTAGGTTATAGATTGATCTAGTGATCGTCTCTGTCTATGTTTTGTTTTTGTTAAACACTACAGCAGCCTGCAGCACTATCCAGGAAGCCTGGAAAGTGTTTTGTTGGCTAGACCTTCTGGATGACAAAGCCAAGAGTTCTCTGAAACGTAATTGGTCGTTAGTTTTAATTGGGGAAGCAGTTCCAGACAGCCCAGAGCAAAATCTTCCTGTCATCAGATGTTATAAGAGAGATCCAGCAGAGCATTCACTCAATTCAGGCTTCTCACCAGCTTCATAAAGCAGGGTTTCTCAAACTTGTTTTTGTTTATGGACCCCTTTTCAAATGCAGTGTTAAGCACAGACCCCCAACCGAAAAACTGATTGACAGGGGTATATATGTACTTCATATAAACATGAGCTGTTAATAATGCTTTAAGGAAAAGAGCATAAGAGTACTTGCATATGTCAGTGAGAGGGATGTACCTGCTTCTTACTGCAGAATCCATCTATCCTTGGTGTGATGGTTGACAGTTTGATGACCCCCTGTGCAGTTTCTAATGACCCCCTGAGGTCCCAGGACCCCAGTCTGAGAATTGCTGCCATAAGGGAATGGGCAAGAGTCTCCTAATTATTACAAACAGAAATCCATTTTCACGTACTGCGCAGGATTTTCAATAGCGCTCAATGGGTCCTGACTGCTCTCATCAAAGTCCATGGCACTGATGACTTTTGATGCCAATGGCATTGATGCTTTGTGAAGTTAGGGCTGTGCCTTTTGAAAATCTCCCCTCCCCCCTCTTGGAGTGGAGACCAAAGAGAGAGAGCCCTCTTTTACTTCGACTAGTTTCTAATAAGGATGCAGGACAAAACTCTTGGGGTTCAGAGGCTGGGCATTCTTGGTGGAAGGCCCTTGGCTGTGGAACTCCCTACTACAAACTTTACTACAAAATGCCTTTTTTTCACAAGCTTGTTTTCAACAATGATAAGCACAGAATGGCCCAGCAAGATTTACTTGGAGTTGGTAACCACAAATGTGAACATGCGGGAGAACGGCATAAAGCTAAAGAATGACCGAATAATATTGTTCTTTTGAAGATACGTGATGTGCCTCTAAAATGTGTTGTGTCTAGATAGCGCTTTTGTTTGGGGGGTTTATTTCATTGGGGGGGCTTATTTTTAGAAATTTTTGAATTTGATGTGATGTCAAAAAATTGGGGGCGGGGGAGGGATTCCCAGGTTTTCTCTTTGTATATACAGTAATGGGTAGTGTACATATAGTATATATAATGAGTTTTTATACACACACACACACACACACACACACAATCTTGTGTGGGTGTATATAATATACTGTAATGAGTCATCTCTAGGTACTGTTCCCTATGTAATATTTCTCAAGCCACCAGGGGCTTTTCTTGTGGCCACAGCCTCCTGGGCTACGATTGGGGGGAGGGGGCAAAGCAGCAGCCCTTCCCCCTCCCTCATGCTCCTGGATGCACTGTCTTGGTGTTGATGACTGGGGCTGCCAGCAGGGGTTGGGCCCTGCCCCCCTCCGGAGACACCTGGGGCACAATGCTGGAGGAACAGGCAGCTGGTGATTTTCCCACCTTCCCAGGGGTGGTGGGGCTCACTCAGACTTTAGGCTTCAATCCTGAGGTGGTGAGGCTCAGGCTGTGGGACTTTGGGCTCTAGTCCTGGGCTCCGGATGCGCGGTGGCAGGCCCCAAGCTGTGCCACGCGGCTTTGGCCTCTATCCCACCGCTGCCTCCCCTGACCTTCCCCCACCCTTCCCAACCGGGATTTAATTTGTCCCCAGGCTTGCCAGGGCTGAGTAAGTCTGCTGTGAATAGCGATACTTGTATGTTTGTTAATATCACTTTTCACAACAGGCTTACTAGCTAGCAATAAATAAATTACAATGCTTTGGATGTATATATGTGCATATTTATTTGTTTTTCCTAAAACAAAGTGTGTTAGGGAAAAGTGTGAGAGTGGCCACCAGCAAGAGTTGGTGGCTGCACTCTGAGGCCATCAAATAATTTGTCTTGAGAATCCCTGCCCTAGTGCACTTTAACTTAATGCTGTTTGAAACACTACTACATTAAAGTGCACCAGGGAAACTTTAGCGCACACCAGCGGGGTCTACATGGACCAATTAATGCACAAAACGTTATGGCACTTTAGAAATCACACCTCAGTAGTTAGCATTACTGCTCTTTGTAGACAAATCCTTAGATACAAGTAACTATTTCCTGCTTTTCCAGTGTTTATTTGATGAATAACCCTATAATGTATAATTCCTAAATACTACACTGACTGCATTAGAAATGGAGTGGATTAGTAAATCACACCATACTAGTTTGACTAAACAATACATAGTTATATTGGTCGTAGCAGTGTTGAGACTCTTCATTGGGTGGAAAAGTATCTCCTAATCCCAAAGCACCTGCCTTCCCCAGAAGAGTAATTGTTTAGCAATTTAGCAGACAGTTTGTCATCTTTCAACTCACCCTGAGAATGTGTGCTTAACTCTTAGACTTTTCATTCACTCAGTGTGGTGGGATTTTCCTTAGACTTGTTTGCTTTCAGCATTTTACTGTATTTTGTAGCAGGGGTTGGGGTGATTTGGGGCAAGAGTGAGTTGGGAAGAGAGAGTGAGAAAAGGGATTGAAGAAGAAAAGAGTGATTTTCACAGATGTCATCTTCATTTTATGGAAGCAAGGGCTGACATATGATTTCTCCTGGTCCCTTTGCTCATAGGTAAATTGGGAATTTAAAAAGCATTCATATCCCATGATTTGACTAGCCTCAGACATGGTTTGGGAATCTAACTTAGCTTGCTTTAGAAGTTAAACTATAGAGCGATCTTCTTCAATATCCAGTGTTTCCTCCTTCTCTCCAAAATGGGCACTTTCATTGTAGATTATAGTAATGTAGTGTTAGAATCAGGGCTTTGGAGCTGTGCTCCAGCTCCAGGCAAAAACCTGCAACTCTGCTGCTCCATGCTCCAGCTCTGGGCTCCGCTCCAAAGCCCTGGTTAGAATAGGAAATTGGAAGTCAAGACCTGGGTTCTGCTCCTCACTTTTCCATTGAATGACTCTCTGAATAACCTGAGCAAGTCACAAAACTTTGTCTCAAGTTCCATATCTGTATAACAGAGATAATGTGTATCAACCTGTGTATAGACTCAGATCCTTGGATGAAAAATATTGTATAAATGCTAAGTATCACTATCTCCCTATATACTGTAAACCTGTTAAATCCCCAAATTGTAGAAAATGCATCACAGATTAGCATAATTTATTATAAGATACATTATCAGAGAGGTTATGCAAGAATATAGTCATACAGTTCCTAATACATGTCTCTTTCGTAGTTCGGTTGTTTTGAATTCTTTTAAAAAGGACTACGTGCGTGTTAATTTTTTGTTTTGTTTTAATTACAAAAACCACTTAAAAACCTTTGGAGTCATTTTGATTTTTCCCTAAACTGGCATATGCAATCATTTTATCTACCGCCGTGTTTAAAACTGAGACCATAGATATCTAAAATATAACCAAGATTTCCTTGTGGGCTCAAGGATGTGTTCCCAGGTGAATACAGTTGGGTGCATTAGAAACTGATGACATTTATTTAAGTTTTGGGGGGCTTTGTTTTTTCAGTAAAATTTCCTGGTTTACTGTTTCCCTGTAATATTGTTAATAGCAGCTTTCAGGTTTTGTAACATTTTGAATATAAAAACAAAATGAAAGACAAGTCAGTTTCTCAAATATAAAATGTGTTTCTGCACAGGAATGCAGTTTCCATTCTTTTGTCTTAAAATCAAACAACAGGAAGTAAAACGGTGGATTAGTTTATGTAAGAACAATGTAGTAACACTTGGCTCAGGACTCAGTGATTGAAATACTGTTGTTGTTTTTTCTTGGCTTCAATAAATACTTTGGCGCTAAATGCTCTTTTAAAAGGTTTTATTCTGTTGTCCTGAAATTAAATGGAATCTGCCTCCTGAGCTAGTTGTATTTGAATACTGCCATTTTTGGAGTCAAACCTCATCAGATCACCTTACTTTGAAGACATACTACTCGAATACATAATTGCAGGCCGGGCAGTTGGGAACTAGTAAACTGAGCGCGTTTGATATGAAGTAATTGAGGAACAACAAATATGGGGCCTCATAATGTCTGCCTAATGTTTACGGAGATATGGGGGGGACTTTCTCCCCCACAACCACTTTAAGTGGCCCACATAAAAGCCAGTCAGAATTTTGGTCCCTTACACTCATGGGGGCACAGGATCTGCTCTGTCCCTGTTATGGACTGGGATATAGGCAGTCTGGGCTAATGGTCAGAGCAGGAGTCGGGTGTAGTGGGCTGAGCAGGCATCCAGGTTGGGGAACGAAGCTAAGGGTCAGCACCAGAGGTAACTGCCAATTACCAGAGTCAGGGGTTGAGCTAGAGCTAGAGTCAGAGGCCTTGGTCAGAGCCAGGACTGGTAACTGATGGTTGGAAGCGAGGCATGCGGGAAGGCACGAACTGGAGGACAGCCAAGGACCAGGAGCTGAGGAGGAATCAGGAACAGGGTTGGGCGCAGGATGCAGGCATGAGCGGTGTCCAAAGTAGCAGCAACAGGAAATAGCCTAGTTGCTTTTAGAGAACTCCCTGATTGCTTAAATAACATGGTTGGACTAATCAGTGGAGCCAGGCTATTCTGGGGTCCCAGGGGTGGTGCCATGGCTGAGACTGTAGTCCTACTTAGCTTCTCGGCCCCCCAGTTGCAGTAGACATTGGGTGGAGGCCAGGATGTGATAGCTGTCTGGAAACTCACAGGCCCGAGTTTAAGACCTGGGACATCACACACTGCTCCCCTAGGGACACCTGGCATCCCAGAAGAGGCTGAGGAAATGGTGTCTCTGTTATCCTCCCAGTCCCCGCCCCCCCGCCACCCCTCAATTCATTGTTCAGCAGAACTGGTCAGCCAGTCAAGGGATGGGAGCCTGTCATGATTAAGAACACCCATATATGTGTAAAAGGATCCCCATTATCTCTTGTTCGTTTCATCAGTGTTACTGGATAGCCAAGATAATGTCAGATGGCAGTGGGATAGAGCTATTTTATCATGAATTTCTCTAGTCTTATTTTATTTAAAACATTTACTTGTAGTAGCGTTAAAATCGCTATTTAGATGAAAACAAATAAGCTTGAAACAGATGATCAAACTGCTGTGATTTACCTATCATGTTCCATGTCACCCTTTAGATTCATGAAGATTGTTCTGAAAACAAGATAATTATAGTTCATTTCATAAATGTTTTAGTAGATTTAGATTGGGTGACTTCATTTTTCTACTGTACGTTTTTTTTTTGAAAAAACTGCTTATATCAAGTGTTGACTACGCATTTAAAACTGCATTTTCTTTCCCTCCAACCCCTTCTAGGTTTTCAGTTCTAAGTATTTTTGCTGCCTTGCAATGCTGTCAGTCACCTTAAGGGCACTAGCTGGGTTGTGAACTGTGTATTATTATTTTTTTTTAAATCATAATCTTTGTGGGAAAATATTCAAAGTTTGTTTTAATGCAATAGATAGGAAAATGTTTTAAAGACCCTATTGTCACAGTTTGAATTATGGGGAGTAAATATGCTGATTCTATTGCCATAATAAACAATGATCTGGAAAACATTTAGGTTTGATAAGTATTGTCATTTTTTTTTTGTAATTGAGCTCCCTAAAGGCAATGAAAAATTCTCTTGTCAACAAAATTCACATTTATGCTGATGGTAGATTAATACAAGGCTGACTGCTTTTCTGGCAAAGAAAGAACATACGTTTTTAGTGGAGGCTGTTGTTCCTTGGAATGTGGGGACCTGATTTTGGTCTTAACTGGCGTTGCGGTGCAGGGCCGCCCAGAGGATTCAGGGAGCCTGGGGCAAAGCAATTTTGGGGGCCCCTTCCATTAAAAAAAAAAAGTTGCAATATTATAGAATACTATATTCTCGTGGGGCCCCCTGTGGGGCCTGGGGCAAATTGCCCCCCCCCCGCCCCGGGCAGCCCTGTTGCGGTGTGCCAGTCCACTGGTATAAAGCAGTTCCAGTTGCATGAAGACTCCATTGGAAATCAGGAAATTCCCTGGTGTTGTAGGCTCACATTGTGGTTCTTCTGCCATCCTCCTCCTGATCCCTGGTGTAAGGGACATGGTGGAGAGAAAGGGGGGTGGTCAAGGAGCTGTTGCACTCAGTTGGTCTCTGGCTACTGAACTGGATCTAACCAGTAATGGGTAGATGGCATAAGAGGGTGGAGTGGAGACCTGAGTCTGTGCTATCTTGTTCCAGAGACTGGCAAAGGTGTGCACCCACCTCAGGATTGGGGAGCTGTAAAGGTAGCGAAAAGCAACCTTGGGCCCCTTGCCCTCCACGTTGTCTGACCAAAGAATTGAGACTAGCGTGGCTCAGCAGCTGCAAGGTCTGGGCCACAGTGTAAATATTCTCTCTTAGTCTCCAAATCACTGCTCAGATAGCACTCGTTGCTGGTTTCAGCTGTGGAATACTGTTAAAGAGCATACAGAGAATGGTGGTCGTTTTGCCCTTCCAGAGGGCAGTAATCAATAAGGGCCCATCATCGAGAAAATACTGGATTTGGGGTATAGATAAAAACAGTGGGACAACATCAGATAGGATAGTAAGGGATTTATTTTGTCAGAGGTGCTGCTGAAGGGCAAAGGGTTTTTTTGTCCCTGTGCCTTTTTGTGTGGTGAAATATGGCCGGGGGGTGGGGGAGGAACGACATAGGAAATAACTATAAAATGAGGTTTAATATGAATCACAGAGGCTAGTTCTACAAAGTGCCGAGCACTGTCAACTCATGTTGCTTTCTCTGAGAGCTCATGATGGTCAGCATCTAGTTGGGTGCTTAATGTGCAGTTAAACATGACTCTGTACAAATGCCATTATGAGGCCCCATATTTGTTGTTTCTCAGTGACTTCATGTCAAATGTTTTCAGTTTACTAGTTTCCAACTGCCAGGCCTGCAAACTCAACCTGGGCTATGATATGGATATGTCTACACAGCATTTTAAAATGGCAGCCTGGGTCGGTCGATAGACTCGGGCTAGCGGGGCTTGTGCTAGCACTCTAAAAGTAGCTGTATAGGCAGCACTTTGAAGTTGTTGTGGCTTGGGCTCAGAAGCCTACCTGAGCTCCAGCTGAGCCACAACTTCAAAGCACTGTCTCTCCAGCTGTTTTTAGAATGTTTGTGTGAGCCCCGCAAGCCTGAGTCTGTCAACCTAAGCTGGGACGCTCGCTCCAAAATGCTGTGTAGGCATAACCCGATTGTTCAGCTGGGATCTTTCCTTTTCACACATTATCACCATTATAAAAGTTCTATAGGTGTCCATTGGATCCTAAGTGGTACCTGTGCAACCTTGTGATCAGCAGTGGACTGGCACAAGTGTAGCTGATTTAGAACGTAATAAATGATTTTGTGGATGTTGTGCAAGAAAAAAATAGAATCCTGCGCGCTCTCTCTTAGTATTGTTGATTCTGCAGAGCTATTGGGAATAAGAAGCAGTATGTTCATTTTTGTCAGTCAATTAAGAAAATATAACTCTGAATACACAGTGGGGGTGGATTTGCAGGGTAAAAAGGTACCACTTCTGTAGTCACTTTACCGAGCACAATCACACTTTACTTCACATTAACATTTGTGGAACCTTTGTCTCAGCATCCAGTCCTTGACAGCTCAGATTTTAAGACTGATCTTTTAGCCCTCTAAGGCAGTGCTGACTTTCTCATAGTACTTGGGTGAGAAACAAATCAAATTTTATTTTCTGTTTGCATTGTTGTTGTAGCCATGTTGGTCCCAGGATATTAGAGAGACAAGGTAGGTGAGGTAATATCTCGTGTTGGACCAGCTTCTGTTGGGGAAAGAAACAAGCTTTTGACCTTACACAGCTGTTCTTCAGGAGTGGGAAAGGCACTCAGGGTCACAGCTAAAGACAAGGTGGAACAGATTGTTTAGCATAAGGAGTTAATGTTGTAAGAGACCATTCAAGGTGAAGTGGGCAGTTAATACCTCTCCGATCATAGGACAAAGGAGGGTTGGTGGGTTATAAATTGTTATAATGAGCCATAAATCCAGTGTCTGTAAGTCCATGATTTTCAGTGTCTAACAAAGTTGTGAATTTAAGCTCCCCTCAGGCTCGTCCTTTGAAAATGTTGTGCAGGTTTCCTTTGCAAGGTCAGATAGGGAATGAATGATTGTGAAAAGTGTTCGCCCCCAGGTGATACGGTTTTTTATAATTTTTTCTGAGAGCACATTTGGGAGCATAGTGATTGTCTTGTTTCACCCATATAGTTGTTGTTTGGTGATTTAGGGTACTGGATGAAGCACACAACATAGACATGTGGAGGACCTGTGGATCTTAAAAGGTGTGTTGTGGGTGTATTTGATCATTGAGCAGTGGAGATATGTGGTGTTCTGGCAGTATCTGGTGCTTCTTTGAGTCCATGTGTCCTGGTCTGTTAGGAGCTTGCTTCTGATGATGAGCTTGGTGAAGGTGGGGGGTTGTTTGAAGGCCAGAAGTGCCAGATCAGGAAAGATTTCTTTCAGGATGTTCCCACCCCCTGTTGAGTACGGGGTTTAATGATACTCCATATGGGTTCCAGTGCGTGGTGGTAGGTGACAACTAGGGGTGTGTGGTTGGAGGTCTGTTTCTCCCTCCCTCCCCCCCCCCGAAGCAGGTTCTCCCAGCGTTGGGTGATTCATTCCATGATGCAATCTGTTTCTCTGCTGGAGTGTTTTATTTTCTGTATCTGCTTAGCCGAAATAACCATCAGTGTTAGACACTTACCATACATAATTAGGGATCTAAATGTTTTTCATAATTAGAGAAAATTGCTATTGTTTCGGCTGCTTGTTTTTATCCTTTTACTGTCACCAGATGAATATTAAGCAGTAAGACTTAACTAACAATTTGAAAATTGGATTTCAATTGATTACAAATACATGTACTAGGCCAACATGCAGAACTCCTGCTGCCTTATCTTGCTTCCATTGGCGTCAATGTACATTCTGGCACTGACTTCAATTCTAGCAGGATCAGGCCCCTAGTGGAAACTAGTTGAAATTAGGGTGACCAGATGTCCCGTTTTTATAGGGACAGTCCTGATATTTGGGGCTTTTTCTTATATAGGTGCCTATTACTCCCCACCCCTGTCCTGATTTTTCACATTTTCTATCTGGTCACCCTAGTTGAAATGCTAATGGTGCAGTAGATATTGGAGAGATTTAACCTATGAATTCTTCTCTTATGTAGAATATTTAGTAATTAATGGCATCTGGAATCTGCTTGTACCTCAGTTTGCATTGTGAGTATTTTGGATGTATTTTATTTCTGAAGTCAGCATCAGAAACTAGATAAATAGTGGTGTGTAAACTTTGCTTTGGCTCTTTGATTTTAATGGGATGATTTTCTCATCACTGTTTTTATGTGGTGTTATTGATGGGGAAACTGTTTACTGTGTTCCTTCAAAACAATCCAGAAGAAGATAAATATACTATGTAATAAACTGTTATAGAGGAGCCCTCAGGTTTTCTATTACAAACTCCCTATTTTGAGAGTTTTATAGTCTGAACATAAAAAATGGGCTAGGGGATGGAATTTGGACTGTAAAGTTCTATCCCCAGAGTGAACTACTTATAATGACATATTTATTTTATGAATTATTTTGGGGGATGGAGGTTTTTTTTTTTTTTAGTAAAAGGTCAAAATTCTTTGCTATGTGGGTTGCGAAATGTCTGCCATATTCTGCTTTGTGTTTGCAGTTACAAATGGATTTTCCAGATCTATGCTTTGGACAAATGTTTGTATCTACAGGACTATAGGCCTCTTGTTGTCTAAGTGAGAACAGATTTGCTGGTTATTTCTTTACCAAACACATTAGTCTAGTGTAGCAACTGTGACTGGCACATGGCCTGGGCCAAGCCAATTAACTTCTCTGTATCTGTTTCCTCATTTAACAGGTAATATTATGAAGCTTAATTACTTGTTTGTAAAGAGATGGAGAATCTACATCTCTACCCCGATATAACACAATTTGCGATATAAAGCAGTAAGGCAGCGCTCTGGGGAGGGGGTGGGCTGCGCGTTCCAGAGGATCAAAGCAAGTTCGATATAACGTGGTTTCACCTATAACGCGGTAAGATTTTTTTTTGCTCCCAAGGACAGCGTTATATCGGGGTAGAGGTGTAGTATCTTTCATCTGAGGTTCTTTACATGTAAATATTTGTATATAAGGAAGAATCCAGGGGCCCAAAAACTTTTACATGTGTATCTCTTACTTAGTGGAAATGTGTATGAATGGTAATTATAGCTGTCGCAATGGTAATATTTTTAAACTGATCAAACCAAAATTATTTCAGTAAGTCTGCATACACTGTATGCAATAATAAATATTTTAAACATGAACAGAAAAGAAAAGACTAAGTCAGAAGAACCTAGTCCCCTTTACTAATTAAGAATCAAAAGGTTATTTATAACAATAAAAAATGAGTTCCACAAGTACAAGAGAAGATGTGAACGAAGACAGTTACATTATCTTAAATTATCCTCATTTAAGTGCTCATGAAAAGTGATAGACTCCTGGGAAAGTGAAGACCTTTTAATCCACAGACCAGGTTCAACACAATACACCACAGCACACTCCTAAATCATATGGGCCTAAATTCAAACCTTCAGTCACATTACGAATTTCAAAAACTGAAAAAATTATATATTTGATGAGTTTCGTGAATGTATCATGAGTTTTGCAATATTGGGTATTTTAGTAAAAAGCCCTAACTCCTGGAGACAGGTGATTAGGTGAGAATCTCAGCTTGCACATTTTAAAAAAAATAGTTTCTATCTCCTCCCCCCCTTTTTGGTGGGGGCGGGCGGGGAACGCATGAAAATGGGATCCCCAATGTATCTTGAAGGCTCAAAAGCCAGAAGGCAAATAAAAAGAACCTCAAATTTATCTTGTTGAAATTATTATTTTTGGGGAGTGACCCATGATTTTTGAACATTTGGGGTTAGCAATACTGAATTGTTTAATTTATTAAATATCATTTGGTCAAGAGTAAGCATTTAGGTCCTGATCCTGCAGATCCTATTCACCACAATTGACTTCAGTGGAACTATTCATATTAGTAAGGGATTCAGCATCAGGACCCCAAATGATGAATTTTTGTAGATTTTTACATGCACATAAAAAAAATGAATCCTGAGCTTCTTTCCTGAATCTATCATATCTGGAATTACTTATACATGAGGTTGTTCAGAGAACTACTTAGCTATTCTCAATATGAAAGGACAGACCTTTACAGCATATCAAGAATATAATTATCTTGATTCTCCACTGATTGTAATGGGCTTACACTGCCGTAAAATTAAAGTAATGCAGTGATGAATCAGGTCCAGTATATTTAGCTGCCAAATATCTATTGACAGTGTCACCATTTAATAAAATATGAGTCACATGTAGATTCGCAGGGCTGAGTGCAGGACATTTGAGGGTTATGAAAGACTGGTAAAATTCCATGTAACTGGCTTAATAGAATTGGCAAGATGATGGCTGATTAGGGTTGCCAACTGTAATATTTAAAAACCCGACATCTCCCTCTCCTCCCCTTCCCCCCCACAGTAACTGGACTTTGGTTGTCTGGTCAGTAGTAGTGACTGGACACTGTCAGGTTCCCTTTTCAACCGGACTGTCCAGTTGAAAACCAGACACTTGGCATCCCTAGGCTCATTGACCAGTTGTTTAAAAAATAATTTGGTTCGGGGAGGAAAAATGCCTTAGTATGTATATCATGTGTTCAAGGTGGGTTTTTTTTTTCACATAAAAATATTCTTTGAAAGTCACTTAAGTCAAAATTGCTGGCAACAGCACTTCTTGTAGACAGTGATGTGCAAAGATTTCAGAGCTCTTATAGTACAGATTCCCATAGGAATTACGGGCTCATGACACTTTTAAAGTGATAGCACTGTATGTCAGTTTAGTCATTTCCATTTCCG
Source organism: Mauremys mutica (assembly GCF_020497125.1). Classification (NCBI taxonomy): domain Eukaryota; kingdom Metazoa; phylum Chordata; order Testudines; family Geoemydidae; genus Mauremys; species Mauremys mutica. Next base: position 211,444,666 of record NC_059073.1, read on the forward strand.
TAAAGAGTTTTTCATAAACACATTATTGTACAAAAAGATATGTTAGGCTTAGTCTTTTAGGCCAAATCTTTAATTCTTTAATAATAATATTAAATATCTGACAATTTCATACAAAAGAATCTCAGAGGGCTCCTTTGATGTACAAAGTACTGCATATATACAGATTGCTTCATTCACCACTGAAATGCAGCCACCTCTGGGATGAAATGCAGCCAGTATTTAGTTGCAACAGCAACATTATATGACAGTTCAAGAAAGGAAGTTAAAAAAGAATACTGTATCCAACTGAAACAGATAGGGGATTTCAGCAAATAATAATGAAGGATGCAAAGAGAAGTAAGGTTTTGTTCATTGCAACACTAGGCACCATGCTTTATAGTTTGGCGTTTGATAGAGTTTAAGGCCAGAAGGGATCATTAGATCATCTAATTTGACCTCCTATGTATCACAGGCAATTAATTTTCACCCAGTTGCCCTTGTGTTGAGCCCAGATACCCTTTTCTACCTCATTAAAAAAATATCTGTCAATCATAAAATAGATACAACAGCCCTGGTATTTTTATTTTATTTTATTTTATTCATGTCCTAAATTTTGGAAACATTCAAATAAAATAACATATTTTATGTACATTTCCATAATGTCAATCCAAAAGGTCTGACTTGTTGTTGTTTTTATTAAAGTTCTGCCTTGCAGCAGGAAAGAGTAAAAATGGGTGCTGGTGATCAAGGCTGACAATGGAAGGCATTGGGTAGAACATAGAACCATAGGTTTAGAAGGGACCTTGTACAAGGGTCATCTAGTCTTAACCCCCTGCCAAGATGCAGGATTTGTTTGTGTCTAAAAATCATCCCAGACAGATGGCTTTCCAGCCTCTTTTTGAAGACCTCCAGTGGTGATTCCACAACTTCCCTAGGTGGCTTGTTCCAGTGTCCTAGTGTTGTTACAGTTAGGAAATTTTTCTTGAGATTTAATCTAAATCTGCTTTGCTGTGGTTTGAATCCATTACTTCCTGTCCTGCTGTTTGTGGCGAGAGAGAACAATTCTTCTCCATCTTTCATTTGGCAGCCTTTCAAGTATTTGAATATTGCTATCAGGTCCGCTCCTTAATCTATTCTTTTCCAAACTAGATTCCTTCAGCCTTTGCTCATGTGGCTTGCATTCCATCTCTTTGATCCTCTTTGTCACTTGCCTCTGGATCCTTTCCAGTTTCTTTTTATATAGCAGTGACCAAAAATGGACACAGTACTCCAGCTGAGACCTAACCAGCGCCAAGTAGAGTGATACTATCACCACCCATGATATTCATGCTATGCCTTTGTTAATACAACCCAAAATTGTGGTGGTGGTTTTTTTTTTTGCAACAGCATCGCATTTTGACTCATGTTGAGGTTGTGATCCACCACAATTCCTAGATTCTTCTCAGCAGTGCTGCTGCCAAGCCAGTTATCTCCCATTCTGTATTTGTGCATTTGGTTTTTCTTCCCTAAGTGTAGCACCTTACATTTGTATTTGTTGAATTTCAATTTGTTGTCGATAGCCCATTTCTCCAATTTGTTAGGAGCCACTTAAATTTTAGTTCTGTCCTCTATAGTGCTGGCAATCCTGCCTAGCTTTGTGTCATCTGCAAATTTGATCAGTATGCTCTCTATTCCTACATCCAAGTAATTAATAAAGATGTTAAATAACACCAGACCCAGAACAGATCCTGTGGAACCCAACCTGAGACCTTGTAATCTGACATCATTCTATTAATAGTTGCTCTTGGTTTGCAGTTGTTTAACCAATCGTGTATCCACTTAATGGTAGTTCTAGCAAGCCTGCATTTATTTGCATTACCCTGCATTTATGGGGTATATGTTGGTGAAGTGGGAGCAAAGCATGGGAGAGTCCTTACAAGGGAGTCGAGGAGGAACAGGCCTTCTTCTATAGCTCTCTGCTGTAGCAGAAGTTGATTAGACCTCATCTGAGAGTGACAGAAGGCAATGGGTAGATTTCCAGAGACGACTCACTCTGCACTCCACTGGATTTTTATTTCATCAGTCTCTCTATTCCTCTTCTCCTTTACCATTCTCTGAAAGGGAAATAGAAGACACCAAGTTCTTCCCTCATTCCATTTCTTGGCTTTGTGCAGAGTGAGTTTTGAATCTTGACAGGCCACTCCTGCACCATAGGTTGCAATACCTCAAGATCTCTATACCTCGCGGAAGCAATTTGGTTGTGAGGTCACTAGCGTAAAGTTTCTGTTCCAACGTGATGTTCATGACATGACAAGCTGCTTTACCTGAGGTGTCTGATCTGGTAGCTGGCGTGACAGGAGCTATTTTACCACCCAAAGAGCCTGGTGACACACACAGCTTCATTTATACTTTTTAAATTTACTTGACAGGAGTTTCCACTGAACATGGCATTGCTATTGTATAAGAATTCTGTTAGAAGGAAAGGTGGCAATTTAACTGAGTTCATTTCTGCCCTCAGTGCCAACAGTAGGAAATCGTTCTGAGATGGATCCGTGTTTTCCCACCAGTTGCAATAGAGGCTGCAGACAGAAATCTAGAGTGTGCCAAATCAGAAGTGGTCACTTAATGAGACTGTGAGCTAAGAGCACTTCTGTATAAGGGTTCATGACAGATAAGTTCTCCCACAATACACTGCCACTGAATTACTAGAGTGGTGCAGCTTAGTATAGGGCAAAGAGCCACAGATACCCGAAGGCCCCCCTCCCCCTAGCACCTCATGCACATTAGTGCAGCACCAGTATGGGTGCAGTCACAGGGGTCTGGCATGGGTAGGGCTTAATAATGGAGATACTCCACCCAGCTAGGTTAACCTGTGTGTTAACCCCGAGCTAGCTCTGCAGGAAAGACATGGAGCAGGGAGTTCTGGCTCTCTTTCGTTGCCTCATAACATTCTAGCCTACCGAAGAACTAGACGCTGAGAACTGCACGATATACCACTCTTTTTATGCTTCATTAAAAATATTTTTTAAATTTCTCTATACTGTCCCTTTTTAGGCTGCGCCTACACGTGGACCTAGGGGTGTGATTTCCAGCTCGCGTAGATATACTTTGTGCTAGCTTTTCTTGAGCTGGCACGCTGAAAATAGTAGTGTGGCCACAGTAGCGTGAAGGGCAGCCGCAGCATGGGCTAGCCCTTCCAAATACGCATCCACTGAGTCAGGTGGGTTTGTACTCAAGGCAGCTTAGCCCATTGCTCCCCTTGCGACTCCGGCTACACTGCTGTTTTTACCATGCTAGGTTGATGAGAGCTAGTTTGTCTATGCAAGCTGGGAATCCTACCCAGCTCCAGGTGTAGACATAGCCAGAGTTTAATTGCACAGGATCCCCGGGTTCTGTTTTCAGTATTATAGCAGCCAAGTCACTCATGTAGTAGAATCACTGAAATTGTACATGGAAAAGACCAATAAAGCCATCTAGTCCATGATCCTGCCACTGCAAGATTATTCCTCACAATATATTTTCTAGTTCTTTGTTTAGCCTTCTTTTAAGCAGGCTTCCATTACTTGGGTGACTATTCCAGAGGCTAACAGATGTCCCTGCAAGGAAGTTTTTCCTGATAAATTTTCCATTTTCTTACTTTCATCCCTTTCTCGTAGTTATAAACTGTTTGTGTCATCCCAAGTAATACCCTTTACATTTTTACACACCTGCACATACGCAGTTATCATATCCTACCTCACCAACAACTTAGCCAAGTTTCTGTATATCATCTTTAGCCCTTATAATAATTTGTGTTTACTAGTCAGTCCCTCTAACCTATCATTTTTGGTCCAATTCTCGAACTGCTTCCAGTTTGCCAATATCTTTCTGGTATCAAAGTATATAAGGGTGAATGCCCTATTCCTAGCTGCAGTCTAACCATAGTCATGCGAGGAGAGCCTGTTGCTCCCTAGTTCTCTGACATAATGCTTCTGTGCATGGAGCCCATAATTGAGCTGGTTGCATTTTGCTGTCCACAGTCACCTTCGATTTCTTTTTGGCATTACTACTTTCAAAAGTTTTCCCTTACATTGACTATCTGTTACAAGTTTTTTTTTCCTCCTGTAGGTCAATTAATCTGCACTTTTCCAACATGAGTCTCATTTTATTTTCTGCCCATGTTGCTGACCTTTCTAGTTCTCTGTATTTTACGTCTCTGTGGTGGCTGCTGTTCACATCACCGCCGAGTTCAGTATCATCTACAAAGGTCATGCACTAAATGACCTAATAAATCTTTTTCCACCTGTAACTCCTATGCTCCATTAATAGGCTGCTTTCGTTCCTCTTCCAGGTGATTAAGATGTTAAATAGGAGAGGGCCTAGAACAGGTCCTTGTAGCACACCGCTAGACACCTCTTTGAACTCAGTATTGTGTCATTACCCTTTCTGCATGGCTCATCACCCAGTTTGCAAATTATGTAACAGTGCTAGATCTTTTACATTTTTACACTTTTCCCCATGTTTCACTTTGTTACTAAGGGTTGAAGTTGCACTTTCTGGCACATATCTATCAGGAGCTCTCTCAACTGGTGCATAGAATTATTTATTCCAAATTGTTGATAAAACTCCAAAGGTTCAGGGCCGTATTATCTTCATGTAAGTTTGACAGCCTCCACCCTCAGATACTAGCTTTAATATGCAGTGTTCTCCAGGGCATAACTGATGCCTGTAAAACTGCAGCATCCAGATCCTGCTTTTAAAATAGATCTATGACAAGTGACAAGCTGTCCATAAGCATATATGTTCTTCCTTAAAAATCTGCTTGCGACAGTGTCTCGGCTTGGCTTTGACACTGGACCCCATGTTAAAAATAGTCCAGTGTGTTAAATCTGGCCCTGTAGATGAAACACAGTGTTGATGAAATTATTTAAAATAGTAGAAAAGACATGCCAGAGTAATTTGGTAATCTAATAAAAGTTAGTTGTAGAGTAACTCACAGCAGGTAAATGGGTGAGGCAGAGGTGCCGAGGCTTGTCTCAGAGGCACAGTAATTTGAATGAGATGAGTGGGTTAGGTTATGGTCTTATCTACACTTAAAATGCAGCAGCATTCAGTGACGATGCTACCTACACTGATGGGAGGGCTCAGGGCTTCTGCTGTCAGTGTAGGTAATCCACCTCCCCAAGAGGCGATAGCTATGTTGATGGGAGAATTCCTCTATTAGAGTAGTGCTGTCTACACTGGGAATTGTGCCAGCATAACTTGTTAGTGTAGACCAAGCCAATATCTTTTTATTGGACCAACTTTTGGTGTGAGAGAGACAAGTTTTCAAGCTGACACAGAACTCTTGTTCAGGTCTGGGAAAGGTACTCCGAATGACTCAGCTTAAATACAAGGTAGAACAGATTGTTTAGCATAAGTAGTTAACACACATTTCAAGGAGCTATTCAAGGTGAAGTGGCCTGCTTAGCAGTCATGGAGTGAGTTGGGGGGTGAGGGGTGGAGAAGCTATTAGTGGTTAGGGAGGCTAGAGGGTTATAAATTGTTGTAATAAACCATAAATCCATTGTCTCTATTGACTCAATGATTTTTAGTACCTAGCAAAGTTATGAATTTAAGCTCTCAGCCTCATCTTTTGAAGGTGGTGTACAGGTTTTCTTTGAGGGTGAGAGGTCAGACGTTGAGTTATTGCTTTGCAAAAGTGTTCATCACAGGTGATATTATTTTTTTTTGTCTTGTCATTTTTCTGTGTGAGTTCATTTGAGATTGTAGTGACTGGTATACCAGACCTGAGGTACACCACATGTTGAGATAGGTATGTGGAGTACCCATTGTGGCAAACCCAGGCCAAATGGCTACAAAGGGTGGTGGGGGGGATAGGAATTAGTCCCAGGGGGATTAAAAGGCTTCTCCCTATCCATTGAGGAGAGACAGCTGTGAGAAATTAGGTTCAGCTAGAACAGGGGTTATCAGGGAAATAATTTCGTTCAGCTGGCCCCAATTGCTGGTGACCTTTTTAAACCCTCCCTGGCAGGGAAACAAGGGGGGAGTGAGAGAAGCAGAGAAGCTGCCAGCAAATAGGTGCAGCAAGGCTCTGCCCTCTTCCAGCAAGGAAGACTGCACTCTGTCCCCAGAAGGGGAGTAAAACAGCAAGGGGCTGACTGAGAGGAGGATCAGCCAGACCCTGTGTGACTGGGAAGGCTTTTACTTTGCCCCAGCCTGTGTCTCCAAGGCAAAAAGGGACTGAGCCAGCTGAGGAGAAGCAGGTACTTTGCCACACGTGGTGTCAGAAGTGGGATGTGATAGCGAGTGTGGCTCTGTGGCAAGCCACCTCAGGGCAAGGTAAATCACAAAAAAAAATAAAAAAAAAATGGAGGACGTAGTGAAGGCGCTGTTACAGGCCACTGCGGCCCAGCAAGAAGCTACCAGGGTACAGGCGGCGGCCCAGCAAGAGTCAGTACGTGTCCAACAGGAGACCAACCAGCTGCTGGTGAACCAGGCAGCCCAAGATCGAGCCACCCTGAATGAAGTAGTGAACCAGCTGAAAGCCCTGGCCACACTGATGCACGGGGCCCAGGGGACCTGGCTGCTACGGGCTAGCAATTATTTACAGAAGATGACTACAGATGATGATATAGAGGCATATCTCCTCGCATTCACGAGGACGGCACTGCGGGAGGCCTGGCCCCAAGACCAGTGGGCAGGTCTCCTGGCCCCATTCCTGTGTGGGGAGACCCAGAAGGCCTACTTTGACTTGACCGCAGACGCAACTATGGATTACCCCCAGCTGAAGGCGGAAATCCTGGCGAGGACAGGCGTGACACCGGCCATAAGGGCCCAGCGCTTCCATGAGTGGAAATACCGGGATGACAAAGCACCAAGGTCCCAGCTATTTGACTTGATACACCTCGCCCGGAAGTGGCTTCGCCCTGAGACCCATGGGCCGGAGAAGGTAATGGAAATCCTGGTATTGGACAGGTACATGAGGGGGTTGCCGCCAGACATACGAGGGTGGGTCTGCCAAAATGATCCCTCCTCTTGTGATGAACTAGTTGCTCTCGTAGAGAGACACTTGGCAGCCCAAGAACTTTCCTGGACCACCAAGGAAGGGAGGCGCCAGAACCGGAGACCAGTCTCTGCGCCGAGGCCCCGGTTTGCCCTAACGCCAGGCCGGACAATGGAGAGGAGGAAGGAGGCGGGAGAGCAGCCGGCAGTCCTGGAGGGGCTGGAGGACTGGGGGAGAAAGACTCGGGGGATAAATCCCAGCAGCCCGAAAAATAGGGGGCTGCCCCAAGCAGGGTACTGATGCTATGCCTGTGGCGAATTGGGGCATATTGCTGCCCAATGCCCAAATTTAGGAGAGCCTATGCAATGTGAACTGGGCGATATAGGGGGACTATGTGATCTAATAAGTCTGGTTGGGGTTGCGATGGTCCCGCATAGATACACTAGACCCGTTAAGATGAACGGTATAGAGACCACGGCATTAATTGACTCGGGAAGTGCAGTCACATTAGTCTCGGGGAAGCTGGTCAAGCAGGACCAACTATCCCAGGCCAAACGCTCGGGAATATCCTGTGTGCACGGGGATGTCAACTATTATCCAACCATCCCCGTAAGCATAGAAGTTCTCGGAAACCCCACTAAGTTGACGGTGGGAGTAGTTCCGAAACTCCCTTACCCTGTCCTTATCGGACGAGATTTCCCGGGGTTTGATGGCCTACTCCCCGGGGACGAGGTAGAAGAAAATAATGACCCTGAGACCCAAGGTGTGGTCCAGATAGATGACCCTTCCCCAGCCTTCCATGAGTTTAGCCAGGATTTGTTCTCCCCGCCAGGGAAGCCCAGGAAGATTCGGAGGGAATGGAGGGCGGATAAAAGGAGGAGGACGAGGATCCTGACCCAGTACCAGAAGTCTACGCTGGCCGGGGAAAGAAGGGGCTCGGCTGACAGCGGGACTGGGTCGGCCATCAACAACCCTATCGTTGGGCCTGGTTCCCCAGGGGCTGTCCCCGAAGGGGAGACGGAGGTAGACCCCCCAGAATTTGGTCAAATGGGGACCGCACGCGGGAATTTTGGTCAGGATCAGGCCAATGATCCCATATACCACAATATTCATAAGGAAGTAGTCGAGGTAAATGGGGTCCCAGTGGAGGGGAGAGTTAAGGGGCCCGGGCCATATTACGTGATTAAGAAAGATCTGCTATATAGAGTAGTCTGGGTCCAAGAGCAAGTTATAGAACAACTCTTGGTCCCCCGAAAGCATCAGAGGGCGGTAATGGATCTGGCCCACAGTCATCTGTTTGGGGCCCATCTAGGGGTAGATAAGACCCTTGATCGGATCCTACAGAGGTTTTTTTGGCCTGGCATTTATGCGGCCGTCCGGCGATATTGTACCTCCTGTCCGGAATGCCAAATACATGGGCCCCGACCATACTTAAGGGCCCCTCTGGTACCTCTGCCAATTATCGAGGTTCCATTTGAGTGAATAGCTATGGACATTGTAGGGCCATTGGAGAAGTCAGCCCGGGGCCATCAGTACATTCTGGTAGTGCTAGATTATGCCATCCAGTACCCTGAGGCCGTACCCCTACGGAATACCATGTCCAAGACCATAGCCAAAGAATTGGTCCAAATTTTTTCCAGAGTAGGAATACCTAAGGAGATCCTGACGGACCAAGGGACCCCCTTTGTGTCTAAACTGATGAAGGACCTATGTACCATGCTCCATATACGAACCCTTAGAACGTCGGTCTATCATCCCCAGACCGACGGCCTTGTTGAACGTTTTAATAGGACATTGAAAAACATGTTACGGAAAGTGATTAGTTGTGACGGGAAAGACTGGGACGCCCTGCTGCCTTATGTACTGTTTGCTGTACGGGAGGTTCCTCAGGCTTCCACTGGATTCTCCCCCTTCGAGCTGTTATATGGTCGTCACCCCAGGGGCATACTGGACCTGGCTAAAGAAGACTGGGAAGAACAGCCGAACCTGGGGAGAAACGTTGTGGAACATGTGCTGGAGATGAAAGACAGAATAGCCCGAGTCGCTCCCCTTGTGCGCGAACACATGGAGAAGGCCCAAGGGGCACAACAGACGTACTACAATTGTCAAGCGAGGACCCGGAAGTTCCAGGTAGGGGACTGGGTGATGGTGCTCATACCCACAGCGGAGAGCAAGCTCCTGGCCAGGTGGCAGGGGCCATATGAGGTAATAGAAGCTATAGGAGAAGTCGACTATAAAGTCCGACAGCCAGGTGGCCGGAAGCTGGAGCAGATCTACCATGTAAATCTGTTGAAACCGTGGCAGGATAGAGAAGCTCCGGTGGTTGCGCTGGGGGCACCATCCCCTACAAGCAACCAGCCCGACCTGGTGGGAATATCCTCGGAGTTAACTCCGGAACAACGGTCAGAAGTGATCAGCCTGATAGAACGCAACCAGGACGTGTTCTCGGAAAAACCAGGCAGGACTACTGAGGTTCACCATCACATCTTCACAGAGCCCGGAGTGAAGGTGAACATCAAGCCATACCGGATCCCGGAGGCCAAAAGAGAAGAGATTAGGAGAGAGGTCAGGAAGATGCTGGCCTTAGGAGTCATCGAAGAATCTCATAGTCAATGGTCCAGTCCCGTGGTTTTAGTGCCTAAACCAGACGGCAGTACGAGGTTCTGCAATGACTTCCGCAAGCTGAATGAGGTGTCCCGATTCAATGCATACCCTATACCCAGGATAGATGAGCTGATTGACCGATTGGGAAAGGCACGGTTTATGTCTACCCTTGACCTTACCAAGGGCTATTGGCAGATCCCCCTGGCCAAGGCCGACAAGGAGAAGACGGCCTTTGCAACTCCAGAAGGACTATATCAGTACACTGTTCTCCCCTTTGGGTTGCATGGGGCTCCCACTACCTTCCAACGGCTAATGGACAAACTGTTACGACCCCATGGAAAGTACGCGGCAGCCTATCTCGACAACGTCATTATCTATAGCCCCGACTGGGAGACGCATGTGGAGAAGGTAGAAGCAGTCCTGGACACCCTGAGGAAGGCAGGACTGACTGCAAATCCGTCCAAATGTTCAATCGGGTTAGCTGAGGCCAAGTACCTTGGGTATATAGTGGGGAGGGGCGTGGTGAAGCCCCAACTCAACAAGTTAGAAGCTATACAGAAGTGGCCCCGACCACTCCAGAAAAAACAGGCCAGAGCATTCCTGGGACTAGTGGGGTACTATAGACGGTTCATTCCCCACTTCGCCACCAGGGCATGCCCGTTAACGGACCTAACCAAAGCTCAGGGCCCAGACATAGTAAAATGGTCTGCTGCAGCGGAAGCCGCTTTTGCCGATCTGAGGACTGCCCTTTGCACAGACCCCGTACTAGTAGCTCCGGATTGGGGGAAGGAGTTTATCCTACAAACGGATGCCTCTGAAGTAGGACTGGGGGCGGTGCTTTCACAAATGGTTGGAGATGACGAACACCCCATCCTCTTCCTCAGTAGGAAGCTCCTACCTAGGGAACGGAAATACGCCATAGTGGAGAAGGAATGCCTGGCAGTAAAGTGGGCCATAGAAAGCCTCCGCTACTATCTGCTTGGGCGGCGGTTTACCCTGGTGACGGACCATGCCCCTTTGCAGTGGATGCACCAAAACAAGGACAAAAATGCGAGGGTAACAAGATGATTTCTGTCACTTCAACCCTTCCACTTCAAAGTACGACATAGGTCTGGAACCCAACATGGCAATGCAGATGGCCTGTCGAGGGTGCACTGCTTTCCGACCCAAGTAGCCCAACCCCGTAGTGTTGAGCGGGGGGGTGGAATATGTGGCAAACCCAGGCCAAATGGCTACAAAGGGGGGGTAGGAATTAGTCCCAGGGGGATTAAAAGGCTTCTCCCTATCCATTGAGGAGAGACAGCTGTGAGAAATTAGGTTCAGCTGGAACAGGGGTTATCAGGGAACTAATTTGGTTCAGCTGGCCCCAATTGCTGGTGACCTTTTTAAACCCTCCCTGGCAGGGAAACAGGGTGGGAGTGAGAGAAGCAGAGAAGCTGCCAGCAAATAGGTGCAGCAAGGCTCTGCCCTCTTCCAGCAAGGAAGACTGCACTCTGTCCCCAGAAGGGGAGTAAAACAGCAAGGGGCTGACTGAGAGGAGGATCAGCCAGACCCTGCGTGACTGGGAAGGCTTTTACTTTGCCCAAGCCTGTGTCTCCAAGGCAAAAAGGGACTGAGCCAGCTGAGGAGAAGCAGGTCCTTTGCCACACCATGGACCTTGAAAAGTGTGTTTGGGGGGGAGTGTGGGAAGTGTTTATCATTGTGGCACAGAAATATGTCTGTGGGTTTTGCATCTGTTCTGGCAGGGTCTGCTGTTTTTTTGAGTTGGTGTCCAGGTCTGTGGGGAGCTTGCTTCTGATGATGAGCTTGGTGAAGCTGGCAGCTGTTTGAGGGCCCAAAGAGGGGTTTGGGAAAGATTTCATTTAGGATGCAGTCCCCATCGAGTATGGGTTGTAATTGTTTGATACCTCGTATGGGTTCCAGTGTGGGGGTGGTAGGTGACAACTAGGGATGTGCGGTCCAAGGGGTCTTTATTTCTGTATTGAAGTGAGTTCTTTTGAGGTATGAGGGTGGCCTATCCATGAGGCAATCTACTTCTCTGGTGGAGTGGCCTTGTTTGATGAGGGCATTTTTAAGTATGTTAAGCAGTATATCTCAAACTTGCCTCTCAGAGCATATTCTGGAGTATTGGAATGCCCGGCTGTAGATAACAGACTCATTAGTGTGTTTGGAATGGTTATTGGATCTGTGAAGGTAAGTGTGGTGATCTGTAAATTTCTTGTATATAGTTGTCTGTAAGGTTCCATTGTTGAAGCTGACCGAGGTGTCCAGGAAATTGATGCTAGTGTTTGGAGTGTTCTAGAGAGAATTTAATGGATGGGTGGTGATTGTTGAAGTTGTGGTGGGAAATCTATGGGGGAGTTTAGGTCATCTGTCCACAGGATGAAAATATCAACAATGTATCTCAGGTTTCATGGTGCATTTGTGCAGAAATTCTTCATGTGGCCCATGAACATGTTGGTATATTGGGGAGCCATTCTAGTGCCCATGGCTGTTCCCATGGTTTGGGAAAAGTGTTTGTTGTTGAATGTAAAATTATGAGTGAGGATGAACCCATGAGCAATGTGTGTGGGATAGATATCTAAGGAATGTCCTTTATCTTGTGACTACTGAGACAGGCAGCGATGCTGTCGTGAAGGATGTTGGTGTATAGGGAAGTGACAGCCATAGTGACAAGGATAGTGTTCTGAGGGAGATTGTTAATGTAGCAGAGTTTCTGGAGGAAGTTGGTTGTGTCCTGGAAAAAGCTAGCCCTTTGTGTGATGAATGCTTTGTGGACGATTTCTAGGAGTCCTGATATTCCTTCAGTAAAAGTGCGATAGCCAGATCTGATGGGTCTGCCTGGTTCATGTATCTTGGGAAGCATGTAGATGGTCCCTGGAGTGAGTTCATTGGGTTGTAGAGGTTGTAGAGTTTCTCTTGGAGTTGGGTGGGGAAGGATTTGATGATACCTTAAATTCTTGGGTAAATCATGGGGTGAGATCTTCACGAATTCTTTATAGTAGGTGGTGTCAGAGAGTTGTCAATTGGGCTCGTTAACATAGTCCTCATGATAGAGGACTGCAATGGCGCCCCCTTTGTCTGCTGGTTTGATCACTAGCTGATGGCTGGGTTTCAGGGATTGTGTATCGCTGTCCTCTCCGTGGTGTAGAGATTGTGGTGAATGTGATGTTTGTTAAAGATTTCATAGCCTGATTGCTCCAGGGGAAAAAAAATTATGTATTGCTCCAGAGTATGGTTTTGTCTGCTGTGGGGTGTCTTCTTTTTTTTCTTTTTTTCTTATGACTGTGGTGGGGATGTGTTAATTGTGAGTGATGTTGCCAATGCCGTGAAAGAATTCTTTGGGGCGGAGTTGGCGGCAGAATCCTTCTAGTGTTCCATATATTCATGTGATATCAGTTCTGTGGAGTGGGCAGAAGTTCAGCCCCTTGGAGAGTACAGCTAATTCAGCTCCAGTAGTTAAGGGTAGTCATGATGTGTTAAAGTGTCCTGTAGTGTCTCTGTAGTGGGTCCTGGTGCCATTGTTTCTTCTAGAGGTGATGGTCTGTGGTTGTGGAGTTGTTGTAGTTGGTTCCACTTTTTGTTTTTGTGTTGGATGGCTTTGTGTCGTCAGGTTTTGATAGTTGTTCTGGGTTTCTTGCATGATTTCCAGGTAATTGTCCAGATTTTTTTTTTTGGTCTTCTATTGTGTGGGAGCATGTGGTGATATCTTGTTTGAGGGCATCCTTTCTGGAGTATGTTAGGTCCAGTAAGTGGTTCCTTAGTTTTTCTGATGTCCTTTTGAAGAGCTGTTTACACATTTGGAGTTGCATGTAATGGTCAGAGTGTTATAGATAGTGAGACCTCTGGGGGAGATGTTTTGTTTCTTGCATTTGTTCAGGAAGTAGATGTCACTGTTAAGTTTTGCTTCCTTTTTCTTCATGTTGTGGCGTTTCCATTTCAGACTGCAAAATTCAATATCTTCCATTGTTGTATTCAGTGTTGTTGTAGCCATGTTGGTCCCAGGATATTAGGAAGACAAGGTGGGTGAGGTAATATCTTTTATTGGACCAACTTCTATTGGCGAGAAAGACAAGCTTTCAAGCTTACATGGAGCTCTTCTTCAGGTCTGGGAGATATGCTCAGTGCCACTGAACTCTCATGCCTCAGCTTTTTTTTTTCCTCTCTTCCTGTGACTAGTGAAGTTTTAACGGGTCACTTCACCTTGAGTGGTCCTTGGAAATGTGTTAACTACCTGTGCTGAACAATCTATTCCACCTTGTATTTAGGTATGACACTCTGAGTACCTTTTCCTGACCTGAAGAAGAACTCTGTGTAAGCTCGAAAGCTTGTCATTTTTACAAAAGTAATTTCAGTGAAGAACTGTAGTTACAGGCTGTCTGACATCCTGGCATATATTATTCATATGAGTCAGATTGGCTTTACTAAAAGATAATTGTCTTTGGACAATATGATAAAATTTCTTAATTCATCAGCTGCAGTTTTCTTACGAAGCCAGAACATATGAGCTCTGGACATGAACAATAACTTTAATACTGTGGGTTGTCCCTTGATGTTATGTGAAATGGATTGTGGATTTGTTTTTTTATGGATGTAGCCCTTTTATAATAGGTCTTTATGTCTGTTCTTTCAAATGGAATATATCATTTGCATTATGGAGCATTTTCAGACTCAAAGGAGTTAAATTGGAACAGGCAGATTCGCAGACATCAGAGGGGGCTGGGTGTTTTTCCTTCGCATATTTGCAAGTGGTTTGTTGTCTGATTTTGGAATATAGCAGGGACAGAAATTTGGAGGCAGAAAATATAGAGAGAAAAGGAGAAAAGATTCTTCAATCTGAAGCTGTGCTAACTGGAACGTTGTCTGAGAAGAATATGGACTGTCTCTAGAGCTTGCATACGTGGTCAGTAGATTTTTCTTGACAGAATGTGTTACGAGTATTGGAATTGTGGTGATTTTAAAATGTAATTTGTATGACCCTTTGTATTTTCTTTTAGTTCACGTAGAAGACATTTACTGAATTTTCTAGTTTAGAAGCTGTTTTGACAATTCTGGAAGCAACTCTCAGTATTCAGATAATTAATTATGGTGTTTCTGTTAAATATGAATAGACCCAACACTGGTAGCAACCCACTAGCCTTCACATACATAGCTTCCATACTACCTCATTACTCTTTATTGTGCAGTCCATCAGCTAGTTTGCAGTCCATGTGAAACTGCCCATACCCAGCCCAACTTGAATTAAAGGGACGTTCTCAGCTCACATGTATTATTTGTAAATCATGTATGTTTAGAATGCTTGTCCTATGAGCAGTCCTTTTATATTTTTCTTCAAGATGGTTTTATTTTCGGGGGAGAGAGAGGCAGGAACCCAACTGAAGCTGGTGTTCTGGAGGTCCTTGTAAACACTAGCCTGGGAGCTTGCATGTTGATCAGGAACTACTGTACCAGGCTGGCGTCTCTGCCACCTGGGTGGCTGCATGGCTGCATCAGAAGGCCGATAGGAGTAGCTCCTGGGAAAGCTATGGAGGATAAGGAAATGTTCATTTTGAAGTATCCGCCTCAAAAATCCTCCGTGTCCTGAAAGATAACATTTTGTACTTCAATGGGAAAGGAATCCAGTGTATCTTGGAGAAATAGGATGTGATTATGTAGCTAAAGACTGAATCCTAATGCAGTTTGAACTCTTGTATTTCCTGATGTTTGCTTGCTTAACTATGAAAGCACGACAGTCTCTTGTCCTATCTTTTTAATGGAATTTCATATGTTTTTAATTTAAACTAAAAAGAAATTCCATAATCTGGTACCATTTGACTATATAGTACTGGATTGCCTTCTCCCATGTAAGGTGGGATAAATGAAGCAAGGGAACCTACCTGGCCCTGCTTCATGAAGGGCTTGATTTGAGAGGTACTGAGTGTCTTTAACGCTCATTCACTTCATTGGGAGTTAAAAGTGCTCATCCCCATGCAGGACAGACCTTATTCAGTAAGTCAATGGATGCTGCAGACACTGCCTTGTTCAGGAGACACGCGTTTTAATTACACACCTAAGTTAGCCTCACGCAGTCTGTGATTTCAAACTGTTTTTTTTTGTTCTGATTTGCTTAGCTAAAACTTGAGTACTGTAACCAGTCTGAAAGAAAGTCTCATGCACAAATTTACATTACTAATAGAGCTGGTTGGGGTGATCTAAAGTGAATAATTTTAGTTTGTCAAACTGAATCAGAATGTTTAGTTTCAGGTGAGAATGACATTAATGGATGTCCACCTGAGTTGCCACAGTACCTCCATGGGAGTCGTAGTTTGAGTGCCTCATGCCTCCGTATGCCCTCTATGGGCTGGACTACTGACTGGATTACTTCTTGCATGATGCACCATGGTCTCCCCTCTGGCTGAACGGCTGCAATGGATCATGGGAATATCGTGTCTGTGGTGTATCATGGGAAATGTACTCTGTTTAGACATTTTCAAATCAAAGTTTTTCAGAACTTGCTGTTATGAAAAAAATATTTTGGCTCTTCTTCCCAATTCAGGACAAAAACAAATGTCAAAATAACAGAATGTCCGACTTGCCAGAGATTGGTGTACTAGAAAATCAAGTTATTGTCCAGTACTTTGTTCCAGGATCAGGGTCTCGCTTTGAAAGAAACCTATGGCCTTTACATCCCCTTTAATTTTTGATGGAGAGCTTTGCTTTCTTTTTCTTTACTGAGCACTGGCTGATCTGTATCCTGTGGCAACTTCATATTCCACTGACATTATCACTTAATTAATCTTGCCGGAGCTTATTAATCGGCCTTATTAACGTGAGCCTTATTTAATATCAAGAAGTTGTGGAAGAAAATATTGCAAGATGTTTCTTTTACCAGTGATGAGTCTCTTGCAACCTAATTCAATCAATTTTTATTAAAATATTAATTAGTTAGAATTCTTTATGAGCTTCAAGCTTTAGATGACATTGAACTGTGTTCTGAAGATTTTTGCATTTGATGTGGGCAACAGTTCAACATTTAATAAGACTTTTAAGGTATGATCGCTCTGTGGTTTAATGTGCAGTTTTATTCTGAAAGCTGGCTATGTTAAAATGACATTTTCTTACTCTATGGAGTCCAGTGTGTCCATTTCAGGGACTAAAGTATGCTTTCACTTATTTTTGTCTCCTTTCCTTTCCTTTTCTTTTTTTAAACTCTTGTTAGTCTTGCTAAGACAATGACTAAGCAAGGGTAAATTAATTATGTTCCACCTTGTGGATCATCCAAATACTGGTCAGTAAGTTTCAACCAGGTACACTTGTGCAGCCCTATCTAAAGCAATACACTAATGTCTTGATTTTTCAGAGAGGTGGAGCACCCCCAGGTCCCTTTAAGTTCAATAGGAGCTACAGGTGCTGTGCACCTCTGAAAATCATGCCAGGTGAGCATAATTTGACTTTCAAAACCTTTGTTATTGAATCCCTGGGTTGAGTTTTCAGAGATGGCAGTTAGGAAGCCCAACAACCATATATTTACTTGTTAACTGTTCACATTTTATCTGGAAATCATTGTGAGAAAATAAATATGGAAGCGTAGTTCCATTTATACAGTCATGTTTTGGAGAACTTCACTTTCAAGGAAAATGTACTCCATATAGGAATAAATGACGACAGTTTTAAATATTTCAGAATTTCTTGTTGACAGTCTCGTGCGGTATTATTAAAGTGCACTAGCATCATACAGATGAAAAAAAATGAAGATAATCCCTGGCCCAAACAGCTGTACAGTAATAGCTCTTGCTAGCTGTCTTCAGAACATGAAAATACCAGTCTGTTAGGAACTAATGAGAAATGTCTTTGACTTCCTTGGGACCAGTTGTATTGTGGATTGTGCGAGTCTACTGTGAATCCAGTTCTATTTGTTTAACTTGTTCCTTTGGAGTTCTATACCTGAAAATATACATTACAAAAATCTCAGAGCATTCCATTATTTACCAGTGATGTCCCCGGTACGTTCAACGGCACATGAATTGAAACCAGGACCACTGAAGTCAGGTGTGTTCCATGTGGGTACAAAGAGCTCTTTGGCATTAGAGATTATACTTGATAGCAGATGGTCTAATTTAGCTGCTAATATCTTTTAGTGGTGATATATGAATGCTGATCTTTATCTTTTAAATGTTCTGCACAATTTACTTTTTATTACAAATTCAATAAAATATTTATTATAAAAGCGGTGCTGCTGCTGCCATCACCTTCTGGAAAATGTGGGGGGAATGTGTTTATAGATACTTTGCATGAGAACAAGATCTTTGTTTCTTACAAATCTGTCTGTTTACCGTCAGCGTGGCATCATAATCCTCACCATAAGCCTTTCCACAATAACTGATATTGATAGATTTCACGTGGATTTCAGGAATTCATGTAAGTAGTTTTTAGGCCTAATTAGTTTGATAGTAAACTTTTGATTTCTCTTTATATGAAATAGAATGTAAAGAGAAACCTAGAGTATTGTAAAAACATTTCACGATTTCCTTAAACAATACTGACAATTCAGTAAATGCCAGCTTCCTTTCATTATTAACCCATGGGTTATCAGTTCAAAGCAGCTTTTTTTTTTCTCATGCGAGAGCTGGAAAGTAGTCCAATTTCTTAAGATAAATTGTTACAGAGTATAGGAGGCTGACTTTCAGTAGCTTATCCTGAAATAGTGATGTTTAATGTGTCTCTTGAAGATTCACCAAAACCTCTTTCAGCTATAGAATAACAAAACATATGCTCCTGGTTTTTTCTCAACCACCTGTATTTGTATATTTTAGTTTGCTTTTTAGACCTGCAGTACTTATGTTCCACCAGCAGACAAGCAGTGTTCCCAGTGATAATGTGTAGGACCGATTTCTTCAGGCCCCAGAGTCGTTTATAAACTATTAGGAACAGCACTATTTGTACGAAATATAAAATGAGCATTGGGACAGAGAATTGTGGATAGATCTGCTGAGAATCCCAGAGGCTCATTGATGAAATAGCAGTTGGAAGCAGATGCAGAGCTGGAACTTTTGAAAATGGGCTGTGTGAAAAACCTGTAAGAGTGGTAGAATATGCAAGAGTTCAAATCCTAATAAAGGCAATAAGAAGTAACACTGCATATAGTGAATGCTTCTAGTACTTTTTAATCCGTTTTGAAAAACAGTTCCAAATATTGCATTTTTTCAGTTCTGCTGTTGCGGGACTAGGCTATCAAACTGACTAGTAGAATTGGTCAAAAAATTGGGAACAAAATTGCAAACAGGTGGTGGTTTTTCATCAAAATTATTTGACACTCAAACAACTTCACTAAATAGACCTAAAACTACTTTGCATTAATAAATGAAGTCCATGTGCAATCTCAGTTGGTTACTGTGAAAAGGATTTATGTTGTCATAAACAGAGGATTATGGTATTATGATGAGAATGAGCTGCAGAAGTAAGCAGATTATGTGTTTGCAGTACCAGGTTGTACCATGAACTCTGGCTTGATTTCTGGTATGGTAAATCTGGGCCTTGTCCAAAGCCCATTTTAATGAAAGCCTTTCCACTGATCAGCCCTTGATGGACTAAGGATATATGATGGTTGAATGAGGCAGTTTAGTAGGGGGTAAAGCTATCCTTTGTATCCAGTCTGGTGGTTGTTCTGGTGATCACAGTATTTATTACCTTTATAGCTCTTCATTTTTTTCAGAGTATTGTACAAACGTTAATGAATTTAAGCTTCACCAATACTCCTTGGAGGTAGGTAGGTAAAGAGTACAATCTGCATTTAATTGATGGGGAAACTGAGACACAAAAATTAATTTACATGCTCAGAATACGTATCAAATATGTGGTAGAGCTGGGATTAAAATTCAGGCGTTCCTAGCTCCTAGACTTGCCCAGATTGTTCCCCTCCAGTGCTGATTCTCCTGGGTAAGGGTGTCTGAAGGAGGAAATCTTCATGAAGATCATCTCAGATCATCCTGTTGGGAGGGGGAAGCTTCAGGATTTTCTTCCGGTATAAAAGGCTGTAGGCTCTTCCCACAAACCTGGCAGATTTCCCAGAGGATCTGCAGAACATCAGCGCCATCAAGCCAGAAAGGCTATGCCACTGTTGTTACTCTGGTTCCCAGCAGAGAGCTGCCGCCTTGGCATTGTAGCAGTAGGACTGCTCATCCGTTACTTAATTTATTATTTGTAATATAGCTGTGCCAAGAGGCCCCAACTGAGATCAAGGCCCTGATGTACTAGGTGCTAGTAAGACACAAATGTATAATAGACTGCCCATGCCCCAAAGAGCTTACAATCTAAGGGTTTGGCTACACTTGCAGGTGTGCAGCGCTGGGAGTTACAGCTGTCTTCGTACAGCTGTGTAGGGAAAGCCTTGGAGTGTGGCCACACTGACAGCTACCAGCGCTGCAGTGTGGCCACATTTGCAGCATTTGCAGCGGTGTTGGGAGTGGTTCATTATGGGCAGCTATCCCACAGAGCACCTCGTCCCATTTTGGCGCTGTGGGTTGTGGGAAGGGGGCGGAGGGTGCGGGTCATTCTACTTCCTGTCTCAACGCCCCGTGATGCATCGCTTCACATCCCAGCAATCCGTGTTTTTCCATCCACGTTTGGCGCCATCTTGCCTCTTTCAGCGGTTTCTGTGCTGCGAGATTTCTGTGGAAAATGGAGCCCGAACTGCTGAGGAATATGCTGACGAGTCTCGCCAGCACATCACGTTTGGCAGTTGAGCTATTCCTTAAGATCCAAAGTGATGAGGAGTCCGACGATGATAGCGAGTCGCCTGACGCGTATGACACTAAATTGCTTCTGGCATTCACGGAAATGCTCAGCACCGTGGAACGCCGCTTTTGGGCTCGGGAAACAAGCACTGAGTGGTGGGATCACATCGTCATGGAAGTCTGGGATGACGAGCAGTGGCTGCAGAACTTTCGGATGAGAAAAGCCACTTTCATGGGACTGTGTGAGGAGCTCGCCCCCACCCTGCGGCGCAAGGACATGAGATTGAGAGCTGCCCTGCCGGTGGAGAAGCGGGTGGCTATTGCAATCTGGAAGCTGGCAACTCCAGACAGCTACCGATCGGTCGGGAACCAGTTTGGAGTGGGAAAGTCGACCGTTGGAATCGTGTTGATGCAAGTTTGCAGGGCCATTAATCGCATCCTGCTAAGAAGAACCGTGACTCTGGGGAACGTGCAGGACATTGTGGATGGCTTTGCACAAATGGGTTTCCCTAACTGTGGAGGGGCGATAGATGGGACGCATGTTCCTATTCTGGCATCACCCCACCTAGCATCCGAGTACGTTAATCGGAAGAGGTATTTCTCTATGGTTCTCCAGGCGCTTGTGGATCACCGTGGGCGTTTCATTGACATTAACACAGGCTGGCCTGGAAAGGTGCATGATGCATGCATCTTTCGGAACACTGGCCTGTTCAGGAAGCTGCAGGCAGGGACTTTTTTCCCAGACCGGAAGATCACAGTAGGGGAGGTCGAAATGCCCACTGTGATCCTTGGAGACCCTGCTAACCCGTTACTGCCTTGGCTCATGAAACCGTATACAGGGAAGCTTGACAGGAGCAAGGACCGGTTCAACTACAGGCTGAGCCGGTGCCGAATGACTGTGGAGTGCCCTTTTGGCCGTTTAAAGGGGCACTGGTGATCTCTGTATGGGAAGCTAGACTTGGGGGAAAGCAGCATCCCCGCGGTTATATCCGCGTGCTGTACCCTCCATAATATTTGTGAAGGGAAGGGTGAAAGATTCAGTCAGGCATGGACCTCCGAGGTTCAACGCCTGGAGGCTGAATTTGCATTGCCAGAGAGCAGGGCTACTAGAGAGGCCCAGCACAGGGTTGCAAGGATTAGGGATGCCTTGAGGGAGGAATTTGAGGCTGAAAACCAATAGTAATGTTTGGTGCCTTGCACGAGAGTGAAGTGCAGTGGTTACAATGTTAGTAGGAATCTGTGTTTCCTAAGCTGATTTGCAGTGCCTGTTTCTTTCCTGGGCTAAGGTATCTTTGACTTTCTGCAATAATAAAGACTGTTTTCAAAGCCAAGAATTCATTTATTGAAAAGAAAATAACTTTATTGACAGACACACAACATTTTGGGAACCTAAAAGGGCAGGGGGGTGGGGTGGGGAACTGTACAGTCACAGGTTTGAATATGTCCTGTCTGGAGTGCTGTGCAATGACTGCTGCACTTCAGGATGCCTATACTGCATGGTGATGGGGGTTGAGTGCAGAGGGTAAGGGTTGTAGTTCTCAGGGCTGGTTGGTGAACTTGCAGGTGTTGGAGGCAGCTGGTGGTGGTAATAACCTGGATGCTGGGGAAGAGGGTTTTGAGCTGACATTGGGGCACAAGGGAAAGAGCTTTGGGACGGGGCATGACGTAGCCATGCTCTGCCTGCATGGCTACGAGCGCCTGGATAGAGTCCTCTTGGCGCGCCAGGATGCTTATCAGCTGCTTTGTGCTTTTCTTCCTGGCCGCTGCGTTTCTCTGCACTTTTTGATTCTCTGTGACAGAGTGATCCATAACTGCTTGCAGCAGGTCTTCTTTGCTTTTTCATGGCTTCTTCCAGAGGTTTTGGAGTCTTTGAGATGTTGATAACACGGGCAGCCGAGATCTCAAGGTTGCTTGTGGAAAGGCAAAAAAGGCAACACTTAACAGAGGCAGCATTGTTTATATCAGACAGTTATTCCCACACAGTGAAGGAGTTTACAGTCTTCACAATAGCATAATTTTCCCCTCCCAAAGAGAGCGCACATAACCCACAGGAGCCCCGAAATGGTGAGTAAGGGGGACTGATTGCTTCAGGGCTGTCCTGTCCTTGGGGTTTCTGTGCATTGGGGAAAGCAAACAGCTGCAGCACCTACACTGAACACTCTCCCAACATTTTTCACAGGACTTGATCCTGGAAGATATCTCAATGCTGCGAGTCACCTGGGAAGAGCGGGAGGGTCTTCTACAGCAATGCGGATTCCACCCTGGCCCTTATGCAGCTTGCCTGTGTGCAGCAATGGTCCCCCCACCCCTCGCGGCACAGTGGCGCGGACACGTTAGCCTGACTGGGACAAGGACCACGGTGGCTCTTCCAGTAAACTTGCGCAAGCGCATTGCCCACGCTCTGGCTGAAACTTTTGAAGAGATTACCGAGGCCTATTACCGCGATGTGATAGACCACATCAATGTGCTATTCCACATCTAGGCATGCATGCATGCAGCCCTAACCCTCCCTCCTCTCTGGAAACATTTCCATCCTGAAAATAAAAGCCGCTTACCGGGAACCCGCTCCTCTGTTTGTCCTCCACCAAGTACCGGTTGCTGCGACTGGCTACCTTCCTCCTGGCTTGAGAAGAGCTCCTGACTGCATGCCTCCAGGGACTCTGGGGTGTCTCCCCCCCACCCCAGTACCCTCACTCTCGGTTTTCTCCTCCTCCTCCTCCTGTCCCCCACCCTGCTCAGAAGTGTCCATCGTGGTCGTCGGAGTGGTGGTGGGGTCACCCCCAAGTATTGCGTCCAGCTCTTTGTAGAAACGGCAGGTCGTGGGGGCAGCACCAGAGCGGTGGTTTCCCTTGCGGGCTTTGCAATAGGCACTCCGCAGCTCCTTCACTTTAACCCTGCACTGCAGCGCGTCCCGGTCATGGCCCATTTCCAGCATGGCCTTTGATACCTGCCCAAAGGTATCATAATTCCTACGGCTGGAGCGCAGCTGGGACTGCACAGCTTCCTCCCCCCAAACACTGATGAGGTCCAGCAACTAGCCATTGCTCCATGCTGGGACTCGTTTGGCGCGTGGAGGCATGGTCACCTGGAAAGATTCACTGATTGCACTCCACTCCACACCTGGCTGAGCAAACAGGAAGAGGATTTTTAAAATTCCCGGGGCATTTAAAGGGCAGGTCACCTGAGGCCAGGGCAGTAGAGTTCGAACTGATAAGCAGAGTGGCTGAACAGGCATTCTGGGATACCTCTGAATACCTCTGGAGGCCAATAACAGCGCTTTTGGTGGCCACACTGGCGGAGCAGCACTGCATCACCAGCGCTGCAGTCGTTATTCTTCAGGCCGAGGTGGAGTACAGCCAGCGCTGTAGCCAGGGAGATACAGTGCTGTATGTGCCTTGCAAGTGTGGACGGTGAGTGAGTTGCAGCGCTGTAAAGCCACTACCAGCGCTGCAACTCTCCAGTGTAGCCAAGGCCTAAATAGATAAGACAAAAGGTGGGAGAAAGGAAAGTATGATTATCTCCACGTTGCAGATAGAACTGCAGCTCAGAGAGATTAAACGACTTGCTCAGGGTAACACAGGATGTCTCTGGATGGGCTGAGAATTGAACCCCAGACTCATGCCTTAAACACAAGATTCTCTCTCCTTACTGATAACACCTGACCATATGCTATGTTGTGAATTGGTTAGACCTGAGAGAAATTTTTGAGAACATAAGATGATCCATGTCTTATCTGGACAACTTGTCCTATTGCTGTCCCTGCCCGATAAATAGTCGCTATGTATTAACAACATTTAACTAGGCTAGAGATTCACATGTAAAATCACACTTGCAGATATCTTCTTGACTGGGACACTCCCTGGAGGACTCTGCATCCATAAAACAAAATCAATATTTTAATGAAACTTGAATATGTTTGATATATAATGTTGTTTCTACCTTACTCATTTGCGACTCATTTCCTTTGGAATATAATTCCAACATTTTTTACAAACTGCTTGTATATAAATAGGTTCTTGCATTATTCTTTAAAAGATCGCACCTCTGAGCCCAGCAAAAAGGATACATTTTCCTTTGAACTATGTTATACACACTATGTGTGATCCATCACAAAGGTCTGAAAAGTCATGGTCTAAAGTGTGAGGTTGGTTTGCACCATATTTTAGGATGTCATGCTCCTCCCTGAAGTGAGGGGCACGTTGAATGGCTGCTTACTTTATGTAGCATGTCAACAAAGAGGTGACATTGTTTGAGCAAACAGTGCCATGACATCCTGAGTTAATTACAAAAAGCAAAAAACCAAAACAGGTGTGCAAAGTTCCTTTAACTTAACGGATGTACATGCCACAAAATATTGTGATCACTAAGGCATAATTCCTCAACACCTGAAATGTAGTAGGTATATTGTACAGAGTTAAATAGCTCACTAATATGACCAAGTTTCTGAAACCCATGTTCACAATGAGGAGTGTTTGGGTCTTGGAACTATTTGCAAAGGAGAAGGTTCTACTCTGTGAAAAAGAATAGCAGAATCTGACCCTTTGTATTTAGATGTGCCTTAATTATCTGATACTGAAAACACTGAATAATCACTAGCTTGTTGTTTTCTCAGTCTGTGAAGCCTCTTACTACCATAGGTATTTATGTGCCACTCCTTTATATTATGTTCAACCCTGAGTATAACATTCTTTGTCCCATATTTGTGATATGACATAATTTTGATAGATATTCTCTGCACCTTCAAAATCTATTATGGACTAAATTTTTGGATTATCTTTTGGATTTTCAACACAAACTAATTGTACATGGTATAACTCTAGTGCCTTTTAGGGAAGTGATCAATGTACTTTCAGTTTAAGGAACTTAAAACCATGCCTGTTTAATTAAAAACCAGAACAAGCCACTATTAATGAAGAAAAATTATAAAAGTGACATGGTCAATTTTAAAATCATGAGTTGTAAAAAAATTAAAAAAAAATGCATTTCTTCACCTATATTACTTAACACTATACATTATTAAAATTGAAATTATTTTTAAAAATCCAATTTACATATTACCATATCTGCTCTTTATTTACTTTCTGAATTGTTTGCTTCACCACAGAAAATCAATGAAGTAATTTTCATTTTTATTTATAATCCATTTTATTAGTTCTCAATACTATTAAGTTTGGGTTTCAGACATTCATTCAGATGAATATTTGTTTCAAAGCTAACTGTTTCATTTTATTTATTTCAAATTTTGTGGAAACACCTCTGTTGGTTTTATATTTAATATAATTTTTTTTTTTTACAACCTTTGAAATGTGGATATATTTAAATTTGAGTATCCCTTTAAATATAATCCCAGATGGAGGTCTAGTTATTGGGGGAAAAAAACTGTCTGGATATTCCTAATTTGCGTAATTGCAAAACCCTTTTACAGTTTTTTGACATCTGGGTCTACAAAGCCAAGATCCACACCTATAAAAACCCATAGTCTGGTGGAAACTCAGTCATCCTTATCGAATGTATAGATCCACAAAAATCGTATTGGCATAGAATTAGAAATGGAAAAGGCCTATCCTGTTGTATTATGTCCTCCAGTGTAGCACAGTGTTCTCTGTAATATATTTCCTAGTGCTTTGGTCAGTCTAAATGTCTCAAGCACTGAGGTGCAGCTTGTTCAATATTCAGCTATTAGATTAATTGGCTTGGTTAACAAAGGGAGTTATGCAAGAAAAGGAAAACTAGATGAAAATCCATTTGATGTGCTTGGTGCAGAATGTCAGAAGACAATATTGATGGAGGATTTAAGGATTAAGGGAAATCCAGTAAAAAAGAGGGGAAAAATCTTTCAACCTTATATGAGCCATACAAATTGCTGCTGTACCAACCATCTTAGGGGGGTCTGAAGTCCCCTTGGGGCAGGTCAGCATCGCACAATTAAAAATATTTTTCTTCATGATAATCTTTAATTTACTCCATTTTTAATGTTCGGTTTAAGCATTTACGTCCTTCAAATGAACATGCATTTAGTCTGGTAAATATTAAGCTCTCCAGTTCTGAAGTTTATTACATTGTATCTCATAAATGAATGTATTACTGTTACAATTACAGCTAAAATAATCTTTTTGTAATGATCACCTGATCTGAACAGAGCCAGTTAGCTTTGTTATATTCATGTTAGTGAATATTAGTTTGTAATAAAAATCCCAGTTTCCTTAGATTTTATTTCTATTCCAATTTAGAACCAAAAATACTTCTTACCCATTGAAATAAAATAAGACTACAGTTGAACCCGGTTATGTTGCCGGCCTAGGGGTTTGCCAAAAAGCGTCGAGATAACCGGTGATCGAGATAAACGAAAACCAATATGGCGGCAATATATTAACATGTGCTTGAAATTTCTTTATGTACATGATGTGCGTTAATAAATGAGAATGTACATGCACGTGTTTTTGGAGGTTTTTTTACACAACAGCGTTGCCGCGATTTGTTTGATGAAGCGATCGGCATGCTATAAAAATGTACATACATGTTTGCTAACAACAAAAGGCATATGTGCACCAACTAACAGCAGAGATTTACCAGTATACAATACAAACCACCGTCGATTCTCGATACAAACCTTTATTATATTCTCCAACATTGCAAACACAAAGATCGCTCACAAAATCACAAAAAACGTGCGGGGTGTAGTTCGTTTTTACAAAAAGCTAACCAGTGTCAAAATTAAATTCGCGAGTCATTTCACTCTGACACAGCTCTGAAAAGTATCGTACACGCGGTTACTATGGTTTCTTTACAAAGTCTAAAATGCTTTGTTGCTTTTTGCCTTTAACAGTCTGCTTGAAAACAAATGCTTCAATATTATTTATGCTGTCTAAAACAGTTTCATCTCCTACAAAAGAACCATACTGTCGAATTTTCTGTAGCATTTCTACCACCTCACCAGCTGAGGGAATTGGTTCCAAATCTTCATCCGCATCTTCTTCATCTTCTTTGTCATTGCCGCATGCAGATGTGCTTGCCTGTGCTGACTGCACAATTGATACAATGTCTTCATCGGTGATCACGCCATCAGTAACGACGTCTTTGTCGATTTCTATGTAATCTCGGAATTCCTGGACAGTGATGGCTAACTCCTGTGCCTCCTCTTCCAAGATAGCATCTGTAAGGCTTGATTTTCCCGCCACTTCCGCGAGTTCTTCTGCGGCTGCACGGCACTGTGCCTGAAACTCATCATCGGAAATATCCTGAATGACGCAGTGCATCCAGCAGTTTGAGATTGTTTCCTTCTTCACGTCATTCCAGGCTGATCTCAGGAAGTTCATTGCATCTAGAAGGGAAGGGGTGTACTGTGCCTTCTTTTCATCATGGAGCAGGTATTGGCGCATCAACATTTTCCTGTAGTACACCTTAAGCACTTGGATTATCCCCTGGTCCATTGGTTGGAGCTTACTCGTTGTGTTAGGTGGGAGGTAAAAGATCTTAATGGCCTTGAGACCAGGAACATCCGGATGAGCTCTACAGTTGTCCACGATCAGTGCCACCTTCCTTTTCTCTGCTTGGAACTTCCTGTCCCACTTTTTCACCCATGCACTGAATAGATCTCCTGTGATCCAGGCGCTTGGCTGGCCATCGTAATCACATTGGAGAACTTTGGTCTGCTTAAAGCATCTGGGATTCTTGGACTTTCCTATAATGTAGAGCGGGAGTTTTTGGCTTCCATCCATGTTAGCAGCAACTAGCACTGTAAGTCGGTCCTTCGACTTTTTTCCACCGTGACAAGCCTCCCCACGAAACGCCATAGTCTTGTCTGGAAGGCATTTCCAAAACACCCCAGTTTCATCAGCATTAAAAATGTTCCGAGTCTCATAGGTATCCAAAATTGTGCGCATTTGAGTCTTCAGCCATGAATCCACTTGTTCCTGTTGAACCGCAGCGCTCTGTCCACAAATTGCTTTGAAGACAATGTTGTGCCTCTTTTTGAAATGATCCAGCCACCCCTGACTTACTTTAAAGTCAGGGTGTCCTAGCTTTGCAGCAAGGATGTCCGCCTTCTCCATCAGCAAGGGACCATTGACGGGCAGGTTTGTTGCTCGCGTATTTGTGAACCATTGAAACAGTGCATCGTCGACATCTTTGTGCTCAGCCACTCTAAGTTTTTTTTCTTGCTGGATCTAAGACAGACTTCTCGTACATTTGCTTTATCACGTCGGCCTTCTTTTTCCATCCTGAAATGGTGTTTGCTGGAATGCCATGCTGACGACTAAGGTCTGCCGGTTTTGTTCCTTTTTCTAGCTGCAGTATGATTTCATACTTTTTCTCTATTGACTGATTGTCCAGTTTTCTCTTAACACCTCCAGACATTTTTGGAAGGGAAAAAATAAACAGAATAGCTACAACATGTTATCCTTCAGACAAGATCAACAAGAGTGAGTGAACTGGCATGGGAGTGAACGACCATACGGACCGTGATCACGTGCTACGTGAACTCAGCACATGCGCAGTGAACCAAGTACGATCATTTTTATTTATATACTAATATATAAGACACACGATTAGTCATGGGGATCGAGATAACAGACGTTAAGTGGCAAATTTGGCCCTCTTTTGTGCTCGAGATATTAGGGTACGGCGACATAAAAGAACTGACATAACCGATGAGAAAATGCTAAGACAAAGAGAGAATTTGGCGGTTCCACTTCTAAAACGTCGACTTAATATGATTGGCAAGTTAACCGAAGTCGAGATAAATGGGTTCGACTGTATTTCCCTTTCCAGTCACCTTTTGGCCTGAGTTTTGAAGCTCGGGTTATTTTGATTAATTTAGCTTTCTACTTGTAAATATCTTCAGCTTCTGTCTCGACTATTTCTGCCATTTTGATGGCTTTATCCACTTTTTCAACCTCATCTATGCTTTGTTTTCCTTGCTTTGGAATATACTGGTTTTCTCTCTTCTGAGAACTACATCTGACTGTGGAAATGTTCAGCATAAGCGCTTCCTTCCTCCAATTGTAACTGCGTTTGGCTTTATAAATAAAGCTAAAATGCAGGCTTCTTTGCTGAAAAATTTTATCCCTCAAATCAATCACACATGATCAGTTTATTAAAATATGTTTTAAAAATCTGCTTAAAAAAAAAAGACAAAACCACTATTGGTTTTCAATCTATCTGATAAGAATTTGGCCATCCAGTTTGGAATGGGAATTAGGGTTTTCATGCAACAGCATTGCTTTGGAAATATACTCTTGAATATTAACCAGAGATACTGACGTTGGGGGAGAGAAGAGTGATACGGGGGAAGCATTCTCACATGAATGGAGAAGTCGTCTTGTAGGCAGATCTCACCTTCTGTGTCTGGAGGAGGGTGGGGGTTGTCTACCTCTATGGTGTCACTTCATCCCAACCTAGGAGAGAATCCACATGCAGGGAGGTCCAGGTCACCCTCCCCATTCTGGCCAGCCACCAGCAGAAAATTTGCCTGAAACTTAATTCAGCCTGAGCTGCAATTTTGGTCAGAGTTTGTTCTGGGGATTCCCCTTCAGTGTGGGTACCGGGCTCATCTGGAAGTGGGGAAGGCCCAGGCAGTACTGTTCCAATGGACTTTCGCTTCTTAGAGAGCCTGAGGGAGGGGTCAGAAGAAGAGGACTGCTGAGGCACTGGGCCTGTGTCTCTGATGGATTTGCAGTATTCAGAGGCCAGACAGTTGGTTGATCTATGTGGTCACCTTACTCCTCAGTGATATGAGGATAACTCCATAAAGGGAATCTCCCAAATTTTTCTTCCTTGCAAAGGCGTCTTCCTGGAGGTTCTTCCACAGGGAAGGCTGATTGTCCCCTTTCCTTTTTGTAGAAAAAATTATTCCGCTGGGTGTGTTACAACGCTGATAAAAGCTATGTGCCTACTATTCCTAATTCCCAATGCACCACATACAATTTTATACCTGTATTTAGCTACAAACCTGTTTAATCCATGGAAAGCAAATAAAGCTAGGAATGTTTATATGCTATTACGTTGATGTGAGACCAATTATCCTTTAACAGTAATATTCAGATGCGCTCCCATTTTATGATCTGAGGATGTGGACAGTTTGAGCATTCCTGAGGGTATTAACGTACTAGGCTTTTCAGAATCTGTGAATATGGAGATACTTTTGCCAAACCAAAAAGATCTGTAGCAATTATGTGCTGCTCGAGTATGTGAGCAATGATCAGATTGAAAACCTACTCGTATACCTGCTGATATTTGCAGGTGAGCTGCAGAGCTCTGTTATGTTGCTGTTTCCATGTATTTGTTTTCTTTTCTTCTTGATTAATTTGAGAGGCAGACTAGGTGATAAATGAGACAGCATCTTGGCTTTGAATACTCGTCTGCTCTCTGCTACAAGAATTTGATTTGTGCTATGCTTGTGAGGATAATATCAATTTGGATCCTGCCCCCAAAACTGGATATGCTTATTTCTTTTAATATAATGTATTCAAAATGTCAGCGACAATGGGTGGGACAAGGACTCTTTTTCATCTACACTGCACATCACTCAGTATGGATCAGATTCAGCTCCCTGTATACTGGAGTAATTCCATGTAAATCAACTAATTGATTCTGCAATTAAACTATTATATTTGACATAGTGGAGTAAGAATCTGGTCCTATGGCTTATAAATGAGAGGAAGTCAATCACATCAGTGGAAGAAGATACAATAGAAATATCAGTTACACTTGGCTGGTAGAAATGGCATGGTTGAGGTAGTTGATCTTGAGTTTATAGAAAGGCCTAAGCTTTTCCCCAGAGTTGTGCAAGGAGGACCCACTCTGCTTATGGCACTTGCCCTTTTCAGGTGGATGTAGATTGCCTGCACAGCACTGTCCCTGAGTCAGCGGTGGGCTCCCAGTCTGGGGAAGACATGGGAAAGAGGAGGATCAGGGTAGGCCAAGCAGAGTAATGTCATTTTTTTTTTGGTACCCAGTGATAAAGCTGCTA
Organism: Mauremys mutica; assembly: GCF_020497125.1. NCBI lineage: Eukaryota > Metazoa > Chordata > Testudines > Geoemydidae > Mauremys > Mauremys mutica. The sequence goes on from NC_059073.1 coordinate 211,475,894, forward strand.
AAAGGTTTATACAGCAGGAGACTATTGACTTCCTTTTTTTTTTTAAATAAGAGCCCCTCAGGCTGTGGTTTCCTGTTTAAGGGAAATCTCAGATGTAGCTGTTGGCTGAGGGGACCATCACTGGTCTCTTACTTCCAGAGGCTCCCCTCCCTGAGATCCATGGAATTTGGTGGCTGGACCCACTGCTTTTCCCACAACATTGGGGTGACAAACCTCATCCTTCTGATGGTACAGTTTGGAGAAAGCACTCCCCAGGGGAACACTGGGAGGGAGAATTTTTTCAGCAAAAGGGTGAATAAAATACAGAAAAGAAGAGATGGGAAAGATAGAAAGAAGCTCCTGCCACTGGTTGGATTGATTACAAACACAGAACTCCAAACGGAAACACCCTGACTTGGGGTTTTCCTCTCTTTATACCAAACTCTACCATGCTGATACTGCAGAGAGCAGGAAACAGCTCAAAATGAAATGAGAGACATGAAGTCTAGTAAACTGCCAATCAGCCGCCTCATGTTTAACGAACAGGCATACTGAGTTTGCAGATCATATTGATTGTCAAAAAATAAGCTCTCAATTGTGATCATAGAGTACTTCAGAATAATGCCGAACAATCAACGTACTATATTTAGCTTTAAACATGGTATTATAAATAGCTACTACAGGCATGTTGAAATAATTTGACTGGATAAAATAATTTAAATAATGGAACGACTAGCTTTCTGACATTTTCAGAGTCGGTAATCCTATACTTTATCCTTCTTCCCCCCAACCTCATAACTGATTGTGAAATTCTTAACGTGTTGGTTAGAGCTGGACCTGGTTTTTGTCTGAATGTGAGGATTCATCAAAATGTTGCTCAGAGAAGGCTCAGTTTCGATGAAGTTCTGACAGAACTGAAGCAGGGTTCTGATGGAACTCTCCCTGCTAGGTTTTTCTGGTTGCCAGTTTAGCAGACCATTGGAAGATTCCCTGCCCCGCGCCCCCAGGAAGGGGAGGAGAGTGGCTGTTGGCAGCTAGTGGAAATTAGAGCAAACTACACCTCTACCTTGATATAACACTGTCCTCGGGAGCCAAAAAATCTTACCGCGTTATAGATGAAACCGCATTATAGCCAACTTGCTTTGATCCACCGGAGTGCACAGCCCCGCCCCCCAAGAGCGCTGCTTTACTGTGTTATATCGGGTTGCGTTATAATCGGGGTAGAGGTGTAACTTATTCGGGTGACTAACCAGTCTAGTACCAGGATCAGGGGAACTCAAAGGTGGCTTACAAGCCATATTTTCACCCCTACTCCCCAATTTGAGCTACACCAACAGCTGCAGTGAGGATCTGTGTCGTATTCAAGGAGACAACGTAAATAAGTCAGAGACTATCTGGTCCTTTGTATTATCAGGACAGATCTTTTTTGTTTACTGTTTTTTGTATTCCGTAACTGTCAATTACATGGGAAATACTATACATCTTAAAGAAATTTTTTCTCTTTATTTGGCTTAACGGGGGAAGGACAAGTCAGTGGAGATTAGAGTGAAGTGCAAAGAAGTGAAAGAACAGGATAGAAAGATAATTTATATTTTTCATTTTCCTGTGAGATCAACATAAAGTATTAGAGTACCTTACACTTATTTAAAACTATATCTAAAAATATTTTCTTGTGAAGAATATTTAGTAATGCCATGTACGAAATGCAATGTATAAATATTTCCTTAGTATATATGGAAAATTATTAGTGTTGCTTTTGAAGAACAAGTTGTTAGAATTTGCTTGCCAAATTCTCCACATGTTCCCTTTTGATTGCATCATAAAGTTCACAAGAAGCATTTTTTTTCTACGCAGATTCAATAATATTCTTATGTCTAGTGAATGCAACTATCTTATTTTCGTGAAGTCCTGGTATCTTCCAGTTCTGTATTGAAATGAAATCTGCCACATCATTTTATATCACTTTCCAGGATCTTGAATCAATGTGTCTTGACTTGCAATGTGCTGTAGGGAAAAAGGTGGACAATAATGTACAATGTGAAATGCATAGGAATTAAAATTTTGCAGAGCTACAATTTGTGAAAATAGTTAGATTAGGCAGAAACTATTATTTTCCAAAAGCCATGCAATTTTCTACATTGGAGCATAGACTCTGTGTGTGTGATTGGAGAGATTTGTTTTTCATTACATTTGTTGAGAAGTGTTTGCATATTACGCTTTATGCTTTCTGAACTTGCTGCATTCTGAAATCGGTGGAAAAGAAATATCCTTTTTAAAATTATTCCCTGGCACCCCCAGTTATAATTTATGAAGGCAAAAATGTTAAACTGTTTAAGAGTGCCAGAAGCTCCTGCTGAGGGTTCCTCCTCCTTTCCCCCCCAAGGGCCTGCCCCTTCTCCTTCCCCTGAGGTCCCACCCCTCATTCATTGCATCCACTGGATGCAGGTAGGAAGCAGCCCTGGCCGAGTTAGAGGCTAGTGTGGGTGATGACCTGGTGCCTTCCCCACATGCAGGAACTGGACTTTGAACGTCTGGTCCCCTTTTCAACAGGACTTCCTTGTTGAAAACCAGACACCTTCCAACCCTACGCAAGGAGTTGTGGAATAGATGCTCTACATAGCATGTTTGCTACTCAGGGCAGCATAATTATAATGCAAAGGTATTGTATGCTGTTTTAAACAGCAGTAGTTCCCCTTAGCAATGTTAACGTATTTTGGAAAAGGTGAGAATGGGAACGTCAGATGTTGTGAGATGACAATATAGCTTGCAATACTGGAGGGCTCAGAAAGAGTCTGAACGGGCTGAGATTCTTGGGAAATGGCTGACTTGTTGTGTGTGGCAGCTGGAGTTGTGACCAACTGGTGGTGGTGTCCCCTGGCTATTGCGCTCTGCTATTTTCCTCTGGTTCACAGGGACATGCTTGATTCAGCAGAATACTAAAGCATGTCCTTCAGTGGCTTACTGAATAGGGATGGATTTAAGCATTTGTATAAAGTACTTTGCTGAGTTTAGGCTATGATGCAATGGAAGGGTATGCAACTAGGTGGGATCAGTGCTATCTTTTTGTATGGTTTATATATGGGAAGTGGAACATATGGCCCTATAGCTGAATACCATTAGTGCTGCTGCATTCCTGTTTACACAATTTTTGCAACTGTAATTCCTTTTGTAGCAGAGCTTCAAGTACTGTGTGGTGTTACTGATCATTTTAATGCAAGGTCGGTATATAATCTGTTTGAAAAGCTTGTAGGTAGTTTTTATAATATAAAACTAATTAGTGCCCTGCAGAGAGGAAAACTGAACAAATGAGTGTTTTACACTTATAAAACTAATTTAGAAAATGTAAATGGACAAAATGACCATGCAGAAATGTTGTCAATCTTTTATGAGGCTGTTACAAACATTAGATTCATACATTTTCCCACCTCCCCCTTCTCTGAACTGCAATTAAAAATTACCATATTGTTGTGTCTCATTGGCGTGTGCATCATCAGAGAAGTCAGCATATTTTGAGTTTGGCTTCATGGTTCCAGAGCATAAAACAGTATCTGTGTATATCCTATACTAACCGTTTGAATGTAGTTTGCTCCTTTGTGCCAGATACGCTGCTGTTCTCCTTCTTGCTGATTTTGGAATTGTGTTCCCTTCACATACACCAAAAACCTTCCTCTTGTGCTGAGAAAAAGTCCAGAGTGGAGACCATGAATTTGTGTAAATCTGATGTCTATCCTAATCTTTCATGTCAAGGGAAGGATGAAAGATGCAACCACCCCCATAAAGTATATTTAAATAATGATTCCCAAACTATATGCGCATTCCTCTGAACCAGAAATGTTGGTCATTGGTATTTTTAGATTGTAAAAATCTTCAGAGCTGCAATTGTCATTTACTGTGTGTACAGTGCCTAGCACAGTGGAACCCTAATTGTTTTGCGTATTTTTTGTATATATGAAATTGAGGCTTATATTGGTTGCATTATGTCTCATGAGTACTAGAGGGCATAATCCCTTTTAAATTGTTTTTTCACCATGTTTTTCTGGGCCAGAAAAGTGCTGAGACTTTTCAGATTCTAGCAACCAAGGGTATAATCATGTAGCTAGGATTTAAGGGTGGGGAGAGAGAGAGCGCAAATATCAAAAGTAGAAGATGTAATCAATTTAAAGAAAACATTCAGTGGGCATTAGGCCCTGATTTCAAAAGATAATTAAGCATGTGCTTAAATTTAGGCACATGCTAGAGCAATCTCTTTTAATGTCAATGGGGCTACTCAAATGCTTAAAGTTAGTCATATCCTTGTTGAATTAAGACCTTAATCCATGTGGCCTGGCTTTCAAAGGCTTTATTTTTATTAAAAGATTTTCTTAAAGAACATACAAGCATTATCTTTTTTTAATAGAATCAGTTGTAAAATGGGATTTAAATTATATGAAATATTGACAAAGGTTCAGTTAAAGAGAATATTGCCATTCAAAATTTTGAAGTGTCTGTTTTTGGCCCGATTTCCTCTGTGTTTGACCCTGGTGTAATTCCACTGACTTTAACAGAGTTACTCCTGATTTACACTGCTTTAAGTGAGAAGAATATCTTCCCCAATCTGTTGAAGAACTTCTAATACTATTTCTTAGCTGTAAATTCTGTCTCATCCAGAATCCCTGCTGATTATTAAATCTACTCTCTATATGGCAATACACATGTTAGAAAGACCTTTTGTAAAATTCAATTGAACACAAATACCTGGAAATCGGTTTGTTTTCTTAAACCAGTATATTTCAGTTGTGCAAACACTCCTCGTTGTGGCTTATTTAAGCATTCTTTTACATTTTTTTCTTTTAAAATGTCTTTTCACTTCACAGTGGTGCCACTAAATTTAGGTTCGTGAAGTGAACAGTATGCTCTCACATGCTCTGAATCAATTGGAAAAGATCCTTATCTTTTAAAGGATATTCTCTTAGGTTTTATTTCTGTGAGTAAAGTTTTCTAGCCCTTTAAGGTCTATATCCATTAAGAACAAAGAAATACATTTTAATAATTCACACATTGAAAGGGCAGCTAAAATCAGTTTGGAGTAAGCACTATCTGTGGTACAAATTTTAGACATTTTTAGATCCAGGGGCAAAAATTCTGTGCTCTTTGTACATGACGTGTCAGACAAGTCATACAACTTCTTTATATTTCAGTTCACCTAACTGAAAAAGGAGGTGTAATGGCCTACATCACAGGGCAGTGGAGGATGTATTCATGTTTGTAAAGCACTCTGAGATCCTAATGTGAAGGGAGAAATAAATGAAAAATGTGCCGGTGGTGGTGGTTTTTATAGTGGTATTCTCAAGCGCTGGTTCAGTTAACAGGAGGTGTCAGGTTAGTATGTGTACAGTGTGACCTACTGTAAACTTGCATGTTTATTTTCTCTTTCTTCTACTCCCTTAAATGATTTTTTTTTAAGGCTGGAAAATTCTTAGAAAATGGATTTTTCCTTTAGTTTTAAGTATCTCTACAAGAACAAGATACTGTGTTCTTGGTGTGGTCCACATTTTCTCCCCTAGTTCTTGGAGCAGGCAGTTATAAATATCCTCTTCTATTATTTCTCTGATAGCATCCAGCGGCAATAACTGGGACTGGGATCCCATTGTACCAGGTGCTGTACAAACCACACCGGGACAGGCCTGATCTCAAAAACTTACTATCTGATTGGAAGAATCCTGCTTTTTGAGGTGCTCAGAACTGATGTGGATAAAAGCAAAGCAACGTTCAGTTTTCTCTGTTTTTATATTCTAGGCGAGTCTCATCAAAAAAGAATCCAAAGATAATATAGTGAATACATAGCATATAATACAATAAGTGTAGTAAAGTAGCATATAGGGAAGCTTACACTTATTGATGTCGCATGTTCATACATATTTGGGAAGCTGAATTACATAAAACATTATATAATTACGTGACATTGTCTTCATTAAAATTAATTACCAAATATGAAATTTTAGAATAATTAATAATTTTTGTCATTATTTCTAATTAAATTAGAAACAAAGAACTAAATCACCAGTGATGAAGCTGCATGGTAGCCAGAAAATCTCATTTTAATTGGGCAGTGTTTCAGTTTGTGATAATTAGTAAAATATACAAAGCATATTTTCTCTGTAACCTTTCAAGCTGAAGAAAACAGGAAGCCCACATCATCTGTATTTCCTTGAGGTAACAACAACAGATGTCACAAGGATTGTAATGGCAAGAGAAGAGAACTATTGAATGGGCAAGATGTCTGAAATCAACAGAATAATTGTTCTCATTATATTGACAGCACATACCAGACCCTCTTTAGATGTACTTTTTATGCCTTTAATGCTGCAAATAATTTTGGATTAGTCCTTTCCTTTATATTAGCATTCATGAATTTAAAGACTGAATGGTTAAGGGCATTAATAATGGGCTACATAGCTTTTCACCTCTAGGTTACTGGTTCAAATCCTGCCCTAGCTGGTAGTGACAGATTGTAGCACATTTCGTGACCACCCCAGTTTGAGCTCAGTTAGAATTTGTCTCAGTTAGAAGCTGTTCTTATCTGCACATCTTATAACATTTAAAATAAATTAAAATATTTTTAGAATGATACATAAACAGATGCATTAAACGTCATATTTGTGGAAAGACTAGTGAGTTTGCATGTAGGTTTCTTGAATACAGCTCCTTCAGTACTGGAGACCACAAAGTTGTCTTGCCTCTGTGAACCATATTCTTTGTGGGCACAATTTAAAAATCAGTTGTTAGGATGAGATGTATGTTCACTAGGTGTGTAAGTAATCACCACCTCTGTTCTATTCAGGCAACAAATATACCCAGCCTATCCTTTTTTGTGATTATTTCTTTTGTGGCAGCAGTAGTTCCTTGTGGACTTCTATAATATTCCCTCTGCTTAATAAAGTAATGCTTAGCCTCTGACTTATATCCATAAATACAAAAAATAATGTTAAGGTTTGCTTTTTGGGTTGCAAATAAAGCACTGAAAATGCATAAAGCAATCATAGAATATCAGGGTTGGAAGGGACCTCAGGAGGTCATCTAGTCCAACCCCCTGCTCAAAGCAGGACCAATCCCCAGACAGATTTTTGCCCCGATCCCTAAATGACCCCCTCAAGGATTGAACTCACAACCCTGGGTTTAGCAGGCCACTGCTCAAACCACTGAGCTATCTCTAAACCTAAAAGGAAAGAAATGAAACGATAATATTCTTAACTGTTTCCCTGTTGATTAATCCAGCTAATGTGCATATTGCACAATTCCAGATTACTTCCTAGACCTCCCTGTGTAGAAAGTCTCTACTGTCCCTGTTTCCTCTCCAGCTGTCAGAACCCCTGCATCCTTGGCCCTCATAACAATGCTGATAATGCTACCGTGTGTGGTCAATATAAAAATCTGCAATGCACTGAAAGTATGGGAACAGTTTAGAATACCTTGAATTTAATATCAGAACTACATAGGGGCTACTGTATTTCCTCTATTATTTATGTTCAGAACTAATAAATTAAGCCTGCTCCTTTGGTTGCTTTCTGAGCAGTCAACCCTGCTCTTTTTCTTGAAAATTTGTCCTTTCTTGGCTTCCATGATGCTTCTCTTTTACTGGTTCAATACCCTTCACCGTGTCCTTTGCAGGGTCTTCCTCACCTCCCCCATCTGTTGTGGGGGTTCCACTGGGCTCTGTCCTTGGTCTCCTTCTCTCTCTGCACCTTATGTCTGGGTAATCTCATCCACGGATATACATTCTGCTACTGATCTCTAAGCTGGTGAATAAATTTGTTAGTCTTTAAGGTGCCACAAGTACTCCTGTTCTTTTTGCGGATACAGACTAACACGGCTGCTACTCTGAAACAGATCTATCTGTCTCCCTCTGTCCAAACTAAAATCTCAGCCTGTCTCTCCTGACACCTCCTTGTAGTTACTAGCCATCAGTTCTAGCTTGACATAGCTAAAGCAGAGTTTCTCTACAACTCCTTTCTCAGTCACTATGCACAACACCACCATCCAGCTGGTCACTCGGACCCACGATGTGGGCATTCTTTTCAACTTGGTCTTCTCTCCAGATCCTCATCTCCAGGCTATATTTAAACCTTGCAGATTCTTTTTGAATAACATCTCGAAGAAACTGCCTTTCCTTTCCAGTCTCACAGCTAAAACTCTCACCCAAGGCTCTCCTTATCTCAAGTCTGTATTACTGCAACATCCTTTTCTCTGGCCTTGACAAATGTAACCTTGCCTCACTGATATCCTTTCAAAACACTGCTGCAAAGATCATTTTCCTAGCCTGTTGCTTTGGCCATGTTTGAATCCTTCCACTGGTTCCTCCTTCTCTTGCATCAAGCACAAAGCTAATTGTCTTTGCTTTCAGGGCCCTTCACAGACAGTCCCCACCCTCCCGTCATCTTTTATTCACTATCAAGATATTGACTCCTACCAATTGGCCAGTAATGCCAGCCTCTGTCACCCACTTGTTACGTTTTCAAGTAAGCATCGTTGTGCCGTCTCCCGTGCTACCTCTTGTGCTTGGGAAACACTCCCTGCAAACATCTTCATTATCCTCTTTCAAATCTCTCCTTAAAACTCTCCTTTGCTATGATGTCTACAAAAAATTTAAGTGATCAGGCAGCTGGTGCACTGATATCACTGCCTATCACGCTGACCAGTACAGTCTCATTGTTTACTTAAGCTCCCCTGTCTGCCTGCCTGCCTGTATCCATCTGTTGTATCTTGTCTTATACTTAGACCAGGGGTGGGCAAAATTTTTGGCCCTAGGGCCACATCGGGGAATAGAAATTGTATGGCGGGCCATGAATGTTCACAAAATTGGGGTTGGGATGTGGGAGGGGGTGAGGGCTCTGGTTGGGGGTGCAGGCTCAGGGGTGGGGCAGGGGATGAGGAGTTTGGGGTATAGGAGGGTACTCTGGGCTGGGACTGAGGGGTTTTGAAGGCGAGAGGGGGATCAGGGCTGGGGCAGGGGGTTGGGGTATGGGGAGAGGCTCCAAGCGATGCTTACCTCAAGCGGCTCCCAGAAATAGCGGCATGTCTCTTCTCTGGCTCCTACGTGGAGGCGCGGCCAGGCGGCTCTGCACACTGCCTTATCTGTAGGCATCGCCACTGCTGCTCCCATTGGAGTGCCGGAAGGGGCCATTGGAGCACGTAGGAGCCGGAGCCAGTGCCATGCCGCGGCTTCTGGGAGCCATGTGTTGCAGCTCCCGACCCAGTGCCCTGGCTGGAGCGCCGAAATGGAACCCAACCCAGCATCCTGGCCGGAGCGGGGCTGAGCCGCGTGGTGCGGCCCCCTACCCAGAGCCCTGGCTGGAGCACCGGAGCGGGGCAAGCCCCAGACCCTGCTCCCCAGCAGGAGCTCATGGGCCAGCTTAAAATGGCTCATGGACCATAGTTTGCGCACCCCTGACTTAGACTATATGTTCTTTGGGGCAGAGACTGTCGTCTTTTCATTCTGTGTTTGCACAGAACATAGCACCATGGAGTCCTTATTTATGGCTGAGGCTTCTTGGCACTACTATACTACAGATAATAAGCCTCATTTTTAAAAAATGCAATGAAGCTGCCCCAGAATTGCTAGGCTGCCACACCGGAATGACACAGAAGTGAGGGACCTTGCAGCAGAGTTTAGGATCAGGTTGCTGCAGAATGTAAAGTGCCTTGACACAGGATAACTCCCTTGACTCTAGTGGCATTTTCCATTAGCTTTCTTCAGATCACAGGCATTGTTATCACCCAGCCATTTCTCTGTCAAGTTTATTAAGTTGTATATTTGAGAACCCAAGGAAAGCCCTCCCGCCCCCAACAAGATGCATCGGAGAGAGAATTAAACGGCAAAATAGGGAAATAGTTTTGTTCCAATTAGATGCTTATAGAGAGAACGTTCCAGCACTCAGTTTTGAGGCTGTGTTGGAGAACATCTATTGCCACAAATCTCCTGTTTTCTACTAATGGTGACTCTACTCATTTATGTGGTTGTTAGTCTTTACTAACTCAGACATAGATTAGGGGTTTGTTACAGGAGTGGTTGGGTGAGATTCTGTGGCCTGCGTTGTGCAGGAGGTCAGACTAGGTCCCTTCTGACCTTAAAGTCTATGTGTCTGTGTCTAACTAGAACTACTTAATTCTTGTGTCACAAAATGCTGTTTCATGAAAATCTAAACGCTTAAAAAAAGGAAAAATGTGTTTTGATAAGATTGAAGCAGAATGTTTTGTTTTTTTAATTTAAAAAACATTTTGTTTTGAAATTTTGTATGATAAAATATTTTTAAAATCAAAATAACATTTCAGTTTTCTCAAAGCAGAGCATTTTGACTGACTCAAAATGATTTTTTTTTAAATACATTTGCTGGAAATTTAAAAATATTGGCTTTTGTTCTGACTCCGAATGAAAACAAATGTGAAAATGTCAGAATTATCGGTGGGGTGTAAATTCTGAGTTTGTCATCTCTACAAAAAACGTACCCCCCACCCTGGCATTCAGTCATTATACCAGCATGTCAAACAATCCAAAAGTTGCACATACAGAACTTTCTGAATGGTATTTGAAACACATTTTTTGCTGTTGTGTAAACTATATAGCAGTTATAAGGTAGGTAAAAAAATTTCAGTGAGCCAGTCTGACCACGACCCAGAAGATGAGTGGTGATGTGGTTGGTTTTTTTTTAATGCTAAGGACTAAACTATTCTATTGACTTACTCCAGTTTACATTGGTGCTGTGTGAGAAGACTTTTCCCCTGCCATCTATATAAGGCCTGCTTAGGGATTAGAAAACAAACTGTGTTCTGTCAGTTTAAGGTGCCAAACTGTTTATCCAACTCTCACCACTCACCCTTTAAAACTAGGATTCAGGAGAACAAAACAAGTGAAATTATTTAATTGTTCAGGTCAAGTTAAACAAAGAAAAAATGTATAAAAACACAGGAAAAACTTGTGTGAATAATTGCCATGGCATTTAGAAGTAAAGTATTATTGAAAATAAAAGCTTCCTCCTTTACGGTGAACTATTTGAAAAGAAACAAACTTTTCAATGTAGATTTGACATTTTGCTTTCTTAGGGATTGTCTACACTGGCACTTTACAGCACTGCAACTTTCTCACTCCGGGGTGTGAAAAAACACCCCCCTGAGCACAGCAGGTTTCAGCGCTGCAAAGCATCAGTGTAGAAAGTGCACCAGTGCTAGGAGCTGTGCTCCCAGTGCTGGAAGCTACTCCCCTTGTGGAGGTTTTTTAGTGCTCTGCCGCGACCACACAAGCCACATTAAAGCGCTTTAATGTTGCCAGTGTAAACTAGCCCTTACACAGTAAATTCTTGAGGCGGCAGCTCAAATATTAAAGCTGCTTTAATGTTTGTGGTTGTACAGAACATGTTCCAGATTGTAGGCTTTGTGTTTTGTAAGTCCATTTTCTGTTGTGAGAAGTGAGATTGAAATTTTCCCACCTGTACAGGACTTATAGACTCATAGACTTTAAGGTCAGAAGGGACCATTATGATCATCTAGTCTGACCTCCTGCACAATGCAGGCCACAGAATCCCGCCCATCCACTTCTATAACAAACCCCTAGCCTATGTCTGAGTTATCGAAGTCCCCAAATTGCGGTTTGAAGACCTCAAGCTGCAGAGAATCCTCCAGAAAGTGACCCGTGCCCAATGCTGCAGAGGAAGGCGAAAAACCTCCAGGGCCTCTGCCAATCTGCCCTGGAGGAAAATTCCTTCCTGACCCCAAATATGGCGATCAGTTAAACCCTGAGCATGTGGGCAAGACTCACCAGCCAGCACCCAGGAAAGAATTCTCTATAGTAACTCAGATCCCAACCCATCTAACATCCTATCACAGACCACTGGGCATACTTACCTGCTGATAATCAAAGATCAATTGCCAAATTAATTGCCAGAATTAGGCTATCCCATCATACCATCCCCTCCATAAATTTATCAAGCTTAGTCTTAAAGCCAGATATGTCTTTTGCCCCCACTACTCCCCTTGGAAGGCTTTTCCAGAACTTCACTCTTCTAATGGTTAGAAACCTTTGTCTAATTTCAAGTCTAAACTTCCTAGTGTCCAGTTTATGTAGCAATCAAATCATTTTGTACTTTAAAAATTACCAGCAATAGTATGTTCAATAAAACAGAAGCAGCGCAACCATCCTCCCTGTTGCTTAATCCCATTGTCTTGGCTTCATCTTTGACAATACCCTCTCCTTTGACCCACTAGTCACTTCTTTCTTCATAACATCTCTTCTCCTTCCCTCTCTGCTCACTGCCAAAACTCCAGTCCAAGCCCTTGTCATCTTGCATCTTGACTACAGAAATCTTCCCTATCAATTTGGTGCCTGCTTCCTCACCTGATAATGGCTAGGCCAGTGGAGAGTTGTGAACACAGCTAACTTGACTGGCTAAGAATTGCACACAACCTATTATATTTATTTGTTACCCCATCTCTCCACCTGACCTTGCCTTGCTTGTTAGTCCTGCCTACCTATTAGGTTTTATCTTTTGGACTGTGAGCTCTTCGGGATAGGGATGTCATTGTATATTTATACAGCACCTGGCACAATGGGGTCCGACCTGATGGAGGCCTTTAGTCACTTCTACAATATAAATGTTCAATAACACTGAAGAAGCTTGCTGTCTGGAGTCTTGGGCTGGAATCCGTACTTTAGAAATAGAGCCAGGCCACCAAGGTTCTGTGAGTGCAGGACCTGAAGGTGGTGGCTGGGGACAAGGGTGACTTTATATGTACCCTCGTTCCCAGCTGGGGGCCAGTTTGGCCCCCTGCATGCATTAGAGTAGCCTGAGGGCTGCCCTAAGTTGCACCCAGCTGCAGCAGTCTCCGTGGGCCATTCCAGTAGCTGGAGAATGCCAGAGAGCAGGAGCTCTCCAGCCACGGCACATAGAATCATAGAATTGTAGGAGTGGAAGGGACTTCATAAAGACATCAAATCCAGCCCCCCGTACTGAGGCAGTATAGCTAGCCCATCCCTGAAAAGTATTCGTCGAGCCTGTTCTTAAAATTCTTCAGTAATGAAGATTCCTCAACTTCCCTTACAAACCTATTCCAGAGCTTAACTACCCTTAAGTTCAAACGTTTTACCTAATATCTAACCTAATTCTCACTCACTCCACATTAAGTCCATTACTTCTTGTCCTACTTACAGCGAACATAGAGAACAATTGGTAACAGTCCTCTTTATAACAGTCCTTCACATATTTGAAGACTGTTACCAGGCCCCTCCTCAGGATTCTTTTCTCAAGGTCTTCAGAGGTCAGGTTTTCTAAACCTTTTATCATTTTTGTTGCTCTCCTCTGGACACTCTCTCTTCAATTTGTCTGCACATTTCCTAAAGTGTGGTACCCAGAATGGGATAGCTCCAGATGGGGCTCACCAGTGCCAAGTAGAGTAGAACAGTTACCTCCTGTATCTTACATAGGACACTCCTTTTAACAAACGCCAGAATATTAGCCTTTTTTTGGTAACTGCATCATATTGACTCATATATTCAATTTGTGATGCGCTATGACCCCTAGATCAAGGGTTCTCAAACTGGGGGTTGGGACTCCTTGAGGTTATTACATGGGGGGTCGTGAGCTGTCTGCCTCCACCCCAAACCCCACTTTGCCGCTAGCATTTATAATGGTGTTAAATATATACAAAAGTATTTTTAATTTATAAGGCGGGGTCACGCTCAGAGGCTTTCTATGTGAAAGGGATCACCAATACAAAAGTTTGAGAACCACCACCCTAGACCCTTTTCAGCAGTACTACCACCTAACCAGTTATTCCGCATTTTGTAATTTTGCATTTGATTTTCCTTCCTAAGAGAAGTACTTTGCACTTTATTGAATATCATCTTGTGGAATTCAGACCAGTTATCCAATTTGTCTAGGTTGTTTTGAATTCTAATCCTATCCTCCAAAGTGCTTACAACCCCTTTCAGGTGTCATTAACACATTTTAGAAGCTTACTTTTCACTCCATTATGTAAGTCATTAATAAGAATGTTGAGTAGTATCAGATCCAGGACAGACCCCTGTGGTGGGACCCCAAGTAGATACATCCCCCCAGTTTGATGGCAAACCATTGATAACCATTCTTTAAGTACAGTCTTTCAACCGGTTGAGTAGCATATAATAATTTAATCTAAACCACATTTCCCTAGTTTGCCTATGAGAATGTTGTTTGGGACTGTGTATAAAGCCTTATTTAAAATCAAGAGATATCATGTCTACTGCTTTCCCTCCATTCTCTAGGCCAGTAACCCTGTCAAAAAGGAAATTAGGTTCATTTGTCTTGATTTGTTCTTGACAAATCTGTGCTGGCTATTCCTTATAACCATATTATCTTCCAGGTGCTTACAAATTGATTGACTAATAATTTGTTCCAGTATCTTTCCTGGTATCCAAGTTAGGCTGCTGATCTATAATTCCATGGGTCCTCTGTGTTTCCCTTTTTAAAGATAGGTACTACGTTTGCCTTTCTCCAGTCTCTAGGACTTCCATGAGTTCTCAAAGATAATTGCCAATGGTTCTGAGATTAATTCATCTAGTTCCTTAAGTATCCTAGGATGAATTTCATAAGGCCCTGCTGACTTGAATACATCTAATTTATCTTAATACTCTTTAACCTGTTCTTTCCCTATTTTGTCTTGCATTCATTCCCCCTTGTCGTTAATATCAATTGTGTTGAATATCTGGTCACTATTAACCTTTTTTGTAAAGACTGAAGCAAAATAGAACATACAGACACTCCCCGGGTTACGCAAGACCCGACTTATGCAAATCCGCACTTATGGAAAAAGTTCCGTAAGCTAGAAATAGGAGTGGGGTTTTTTTTTGGGGGGGGGGGGGGAGTTTTTTGTGTGTAACGGTTGGAGATACATTTCCGACTTACGCAAAATTTGAGTTACGCAAGGCATTTCGGAATGTAACGCTTTTGTAAGTTGGGGAGCGTCTGTACAAAACTAGCACTGATGTGAGCAGATCTGGTACCAGTGAGTTTTCAAGTGGATTGCATTGTATTGATTTTATGCTTTTAAAGCCCTAAATGGTTCCTTGATGGACCTCCTCTCTCCTTATGTCATACTGCCACAATTGCTATAAACAAAAATTCTCAAACTGAAGTTTCCTTGTTTTGAACAGAATAGGAGTGTTGCTAGAAGAGTGTTCTCTGTGAAGACTCCTTTTATCTAGAATTTGCTGAAGCTTTTGGTTTTCCACAGTAGGTCCAATTTACTAACTCTCAGATCTTGCAAGAGCTATATTTTCTCCAAGGCATTTAAGGAAGAGGTGGGCTGAGGGGTGGCAAGACATTATTTACTACTTCACTATTATGGCTGTTGGCAGGAGCTGATGTTTAAGTTGTGGTGCAATTTAACATTTATCTTACCGTAATGCTGAGAGGTTCGTATCATGATTGGGGCTTCATTGACCACAGAGATGAAGAAGCAACTTCATTCTATCTTCTTGTACATTTCTGTGAATCTTTATATTACTATTTAATATTCTTATTAGAACACTGTTGTTTAAAAAGCTATCTAAATATCAAAGTATGGAAATACTCTGACTCCATCCCCAGCTTAACTCTGCACCCGAAGCCTGACCATCATCCACAACAACATCCTGTCGTCTTCTACTGAGAACAGCAAGTTACTGTACTTGGGCGCACACAAGCCAAGTTTGCAAGTTCCACAGTAAAGCATACTTCTGTGAGTAAGCATAAAGTTTAAACCCAGACGCTGCCTTCAGTCAGTAGGCAGAGCTCCCACTGATGACATTCAGAGTTCTGAGCGCAAGCTGATGGTAATAACACGTTTAGTGTTTTAAAAACATCTCAAATGTACACTGTACGTACTTTATAGAGAATTAATTTTTTGAAAGTCCATTTCAAAAGAACTCCTTTGTGGGCACTGCCTCAAAATTTTTTAAATTTTGCATTAAGATGTGAGCTAAGCCCCTTACCCACCAAAAGGCTAATATTCTGCAGTGGTTTTAATATGAGCATATATAAATCACACTCCCTTGTATTTTCTTAGAATGCTTTATTAGATTAAATCTTCCTGATTCCTGATTTCATAGGATTTAAAAAGTGAAATTGTTGCAACAATCTCGTGTAGCCCTTTGAAGCACTCTTGCTAGATGCTGTAGTGTGTACTGAATAAAATGAATGAAAGTTACCCAGTTTTGTTAAGTAAAATGGATTATATTCTGGGTCTGTTTACAGGGGTAAGGGAGGGAGGAGTCTGGCCCAAAGTTATCTTTTTTTTTTCTTTTTCCAGTTTATTTTCAAATAAAATCATCAATCCTTAGAGTTTTTTCTGAATTTATTTTTTATGCTAATCTTACTATCAGTAAGGGGGAAGAGCTTGCCCAGTGGTTAGGACAGTAGTGTGGGGCTTTGGAGACCTGGTTAAAGTCTCTGCTCTGCCACAGACTTCCTGTGTGATTTTTGGGCAAGTCACTTAGCCTCTCTGTGCCTCAGTTTACCCCATGTGTAAAATCGGAATAACAGCACTGCCCTACCTCGCAGGGGTTTTGTGAGGATAAACATATTGAAGATTGTGAGGCTCTCAGATCCTATGGGAATGAGTGCAATATAAATACTGAGATAGTAATTCCAAGTGTGTGTGTATTATAATTAAACAAAAGATGGCAATGACTGGAGAAGATGTTGGATTTGAAATACCATAGACTTTTCTGGAGTCTGTTTTTGACAGTTAAAATGATGGAATTCTAGATGCAACTGATTTTTTCCCCCCAATATAGTAGTTTTTTCAAGATGGAAATACAGTATGTCTACAAAATCTCCCTAGTCTTATCTACTCACAGTGAGTGAAATTCATGCTTCTCACAGAAAGCCATTTGTGCTATTTGTACTTTGCCTCTTCAGGGTTTTAGGGAAGTGTTAGGAATTCACTTTCCCAGTCCCATGGGCAGGCTGCAGGGCTGGGGTTACATGGGGTTTCCATGTATTTGTAGGGCCCTGTGGTCCAATCCCAGCCTGGCCTAAACTCATTCCACATCTCCTTACAAGTCAGTCAGTTTGAGGTTGGGTTGGAGCTTCACCCCCCACTCAGCTATTTTACCTGTTAAGTTACCCTCTCCCCCAACCCCGTTGCACCACACACACACACCAGTCACCTTCATCAGCTGGATTAACATTTGTGATGGTGCTTGGGTTGGTTTTTTGTGCCATGTGTGAATTTCATAAAGCGTAAGAGCTTTTTCAACTCTTTTGAGAAGTCCTATAGACAACTTTTTGTCTCCTTCTGGGTTGGAGAGCCGTTTTTCTCTATCCTGTTGTGAAGGAGGGTTGACAGCACCTGCTCAGATTTCTTTGTAGTGCCTTAAAGTCAGGTTTACAAAAGATCCTACCCAAATTTCTAGTATGAGATGTAGCTGAATATATTTTGTAACATATATGGTTAAGTTATTAGAAAATAAAAAGCCATTTGGCAATGGATTATTTTTCTAATATCAGTTTACTTCAAGTAAATATAATGTCATTCTAAATTATCATCAATATGACTAGGGGGAAAAAATGCAGCAGCAGCAGAAACTGAATATGCTTTTTGTTTTCCCAGTGTTTATCCAACAATATTTTAGTTAATGAGAAATCAGGCTTGTAGGCACAATTCTAAATTTTTATATGATTGAATTAATAAATTGCAGTGGGATCTCTATGTAATAACATTATGCAGCCACATGTATGCCTAAAGGGTTCATCATGATTAATATTTTTACACTGATCACCAAATAAAATAGGGATAATCAGCAGCTTTTCCAGCTTCTTGGTCCTTTTGCTAAGCTCAAGAGCATACTCCTACTCTCATTGAAGTCTATGAGAGACTTGCCACTTGGCTTCTTTGCGAACCAGACCGGCACTCAAGTTTAATATCAGTTTGACATCTGACATGTCCCCTGTCTGGGAGCTGTGGTCCAATCCCAACCTGGCCTAAACTCATTCCACATCCTCATACATGCCAGTCAATTTCTGTGTGAAATGTCTAGCTGTTTGTCTATATTTAAGCACCTAAAAATAGAAGCATCCCAAATTGGAGGCTACCTTAGAAATTTTACCATAGTAAATGCCCCAAGATCTGAGGGGAGTGAGAGAGAATCAGGTTTAGAATTCAAGAGTTCCTAATTCCCAGTTCCACACTCAAGTCCTATGAATAAAGACATGGAGGAAGAGAACTTTCCCTTGGTTTCTTGGCTCATAACAAATATACTAGAACATTTTAATGCAGTTCCCCTGATAATAGGAACCGTTAGTGTTTAATAAATTAAGCTTACTATTTGAATTCATTCTGTATTCTAAATTTGTTTGAGAGATGTGGGACATTAAGAGGGACACTATACTATACAATTTATTAAAACTGAAAGAATTCCTAAAATCTAAATTACTACTTTCTGTTTGCTTTTTTTCATTTTTCTGTTGTCATTATCCAAGATAACAGTAATCACTTTCAGGTTTTTATGCACTAGCACAACGCTGCACTGTCTGGGTTATACACAATACAGAGCAATATTTGCTTGTAAAAAATCTGTTCCATTTAAATTAAAGAAGAAAATCAAATTGTTGTTTATCTTGGGTTTTGCAAAACTTTGGAACAAACTGAGTTTTGTAAAATTGCATTGTTAGAGCTACATCCTTTGACATTATTAAGTCTTTGTTTTGCAGTCTAAAAATATAGATAGGTGCCCAAGAGAATTTTGAGTCTGTATATTAAAAATAACTTCAACTCTTAAATGATTAATGTTATCTTGCTATCAGGGACAGGCTTTGATAAACCTTTTCCAAGAATTATTTTCAGTAATTACATTTGGTTCAGGTTCTTTGTTGTTAATGGAATTTCACTGAGCCTTGCACAACTATGCTTATCATTAATGGAAAAAAAAGATAATTCTCAGATTACTATGACATTAAGTAATTTCAGGAGGTTAACATAAATCTGAGATCGATATAGCATTCCTAAGAGACAGAGAATTGATAACCCAATATTTGCTATCCGGCAGTTTTCCCCTTAATGGCTTGAAAGCACATCAGCGGCAGATAGAATGAATACATGGTTGAGACACAAAATAAAATGGGAGTCAGGAATGGATGCAAAAACTTGGACAAAAAAATAAGGGTTTAGATGATACTGAGTACAGTGGTTTTATAAAAGGCGGTGGTTATTATTTTATTACCTTACGTATTCCAATGGACACTTGATGTATACACCTTTCTATGTGTAAGTCTGTATGTGAGAGTCTGTGAAATATTGCCTTATCCTCCCAACAGCAGGGATGTGCGAGAGCTAGAAAGAAAGTGAACAAGATGCAAAAAGGGGCCAAAAAAGTGCACTTTAATCTTATCATGAGGAATGAAATGTGGAAAAAACAGAAATGAGCCATGCATGTTTTTGTTCACTGTAGGCAAAAATTGTTTGATAATTAAGTGCTGTGCTACAGCTTGGGGGTGGGAGGGAGGAGAGCACAGTGGATTGCTATGCATGGGCAATTTAAGATGAAATTTGGGAATAGTCTGGAAAACCCAAGAGATTGTTTTGTACAGATCTGTTGGCCCTGCAATATTCTGTGTACAGGGTGCAGAGTGTCTTTGAACTTGTTTGCTTATGGGTTGTCAGATACTGTGGTAAGAAGTGGGCTGTAGCCCACGAAAGCTTATGCTCAAATACATTTGTTAGTCTCTAAGGTGCCACAAGTACTCCTGTTCTTTTTGTGGTAAGTGTGATACTCTGTTCATGAGCTTGCTGGTGTCCTAGGCAAAGAATTGTAAGGTATCTACACCAACACACACATGTGCATTTGTGATCATGCCAGACAGAAAGGAGAAAAGAAACAGCACAGTTAAATGACTGTAGTTCATGCTTTTAGTTTCCTTCTGTTCTGGTCTTCATTCATGCCTTAAAATATACACTGTTTTGGATAGGGCCTTGATAATTGTTCACCACAGAGCATCCTCTGAACAGTGCCACACTGCCACTTATGAAATGCTTAGATTATTATTCCGTAGGGGGAAGGAGATGCGGGATGTTTCACGCCACCCCTATTTCATTGGCAGTTACTACATTCTTGCTGCTGGATATTGGACCTCCAGACCTCTCAGTTTTCAAAATTCTGGTGAATTTCACACTCTAATTTAGGAACTTGTAGGCAGCTGGGAAACTGAGAAGAATCTTGTCATTTTCATGTTGTTCCTGCTGCCTTGCAAAGCTATGGCCAGCATCAGAAGTATCCAAGGGAGAGGACCAAAATAACCAGTAGGGAGGATTAGAAAAGAAGAAACCTCCTACTCCCCTTTCACAACAGACAAATGGGGGACAGCAGGCTTCTAATTTATCAAGCACATGCTGTCTGGAACCTGATATAAAGGGTGGAGCCCCTCTTGTGGTCTAGGGACAGCAGCCTTCTAGGAATTGCAAAGTCCTCGTCCTCAAAGAAAACCTGCACAACACCTTCAAAAGATAAGCCACCAGGCAGCTTTAAATTTCATTGCTCTGCTAAACACTAGAAATCATGGACTCAACAGAGACACAGGATTTGTGGCTTATTACAACAATCTGTAACCCGCTCACCCCCTCTTTTTGTCTTATGACTGCAGAGGTGTTAACGGGCTGCTCTGCCTTGAATGGTCCCTTGCAATATGTGCTAAGTACTTATTCTAGACAATTTGTTCCACCTTGCCTTTTCCTGTGATGCTGGGACTATCTTTCCCAGACCAGAAGAAGAGCTCTGTGTGGCTGGAAAGCTTGTCTCTCTCATCAACAGTAAGGGTACGTCTATACTACCCGCCGGATTGGTGGGCAGTGTTCAATGTATCGGGGATTGATTTATTACATCTCGTCTGGACACGATAATCGATCTGTGAATCGACTCCTGTACTCCACCTTGGCAGGAAGAGTAAGCGGAGTTGACAGGAGAGCCGCGGCAGTCGACTCGCCGCCATGAGGACAGCCAGGTAAGTCAAACTAAGATACTTCAAATTCAGCTATGCGAATAGCATAGCTGAAGTTGCGTATCTTAGTTCGAACCCCCCCGCTAGTGTAGCCCAGGCCTAAAAGATTTACCTCACCCACCTTGTCTCTCTAATATCCTGGGACTGACATGGCTACAACTACATTGCACAGAGAGGGACACAGACAAAAGTTAAAACAAACAAATTTTTCATTAAGGAAAAAATTACTATTGGCGACAGTATCCAAGGTGTTTTTAGAATATACCCAGACTTTAAAATCCTTACAAACTTTGATTGCTTTCTCTGCTACTATTAACTTTATTATGTCCCCTCTACTGTACTTGGGAACGTAAACAAATACTTTAATAGAGAGGCAGTGTGGTCCAGTAGCTAGGGCATTGGACTGGGACTCAAGTGACCTGGATTCCATCCCTGGCTCTGCTGTTGACATGCTATGTGACCCTGGGCAAATCCCTTCACTTCTATGACTCTGTTTCCCCTCTCACTATTTGCCTGTCTAGAGCACCCATTTTATAACTTTGAGTGGTAGCCCTGTTAGGTTGTATCTGCAAAAAGAACGAGGAGTACTTGTGGCACCTTAGAAACTAACAAATTTACTTGAGCATAAGCTTTCATGGGCTAGAACCCACTTCATCGGATGCATGCAATGGAAAATACAGTAGGAAGACACACACACACACACACACACACACACACACACACACACACACACACACACACACACACACACACACACACACACACACACACACACACACACACACACACACACACACACACACACACACACACTGTTGCCATACCAACTTTACGGAGAGTAAGCAATTAAGGTGGGCTATTAGCAGGAGGAAAAAACTTTTGTATTGATACTCGGATCAACTATTGGAAACGGGCCATCCTGATAATAGATGTATGTCCAAATCTTGCAGGTACATAAAGAAGAACACTGGAAAATTGTTCTGTCTTAAATTGGGGAAAGTGGGAAAGAAGGAGGCAATTGTGTGAATTAAAAACAGAGAACAAAGATTGTGTTGCGTGTATTTTGAATATCTTCACTTTCTCTGAGTCATCACAAATATTACTTAAACATATACATTTTATATTGGATAGCACTTCAGGCAATATTGTGATTCGACTGTTTTGTAAAGCAAGTGCATTGTGACTTATAAGAAGCAATTCTATTCTCTCAGGTACATGCATATTTCAGCTCTGTGTTTTTTATTTACCCTTGAGACTATAATAGTGGCTAGGCAGTTTTTAAAAATGCATATTATGTACCTAATAGGCCAGTACTGTAGAATATATATAATTACATTTCCATAACTTTTGAGCACATGCTATTTAACATATTTGGCATAACTGTGTACTTTGGGCATGTTGCTGTAGTAGAAAGCAATGTGGATTAATGATGGCAAAGAGAAATCTTAAGGTTGCAGTTCTGAAATACTACGAGTGGAATCTTTAAGGAGATCAGTTGGTTTTACATTTTCTGGGACATGTTCATCAACTTATCTTTTTTTCTGTACGTTATCACTGTAATTCTGTGAGTAGGATGCCTAGGAAACATTCTGTTTCTATTATTCAAATTGAAATGAGATAAAGTAAAGGCTTGTCTACACTAGAGAATGTGGGCTGGCATAGCTATGTTGACAAAGCCCCCTAGTGGAGATGCATGTAAGTGGCAGAAGGAGTTCTGCCAACATTGCTGTACCACCTCCCAGAAGAACGTTAGGTATGCTAAGGCCATGTCCACACTACAGGGGCTATACCGGCATAACTATGGTTCTGTAGCTATGCTGGCATAACCCTGTAGTGTAGATGCAGCCTACACTAATGGAAGAAGTTTTTCTACAGTGTAGGAACACCATCTTCCTGAGTGGTGATAGCCAGCTTGACAGAAGCATTCTTATGTTAACCTTGCTGCATCTACGCCAGGGGTGGGTTGGAATAGCTATGTTGCTAAGTAGTGGGGATTTTAAGTGTAGACTAGGTTTAACAAAAGCACTCTTTTGTTGGTA
Source organism: Mauremys mutica (assembly GCF_020497125.1). Classification (NCBI taxonomy): domain Eukaryota; kingdom Metazoa; phylum Chordata; order Testudines; family Geoemydidae; genus Mauremys; species Mauremys mutica. The sequence goes on from NC_059073.1 coordinate 211,498,890, forward strand.
TAGTTGTGTTTACACAGGAGGTTTTGCTGGCTAGTGGGCTGTGACTTTTCTCCACACTCCTACCCAGCATAGCTATGCCAGCTAAATTTTGTTGTACCAGCCAAGCCTTAGTTTCTGAAATTCATGTTAGATGATTGATTTGCAGAGTCATACAGATAAATCTTGACCTTATTCTTTCTTTTACTACAACATGAACCACCACATATGTTCTTTAGGCTTTATGTTGATTGTCACTTAAGTATTATGTCCTTCATTCCATGTATCTTTCCAAAACTATTAAGAACAGTAAAGTGCAATGACAAAGCCATCTTCTGATTGAAGAATATGTTGTTCAAACTAAAAAGATGTAGGGGTTTGATTATAATCTGAAATATATTGAAGTGCATCATCAGGTTTCCTAAAAACTCCTTAATTTTTTCAATAAGAGTAGGACATTTTTCAAAATACATTGCAATGTGTAATTGCTTATTTCAAATTTAGAAATGTACTATGGCCTTTGGTGCAGTGACATTTTGCATTTAAAAAGCTTCTTCTAGAACAAAGGAAAACAATCAAGCTGGCAAAACGTTCAATAGCAATTCAAACTGAATAGACAAGTGGCAAATAATTAATAGTTTGGTGGGATACATAGTAAATTGGATGTTAAAAACCTCATGAAACAATAAACCAAGCAAATTATCTCCTTTTTGGCCAGCATCAGTAAGTTTTATACAAATAATTGGATGAGCAACACAAAATAAATCTAATAAATGCAGGCATATTTAAGAAACATTCTCAATTAACTTTGGGTGTTTACAAGATTTTTTTTATGGGAAGATCAAGGACAAGTATATTGTGGAATCAAAAAATGACCTGCATATAGGGATTAAGAAGCACATGACAGGCATTAATAGTAAGATTGCGGGTTCTCTGCTGAGCAACCTGCAACCAAACTAGGTCATACCACAAATGCTAGTGAAGTTAAACTATTCACCGTGCAGGAGATGGAAGATTTATATGAGAATTTCAAGATGTTTGATATGCTTGTATCACAGAAAGGCATCACATGCTGTTTTTAGGATTAGTTAATATTTATATGCACGCACAATATACTCAGAACAATAACAACACTGCAATGCTAAGTGATGTGGCATGGAAGGAGGGGGTAGGGGGCTGACTGCTCCAGCCTAAACTGGGACAGCAGTGGAGCTCTCTGGTCTGGCTGGAACTCTGAGGCCGGAGCCCCTTTGCCCATGGCCCCACCCCCCACTTGCTGCACTCACCCCCTGCGTGGTGCGGCCCCGAGACCAGAAAAGCTCAGTGCCCCTGCCGTGGCCACAACATGGAGTGAGAGTTCCTCCAGCCATAGGCTGTGACGGGGGAAGATTTTTCAGGGTGTCACAAGTCTGCCACTCATGCCCCCCGCTGGTGTGAGGTTTGGGGAGGCTTAGCCTCCCCTTGCCTCCATTACATGCTGCCCATGAGCATAAAGTATTGCAAAGGCATTTACAAAAAGGAGCTCTAAGACCAAACCGATCAAGGGGAAAAACCACATTTCTGTGCAAACAGAATGTGATGGAGGCACAGTCAGCCACCAAAGACCCAGGATCCAAAGCCTACAATGTTTTATTTTAAATATGCATTATTTATGTGTGCATTTGGGTATTTTGCAGGTTACTTTTGACTGTCATGGAGCTTAATAAGGTTCTGCTGTTTTAAGGTTCTGTCACAGTGTGAGCTGGCCCTTTAAGGAAGTGCTGGTTCCGATTCCCCAGTGACTAGTTTACTGCTCAGTCCATGGGTCACATGACGGGGGCATTTATGTGAATACATCCCAGGCTCTGTGCAGAAGATCAGGGCAGTCTGAGTTCAGTCAGGAGAAGTGAGCTTTCCACATGGAGAGAGAATCTCTCTTGTTCCCAGGTAGAGGGCCTGGGGAGAGCAAGCCTGCAGGCTGTACAGTGCAAAACCTCATTGGGGCACGTCTAAGAATTGTGCAACAGCAGGAAGACTAAGTGGAAGATTTGTGGTGTTTTGAACTGTTATGTTAATAAACTAGACTATGAGAAGGGGCGAGTTATTCTGAAGAAGGGAAATAGAGGCAGTGGCTGGGCGTGATGCTGGACTGGGTATGCTCCGACTGCAGGGCCTCTTTTTTAGCCACTAGTACCCTCTCCACCAGCTGCGTTCTGTGACCCCAACTGTATCTGGCCTGAAAGACCTACCTGCCATTGTAAGCCAGCAGTAGACATTCTGCGTCTTTAGAAAGGATTCTAGCACTTAAGTTTAGGGTGGATCAGCAGCGAATTCCTGTGCAAGGTCATAGAAACAACCTCTCTTCTGTATCTTCAGAATAATAAACTCTATGAACTCAGCAGCTCTTCTGATAGAAATATACAGGTTACTGCAATTTTAATGATCCTTCAATGCTAGAGATTTATTTCTCTGCAGAATTTATCTTCATAGTGTAGACATCCTATTAGTTCTTCACTGATTAATGTTAAAACTCCAAGTCTTCTTTCTCTGTTTAGGAACTCTGAATAGCCAGATGGCAGACAATGTATGTTATTAAAACTAAGTTTTCAGTAAGAATGATAATGACATTGTGAAGTTATTTCATGACGTAACACGCACAAATGTATGAGAAAGGTAGCTAATACAAACTATATAATGTATGTCTATTTGTTAAATGTTGGGGAGAATGCATTGCTAGAAATTATTTTGCTCTGCAAGTGGTAGCAATAAAGCAAGCTCTCTCCACTTTTTTCTATAAATGATCTCAACTGAAATAGTCTTGACGTTCACAAGATCTATTTATATAATGGAATTTGAGGGGAGCAGGAATACTATACACCAGCTTCTAAATATTATACCTGGATAAATGGAGAGCTTTAGATTTTAGTGCAATTAATCCCTCAATTAGTTGGAGCTACTTGTGTAACTCAAGCAACAGCTGTATCTGTGTAATTTGTATAATGTGTAGCTGTTGTTTTACCTAATTGCTACACATGAGTTCCAGTTTTATGCAACTATGTGCTCCTATGTTAATGGTGTGACCATGTTTCTCTGTTTAAGCATTGTGAGGCCATACAGTAGAGATGTGCAAAGTACAGTGTAAAGGTTAAAACAGTGAAATTAGCAAAAGTTGTTGTGCAGATTGGTTTGTCTAGGTATTATGCATAATACATGCAAATCTCTCAATGTGAGAGAGAGTTGCTGTAGTAATCAGGTACTGGCTTTTAAAGATAGTGAGAGATGCTTGCATGCTTATTTTTGCAGTCATACTTCTGTTGTGTCCTGGTGTAATACTGTGCTCTTTTAGAATCTGCAGAGAGATCATATTTTCAGTGATATTGCACATTCTTCTAGAGCTGTAATATTTTCTTTATGTGAAAACAATATTGGCTATTTGAGTCTAGAAATTCTGCTATTTAAACAATATTTTCCTGTACTTATTTGCATTTTTAATAAATGAAATGCTTTTCTTTTAAAAACTAATTTGCAGTTTGATGTTGAGCCATATATCTGCATGGGCAAAATCCATTACTCTGTAACCGATGGAAAATTAATGGGATAATTAACTTCTTACATGGTTTACCCTAGCAGTTGGATACAAATACATTGATTATACTTGGCTTTCCTTCTGGCATCTCATTTTGGCAGACCAACTGCAGCATCAATGTTATACCACTGAGTTGAAGTGCTTTAGGGTATAGAGTCAGTGCACAGTGAAATTAACTAGACACTGCAGTCCTAATCAATTTCACTGTGAAAGGGCTGCAAGTATGTATGGATACAGTTGATGGGCTTGGTTGTTCACCAATAATGTGCCATCTGGTAAAGATCATAATTGGCACACTTAGTACTACCAATCCTAAATGTTCAAAAATCATGATCATGCCCCACCCCTGCCCAAATTATGAGATTACAAAAAAATAATTTTATTTGCTTTCTGGTTTTGAGCCATTTTCAATTTTTTTTCTCCATGACCATAAGAGCTACAAACTTTTTTTTTTAGTGAAATTTGAGCATCTCCTAAATCACTTGCATCCAGGAGCTGGGGCTTTAAGCAAAGTGTCGAATATTGCAAAACTCTCAAAAAATTGAGAGAGTTGGCAACATTGTAAAGACTAGTTTGAAATACTTATGCAGATTTGGAAGTCAAGAATAACTGCCAGGTGTGCCATACATGTAGGGTATTTCTAGTTTAATCTGGATTAGATGTGAACATAAGTGAAATTCAGCAGTTTTGATTGAGTTTTCCTTTGAGATTTTGGGATTAATTGAAACATAGAAATCAATGCAAAATTTGAAGTGGTGCTAGCCCACTTGGATCAAAACCAAAGTAGTATTTGCAAAACCCATAGAAAGTTAAGATACTAGGTTTTACACTGTTCTCATTATTAATTATTCCATCCAGGTTCTGTAATTCCCAGAGAAATCTTAGTTTATCCTACTGAGTATTTGTAAAATTAATTATGCCTTTCTGTTTTGACCCTCTTTCTCAGAGTTCAGTTCAATGAAGCAATCATAAGCAATTATGGATATAGATATGCCACAAAGTAACAGGAAAAGCACTTTATTGAAAACTGCTTACTACCACATATTTTACATCTACTCAGTGCAAAAGACACCTGTTTTGATTTGCATTGTGTACTTTGCTCCATTCATTCATCTTTAGATGGAATTGGTTTGGTATAAAGAAGCAGTTCAAAAGCTATGTGTATTCTAATTTATTGTGCAGAGATGTTTTATATCTAATTAGAAGAAATGATAGCAAATAGTTCATTATTTTGTCTTCTGTAAAGTGCCTTACTATTATCACACCGATTCCTAGTTCTTTCTTCACTAACTCCATCTGTCATGTTCTGTCTATCACCAGTTCATGCAGTTTCAATATATGTGCAGTCAGGATGTTGATTTCAACCACCTTAACCACAGTGTATTGTTAATTATTGTTGTTATTTATTGGTATTGCAGAAACATTTGGGTGCTCCGATCAGGGCCCCATTATTCTGGACTCTGTACAAACACACAAAAAAAGATCCCTCCCCTAAAGAAATTATGGTCGAAACACTAATCGAGTATTGAAGAGGTTTTTTTTTATAATTTATTTAGTAGCTCAAATACTGCAGCCCTTCCTGAAGCAATGAAGTTTGTGAGCATTTTGCTTGAGTAAGAACTGTGTAAAAACTGCATAAGGGCTTCAAGATATGGTTGGTCAATTATTTGATTATTTTATTACGTGTATTTATAAGGGACTCACATCATAGCATATAGAAACCAATTAATATACTGCCAGCCATTACCCTGGCAGCCTGTTACACTTTTCTCTTTCAAGGAACACCAGTTTCTATAGTGGAGTTTGATGCTTCCCTAGCTTTGTCCATCTCATTAGCCATAAACTGATTTCAGCTTGGTTCAAAGCCGTCGTGTTTACATTCTCTTTTTTAATTAGAGTTCTCTCATGTATTCTCTTGTACATCTTCATTTTAGGGTAACCCTAGGAATGAAATTGCTTCAGAATAATCAGTTTGTGTGATCTACTCAGGAGATGCTTTCATTCTGTGACCAGAGGTTGATCAAATGAGTGACTCACTGGGATGCATAGTTCAAGAGAGAATGTGATATCCTTAAAGTACATAAAAACAGGACCGAGGCTAATTTCATTGTTGGCATAGTAGATGAGCTGAGGTAATGATTTGTTGAGATTTGTTGAGTTGTAAAATAGTTTGTAAAATACTTTCTTACACAGTCTTTATGTGGCAAATAGATGTACATTCATGTTCAGTAATTTTGAATTGTTTAAGAAAATATTTTCTTTGAACTTGAGGCAAACCTATCTGTCAGGCTGTCTGGAGCAGCTCGCAACCGGGGGTGCCAGCCTCAGGGCAGACTGTTCAGAAGCACGGCACAAACCCTAAAGTGGCTGTGTGTTCTATACTGAGATTTATCCAATCAGGTATCAAATGTGAACTCCTCAAGCACTATAACAGCCGTAGCATGTTACAGAGAGTCTCTTTAGGCAAGCTTGACTTTGTGATAGATGGTCCCTTACACACAAACAAACAGAACAATATTCAGTTTACTCTCAGTCCCAAATGACCAAAGAGTTACCCCAAGTGAATTGCAGTCTAGACCTCACACCAAAAACAATGTTTGTAGCCAATCCTATAATAAACTAACTAGAGATCTGTTAACTAAGAAAAAAGAAAGGAGAGCGATTTACAAGGTTAAAGCAGGTAAACATACACACATAAATGATTCCAATAGATAATAGAAGTTGCTGTGATGTGCAAGCTTTCCATGTTCTTTAGAGCGAATCCTAACTAAGCAGCTTGGGGATCCCTTTCTTATGCTTAGAAATCTTGCCTTCTCTATATTCCAAGCAGCATAGTGATTCAGTTTCTTCTGGTCAGGGATTTTTATTCCATTCCCCCAGAGTTCAAATGGATTGGACAAGTGTTTGCTCCCATCTCCTCTTCATGAATGTGGGATATGAGCAGTCAACCAAGTCTTAGTCCTATGATGTTTCACAATGGCTCATTTGGGTTCACTGCACCTCTTTGTGTGCAGAACCAGCACTTTAATTAATGCTTCTTTCCTGTTTGGTGAGTTACACAGTTAGAGAGGCTTACGATACAAACACTCAATATAACTTAACACCATGGGATACAGATGTTATAAGTGAGATCAATACATTCGGCATCCTAGAAACAGTTCATCAATATACACAGTCTTATAAAATTAACATCTGCTTTAACAATACTAACACAGGTGAGCCAGACTGGTTTCTAGATATGCATTTGTCAGTGTTCAGTGATACTTAGGGGCTGTGGCATGAGCTGGCACCTAGTCTGACAGTGTCACACTATCATCACTTCTTGTTCACACTTGTGTCAGTCTTAAAAACAATGGTCCTGGTGCTAATCTTGTTTACACCTGGGTAAATCAAAAGTAATTCCACTGATGTCAGAGGGATTAGATTGGTGTAAGAGTGGAATTGGTACCAAATTGTATTAATCACATTTTATTTAATGTCTTGACAGAAAATACTTTTCTCCTTTCCACTGAAAACTTTCTGATCTCTGGGTTACAAGACATTATTTTTACGGGGAAAAATCACATGCAGTAATGATTCTGGACTGCAGGCACAATTATGATTATTTTTATGCAAGTATAATTGCAAGCAGAATATACTCCCCTATATAGACTTAATTCATTACACGTCATATGACATAAATTGCAGAAGTTTCTCATATTTTCTTTTAAGTAGAAATAAATTTCTATTCCAGCTGACGACAATCTGAGAATTGATAGGAGAGAATGGGTGTGACATGAATTTCCCTAAAGAGGCTAAATGGTTCCAACTGTCTTGTGAAGGAAATGCAGGAGAAAAAGAAGTGTTTAGTCTTCAGACTAAAGGAATTTTGACAGCAATGTCCCTCTTATTCCCCTGGGTTTGACAAAGTCCTTAGTCTGCTAAGGAGGCTACTGGGCATCAGGTTGGGTAGGGAAATCTCTCATGGCAACATCCTTTAAAGATCTGTCCCAAGCTGTGTTATCTAAGTTTGAATACACCCAAGGTATACTGGTGTGGAATTGTATTCCTCCTGCTGTGTGTGGTTTTACCCAGGGGCTGAAATAAGACAGCCCATGCTGTATTTTCCTCCTCCATATTTGTACATTTACGACATTTGGTGAAAGAAGGGATGGATCCTCTTTGTGCATTCTTCACAGAGGGCTAGTCTTCACTATGGTGCTAAATTGGTGCCGCTCAATGAGAGGCGGAAGCTATGTCGATGGGAGAGCATCTCCCGCTGACATAGTGCGGAGAAGACACTGGGTTAAGTCAATGCAAGCTGTGTGGATCAGCGAGGTGGGTTTTTTAACACCCTTGAGTGACGTAACTTACATTGAGCTAAGCGGTAGTGTAGACAAAGCCTAAGTGTGCAAGCTTGTATAGATGTTGTTCTGCATGTCTATTGGTATGACAGCCACATATTTCCATCATCTACAACCTTACAGTAAATACTTGGAATAAATATAGTACACACCAAATCATCTATATCTAGGTTGCAAGGGAAGGAGAAGTGGACTTTTAAGTACCATGTTTCAGTGCACATTCCTTAAAAGTGAGCAGGAATGCCTCATCTGACGTATACGTACATCTTTAATTACTTTAGATTCCTAGTGTCTGTTCTTATCATGTCAAATACTTGTGTGGCTGTGTTACTAGGGGAAGCATCGTATCCAATTATGATCTTAATTTCATGTGTTTTAAAGTTAACGTTCCATGTCTCTGAACACATGGGTGGGGTTTTTTTAGTTCAAATGGAAGTGAAAAATGATAATCTTTCAATTACTTAGCAAATTTAATTTATTCTGTTTTGCTTCACTATAAGTTTATCCTTTCCTTCTTAATGCATCTATTATGTACTGTAATTACTAGGGTCCCAGATAATATAGTGTCTTGAAATTCCTAAAAAATTGAAAGACAAATATTTCTACCTTATCTATCACCAACATATCTTGTCAAAGGCAGGCTTCTATTTCAAGACCTTTTTTCACTGTTTAGTTAACTTTCTCTAGATACAAGTACTATTGCTTTTTATTTACCATATGTGAATGTGTGTTAGAACATCTGGCATTTTTGTTTCATAGTGCAATAGAGGTTCAAGATATTGCTTGTTAGGGGCTGGTTAGTTTAGGGGATTCTTAATGGGCTATGGACTATCACCTCTAGATGGTTGGTTCAAATGCAGCTCAGGTTGGTAGCTGATTGGAAATTGTTATCTAAAGGTTAAAATGTTTTTCAACAAAAAGAATCTTGCTTGTTCAGGCACATCATGTAGTATCCATTCTATCTCTACACCAGTCTCGCAATGCAAAATGTTATGCCTTGTTTCTAATGAACACACTTATAAAGGTCAGGACCACAAGACCATTCTAGTTCCCATAGCAGAACATACAAGATATTTCCAATTTTATATTTGGAAAATGTAATTTTATATACTGTAACGGTCAGATCTTCCAAAATGCTTAGCACCAATACTCCCAATGGTCTTAATGGGAGGTACTGAGTGCTGAACTCTTATTTGAAAAATCTTATGCTAAATGGAATATAGCCCAACAATGTAGATGTAGTTTAAATATTGTTCCAATTTTGTACTAGAGCCCAGTGCTGAATCCCTCATGGGATGGAAGTACTTTTTGTTACTCTGTGTTTAATGCAGACGCTTTTGGGGTAGGTGTTCTGCGGCCCTAGGCCAGATGGAAGGATAATACGCCCACTTTTGTAAAGCACTTTGAGGGCCATAAACAAACAGTGCAAGATATGTGTAAAGTATTTGTTAATATTTAATATGTCCCACTTTACCCCCTACTGTAATGTTTGAAATAAAACTGAGAGAAACTCCAGAATATTGCTTGCTAGTGGAGCTTTATGTCTTCCCATCAGGGTAATATAGATCAGGTGTTCGGCAGAGGTTTTTCTTGTAACCTAAAGGAACATTATGAATTAATAATTGGGAACGGTCATTCTCATCATGTTAATTTTCTGGAATTATAGATGAAAAGTGTCTAAAGCATGTCATATTAATAACTGTAATTTATCAGACTGCTTCTGCGTAGAAGTACATAGCTTAACTTACACCAAGAAAGGGTATTCTCAGAACAGTTATGGCGAAAGAGATACATTAAAAAAAAGTGAGAAAAATTAATTTGTTACCCTTAGAGCTATAAATGTTCCATCCATCTATTAGATATTTATTGGCCCCATCTCCATAATATTTGAGTGTCTCACAGTCTTTGAAATATTTAGCCTCATAACACCCCTGTGAGGTAGGAAGGTGCTATTATCCCTATTTTACGGGGAGAGAGTTGAGGCACAGAGAGACTAAGTGACTTGCCCAAGGTCACACAGCAAGTCTGTGGTGGAACAGGGAATGGAGTCTCATCTCTTAAGTCCCAGGTTAGAACAATGATGACTGGACCGTCACCTTCAAAATCTGTTAAATGAGTCAGCCTGTACTTCATTTGCCATAATTTAGGATTTGCAGTGGTGGTGTAGCAGTGTTGGTTCAAGGATATTCAAGAGACAAGATGGGTGAGGTAAGAAGAAGCTCTGTGTAAGCTCAAAAGCTTCTCTTCTACCAACAGAAGTTGGTCTAATAAAAGATATTACCCCACTCACCTTGTGTCTGTAATTTAGGATCTCATTGTTTACTTCTATTTCGGCTATATACCGTGTAGAAATTATATACAGTAGAAATTAACATAATTTATCCTCATAAACTTGTGAGACATGCAAGGGCTAGATTACTAACACTATTCTAAATTGTAATGGGCGGTTTATTGTTAATGATGGTAAAACTACTAACGATGTATTTATCACAATGTTTCAGGAGCAATAAGTGTCAGGCTCTGTGACATATGTAATTACCTATTTGAATGGTGGGCTTATAGGTGTCCTGCTGTTCAATGAGGTTGAACTGACTAGCAGGTTCTTAAGTGCATTTAATTTGGTTTCTTTGCTATGTAGAGACTGTAGTAAACAGTTTCAAGATAAGTACAAACAAACTAAATCACAAACAATGGTTTAGCGCTCTCTGTACATGTAAACATCTTCATCAAAATGGCAGGTACCCTTTTCTTATCTTGCATTCCTTAGATTTGAGGCATTCACTTTTCTGAGATCACTTTACTGAATATTTATCCCAAACTTCCAGCAGTTATTGACACAACTGTTAATCACAATGTGTGACTACATGGACTTTACTTTTGTGTCTTATTGACCCAGACACAGAGATGGAACAGGAAAATTAAGGAATGTGCGTGACGGGAGCTGGATAGTCTATGCATATCAACACATTAAGCTGCTCTTTCCTCTCTAAATGGCCTTGACAAAGGCTAGATGAGTGTTTGTGATAGGCAGAAGTGCACAAGGAAGTTCTAGGCCAATATGATAACTAAGGCTACGATTTTGTCACAGTTACTTTTAGTAAAAGTGATGGAGAGGGTCACTGGCGATAAACAAGAATTCACGGAAGCCGTAACCCATCCCTGACTTTTACTAAAAACATCCCTGACAAAATGCCCCCCCTGCAGTAACTGGGAGCTGCAGGGGATCCTCCGCCATCCTGCTTCGCTGGGAGCTGCAGGGGCCCCCCTCACCAGCAGCAGTGGGCTGGGGAGCTGTGGGGAGCCCATCCAGCAGCGATGGTTGGACAGCTCTGGAGTGCCTCCACTGCAAGCGATGGCGGGTGGAGAGCTGTGGGATGGTCCCCTGCCAGCAGTGGTGGGCTGGGAAGCTCTGGAGTCCCTCCGCTGCCAGCGGCGGTGGCTGGGGCACTGTGGGGTTTCCCCCTGCCAGTGGCGGTAGATAGGAGCTGCTGGGTTCCTCTGCTGCTGCCCACAGTGGCTAGGAGCTGCAGGGGGGCCCCGCTGCCAGCAGCGGCTGGTCAGCTGTGGGGGTCCCCAATGTCACGGAGGTCTCCGGAAGTCACGGATTCCATGACTTCCACTACCTCTGTGACATAATCGTAGCCTTAGATATAACCTGTGTGAGAGTGGAGGGTATATGCCGTTGTGTATTGCTATGATGAGGCTTTCCTTTGCAAATCTTGTTTCCGTTGTAAAGGATGGTCACAACTCATTTGACGCTGAAATGTTCCCAAACATTATTTCTTCTTCTTGATTGATAGTACAACAAATTTCATATTCTCTAGAGCAAGAGAGCTTGCACCTGGAGCAGTATTGTATCAAGGTCCTTAGATGCTTCCACTAGAGAAGTTATTCCCTTTTTTTGGGGGGGAATGGGGGGTGGGAGCAGGTCTATGTTTGACTAATGACATTCACAATTCTGATGTTTTTGTTTTGAAAGTCCTGTAGTGAGTTGCCATTAATCATACAAACCAGTCTGACTGTGTTCTCTTCTTGTAAAAGTTAGAAAAATATTTAACTTTTTCCTAAGAAGAGTTGTGGTCAGGTGCTGTGTACTGCTTTTGTTCCGCATTACTTCCTCTTAAATGTGCACTCAACTCTTACTCAAACAGAGCCTTTTAGGGCCATACACTTAATGAACTCATGGTTATTGAATATCGGAGGCCAAATACTGTAGCAATATCTGATAGTCAGTGTGCAAGAAAGAAAGAAGGAAAGAAAAAGGTGGTTTTCGGACAGGGAACCTTAAGTGTTTGATGTAGACTTATGTTCTAGTCTGTAAGCCTGTTGTTTGTTCTGATGGCACAGAATGTGGTAGGTTACATTCCCAGATATATGGAAACAAAGGGAGTGAAGCAATCTGGATATTAATGATCCAACTTGAGAGATTTGGGAATGCAGTTGAGGTATTTGAAAGAAGAACTGCATTATGCCACTGTAATTGTCAATTTTACTTCTGCACACCTTTCTAACCCTTGGAAGATGGTCTATACTGTGATAATTATATAATACTTTAACTGGAACTTTCTGGAATTTGCTACAGAATTCTCTCCTTTAATAATGACTTGCATTATGGTAAGTGAGCCAACTGGTTGATATTTGGGTGAAAGTAATGTCAGGATTACAAAAGTATGCAACACTAATTTGACCTTTTCAGGTTTAGTTAATTTGAATCATCCTAAAAATATGTGCTTTTTACACTCCTCAAACATTTTGTGGGGTGATTTTTTTTCCATTGCACATTGCTTGTAATTTCTCTAGCAACATTGTGATTTGATTATTCCTACTGTAATAAAATAAACACAATGAAAAGGAAGAACAATGAGTGTCATGGTTATGACTCTAACAGATTCATTTTAATTGAGGGGTGATAACTGGAGACGAGCACTCCCATCTTAAGCCTTCAGGGTATTCAGGTTGTCTGGTTTCCTGTTTAGTTTGACAGCTTGCCAAGCAGGCATCCCTCCCTCCGCTTCTTTTTTCACAAGTGTTGAAAACCAAACTTTTCCTTTGATTACAATGATTGTTCTGAATGTACTACACCTATGAAAATCAGAACCTGTATGTGTATAGCAATTGCCTTTCCTCCAGATCACCTGAGCAACATCATTACCTGCATAAGGCATCCACCAGTTTCCGAAATTTGTTTCAATCTTGCGTTGGTCTTTTCAGGCTTCTGAGTATGATGTTGATGGATTTGGCTTCTTTAGTCTGCATTATGTTTCTCTGGACACAGGGTTTCCCCCTCCTAGGCAAGTCTCTCTCCAAGTAAACAATCACAGCAAGCATTTATACTTTTTGTCACCTACAATAATGAGCAACAGCTGCATTTTGTTTATACATAGGCTGTTTTGTTATCTTATTTTTCTCACTTCTATTTAGACGTCAATTTACATTCCTTATTATCGACACAAGGTTGCAACGACTTCTCCCACAATTCTTTGCCACTCGCTTCACACAATCCTGCTTCTACAAATCTCGCATTATTAGGGTTACAGCTAGCCTGACTCTTGCTAACAGAGACTGTCATGCATTGAAATCCCTGTCAGTTCTTGCTCTGCTTCCAAACTCTCTTCCCACGTGGTGTCCATATTATCACTTGACATGGAAAGTGTGTTCGTGACATCCTTCAAGTTTGTCCTAAATATGTCCATTGCCCTCTTACGTTTGAGTCGTTAGGTTGGTTTCAAATTTCTGAAGTTGCAAGAGACTTACCAATGGACTCTCAAGATCTTCTGTCATTTACTTTGGAATGAGTTGATCTTCTTTTCAGTTTGTGCTCTATATTTCAATGACACTCCTCCATAAAGGACGACAGACATGATGCTGGTGTCAAAAATTTGTATTTTTCTATCCGTGCCAATCATGCTTATTTTCCAGATCTTTTCAAGTTTATTGAAGTTGTTTGCTGCTTTTGATGTTTGTGCTTGCCACTTCATACTTGGTTATATAATGTGTCTGAGAACAACCATATGGTCCGCATATGATCTCAGTGGTCTAAAACCTGCAAGTTCCTCTCTAAGATTATGTATGCACTATGAGTAAGGGATGTGAGTCCCAGGTCATGTTAGCTCTTGCGTTAGCTCTCATTGAGCTAGCACACTTCAGGCTTGGTCTACACTGGGGGTGGGGGAGGGATTGACCTAAGATACGCAACTTCAGCTACGAGAATAGCGTAGCTGAAGTTGACATATCTTAGTTCACCTTACCTCGCGTCCTCTCGGCGTGCTCCCCTGTTGACTTTGCTTCCGCCTCTCGCCGAGCTGGAGTTCAGCAGTTGACGGGAGAGTGATCGGGGATCGATTTATTGCGTCTACACTACACTCAATAAATTGATCCCTGATAGATCGATCACTACCTGCCAATCTGATGGGTAGTGTAGACATACCCTAACAATTGTGGTGTAGCCACAGTGGCACAGGCTGTGGTGAGTGTTCGCATGGCCATGCGGAGTACATACCCATGGGGTTCGGGTGCGTTTGTACTTGGTGCGGCTAGCCCATGCCTCCGCTCACCATTGTCCATGCTACTGTGTCTACGCTGCTATTTTTAGCATGCTAGCTCAATGAGAGTTAGCACAAATATGTCTATAAAACTGGGAATCTCACACACTACCTCATAGTGTAGACATAGCTGAAACTGAAGATCTATTTGTTTCTTGATAGTGTCCAGGATGATGTTGCACATAACTTTTCCAGGCACTGAGAATAATGTGATTCCCCTCCATTACTGTAGTGGGTAAGACCACCATTTTTTGGCAATTTTATTATAAAGCCCTCTTCCACTGGGCTGGGTTCTTTAATTCATTCCTTATTCTACCCCAAAACACAAAGAATGTCTGGAGCGCTTTTTGTGTCACTTGCTTTAAGCATTTCTCAGGTAATATTATCCTCTTCACTGCTTTTCCATCCAGTTTGCAGATGGCTTTTTATAACTACTTCCATTTTAAAATCTCCTAAATCAATATCAGGCTCTGGTGGTAGATCTTCCTCATGTATTTCTGGTAGTTCACTTTGGCTTGGTCTCTTTAAAACAGCCTGAAAATATTCTGCTCATCTTTTCCTTTGTTCATCTTTTATACAAAGTATTTCTGTTTGTGTCTTTAAATGTTAATTAGGGCACACAGGCCTGGCCTACACTAAAAAGTTAACTTGATCCAGTTGTGTTGCTCAGCGGTGTAAAAATCAACACCCTTGAGCAGCGTAGTTAAGCCGACCAGACCCCCAGTGTAGACATCACTAAGTCAATGGAAGAATAGGTACCACCTCTGTGGATTACCTACACCAATGGGAGAACCCCTCCTGTCGGTATAGGGAGTGTCTACGTTTAGAGCATCTACAGCATTGCAGCTGTGCTGCTTTAGCATTTCAAGTGTAGACAAGCCCATAATATTTGTTCCCACAGTTTTAACCAGTGTGCAGTTGAACATGCGGCAAATTAGACATGCGTTTCTGAAACAAGTCATGGAAAAAATTGTTACCATCTATATTATAAACTGAACAATGATAATGATCAGACATTTTCATTTGTTAAGGGAAACTGATAAAATTGTATTTGTGATATCTTATGGCAAGCTTAGTGCCTAAGATAACCTTTGATATACATACATGAATGCTCTTAATATAAGTTTCATCTTACCCTAATTAGGGCAAAATACATATAGTAATGTAATTTAATTTTCTATATACTATAATATAAGAGAATATTACAGTCCTCAATGAAGAGCACTGATGAATTATACTTTACAGTTATGATTCTGGTGGTGTCATATAATTCTTTCAGTGAATTTATCTATGTGAAATTATAGTGAATAAATGGTAGTACATCATTTACTGGGCCTCTACATTCCTGCTTAGTTAATTGTTCCAAAGCGACACTGAAAGCATTAAATGAATCATTCCTGGAAACCAAAAAACCTCAATTTTTTCATAATTATGTAACTATAGCATGAGGTCATGAACATAAGGTTAAAAAAAAATGCTAGGCAGCGAATTTGCAGCTATCTAATGTGGCCTAATGAGATCTAAAGTGAATTTCCCAGTAATGGGGAAAATAGCAACGTGTTGCTTATTATTGGATGCAAGTAGTGGAAATTTCCAGGGGCGGGTTTATATATGCAAGCAAGAAGCAAGCAAGAGATTTGCTTGCTTGCTTGCTTGCTTCTTGCTTGCATATATAAAACTGCCCCTGGAAATTTCCACTACTTGCATCCGAAGAAGTGGGCATTCACCCACGAAAGCTCATGCTGCAAAACATCTGTTAGTCTATAAGGTGCCACAGGATTCTTTGCTGCTTCTACAGAACCAGACTAACACGGCTACCCCTCTGATACTTGCTTATTATTGATAACATTCACCTTATCAGCAGTCCTGAAAGACTTCAGTATCTTTTTGGCAAATAAATGGTGATATTTTATAGCAGTTGTTTAAAAAAGTCTGACAACAAATGCTTAGGTGATGGTGCCATACTGTAAATACAGCAGTGACTACAGAAATAACTTGTTACTGAAATACATTAGACATATTATAGAAATCAGATTATTTTCTTACTTGTGTTTCCCAAAAGGTAGTGTGTGCACCCCCTTGGGGTGGGTCATGAAGCTCTAGCCAAAGGAGCATGGCATGGACAACTGTCTCAGTTGTTCTCCTTGAATGTGACCAGAATGTGCAGTGATGCCTGCCTGAGATTGCACAGAGCCTGACACAATAGATGTAAACTGTCCCATTCATTTCAGTGGGTGCCAGTGCAGATGCTAATAATGATACTTTGTCAGTGTTGTTAACTATTTCATTGCTCATGAAGCAATTCAGGCTTGTTAGGAGAGGAAGATTTAAAATGTGTATGCCTGCAGGAGGTGTTATTTTCCTGAAGAAGGACTCAGCAGTTCATAAATTGTAAAGCCAGAAGGGATCATTGTGATCATCTGCTTTAACTACCAAAATATGTCATCAGATTTCCCTGAATTAATTCCTGTTGTACTAGAGCATATCTTGTAGAAAAACATCCAAACTTGATATAAAAATTGCCAGCGATGGAGAGTCCACCACAGCCCTTGGTAAGCAGGACCTATGGTTAATTACCTTCAATGTTAAAAGTTTTCACCTTATTTCTATTCTGAATTTATATAGCTTCAAGTAACTTCCAGTCATTGGATCTTGTTATATCTTTGTCTGCTGGATTGAAGAACTCTCGATTATCAAATTTCTGCTCCCCATGTAGGTATTTAGACAGTGATCAAGTCATCCTGTAAACTTCTCCTTGTTTGAATAGTGATAGACTCAAGGAGCTCAATCTATAAGTTATGTTTTCCAGTTTATCATTCTTGTGTCTCTTCTCTCAATCCTCTCCAATTTTTCAACATTCTTCTTGAATTGTGGATACCAGAACTGGGCACCATTGCATACCAATATTAGTCACACCAGTGCCCAATACAGAGGTAATAAAACTGGCCTGCTATACTCGATATTCCCCTCTTTATATAGCCGTGGATTGCATTAACCCTTTTGGCCACACTGTCAGCTAATTATCCACCATGATCCCCAAGACGTTTTCAAAGTCACTGCTTTGCTGGGTAGGATCCTCTCATCCTGTTGTCTTTGTTCCTAGATGTATGACTTTGGGGAACGTTGCATTAAGTAGTAATTCTCTCCATTCATAAAGTTTCTGACATTTTAATCCTATGTTGCAGCTGTGAATTGAGTCTAGTGTTCCTCATCCATAGCATTTGAAAAATCTCCAGCATTGGAATTGTTGTGGAGAGTAAACTGTCTAATTGACCAAAGCTACCTTCAGTCCTACTTTGACAAAGTTCTGGTTTATGTCTCTCAGGTTTAGTCTACGGCACCGCACTACATTGGCTCAGCTGCACCGACTGTTGTGCGTCTGCTGAAGATGCTGTATGCTGATGGGAGAGCTCTCTCCCATCAGCATAATTACTCCACCTCAATGAGATGTGGAAGTTGTGTCAGCAGGAGAGCGTCTCCCGCTGACATAGTGTGGAGTGGATACTGCTTTAAGTTGATGCAACTTGCGTTGCTCAGAGGGGTGGCTTTTTACACCCCCAAGGATGTAAGTTGCATTGACTAAAGTGGTAGTGTAGACCAGCCCTTAGAAAAATCTCTTTCTGCATTGCCTCCCCTTGACAATGACCACAGGGATCAAGGGTTTCAAAGCCTTGCAACCAGTACCCCATTCTAGGTGCCTCTATCCTCAATATGTCACAATTGTGTTTAACCATCCTTTGAGTGGTCATTAGGGATATGTCTACATACCCTGTGGCAGTTAAGCCCACAGCGCAGGTTGACAGACTTTTGGCTAGTGGGGCTTGGGCTTCTGTTCAGAAAAAAAAAAAGGCGGCGGCGGCTGTGTAGACAGCAATTTGAAGTCACAACTCAGGTTGGAGTTTGGGCTCTGAAGCCTGGGGACTGGGGTGGAGCAGATGAGCACCCAAATTAAGGTCTCCAAGGCAGGTTGCAAAGTCTGTTACCAAAACAGGCAATTCTTCTTCATTCTTACCTCAAAGACTTCTTCCACAGAAGAAGAGAAAAATCCCTTACTCTCCCCATCAGCCCCATCTCCAGCCACCTTCACAGTGACCTCTCATCCCATTAATTTTGAATTATTCTTCCCCCCCCGCCCCCCGCTTGCAAAAGCAACTTTCCCTCTGTTGGTTCTTTCAACCCAAAGTTCTTGGTAACTTTTACTCTGTGCAAGGTGATGTCAGGAAATAAATCAGGGGAGACACGGCCGTCCGACCGATAGATGGCTGGCACAAACAGGACAACACGAGTGCTTTCACTTAAAGCTAAACTTTACTTAGTCTCAAGCACTTACGTCCACAACAGATTAGTAAAACACCCCCAAATCTGAGTGTGGCTCTCGAGTGACACAGCGGCAGGCTTCCGGTGGCCAAATGTTCTGTCTGCCAGTGGGGACCGCAAGATGTATCCAGAGGGGGTGTCCAAAAAGAGTCCTAAAATAGTCTCCAAACGAGTCCAACTGTCCCAAACTTCTCCCCTTTATTTATACATTAGTAATAGAATGACATGTCCCTTAAAGAAAACTTGTTAAGTCAGCAGTTTCAATGGTCAAACAAGAGGTTCCTTCTGATTATTGATTAACCAGGTTCGGGTTTTTCCAGTGTTTGGAGCCTTGAGACCCTGATAGACATTCCTGGGACGACACCTGCTCTTTTAAAATGCATGTATCAGCAACTTCAACACAATTCTTATCAGGAAGGACGTGGGGTCAAGCTTCCCTTTCTGTGGCACCCCAAACCCCCCTCCCTCTTGCCTTGGTCAAGCTGAGACTGCTGAATAGGCTGCTTTTAACAATAAGCCATAGTGGTTTCAGGCACTTTACTGGGTAGCCAAAATCTCCCCGTACACCTCTCCAAATTGAAGAGGTTCTTTCCCTTATACATAGGAGTGAGGTACCCACAATCCTATCCACCTCCCCTGATGTTCAAGTTGGATTTCTGGGCTGGACTCAAGTAAGGGTGTGTGACTAGCCTGACCTTTATTACTATTAGCCTGGCCTTTGTTGCATATAATTTGAGTGCCTTTATAAAATAAATTAGAAAATCTGTTTAATGATTTAGGATATTTGTATTTCTAAATTATGACTGTTGCATACTGTTAGACATTTATTAGGAAGTCGTGTTCATATTGTAGCTCTTCTGATATTCTAATTGTGATGTTGCTCTCTATGTGCTTTATGAAAATATGCTTATGAATGTGAATATGATGTAACTGAAATATGCTTTATGCAAAAGGTCTCCTGTAAGGAATTGTTACAAAGCTTATAATCTACTGAGTGTGGTCCTCCTATTTGTATGCATGTATCATTCTTCTATCCGAAGCTAGAAATATGAAGTATAACTCTGAGGTCCTATTGTAATTACGCAAAGTGTGGGCCATTAATGGCGGTTTAGAATCTTTATGGCTCCCATTGACTAGGACAATTGGTTATGGATGGTTTATTTACCTGCAAGCCTTTCTGTGCATGTGTGGGCCAGCACGTGGGTAATGAAGAATGAGGTCTTACAGTACATGTGACCATGTCACCTAATGATCTGGTATTTTTCCATTTAGAAGGAGGGGTGGGGACCCAGAGAGATTCCGGCCCTGTGCCAAAGCTATAAAAGGAGGTGAAACAGAACAAAGGAGGCTGCCAGTCATGAGCGAGCCCCTATTTTCCACCTATGATGTCAGCTGGAACTAGCAAGGACTGTACCAGGGGAAAAGATTGGGCCCAGACTAGGAAGGAGTCTTATTGGAACATCTCTGAGGGTGAGATATTACCTGTAATCAGTTTCTTAATGTATTAGGCTTAGATTGTATGTTTTTGTTTTATTTTGCTTGGTGGTTTACTTTGTTCTGCCTGTGATTACTTGGAACCACTTAAATCCTACTTTTTATACTTAATAAAATCACTTGTTTATTAGTAAGTGATTAATACCTGGGGGAGCAAACAGCTGTGCATATCTCTCTATCAGTGTTATAGAGGACGGACAATTTGAGTTTACCCTGTATAATCTTTATACAGCTTTATACAGAGTAAAACGGATTTATTTGGGGTTTGGATCCCATTGGGAGCTGGGTATCTGGGTGCTGGAGTCAGGAAACCCGCAGAGCTGTTTTTACTTAAAGCCTGCAGCTTTGGGGGCATGTCCCGGACTCTGGGTATGTGTTGCAGCAGGTTGGCTCAACAAGGCAGGGTTCTGGAAGTCACACGCTGGCAGGGAAGACAGACTCAGAGGTAAATTCAGCACGTCAGGTGACAGTCCCAAGGGGATCTCTGTGACTGAATCAGTCACACTAATATTTATACAAAGCAAGAGTACTTCAGAGTGGACAGTGGGGAAAGTACAAAAATGAGATATAAACCATTGTTAATGTGCAAGCTGAACACTGGCTGTGTGTCAAGCCAGTGAAAACACAATGTTGTAGTTTTGCAATTACATCAGGAACTAGCCCCAGTACAACATAAATGCATGTAACCTGTCACTTTAGACTAGAGTTTTAGTCCGCACAGCTTATCCAGTCACAGGTTTTAGAGGGCTGAACATGAACTGTATCCCCTTGTATTTAGCAAAGTTTAAAAGGACCTGATGAAGTGAGTTGTGGATATGCTTCAATTCCTCTTGAGGAAGTCTAGGACTCCCATCATAAACTCCTGAACATTTTACATACCTCAGCTTCGACATGGGTGGCACTTCCATTTAATGAGGCTCTTTTAAGGCCAGCTAAGATAATCAAGCAAACTCCCACCACAGCATAATGCCAAGGGTACCCCATAGAATAAAGACCAGAAGAACCTTGATCTTTTCAGTCTCAAGAGCTACTCCTCAGCAACATTATAATTCAGGTTAGTGAATGATGTCAAAATGCTCATGTCAAAATAGGAACTATAAGAAATTTAAGACTTTATTGAACATTTACCAGAGAAGCACTGTGAGCAATTCAAAGCCACCGTACAGGAAGGTCATCTTCTAGCAAGAACATTATTGCAGGTCTCCTTGGTTACAACCAATACGGTAGCCCAATAAATTTCCATCATGACTGTGATATGACAAGTATCTTGGCTAAAGCTGCTAAGCTTCTCTAGGGAAGTGCAGAGTACCTTTGATGGTGACAAATTGTTTGTAGTGTCTACGCATGATTCCCTTTGCACTTTGAAGGACTTGAGGGCCATGTTCTGATCCCTTGGAAACTATATGCCTGCAAACAAGAGAATGTTTAGCATGTGTCATATGGCACAAAGATCTCGCCCAGCCCATTTTTCTATCTTTAAGTCTTCTGAGCCTCTAGTCAGAGGTCTCGATATTCGAAGAAGCAGCCAGCAGCTGCCACAACTACTTCATTTCAACCATCTGTGTGATCCAAATCCCGGGATTGATGGCTAGGTCAAGAGTCTAAATTCTTGGTGAGCAGTAGTTCAATGCTACAAAATTCCATTTCCCTCCCTCCTCCTGGACATCAGGAGATAACCACGGGTGGGCCTGGGTGAGCTGTGTCCCACCCACTTAGCATCCAGGCCCACCCCCACAGCTCTGGCTCTGCTGCTCCTGCCCCAGTGCTTGTCCCACTCTGCCTGCCTTGCACGGGGGCTTGTCTCGCTCCGGCACTCCAGCCATGGAGTGCGGTTGGGGGCTTGCCCTGCTCCCACCTCCCACCTGGCACTCAAGCTGGGTCGGGAGCCTGCCCCACTCCCCCTACCTGCCCGGCGATCGCGAGCCCCCATTCCCCGGTTGGAGCACCAGAGAGAGGCAATGCCCCGTGCCCTGACCCCGCGCTCCCACCCCACCTGTTGCTCGGGCCTTTCCCGCTCCGCCTGGTGCTCCAGCTGGGGAGCAGGGTTGGGTCTTGCCGTGCGCTGCCTGGCACTTCAGCAGGGGAGCAGGGTCAAGGATAGGGGCTTGCCCCTCTCCACCTGCCCGGCACTCCAGCAGGGAACAGGACCCCCACTTGCTAACGATTAGGAAAGGGTTAATATTTTATGTATTATCATCTATCCCAGTGATACTTAGACTGTGGCTCTCAAGCCACAAGTGACTCTTTAATGTGTCTCCTGTGACTCTTTGCAGCACATGATATTAAAACACTGTGTGATTTAATTATTAACCAATTGGGATGCTTTTACTATGTTAACCAATTGTAGTTGGCAAAACAATAGTACTTGGTCAGTCATTTTGCTGTGAGAATTATATCTGTCATACTGTTTAAATATGAATATATTGTACTATAGTATATGAAACAATGAAGTCACACTACTGTGGTTCTTTTGGGTAACGTTGATCACTAATTTGGCTCCTGAACCACTGAGGTCTGAGTATCACTAGGATGGATACTAATACACACAACATCATAATACTACTATGTAAATCCATGGCATGCCCACATTTTGAATACTGTGTGCAGTTCTGGTTGACCTATCTCAAAAATTTTATATTAGAATTGGAAACAGTGCAGAGAAGGGCAACAAAAATGATAAGGAGTTTGGAACAGTTTCTGTATGAAGAGAGATTAAAAAGACTGGGGCTTGTTCACCTTAGAAAGAGATAACTAAAAGGGGGTATGACAAAGGTCTATAAAATCATGAAGGGTGTGGGGAAAGTGAATAGGGAAGTGTTATTTTACCCTCATAACAAGAACTAGGGGTCAACCAATGAAATTAATAGGCAGCAGATTTAAAAGAAACAAAAGGAAGTGTTTCTTCACACAATGCATAATCAACCTGTGGAACTCTTTGTCAGGGGATGTGAAGGCCAAAAGTATCACTGGTTTAAAAAAAAATTGATGAGTTCATGGAGGATAGGTTTATAAATCAAAATGGTCAAGGACCCAACCCCATATTCTGTCAGTCCCTGAATCTCTGACTGCTAGAAGTGGGAACAGGATGAAAGGGAGATGGATCACTCAATAATTGTCCTGTTCTGTTAATTCCCTCTGAAGCATCTGGCACTGGCCATGGTCAGAAGACAGGATACTGGGCTTGGTGGCATTGGTCTGACACCCAGTATGGCCAGACTTAGGGTATGTCTACACTATGAAATTAGGTCGATTTTATAGAAGTCGACTTTTTAGAAATCGATTTTATACAGTCCATTGTGTGTGTCCCCACTAAGCGCATTAAGTCGTCGAAGTGGGAGGTTGAGGCAAACCGTCTGGCTGCGCAGCCAGACATCAGGGCGGTTAGAAGAGCACAGCAGGGCGCGCTGCACATCAGAGAAGCTTTGAAAACCAGTTTCATGACTGGCCAGTGCTACGGTGTGAAAGTTCTTTTTGTTTCTCCTTGATGAAAACCTGCCCCCTTGGTTCACTCTACTTCCCTGTAAGCCAACCCCCCTCCCCTCCTCCCTTTGATCACTGCTTGCAGAGGCAATAAAGTCATTGCTGTTTCAAATTCATGTGTTCTTTATTAATTCATCACACAAATGGGGGGATAACTGCCAAGGTAGCCCAGGAGGGGTGGGGGAGGAGGGAAGGACAAGGCCACACTGCACTTCAAAACTTATTGAATGCCAGCTTTCTGTTGCTTGGGCAGTCGTCTGGGGTGGAGTGGTTGGGTGCATGGTCACCTCAACTCGCCACGCTGGCCAAACAGGAAATGAAATTCAAAAGTTTGCGGGGCTTTTCCTATCTACCTGGCCAATGCATCTGAGTTGAGAGTGCTGTCCAGAGCGGTCACAATGGAGCACTCTGGGGTAGTTCCCGGAGGCCAATACCATCGAATTGCATCACACTACCCCAAATTCGACCCAGCAAGGTTGATTTAAGTGCTAATCCTCTCATCGGGGAGGAGTACAGAAATCGATTTTAAGAGCCCTTTAAGTCAACAAAAATGGCTTTGTCATGTGGATGGGTGCAGGGTTAAATCGAACTAACTCTGCTATATTCGACCAAAACTCGTAGTGTAGTCCAGGGCTTAGGATCTAATGTTCTTATTCAACCTCCTTCTAGAGTACTATCTCATTATACATGGTTGCAGTCTAGTTCCATGGCATTACTCAAGAATGTTCCAGTCTCTGACATCTGCAGAGCGGCAACCTGGACTCCAGTACATCAGACCTTCTCTAATCACCATGCTTTAGTTCATGCTTCTAGACCAATGCTGCAGTTGGCATTGTGGTTCTGTCTTCAGTATTCAACTCTGATCCGAAGCTCCCTTCTCCCTGTGGAGGTACTGCTTGGGAGTCACCTGAAGTGGAGCACCCATAGGGACACTACTCAAAGATGGAGGGGTTACTCACCCTTGCAGTTCTTTGAGATGTGTGTCCTTATGAGTGCTCTACTACCTGCCCTCCTCCTCCACTTGGGAGTTTTCAATGCAGGACTTTGCGATAGAGGAGGAACTGAGGGCAGTTTGCCTGGACAGCCCTATGTATCCTCTGTAGAGGGCATGAGGCTATGTAGGGCGCATGCAGGTATCAAACTGGCCGTGCTATCAAAAATGCCTCAATGAAATGTGTAGGGGCATATGTACACCTAAAGTGGCACACCCACAGGGGGACACATCTCAAAGACCTCCAGTGCTGCACAAGATGAGTGACATCTCCTTGTCTCTGCATAGGTTGAAGCTGTAATCTAGTCAGGTAGTCATTTAGAAATAATGTTTTAAGCAATGTATACTTCAGGCTGGTACCGCCCTTAGTCTTCTCACTACAGATTGGTCTAAATCTACGTCTGACCTAAACAGAGCCGTCCCTAGGGGACGACCCCCCGCGCTTTGGGGGGCACGATTGGCCGGCGCCACATGGGTGGCATGTGAATGACTGGCTGGGGGAGGCTACTCCTAGTCCCACCCCTTCTACTCGAGGGAGAGCTTACACCCTGGAGTATCAGGAGGGAGAACACGCGGTGCCACCACTGCAGTCTCCCTAGCCCTAGCCCCGGAGCACTGGGAGGGAGAGCGCGCCCAGCCCAGGAAGGTGGGCAGCCTGGTCCCAGCCCCCTGGAGTCCAGTGCTGCTGCCAAAGCATGGCCTGGGGGAGCGGGGGCATACCTGGCTGTTTGGGAAAGCACCCCCTTCCCCAGCCTCCCCTACCCACCCCTGCTGCAGTCAGTCTGGGAAGTGACATCACTTCCACCCCGGGCCCCAGACAGCCCTGGACCTAAATCTCAGTGTTTGCCATCTCCAGTCTCTTGGATATTCTTATTACTGTAAGCCAGGGGTCGGCAACCTTTCAGAAGTGCTGTGCCGAGTCTTCATTTATTCACTCTAATTTAAGGTTTCATGTGCCAGTAATACATTTTAATGTTTTTAGGTCTCTTTCTCTAAGTCTATAATATATAACTAAACTATTGTTGGATGTAAGTAAATAAGGTTTTTAAAATGTTTAAGAAGCTTCATTTAAAATTAAATAAAAATGCAGAGCCCCCCAGACCGGTGGCCAGGACCCGGGCAGTGTGAGTGCCTCTGAAAATCAGCTCATGTGCCGCAGGTTTCCTACCCCTGCTGTAAGCCTAAACAACTATTCCCAAATCCATTTTACATGTAGCAATGGTTAGAATCTAGCATCTTGTGGATTGGTCATTTATAGGACCTCTCTTCCTTTCGTAACACTGCTGTTGTTTAACATTTAGAGAGAGACTTGCTCTGCTGCACAAAACTTCAATACTGACCTCAAACTGTTAAAGCAGAATAATTGTCCAAATGAATTAACTGTGTGATAGAACTGGTTGGAAATGGGGTTTTCCCCATGCAAAATTTTAACAAAGACCAACAAAAAGGGTTTTATTGACATTTTCATTGGAAATGTTTAACTTTGTCATTAAGCCAGAGCCCCATAATTTTTTTCAGTCATCAGCAACCAAAAACTGAAATTTTTCTGCCCCAAACTTCCTAAAATCAGATAATTTTTAGTTGAAAACTGATTTTTTTTTCAGTTTTCTAGTTTTCAGTTTTCTGACAAATAACTTGCATTTTTCAAGGAACACACATACTGCCTGTGAAAATTTGTTTTGTCAAAAACCTAATTTTTTTTATTGAAAAAAGTTTCAGTAGAACGTTTTGTACCATTTGGATAGTCAAATGTGTTAATCTATTGATAATAGAATATGAGATCATATTCAGGATTTTTCATGACAGTAAATTGGATGGGTGGGGTTATATACACACCTCTACCCCAATATAACGTTACCTGATATAACATGAATTCAGATATAACGTGGTAAAGCAGTGCTCCGGGAGGGCAGGGCTGCACACTCCGGTGGATCAAAGCAAATTCGATATAACGTGTTTTCACCTATAATGCGGTAAGATATTTTGGCTCCCGAGGACAGCTTTATATCGGTGTAGTTTTTTTGGTATGTCCTGGAGATGGAAATTAATACCTCTTGGACTGCTGGAATGTGTTATCAACAGTGTTGTATGGAAGGTAACGGGGGCAAGGGATGCTGAATGCTTTCCCCTTTTCCCCCTATATTTTGAAGGAGTTTGGTGGCTGAGGTGGGTTTTAATGTGGCCTTACCTCACTAAAAGCAACAAAGAGTCTTGTGGCACCTTATAGACTAACAGACGTTTTGGAGCATGAGCTTTCGTGGGTGAATACCCACTTCGTCGGATGCATGTCACTGTACCTTACCTCACTGTACACATCATTTTGGTTATCTTTGTTTAGTGTCAGTTCAGATGGTAAATATTTAGGCCTTAGTCATGTGATTAATTTTTTTTACTGGTGGTCCCACTCTCTCAAATATTTAGTCATCGGGGCAAAGAAAAGAATAGCTCTAGCTATTAAAATTTTAAGCATCCATGTTTGCCATGCGAGTGAATGGCGGAATATATAGCTGTTCAGACGGGCAGGAAAATAAATATTCTTGTTCTAAATGTTGTCATTGTTCTTGATATGTGCAACACTTTCTATGCCACAGTGTATAGAACACCTCTCACCCGTTAACCAATGGGTCTAGCCTTTTTGTGCTGAGCAACCCACTCCTTCCCATTCACTTACCAGCAGATGTAATATTTTCATTACGAGTGCTTTTGTAATTTGTCCAGCCTTCCGCATGCATTCCAGCATTAGCTCTTTAGGATCTTGGCATATGTGTAACCTCCTTACTTACTCTCTAGTAGTGCCAGAATAGGTAACCTTCTCTTCCTTCTCCTGTTACTTCAGATGGCAAACTGAAGTGTAATTAATTAAAACTTAAAAGAAAACAACAATCCAAAACCCACAACATCATAAGGAAATTGTCAAAGAAAAAGCTTATATTCACTTTACCTTAAACTTACTCATAATAGAAACAAAAATACCTTCAACATGCCCACCCAAGTATTACCGTCCATTGTTTTGATCAGTTAGACTCGGATGTCTCAGACTACCTTTTTAGAAGATCTTTTTTTAACTAAAACAAACTGACAGAGAAAAGGAAAAAATGTTTCTCACAGCACTAAGACTCTTCAAGGTGTTTTGATGGGGATCATGCAATTCCTCAGAAAAAATACGTTTATGAAAATAATATGAAATTATTTAATACTATGACACTGGGGTTTTGAACATTTATTCCCCACTCCTACAAGTTGATCCCACAAGAGAACCCCTGCACCCATGTGGAGCTCCTCACTGACGTCAGTAAGATTTTGCATAAGTGTAAGCGTCTCCTTATATGGATCAGTTTGCAGATTCAGGGCCTTGCATGGCCCAGACCTTGGTTATAAAATCTCAGAATTGTTATAAATCAATAAAGGAAAGATAATTTGAGCCATTTTTGAAGATCATTAAAACATTCTTCTCCTTTTGTCAAATGTCAATACTTCCTTTCCCTTCAGTAACTGGGAAAGAAAGGGTCATAACTGGAGCATGGACAAAAAAGAAGATATATTTACATACAGAATGGTTTTTTGTGTGTGTGTTTAGATCTATGCAGGTGCACAGAAAAAAGTTGTTGAAGCTTAAATCTGAGCTTTTAACATCTGATTCTCCTTTAAAAGCTTAGAGGGGAAGAAGTTTGTCTCGTCTGATTTTGATGAAGCTAAAGTTTTTTTTAGGTCATGTCTAAATAATGTGAATGAAAGGCAGAGTGATGAGGGTCTACATGGTTCAGAGGACAATCTTGTGTCAGAGTCTATTCTTTCTGACATTCAGTAAAATGTTGCAAAATACTGTGAAATTGCATTGCATTCACCTTATAACCTCCTGCCTCTCTCATATATTCTTACTAATTTTCAGCATATTTGGAAGCTGTCATTTTTACTGATATAGGCTCCAAGGTGACATAAGGATTTATATCTGAACTTTGTATTTTAGTATTAGTCACTAATCAATAAGATTGTAACTGAAAATGATAAAAACATCTTAAACATACAAAAGTTTGAAACTGTCAGATAAGGTGGGTATTTAATTAGTTCTCATTCATTTATTATTTGTAAATTTAAATAACATAAAAACTCTTAAGATATGCCTGAGTTCCATAAAAACTCTAATACACAGACGCTCTTCACCTACTGATTTAAATAAAGTGAAAGTTTCATGTTCTATTCTAAAAGAAGGTTTTGTTAATCTAAAAGAAAAGATTACATGCATGTTATATTAAACTTTAATTTGAACCATAGTTCAATTTTCTACTGCAGGTATTTTCAGGAACGCATAACAACTCAATCTTTGCTAGTTCTATAGAACGGCATATTATAATTAACATTCAATGTTTAGAAATAGTTTAGACTTGGAGGTGTTCTGTGTTCTTGAAGATACTTGCAAGGCAAGGTTATATTTATATATATATAAAAACTTCAAGCACATGAAAAACATAGGGCTTGATTCACCATTAATTATTCCAGCTTTCTGCCTTTGCAACTCCATTGAAATAATTTATTAGGACTTTCAAAAAGCCTCTGACAAAGTCCCTCACAAAAAGCAATTAAGGAAACAGAAGTTATCATGGGGTGAAGGATAAAGTGCAGTTATGGATAAGAAACTGGTTAAGTGACTGAAAATTAAGATTAGGAATAATAAATGGTGAATTTTCAATATAACTAAAGGTTAGTAGCAGGGAGCCCCAAGATTCCATAGGAGGCCAGTGTTGTTTAATATACTAAGTAATGATCTGGAAAAGAGGGGCAAAATGTGCAGAAGAGACACAATTATTTAGATTAGTCAAGGTCAAAGACTAAGTGAATGAGCAACATGGTGGCAGTTGAAATTTATTGTGGACAAATGCAAGGCAATGATGTGATGCCTTGCTCAGGTCTCCCAGAACTCTGAGCCACTGTGCTACCACTCTGCCTCAGCAAACGTGAGCTTCGCTGTTGCCAAGCTGTATCTCATCTCCCTGACACACCAGCTTGTCTGCCATACCAGCAAACTCCTCAGGACTCAGCCAGTCCAAACCTTGCCTTGCAGGTAACAATCAGTGCACACCAGTTCCTGAGTTCCTTAGCAGATGTGTCTCTCCAGTCCCTCTCACTGGATACTCACAGAAGTTACTAAGTTCAGTGCCTTCAAGAGGACAGAGAATACACATAAGCCTATTAAATTAGCTGAAGACCCACACTGCACTTCAGTATAACAGCACTGGAATTGTTTTATAATAAAACAAGCATAAGTTTATTAACAAAAAACGTGGATTTAAGTGATTTCAAGTAAGAGTGAAAGACATGAAAGGTTATAAACAAAACAAACAAAACCTGCTGTCTGGTGACTAAAACTTAACAGCAAATTATAATCTTTGTTAAAGCAGATGTCTCACCTGTAGTAACTTTCCAGAGATGTCAACCTCCTTGGCTGAAGGATCGACCTTCCTTAGATTTCAAGAGACTTTGTGTGTCCTTCAAGTGATGGATGCCAAAATGGCTTTCTGTTTCTGCTTATATTTCCCAAAGTCCATTGTCCCTGTTTGAAGAGCCAGGAAGGTTCCTGGGGTACAGGCTCCATCCCCTGTCACGCTCAGTAAATGATCATCTCTCCCACTTGCTAAGTTGATGACTTTGCTTACCTTATATGTAAATATACTTCCATTGTTTTCTGCCTTGCCATGCTCAATTTACAATGGAAATGCAGGCAGGCATTCCTGACATTGTCTATAGATGTAGTGCAGTGGGGTGAGCTGGGTCCACAGGGTCTCCTTAAACCACTTATTGCCAGTGGAGAGTCTTAGTCTCCTTAACCCCTCATGGCCAGTGTGGGGCAGAGAGGTCCCATCAAGCTGTGACAACTCAGGAAAAAGGTCTGGGCAGGAAAAAGAACTTTGGACAGGTCAGTGAAGACCCTGGCTTAGTGTGCAGCAGTAATCAAAAAAGTGAACAAATGTCAGGATGCGCAAGAAAGGGATAGAGCAGTGGTCCCCAACCTTTTTGTCTGGCAAGCGCCAGACGAAGGACCATGGCGGCAATCGAGCATCAGCCAAAATGCTGCCGAATTTCGGCGGCATGTCGGTGGCAAGCGGTGTCATCGAGAGGTGTCGTCGCCGAAATGCCGCCGAATTTTGGCGGCATTTTGGTGGATGCTCGACCGCCAGCCAGGACTTGGAAGCATTTAGATGCCCCCATGGGTGCCATGGCGCCCGCGGGCACCGCGTTGGGGACCCCTGGGATAGAGAATAATACTGAAAATCTTACAGTTCCATTATGTAAATCAGAGGTACCTTCTGACCTAAAACATTGTGTTCATTTCTGGTTACCATCTCACAAAAAAGATATAGTAAAATAGGCGTTCAGACATCATATGAAAGCTGTTATGTGTTTCTTGTCACTGAAGAGATATTGAAGAGACCAAGGCTATTTACTTTAAAGAGGAAACATGATAAAATTATATAAAATATTGAATGGCCTTGAAAAGGCAGGTCAAGCACTCTTAGTCTCCCTTTTATATAATGCAAGAACCAAAGGATATTCAATGAAATTGAAAGTTTAAAAGCAGGATTCAAAAAAGGGATGTAAAACTTCAGAGCATAAGACGACTTTTAATTGAGAGGTGGAGGAGTAGGAGGAAATCTTCCTTGTTGGCAGGTTGCTTCATAACCACCTACCCTAGATGGATAACTGCTCTGATCTTATATGGCAGTTCTTACATTCACTCACCAGCGCTGCAAATCTAGCTCTTTCACAGCCATTAAACTGACTAAAAATAAATGAAAATAAAAAGGAACAGTACTAAGATTAGCAAATTAAGTTACAGTAATCAAAGTGAGAGATAATGAACATATGCATAAGCTTCAGCGCCTATTCCAGGGAGCATAGAATGCAACTTTGTGATATTAGTAAAATAGAAATATATGGTTTTGATTGTTATGCATTTCAAAAGAGCTGGGTCAAATTGTTGGCATCCTTTTGTCTGTGAGAGACTGTGGGAATTGCAGCCTAAGATGTAGATGGTTTGCAATGTCTCACGTGACTGAATAGTCCAATCTGAGATTTGCATGATCTTTGGCAGTTATTGCAAATGTATGTATCTTGGTTTTGGAGCTGCTGTTTCCTACAGTCTCTTTTCTTTTCAAGCTATAGGAGCCAGCTCCTGTCATAGATTTTGAAACCCCTATGGTGACGGTGGTGCCACTTGTCACAAATGTAATTCTGAAATTCTAAGTTTTAAGTGCAGGCCAAATGGAACAGCTATTGAGAGAAATTGCAAGTTGCCGTTTGACTTTGCAAGGCATAAAAAAACAACAATTGTAGAAATTCAGCTTTAGGAAGCTTGCAAATATCGAAGGCTGGATGGCACTTGGAAATCCTAGCTGTGAGAGAGCTATTGAGGAATCCACTAAGAATGGAAAAAATACCATGTTTGAATAGCACCAGCAGCAGGAACACATGGTACTATAGGCACAGGCCCACCTGGCACCATCCATAGAGGTAAATATTGTGGTTGGCATGAAAAAGGAACTGTTTATCTTACAATGATATTCACATTATTACAATAAATTGCAATACTAGATACACTGACACCTTTGCAATACAGTGAAGAATTCTTGTGCAAGTTAAGGTACAGTACGTCTACACTTATGTTGGTGTGTAGAGTACAGGCATTGCACACCCAGCTAGCATGGCGTATAAATAGCAGTGTACATGGTGAGGCACAGGTTAGGTGCGTACAGTAGAGTGCCCTACACACCTGAACCCTAGGGTGTATATACCCTACATGTCTCTCTATTACCCAAGCAGTGCCTCCCATGTCTACACCGCTGTTTTTAGCGGTGTTGTGTCCCACTGCTCCTCTGCTGCTGGAGCTTTTCCCTGCTGCAGCAAAAGGCTCCAGCTGTCTGGAAGTTCTAGCACGGGGGATGGGGAAGGCTCCGACAGCTCCCTGCTTCTGGAGCTTTTCCACCCTGCCTTTGTTTTGTCAGAGCCTTTCCTCACCCTACCTGCCGCCTCAAGTGTAGACAAGGTCTAAGAGAGAACTAATAATCCCAGGTGCAGTATAGTCAAGAAGCTGCAACACAGTGAAATTCAGGAGACTGACAAAATGTGATTTCTTAAGCGTGATAGATGCTCTTTTAATAAGGATTGTTGAGTATTATTGAAAAAGCTAAATGGAAGCACAGAAAAGATTAAATTCATAGTTACCGGTAAGTATCCAAAATTAATTTTTGTTTTAAATACCACTACTTTTATTTCTTCTTAAATATCAGTGCTAATTAAAAATGTTTAACACTGGTACTCGTGTGACGTGCAGCAATGTGGTCTGTTTTGTACTGCTGTAGAGTTGAGTATTTTTGCTAAAGATGAAGTTTCCTATTTTGAGCGTGTAAGACTGCAATGAGAAACGATAGTTTATTTTTTTTTAAACAGATACAACTGCAAATGTAAAGTAGAATAGGAACCATGGCTGCGTGCTTTGGTTTAATGTGATGTGATAAAAGCGTTACCCCTCAGAACATCTCCTAAATAGTGTTGATGTCCATCAAAGTATCTCCATTGCAACGACTTCCTCTACTATGGTCTTAACACCAGTGTTTACATAACAGGAGTTTGGTAGTCATTGCCTATATCCAGTACAAGTAGATGTGGAAAGATTACTGACATTTAACTGATAATCTAAACATTCATTTCATCATGCACACAGAAACTGATAAAATATTTCTATCAATAATAATTGAAATGTACAGACCACCAGTGTAGGAAAAATGCTGTTTGAGAATGAATTGGAATTTGATTTAGGGATATTTACTTTGTATATTTTAATGTGATATTGACAGTTTGTGTTTTGGTGGTTATAAAGCTTTAACTCTTTGAATATCAACATCCACTGTCATTAAATAATTCTGACACCTCTCCCATAATTTCCTACAACTATGAAAATGTAAACCAATGCAAATTGAAAAATGCTTAAAATCCATACTTTTGTGCAACTGTGAAGATTAAAATAGATAAAAATATAAAAAATACTGAAAAATGCACACCAATATTATCCATTGAAATTATAAAAAAATCAAATTCTCCCAAGCTTAAATACAAGTTAGATTGCTAAGCTAGAGAGAGAGAGAGAGAGAGAAAGAGAAAAGAAAGGGTAATGAAAAATAGCTAGAGGATTCACATTCAAGGCCACTTCTCTATTTGACATATACACACTGTAGTCAGTTGCTGGGGTTTGAGAGGCAGCAGGAAGTTGTGTGTTTCTGTACTTAGGAAGGCATTGCATCCACTTGAGCTGTCTCTCAAAAACATACTTTTAACATCAGTGTCACTTTGTGATTTTCCTGATGTCAGATCTAGCAGTATGACTGTGCTTTTGAGTGACAATTCAGCAATGGAAACATTCCAACATCCATCCTAATTTCTAAAACTCTGTGGGTTTTTTTTACACTTGATGTGATTGACCACATAATCCAGGAAGAAAGATTATGGAAGTGGGAATGATTAATGAGTTGATGAAATAAGATTTGGTTTAGTCAAATATCTGGCACCAAATGCACATATGAACATGGACTATGGGGTTTAATTTTATACTTCATTCTGTTGACAAGATTTACATCTGAACACTTGCTGTTGTATGTATATGACAAATGTTCCATCTTTTAATTGTGTTTTAGCCTTTTTGTTATACATGTACTATGAGCCACTGCCATGCAAACATGAGAGTGTGGAGGAGGGAAAGAAAAACAAATTGCAGGTCAGCTGTAAATCATATTGGCAGGTTGGAGCCCAAGGAGGAATGTACTGAAAAAACACTTCTAATTTAATGGTGTATTTTAATGTGATCAGATGCCCAAGTCAGACACAAAAGGTGAAATCTGCATCCAGTTGCAGTCAGTGGGAATCTTACAGTTCACTTCAGTAGGGTCATGATTTTGCCCTGAGTGTTTGACTGTTTTACAATGTAATAACTCAAAATATGTTTGAGTGGTAGCCGTGTTAGTCTGTATCAGCAAAAATGAGGAGTCCTTGTGGCACCTTAGAGACTAATACATTTATTTGAGCATAAGCTTTCATGGGCCAACACCCACTTCAGCAGATGCATGGAGTGAAAAATACAGTAAGCAGAATATGTATTATAGCACATGAAAAGGTGGGAGTTGCCTTAACAAGTAGGGGAGGGGTCAGTGCTAACGAGCCTATTCAATTAAGGTGGAAGTGGCCTATTCAATTTTTCTGTGGTATGAATTCTTCATATAATAGTATGTACCAGCCTAATTGGTGTTTAGATACCATAGTGATAGACCTCTTTGAAACACCTACGGGAGCTAATTAAGATAAAGTGTCATTAAGTCTGATCTACTTTCATCATGTATTACAGTACGTCAGCCCCTATCCCAAGTTTCTATTGTACTTGCAGCACCTAATGTATTGTGTAATATTAAGGTATTGGGGGAGATAAATCTCATTGTAACACCACTTTTGTTAGATCATCTTCCTTAGGAGCCCAGTGTTGAGTGGTTTTAAATAATTGTTAAATGACCCAAGCACGCGCCCATTGAAGTGAGTAGCAAAGCTCCCATCAACTTCAGAGTTGCAGGATCAGGGTCACAATAAGTTTCTGCGGGGCATAAACTATACTAAATTTGATGGCTACAGCATTTTCTTTTTTCTTACGTTTTTTAGCAGTGTAAACCATCAAAACAAAATTTGAGTGATTTGTTCAGCATTAAACATATTACTATAATTCCAAAGACAAAGTACTGCCATATACTATAGATACTCTTGGGGTTTTTTTGGTTGTTATAATTGTACAGGCACATAATGCATATTTTAAAATGTTTATTCGATTTACATAACTTACTGCTTTTCTTAGTATATTTGTATTTCTTTGATCTTCTACAAATTCTCCTCTATGTTCTTCTGATTAAATAATAAGTCTGGGAACTTATGTAGGATAGTAAGTAAATATTTTATCATTTAGAATTTTGAAGACCTCATCATATTTTGAATTTTTTTATTATTATTCTTCAACACCACACAGTGGATGCAGTTAAGAAAGGATGTTTACTGCAATGCAGCATTTACTTTTACTTAGGTATTTGCAGTGTTTCCTATATTTAGAATGGTAATATTGCAAATGCTATGGAAAATATCTACTTTATATAGTAAATATCCAGTTTTTAATGACTCATGGCATAGCTGGTACTTTATAAGTTATACAGTGTGAGAAGTCATGGCTCCTGCTTGAGAAACTTATGCCAAGATTTTTAAAAGTGACTACTAATTGTAAATTCCTCAAATTTGGGAACCCAACCTGAGATATTTTAAAAGAACCTGATTCTCTAGACTCTTCAATATTTTGTATACTTTTGTCATGTTTCTTCTCAGTGAGGTGCTAATTCAAATATCCAGGGATGAAAATTTAGATATCAACAATGTTGACTATTTCACCTCTTCTGTAAGAAAGCAAGACCACACTGTGCCATCTCATTTTTATGCTGTGAAGGGGTAGAGTTTAGCAGATACTACCACTAACCTTTTCCTTAATCAAGAAGCCAGTCTATGAAGCTTAGCAGAGCCCTGGACATATCAAGCTCCACTGAGGTGAGCCAAGCTCAAAGAGCCCCGTGAAGCTTAGATAACAGGGACAATCCTATTTTAATCATCTGCACAATCTTTTGTGAGCAGCATCTCATTTTGGTGACTCACATGGGCAGAGCTTGGAAGAGTACCACCACCTTCTTTTCCACAGTTGAACCCCCTAGTGAATAAGCCACCCCCCTGAGTGACGTAAGTTACACTGATCTAAGCGCCAGTGTGGACAGTGCTGTGTCAATGGGAGAGTGTCTCCCGCCGACATAGCTACCACTTCTCATGGAGGTGGATTTATTATGCCGAGAGGTGAGCTCTCACACATCGGCATAGAGCATCTTCGCCAGATGCACTACAGTGGCACAGCTGCAAAACTGTAGCACTTCCAGTGTAGACCTGCCTTAAGTCTATTGAACTTGTACCAGAGATGTAGATACCAGCATAAATGAAGGCAGTGTGTATAGCAGTGGTGTAGCCGAGGGAAAACTGAGTTTACACATTCTCGTTTGGGTTACCCATTTTTTTTTTCCTTTCAACTACACCAGTGGTGTCTAGTAGTGAGGAACAAAATTCAAATAAATTCTCAACTTCAGTTCACTTTTGATAAGCATCCAGGAGTCCAGACTGAACAGAAATAAATACTTCATAGTTTATTTTTATTTATTTCATCACTTCCTTTCATGGCTACAGTAAGATGTGACGAGAGATGTGACAATAACATGCATCTAAAAAAACTCTTTTTGATCCTCAAAAGATTGTTTCTTGTTTACTGAGACATTAGTCCAGCCACCTGGGCATCCTGTTCCACTTGCATGAACAGACTGGCCAGGGGATCAGTAAGAAACTCCAGTTTTTGACACATTTTTATAAGAAGCTTTTACAATTCATTGCACAATAAACCTACCTGGTGGCCAATAAATATGTAGAAAATAAGTTTATAGATTCATAGATTCATAGACTCTAGAACTGGAAGGGACCTCGAGAGGTCATCGAGTCCAGTCCCCTGCCCTCATGGCAGAACCAAATACTGTCTAGACCATCCCTGATAGACATTTATCTAACCTACTCTTAAATATATGTTCTCTCTCCCAAACAGCTTACAGTCTGAATAAGAAACCATCTTCTCTTAACTCAAACCAGCCTGCTTAGAAATGTGAGATGTAAGCTTGACACACAAAATGCCCATTAAAGATAAGGGAAAAGAGGTCTTTTCATCCCACAACAGTTTTAGCTAGAAATGGATCCAAACCATAACATTTGGATAGAGATTTAGAAGGTTGAACCTCTCTCAAAATGTTGGGGTGTTTCAAAACTGTGATCTTGGTTCAGGTCATTATAGAGATGGCAGGACATTTAGATTCTGGTTCAGGTTCTGAGTCATCCTTAAAGTTTGGGAAGTATTTGGATCAAGGATTTTAGTTCAGGTCTGATTCTAAGTTAATCATCTTTTCTGAGTGGGGCAAGAATTCCTTTCAGCACCACTGATCTGCCTGTTTGGGAATCTCTTCTTTTCTGAAAAAACAGGATATGAAAACTTCTGAAGAGCTGGTCAATGGCTGCAGGGTCTTGGAAGGAAAGTGTTTTCTGGGTGCTAGAGGAAGAGATTATAGTTATAGTCCCTTCCCAGATATTATCCTGCTGCTATCAGAGCTCAGATCTCTGGATTGATGTTTGTTAGCAAGGGAAGGAAATTGTATCCTTATCTGTAAACTGAGTTTCTCCTAGCTGGCTACACCCATCTGGATCCTCATCCTGTTGGTCTATTTATTTGTTAAAATAGCCTCCTGCTGGGTTTTGTTGGGGCTATTGTTGCCTGATAAAATTAATGGTTGTTTGAAAGTCTGTGGCTATTATAAAGAGCAACAAAGTCAGCAATTCCTATACTCTTCTCACCTAGAGCTGGTAAATCTGATGATTTTTGATTGTTCTCTCTGCATGTTTGTTTATGGAAGTGGATCAAGGAGCCCAGTTGCACAGATTCATGTGCCCAGCTTGGAGTAGCAGAATATGTATATTTCCCTTATTTACATGGAGCTAATTAAGTGTATCCAAAGCCCAAAGCCCAACCCGGTTTCAGGCCCTTCTCAAATCATGCAGTTCTTTTCAATTGCCTGTTGACTCTCACATCTTGACTCTTCCTCTTATGTAAATCTGGCAGCTCCTTTTCCCTCCCTCATCCCTTAGATTCCTCCTCTCCTCTCCATGTCATGGGTCCCTAGTGCAGCTTCCCCCCCCCCCCCGCACTTTCTGGCTATCATGTTATTTGGCCAACCCTGAAAGACCCTGGCTGATCGTAGTGCCGTTGTTACTACTGAACTACCACAGCTTCCCATCCCATAACTCCTGCAGCTCAACTACGTATTCCTAAGTCCACCGACCTGACACTTGAGAGATAGGTAGGATGGCCCAGGAATCAGCTTTTTTAAGGCCTGGGAACCAAACACTCCCACTGGTCATTGGCTCCCCCTGCATTTTGAAGGCACGGACTTGCCCTTTACACTGACTGCAGTTTGTTGTCTTGAGGTCCTCACCATGAATTGGAGATCCCATACTCATCGTTATTTTTTTCTTCAGAGAATAGCTGTGTGGTGATAACATTTACTAAGTGAAAGTAAACAAATCAAGGGAAGCTGTGTTTTGAAATACCATTTCCTGCAGAGAGGGATCTTGCAGAAAAAATACCATATCTTAGTTGTAGTCAGCAGTTATATATCAGCAGCTCCTGTGTGCTTAGTCCATCTAGTATGAATTATTAAAATAGTAATAATAAAAAGAAAAACACTGTTTATTGGTTGGCTGGTAGAAGGCTTCAAACCATGATTTTTAAAAAGCGACTGCACCTCTCAGGTCCTCTCTTTGTCCTTTCTTGTCTAAGGCAAAGCTTTTCTTCAATTATTAAACATGTATCATTCTCTCAGCCTGTCTTTCTCTGGTTTGTACATATATAAATCTGTGCATTGAATTTCTTTAAACTCTTCCTTTCTTGCTCAAAGGAAGAATCCTTGTTGCTAAGAATCAGTTTGTTTTTTATAGCTCTCAAAAATATTATATATAATTGGTTATTTGCTTTAGGCAAGAATGTGTGGAATTGTTTTTCCTGATTAAAAAATAACCTGCTGTCAGTCAAGGTTTTCAGAGTATTTTTGTGTTTTTATAATGTTGAAATGTTTATTTTTCTTCTTGTGCATGGTTTATGCATTTTTCAGGGATGTTTGACTTTGAAACCAAGAGCCACATAGGCACGTTTTAGGAAGCCTCAGTACTTAATTTGCCTACAAATGAACATATTCTATAATAATAATACCTTGCTCTTAGATAGCATTTTTCATCATTAAAAAAAGCACCTCACCATGTGAGTATTTATTTGTACTTTCTTCCTTCTTGATCAACAGAAATTGCTGGTGATTCAAATATGCCAGCAGCCTGCAGTTGATCAATCACATCTTTAGCCTGCATTTATGGGGAGAGCATGCTTATAGGTCACATTTTGTTGTTGTGGTTTACTTTTGGCATCCCGATATGTGATATATTGCTAAGCTTACTTTAGCTAATATTTTTCCAGGATACTTGTTCTAGAGCCACATTGTACATGAAAGTACTGCAAAGGCTTGGCATTATAGAAAAATAATTTTAAAATTATCATTTTCTACATTTGTAGCAAGTTCAGAGGAATACATTTATGAAATTTTGGTGCTTACAAAATGGCATCATGACAACAACATAGGTGTTCAACTTGTAGAGGAGGGAGTGGAATGAACTGTTCTACAGCACCCCTTGTAGCCAGTTCAAAGCCGCATTCGGTCATCCTCACATGAGAGGATGCTTGTCATGTCACTTTTTCCTGAATATGGAAGATAAGCAAAGAAAGAACATTTTGTCTCCAGGGCTCCCATTATCTCCCAGGGGAAATCTATAGTAATAACCACTTTTAAAAATAAAAGACGTTGACTTTTTCCCTTGTCTATCCCAAGAATTAGAAGAAAAGACGATCTGTTATCTTTCAAAATGAGGTCTCTTTTGGGGCGGGGGAGAGGGGGGAAAAAGGGGGGGGGAGAGCCAGAAGTAAACACAGGATAATTTTAATATATTTTTGAATGATCTCTTCTGCAAAAAATACCCAAATGGAGGTGTTCTTTAAGTTGAAAACATCACCCCAGACATGGAACAAGCCAAAGAATCTATACTCAGCAGCTTGTGCCTCCAGATTTTTTAGTTAAGCATATTTAAGACAATTTAAAGGGAGACCTGTTCTTGTTTTTGCCTTATTAGAGGCATCAAACGAGATACAAACTGCTCTGAGCAAGGGCTTTCCAGAGGTCACGGCCTCCGGCTCTTATTTTGGTTGTCAGTCCTTTTTTTTTTTCCTTGGAGCTTTCCTTCCTTCCTTCCTTTGGTAAATTGCATGTCAAGCTTCGCTGACGAGGACTAGGAGTACGTGCTCGCTGGTGTGTTGAAGTGTTGGTAATGGGACATTTATTTGAGATGCGAACAGTTCAGTGTAGAAATCTTTGCAGACTACTTCCATCCCTGTCCCGTCAATTACTGCTTTTCCATCCTTGTTCTTCAGCGCCGTTATTGTCAACCTGTACAATGTCAGTTCCCGTTTGCATTTTTTGAGGCTTCTGTGATCTTCAGCTGTCTTTAAGAGCCTTTCGTTTCGGTACTTCCTTTAGTCGTTTTATCAGCTTGCAGAGGAGGGAGTACTCAAGTTTGTCGCCATCATTTTGCAAAATCCTACCTCAGTGCCTCAAAGTGGGGCAGCGGTGACCCTGGCTTGTCTGACAGTGATGATAGCAGAGTATATTCTTCAGTAGGTCTTACCATGCTATTAAGGTGTCAGACTGCCAACCCAGAGAGGAGACAGTTGTCCTTCTTGAGGTTGGGTGCTAGCTACGTTGAGGAGGTAAACGTGCCACAGACAGCATAGCCAGTGGATGGCTGAAGAAATGGCTAAAACAACACAAATAAATAGGTCCCAGTTCCTTGCATGTCCCTCGATCCATTATATGGCGGTGGTGTGGAGTTCGATTGACAAGAAGCAGCTAAGAATCTCAAGGACTGCCCTCTCTGTACCTACAACTGCAGGACACTGACGAGGGATGACTCAATCAACCTTCTAATGGAGGAGAAGGCAAGGACAGCCTGCAATGTCCTTGGTCTCTGTGAAACGTGACGAAGAAAGGAAATGGAAGTGAAGTGGAGAGACGGAAGCAGCATCATGTTGGGAAAAGGAGAAGGCGCAAGAACTGTTGGAGGAATTGGTTTGTCATCAAGGAATGGTCTTCAAAAATCATCTCCTGCAAGTTCAACTCCTTATGATCAGAGTGCTGTACCGCCAACTGAACAAGAATAGCACCCTAAAGATTATCCAAGATTATCTACACTTCCACAAGCACAAGTGAAGATGATAATGTGAAAGAATTCTATCAGGAGCTTGAGGAAACCCTCACTCAAAAATCCACATATATGATTGTGATGGGAGGGGTCAACGCCAAGGTCGGGAGAGGGAAAGAAGGGGAAAAGTTCATTGGAAGGTATGGCATCAGCGAACGGAATTCATGAGGCGAGTGACTGGCTACTCTGGCGGAGACCAAAGAAATGTACATTGGTAACACCTGATTTAAGAAAAAGGCCAAGAGAAAGTGGACATAGATAGTGCCCAGTGTGAAGAACAAGAACTAGATGGACTATATTCTGATCAATAAGCGGCACATCGTACAAGACATTTCAGTAGTGCCATTGTTCAACACTGTTAGTGACCATCGCTTGCTCAGAGCGAGGTTCAACTTCAACATAAAGGTGGAAAAGAAAGCACTGCAAATGGCAAATCAGAGACAGCGGCTGAAAATACTTGACAAGGCAATCCTGAAAGCGAACATTTCCAAGGAAGACTGGAATCTAATAGATAATTGCATTTACTGTAATGCTGTATAAAATGATTTATTTCATGTTCTGTTCATTTTGAGAACTTAATGTCCTATATTGTATTAGTTTAATTTCCATACTGCTTATCTAATTTTTTCAAACCAATTATTCTCCTTTGATATGTTTACATGACTTGATTTAAAATTTATCTAAGGGCAGAAGTCGGCCCTAAAAACAAATCACTATACTTTTGCACCACACTATGAAAGGGTGATTAAAATAACACATCTGGCTAGTTCTACAGCTAAGCCTAGAGTAGGAATCATTAAAATCAATGTCCTAGCAAGATTCTCCCAACACACTTGTGCTGCTCTCTTGATATGTTTCCAATTTAATTTGGGAAATGAAAAATAAGAGTAGAATCAAACTCAAGCTTCTGCAGGACAGCAAAGAAATCAGGGGAATACCTTTCCCAACCTTCATCAAATATTATCAAGTGACTTATCCAAAATATCTAATGTATTAGACTCCAGATACCATGTGTGCCCCCAGATACACATGGAAAAATTATCCCTTTTGCCTGCTATACTGAAAAGAATACACCATTTGGTTATCATGAAGCTCAAAGCATGGGTCTGTGATAAGGTATACTAGTAATTTGAGGCCTGGGAAAGTCTGGAAGGTGGCTAGGTCAGGAAGCTCTGAAATTTCATGCTAGGATTCTATGCAGGGATTAACCAGAAGATGCTAGAAATAGGTTGGACCCATTTTCCCAGGAAATCAAACTGGATCAGCTGGCAGCTGAAGGTTGGGAGCTGCTGAACAGCCAAAGAGCCATGGTGAAGGACTTCAGCTAATGGAATTTTGTGAGATTGTTTAAAACCTTTTTGGGCATTTCCCATGTCTTTTCCTTGAAGGAAGATGAAACCAAGAGACTTAGTTTAGTTGAAGCTTGTTTGTAATTTTACCCTATATCTACCCTAAAGAAAGAGTCAACTAAAGGGCAGGGGATTCGGAATACTGTTTCCCCTTTGTTCTGCTTAACCTTGAGTGAAGACCAACTCGAACTTTTGATTTATCACTTTTCCCTAAAGATAAATTTTGCAACCAACTTCAGGGCAAAATTTTAAAATATTTTTTTCTTTATTTTCCTTATTGATTTACCTGGGTGTCTTATAGCCACAAGACTACTTGCCCACACTGTCAAAACCACACACAAACACACACTCAAAAAAACCAATCCTTGACTATTTGAAAACACAGTAGAGAAATTGGATGTTGCAACTTGTCTGTGTTGGGTCTAGTAAATATTTCTGATATCCCAGACATCATCCCTGATTTCGTCCAGGATCCCATAGTTAGTTCATAGCAGAATATACTGCTTTTTAAAAAAAATAATAATAAAGATTTACAAAACTAATTCACAATGATATTCTAAATAATTCATTTTTGATGGATGGTAACATGAAACTGAATTCACAGAATGTAAAACCAGAGTATTTACATTATCAGTAATAATACCTAACTTTTACATAGCACTTTTCAGCCATAGATTTCAAAGCATTTTATAAAGGAGATTAGTATCTTTATCCTCATTTTACA
This sequence comes from Mauremys mutica, assembly GCF_020497125.1. Lineage (NCBI taxonomy): Eukaryota > Metazoa > Chordata > Testudines > Geoemydidae > Mauremys > Mauremys mutica. The sequence continues at coordinate 211,542,666 of NC_059073.1, forward strand.
GATGCACAGACTGAGACACAGGAAGATGAAGTGGCTTTCCCAAGGTCACCCAGCAGGCCATTGGCCAAGCTAGGAACAGAACCCAGATCTCCTGAGTCCACTGTATTTACATTACATTAACAATATTAACACTAACAACAGTTACATTTTCTGATGATAATGTCATGTCATATATTGCAAACCAGACAAACCTCTGCAAAGGAACAGGAAAATATCTACACTTTCACTCAGCATAGTCTCTTTAAGGTGGTGAAAGTGTCTGCTGTATTGCTATAATAGCACAAGTACTTAAACAGAAGACCCAAGACTCATTCCATGTAAATACAGTACTTCAGAGTCTCAAACCCCCAACACTAGCATTAACTGCATTAACCTAATTCTAAAGCATTTTATTATAGGAATGTTTCTACTATTTTAATTGCTTACTGACATTATATATGAAAGGAATATATAATAATGAGGTGTAAGGAGATCTGAGAAGACAAGTGCTAATAATGTGAAAAGCTAAGAATTTGGCAAGTTAAATAAAGAAATAAAGATTTTTTGCCTGAATGCTTCAACTGTACAGGTCTGTCACATCTTACGCTGGGGTTACGTTCCGCAGTCAGCGCATAAAGCGAAAATCGTGTATAGTCAAAATTACATTGAGTGTAATGGCGGGTGGAATCGCCCGCACTATAGGTACAGTATTAAAATTGTTATTTTTCTCTTTTTTTTGTTTTTGTTTTTGCCGACCGCATTAAGCTGAAATCACGCATGTTAAATGCGCATAAGATGCAACAGACCTGTACTGTTACTTTTATGCAGCTTTCCTAAGTATGTGCATGTCATATTAGTTAGTAATCCTTGCAAATGACAGCAGGGAAACCAACAGGCATAAGGAATCTCTGAAGTTTTCCTTGGTGGAGAATTACCTCCAAATGTTTTGTTGGGGAGGGGAATTCACCATTTCCTTAGAAGAGGATGCAGAGCTGGACCACAAACTCAGCAGGACACTAAGGAGCTAGAAGGATACCAAGACTATGTGTGTAGAGGCTTCCTGACTTTGTGCACACCGAGGCTCCTTCCTTGTGCCTTGGAAGTATGGTTCCAACAGAGTCTCACTGACAAAGACTGCCCTGCTGGTGGTTACGCCAGAGACTATCCCCAAAAGGGATCTCCATCACAGAAAGGGCTATTGAAAATTCAGCTGGGTTCAGAGAAGAATAATGCACAACTGGGTGTGCTCACTATAGGCCACCTGCCTCTTCCTATTTGTGTATTCCTGGACTCAAAAGAGCCTCTGTGGAGTCCGTACAATGCCAGTGGGAGAACGGATACTCCCATGTAGGTAGCTGAGACCCCCTGACTTTCTTCTCCAGTAGGGAAGGGATGGTGCATGCAGAGGATCTCTTTCTTGCGTGGATCTGAGGGAACAATCAGTCCCAGTTAGTGCTAATATTATGTATATTCCCTTTCTGTGCAGATTATGGTGCCTGCTACAGCTGAAATGCACAAATAATATATAAGCTAAGTGCTCATGATAAATCTCGCTATAAAGTGGCTCGTCTACAAAGAGGCGATAAGCCCTGTTATTATTGCTAGTGGAATTTCTCCTTTAGCAAAAGTGGTTGAAGACAGGTGTGTTTGGAGCAGCAGGTCCAAACATCTGTGGCTAGGTTAACTATTCCGTATATGAAGCCATGGATTCATTGCAAGCAGAATCTTGTATATATCCTGCCAACAATAATGGAGATGCACATTCCTGATGCATATACTTCCTTTTTTTTCAGGCACACAGAAATGTAGGTTGAGATTAGGAGTTTCAGCCTTCCTTCAAAATCACTGGGAGGCACATGCATAAAACATGTGCATGACTTTGAAAATTTGCCTCTTAACGTTATCTGAAGTTTAATGTACTGAACACCCATCTCATTCGAAAACACATTCTGGATGAATTTAGTTAAATGTAATGTGGTGTAACGCCATGAATGGACCCTAATTTGCATGAGTTTATTATTAGATACCTTTGGATACTACTGACCTGATTTTCTGTACCATTTTAAACTGATAGAACTTCAATGAGAGTTCAGTGTAGTAATGGTAGGTACATTGATGCAAAATCAGTGTAAACAGAATAGGGAACCTGGCACTAGAAGTTCCGTAATTACAGTCTGAAAAATCACCAAATATGGTCAGTTTCTATCAGTGTGATGTTAAAGTCCAGGCTAATCTGATAACGCAGTTATTCTTATGTGCAGATTTTTTGGACTAGTGTTTGATGCTGACTGTCTTGTATTACAATTTTTAGAGTTCCGCCAGAAATGTGTAGTTTAACAGTAAGGTTTTAGGCTCATTTTTATTTCTAGCTTTATGTACGGTAAAGAACATTTTGTAATTAATAACCAGAGTGTTCATACGGGCAGTAATTCTGGTTCTGTAATAGTGATTTTTAGGAATTTTGTAAAGGTAAAGGCAAAGCCATAACATTTCCACAACCCTTGAAAAGTAGTGAAATCTAATTTAGGAAAGAAAACAACTCCATTTCTGGTCTTCTTTCTTTTTCCAGCCCCAGTGGAGATCGCCCCATGGGAGCTATTTAGCAGATGCTCAAAGACCTACTACCCATAAAAAACCATGAATCTAGGAAATAAACCTCTTGCTTTAAATTGAGGTTTTAAAACCCTCTTCTTCTGTATTTGGTTGAACACTTAATATACATATTTTCTTATTTTAGGCTGCTCATTCAGCAGAGCAAAACGTATAAATATTAAAAGCCAAAACTGAGCATTCAAAAATAAGAAACAAAGTATCCTTTCTGTGTGAAATAAACCAAGTGGCAAGGGAAAGTCAGGGGTGGCATGAAGCATATAGAAATCTTTTTTTGAACTGTACATAGATTTATTGTTCGAATACCAGAGTTTTTATGAGTGCTACTAAAATATATTTAATATAACTGGTAAACATGCTACAAAAGTCTGTGCAATGATGCAGAAGCCTGGAAATTGAATCTTCCTTAGCCTTAAGTACATTTCTACAGTATGGTAACTTTATGTATTTTCTGTGGGTTTTGTTATAAAATTGTTTGCATTTCATATGTATAGTGTTTTACAGCAAATTCAAAGGCAAGTTAAGCAAGTACAATTGTTGCCGTTAAAAAAGGCAGCCGACCCCTTTTCCCCTATACTTTTAAATGAAAGGACTGTGGAAAGTGTGTGGTATCTCTTGACAAATGTGGAAGTTTTAATGTTGGCCATTGTAATTATACAGGCATTATTATTATTCTGCAGAAGCATTTTGGGCAGCATGGAACTCGTTAAGCTGTTGGAAACTTTGGGTCACTCTGTGGTTATTTGTAGGGAACCAGGAATGTGTTGCAGGGATGTGGATGTAATCTCAAGAGGATGGGAGAGTTTGGAGGGCCAAACCAAGTTATTGCTTTGATAGAGTGGAAATTCAGAATGCAGGATGGAATGCAGTTCACTGCATTCCCTGACACTGAGTGACCTTACTGTTAGAGCTGGGCAAAAAATATTGTTCATGTCCCACAAATATTTTTGAGATGTCTGAATTTTTTTTTCCTGTTCCCCATCAGGATAAAACCAAGAACTTTCAAAGTTTTTGAAGAAAAGAGAGAGAGACCCCAGAATAGCCAACAGCCTGGTGGTTAATGCACTCACCGAGGATACAGGAGACAGGTTCAAATTTTCTGCTCTGCCTGATTTGAAGCACGGATTTGAAGCCAGCTCTCCCCCATTCCAGAGTGCCCTGACCACCATGTTAGCTGTTCTGGGGCAGTGGTGGGCTCTCTCAATCTCACCTGTTGGAGCTATTCAACTTTGTATACATAATTAACTATTCGTTGGTGCAGGGGCTTATACCAGACTAGGCTACGTCACAGGGGAGGGACCCCGGGACCATAGGCATTCTCTCTCACTGTCTGATTTGGAGCAGGGACTTGAACCCAGGTCTCCTACCGCACAAGACTGTGACCTAACCACCAGGACATTGATGGTCTCTCTCTGGTTTTGCCCCGCCATTCCATGCTGCACCTGAGAAACCTTTCCTAGCAAAAGTTTTGTCAAGCCAGATGCATTCTCATGAAAAGTTTCAATTTTGACAAATCATCGTTTTCTGGGGAGAGAGGAAAAACCAACATCTTTCACTGAAAAATTCTGAACCTGCTCTGCTCATTAGGCTCCTCAGCTGCACAAGAGTGAGCTAGCACTGGTAGGGAATGTGGCCGGCTCCACATTTGAGCACAGAATTACAAAATGATTTGGAGAAAACTTCATTCTTTATATATATTTGTCACAGGGTGTCTGGCCCCAGTAAATGAAGTAGATCCAGCCTCCCTTGCCAGAGAAGGTGCTCCCGTTTGGCCAGTTGAGTGGTCAGGATATCACCTGAGGGCTATCCCCTGGGTCCTAGAGAGCAGAGACACCCAGTGAGTGAGTGGGTGAATCTCAGTGAGTCAGAGCAGGTGAGAGCTGGTGGGGACCAGGAGTCTGTAGAAGATCCGAGAAGGAAGCAGAAGGTGTTTCCTGGGAAAAGGCTGAAGGAAAGGAGAGCAGCAAGAGGGGTTTTCTGGCTGACTTCATCATGCCAGAGGGCAGGAGAAGCAGCCACTGAGGGAGTTGCCTTCTGGTTCTAAGCCGGAGCAAAGGATTGAAGGCAGGGGAGCAGCAGAAGAGCTTAACCGCTGACAATTTCAGGGCCAGACAGCTGGACCCAGAGGAACCTTGAGAGGGCCCGGGGGAGTGAGGGGTGCTCCCCTAGCAAGGAGGCTCCCAGGAGAGAAGCTGCGGGGGTGGGGGTTTGCTGGGAAGAGTGGAGTTGCACTCCAGCTGGAATGGCTAGTGTGGTTTTCCTGGTACAAGGACAGGAGAGGATTATGCTGGAGAGCCAGGATGTGGTGAGGGACTCCAGGGCAATATGTTGCATGTACTGTTTGGACTATGCTGGGGTAATTCTGAATGATAGTAGAAAGACTTCATTTACACAAATCATAACAGGATCACAGAAAGACTGTATTTGTATCTTCAAGGGCTATATTTATTTATTCTCAGTAATACACTGTGGATTATTTGTGGGGACTCAAAAGGAGGGAAATGGAGGGTAGGCACAATTGTCGCACTGCAGCCTGTCGAAAGGGGGCACTCCAGGCGAAGCTGCTGTACGACAGCGTTATTCCTTGTTTGTCACAAACAATAATAAAACTGCCTTTGTCAGTGCATACTGCAGTGCTGACCTGCCTCAGTGCAGTCCTCTGATGCTGCCTGCTTCTGGTGCCGTAAAAGCTGCTTCCTCAGCAAGCTGTACTGCTTACCTAACTGCACGGTCTGGGTGATGGGTCCAGGGGGATATGCTGGACTTCCACATGTCAACATGAGGAAAGTAACAACTGTTTATTGATAATGAAATTGATAATAACACAAATCTGCAGTGGCAGAGGGTTTCTAAACAAATTTTTTCTTCCCTAACTATGTATGTGCATGCATTCTCTCTCTTTATCTCTCTCTCATATATCTCAAAATCTTTCCTTATCTGCCACGTCTCTCATCCAACAAAGTGGGTATTCACCCACGAAAGATCATGCTCCAATTCGTCTGTTAGTCTATAAGGTGCCACAGGACTCTTTGCTGCTTTTACAGATCCAGACTAACTACCTCTCTGATACATATACAAAGTAATGTGGCAAAATTTGAATGACAGGGCAATGATTTCTGCTTCAAATCCTAGTGATTACATTAACCACTCAAGCTTTGCTTTGATCTCATGAGAACCCCCAAAGAATAGCTTTATAATTTACTTCCTGTTTCTTCTATATGTATCAACTTACACATATTCAAAACCCATTAGTCAAATGTGCTGCTCACGCAAACTGGGGGGCACAGAACGTATTCTGGGGAGGCGTGAGAAGACAGAGTGGAGAGTGCTGGCCACGTGCCCAACTCTGAAGGCAGTGCTGCTGGCAGCAGCAGCGCAAAAGTAAGGGTAGCATGGTATGGTATTGTCACCCTTACTTCTGCACTGCTGCTGGTGGCGATGCTGTCTTCAGAGCTGGCCAGATGGAGAACTATGTACTATATACTTAAATGGCTCCGTTTGAATTAATGCTTTACTGTTTTTAATATTTAGTGAGAGTTGCATGTTGATTTTATTTTTTAATCAGTAAATGTACTTGTATGGCAGGAGGGGATGCATAAACTACTACAGACACAACAAAGTTTGAGAACCCCTGTTCTTATACAACAGGACAGCAGAAAATGAGGCTAAATATGTCTCCTTAACAATTTACAAGCTTACATAGGAAGAAGGAATTTAAAATAATATCAATATATTATTTATCATCTAATTACAGTCTGACATGTCACTCATTTCCAATTGATTATAAACACTAATCTGATGGCTGTACCAGCAACTGGGAAAAAAACCCAACTGATAGTGTCTATAAAGTGAAAAAGTGTGACTCATTCATTTGGTGAAAGTGCTTCCCCTGGCCATGAAATTGTTATCAGATTAGGTTAGAGACTAGTGCAATTAGCGTGGGATTGATGTTGGGCATGTGTGTTCACTTCTAATCTTGGTACTGGCTGAATCTATTCTCTCCCTTAGCAATTGCATTGCCTGCTGTGAATTTTTAAGAAGATGGCACGTGTTAGGCATGCTGACATTCACAGGGCCCATCAGCGGTGTAATTGGTTCAGCAACAATTAGCAGTGAGCTTCCACAACTTGGCCTTCATTACATTTATTTTATGATGTTTAATAAAAGATGCAAAGGCCTTTGGTGTACCTACACTTCCCATTACCAGGAGCATGTGTGAATGAACAAAATCCAATGTTTCCACTGGGTTGGATTTAAAAAAAAGAGAGAGATTGTATCCATGGTACATTTGTATGCAGATAGTGCTTTAAAAAATCAGTATCTCAGTAAGGTTTTAGCATAATAATTTCTGTTGTTAAGTGTACAGTACTTATCAGTCTCATAATATGAATTTACTCAGCCCTGGGCGTGATTTCTACATGCCCTTTATGGAGAGGTAGTATATAGGGTACTTCCAATCCCCAAAATGTCATAGTAAATGCTTGTTTTATATTCTTGAACCAAGCATTTATATTTGTTCTTCTCTTAACGAGTATTTGCCTTTTCTAAGATTATCTACAGGCTCCAAAATCCCCCACTCTCCAGCTGGCCAGCTCTGAAGACATCATCGCCACGAGCAGCAGTGCAGAAGTAAGGGTGACAATACCATACCATGCCACCCTTACTTTTGCGCTGCTGCTGGCAGCAGCACTGCCTTCAGAGTTGGGCACGTGGCCAGCGGCCAGCACTCTCCACTCTGTCTTCTCACGCCTCCCCAGAATACATTCTGTGCCCCCCCGTTTGTGTGTGTGTTTGCTATTGTAATCATTCAGTACAGAGAACGTTGTAATCATTCAGTACAGAGCTGCCTGAGCATAGAAGAGAGACCAAAGGAGCAGCAGAAACATGCCCAAGGTAAAGAGCTGCAGGAAGCCAGAAGGAGAGCAGTAACCATGAGCTGCTAGTGATGAATTCTGAGGAAAACGGTTGAGAGAAATGTCTAGAGCTGGGGAACCCTGCCAAGTTACAGGAAGGCTTGTCCAGTGACCCCTTGGAAGAAGGGGAGAGCCAGCATAGTCAGTGTAAGCTGGGACTATAAGCAAGGGGTTGACACTTGAGGGAGGTCCTCGGGGACAGTGGTAGTGCTCACAGTCAGAGACCTGGGGAGTGTAACACTGCAGGGAGTCCGTGGGCAGAAGACCTGAATGGAGTGCTGTGGGAGGAGCCCAGGAACAAGGACTTGGTCCTGGAAGAAAGTTCCACTGAGCAGGGTAGGACTTACAGCCAAGAAGGTCTGGGGAAGTGAAACACTGCAGAGAATCCTCTTGCGGGAGACCTGACTTGGGGCTATAGGAGAATGCTCGTGGGAGAGAAGCGGGTCTTGGAACTCTTGTGTAGAAGATGTGGAGAAGGGGGCCCTGAAACAGGGCTAGAGAAACAGCGATTGAGTGGTTAATGACTCCCTTGGGTGGGTGACCTGGGAATGGTGACATTTGAATGGGATTGAAAAGCAGCTGCTTTGTAATCGTGTTTTATTTTTGGGAGTTTGAGGAGCTGTTTTTACTATGAGGGGACTGTGGTACTTTATTTGAATAGAAGGGTTTGAATTTGTCATTGAGACAACATGCCTTTGCATAGGTGACTAAAGAAGAAACTGAGGTAGGTGCACTTGTCGTGCTGCAGCCTGCCTCTGGAGGGTACATGAGGCAGGGGCCAAATTAAGACAGGGGCCATCTAAGCCCCTGAGATCAAATATTGGCTTTTCCCTTTTCAAAAAGTTTCTGTACAATGTTATTTTCTAGCAATAAAAACAACTGGACTAAAAGACCTAGAAAAAGTTTGGATCTGCTGCCCAGTTTTGTACTACAGTAATAATTTACACTGGGTTACATACTCTCATTACTAGGCTATGGCATATAATGTGATGTATAGTAAGGTTTGGATAAGACTCAAAACTGTTTAACACTCATCCAAGTTATTGGATCTTCGGAACCAGTTTGCCTCTCCCTGCTGGAGCTTGCCTGTTAGCTGTGAGAGTGAGTGCCAGGGTCGCCTTTTATTCTCTACCTTCTTGTCCTATTTACTTCATGACTGAGCAGTGAAAATGGGCTAATTCAAAGTACTGGTCATCAGGCCCTGCAGTGTCATTCCATTCCTGCAGTGTCGTTGATGATTCCTCACTCTCTAATAGGAATTCTCTAATTTGCTTCCCTCTGTATCTTCTTTTCCCCCCACGTATTTTCAATAAACTTTTAACAGCTGAACAGTTTCCATATTCTGGACAATGCAACCTATTGGCTGCATTGGAGCTTGACGGTGATTTAGTGAGAGTAGCACCTTGACAATGGAGGGGAAGACACCAGTAGTATTGCCAAGCCCCAGCATTCAAACACTATGAGTCAGCCCTGAAAAATCATAAAGTTGAAAAAATAAATAGTGAGCACTTTTTATTTGCTTTCTGGTTTCTGAGCCTGTAGGGTTCCTTTGCTTCATGTTTTCAATAGCAGGAGCTGTTGTCTGGCTAGCTAGGACAGCATAGGGAGCAAAGTCTAGGCAAAGCAACAAGATAGGGCAGACCCAGAGTTTCCTACAAAGTTCTAAAGAGTCAAAGTTCTTGACTCCTCCGCGCATTTCCTTTCTATCCCCATATACACATCTTCTGTAAGCCTTTGCTCCCCTTTAGCTTAGGGAGTGTCTACTCTTTGAGCCGGTGAAGTAATTCCAAGCTCGAGGAGACATAGCTGCGCTAGTTCTGATTGAGCTAGTGCACTAAAATAGTGTAGCCGTGGCAACACAAGCCAGTAGGGGCTGGCTGCCCCCAGTATGTAACAGGTGTCTTGCACTATTTTCACTACACGTGACTGTGTTCAGCTGTGTACACTCTTAGTCATTTGTTCAGAGAAGAAGCCATATAAGCTGATGCATAGTCCATACTTATCACATGCTTCTAGAGATTAGAGAAGCAAAATAAAGAGTAGGTGACTTTGGTCTATTCCTCTACACGATTGCTTTGGAGGATTGTTCCCTTCGTGATTGCTTTGTCTAGTCTAGATTTCAACATTTACAGCGATTCTTAGATTTTAAGGTCAGGAGGGATCATTTAGTCTGATCAGCTGTTTAACCCAGGCCAAGTGATTCCTGCATCAAGCTCAGAACTTCTGACTGAGCTAGAGCAATGCTTCTCAACCTGCGGCCCAATCAGCACAGAGCTGCGGCCCATGTGACATCCTCAGGCCCATACAGGGTAGTACTGGATGCAGCCCAGATGTGCGGCCCACAGTGGTAAATAGCTTGAGAACCTCTGAGCTAGAGCAGTGGTTCTTGGCCTTTTCAGGCTGGTGACCCCTAACAGTAAGGATTATAGTACTGCATACACAGCAAATTTTACTTAGTAATGATAACTCAATTGCCTGAAAACTGTATTGGTGATGGAACAGATTCATATTTGGATCATTTGCTCAGATGCTATCATCATGGGAGGGGGATCCTATAAAGCAAGCTAGATAGCTTTTATGACAACTAGCGTGAAATGAAGCAACGTATTTTGAACTAGTATCTTTCATATAAGGATCCCAATTTTCCATACAATTAGTCTTCCTAGAACCTATGGGGTTTAGATACAATCTGTATTATGGTATCTATTTTACAGATGGGTAAAGTGAAGCATAGAGAATTTAGTGATCTGTCCAAAGTCAGCAAATAAATGGCAGAATTGGGAAGAAAATCCAGGAATGCTGACTCCAAGTCTCATTCTTACCTCTAGTGCAGTGGTTCCCAAACTGAGGTTTGCAAAATGTTACAGGGGGTTCTTGGGGAAAAATTTCCCTAATGACAGACAGAGCTGTCCCTAGGGACCCCAGGCAGCACGGGGCCAGCAACATGCAGTCCCTGGACTTCCAGGAGCTAAGCAGATCAAAGCAAGCATATCTATCACAGTGAGGAGTTTTAAACTTCAAGACTCCTTATAAGAAATGGAAAGGGAGGTGGATATTTTTTGCTGTTTTTAAAATTAAATAGGCAGCTAGTATTCTTTTTTAAATTATTATGAAGAACAAGTTTAGGCTTTATTGTAACGTGCGTTGTTTGCCTGGACTGCTCAAGACCTGAATGCTTGTGAAAGAGGAACTCTTTGAGTTGGCTTCTTAAATACCTTCATGCTGTTTCACATCTGATGCTCCTTGAAGAAACATAGGAGCCTTGTCTTATAACAGGCTTATTCAAAGTGATACAAGCTACGAAAGTGAGATCTTGGAAGAGTGTTTCCGCTTTCATAATGTAATAAAAATACTGCAATGACAAATAATAAATAATGTATAATAATGTCATAAAACAAATTTTATATTTCCAAGATCACTGCTTTTATAATTCATACTCTGGTAAAGGAGAAAATCCCTGGAAATATTCATTTTTAGCAGGGGGGTTGCGAGACTTGACATTTTAGTGAAAAGGGTTCACGGGTTGTTAAAGTTTGGGAACCACTGCTCTAGCGCTAGCTCTTTCATCACAAGTGTGTTGTTATGACTGTATTCGATCGGTTTCCTAATTACAGGTACCTATAATTTGTATAATCTGATTTGCAGTACATATCTTCAGAGCACCAAGATACCTACTGTAACAGATCATAAATCTTAGTATTAAATAGTCAAGCTGCAAACCTGGCCTCTTTTTTTATGAAGCTGGCTAAACTCCTTTAGGACATTTAAAAACAAATTGAAGCATGGCAGTGACAATTAATGTTTTTGACACAGTATAAAAAAAGAAAAAAGGAAGGGGACCGTCAATCAAAATTTAATCGAGAGAATTAGACCAAAAGCATTATGCTAAATAATGTTCCTAAACCGGCTTTTGTGTAGGATGACATGCCAGAAAACATTCACTACCCAAAGCAGTGACTGAAGTTAAATACTTAAGTTTTTTACATAAACTGTCACAACAAGGCCTTTTGGTTCAATCAGAAGAATTAATTAATTAATTTTTAGTCTGACAATGTGAGTGTACATTTCTATTTCCTAAAATACACACTTCTAAAACACAGTTCTGTGGCAGAGTTAGATTTGATGGTAGAAATTGTGGATACCTTTGCCTCCTTTACATTCAAGGTTTGTACAAATGAGGGCTGGTCTACACTAAGGGGGAAAATCGATATAAGATACGCAACTTCAGGCTACGTCTTCACTACCCGCCGTATCGGCGGGTAGCGATCGATTTTTCAGGGATCGATATATCGCGTCTCATCTAGACACGATATATCGATCCCCGAACGCGCTCCTATCGATTCCGGAACTCCTCCACCGCGAACGGCGGTGGCGGAGTCGACATGGAGAGCCCCGGACATCGATCCCGCACCGTGAGGACGGGTAAGTGATCGATATAAGATACTTCGACTTCAGCTATGTTATTCACGTAGCTGAAGTTGCGTATCTTATATCGATTTTCCCCCTTAGTGTAGACCAGCCCTCAGCTACGTGAATAACGTAGCTGAAGTCGAAGTATCTTATATCGATCACTTACCCGTCCTTACGGCGCGGGATCGATGTCCGGGGCTCTCCATGTCGACTCCGCCACCGCCGTTCGCGGTGGTGGAGTTCCGGAATCGATAGGAGCGCGTTCGGGGATCGATATATCGCGTCTAGATGAGACGCGATATATCGATCCCTGAAAAATCGATCGCTACCCGCCGATACGGCGGGTAGTGAAGACATAGCCTGTATCACAAATTGGAAAAGACAATGGGCGGGGCTTCCTTTTTCCCTTCCCTTTGAGTGGCAGTGTAATGACTAACCACAATTTACCTCTTTACTACTACAAATGGTTTTCCTCCCTTTACATTTCCCCCTTTTTAAATACAGTCTGCTCACGCTTTAAACATAATGAGCCAAATTCATCCCTAGCATAACTACTGAGTTTGTGGAGTTACCCCAGGAATTAATTTGGTCCAGTTTATTCAGGCTAAACAAACTGTATTCCCTTAACTTGTCCCTGTAAGTAATGGTCTTATGTCTGTTTGAACTGTCATATTTCTCCTGGACAGTCACAGAAATAAATAATTCCTCCTGGAAAACAAATGCCTTAAATAAAATAAGCCTCTCCTTTGGAACTGCATAGACATTCTTCTTATGCTTGATCTGCCTATCTGGCGTAACTAAGCAATACTGTATTCTTCAGCTGCTCTGAGATGGATCAATACCACCAGTGGCTAAGTAGGTCCGAGGTGTTAAATATTCAAAACATCTCATGCATGCAGAACTCCATTTAATACCAAGGTCTGTGTAGGTTTGGAAAATATACCTTTTATATCACTGATGTAATTGCATTCCTTTTAGACTTTTAACTTCAGAATTGGTTTGTAAGATTTTCACAAAATGGACTGTTTTCACTTTGAGTTATGAATCTGAGAGGCGGAAATGGCAGATAGGAAGACAAATAACACAGTACTATGGGCTTTTTAGGAACATACCAAGCTTTGTTTACAGTGATTTATGTACTGAATCTTAAAGACAATTTCTGAATACATATGTGCTAATAAATACATATTTTTATCTGTTCTTTTAGCAACGGTGTAATAAAGTGTTAATTTAAATTAAAGTCAATGAATCATGATTGTTTTCCTGTATGTTAATCAACATGTCCTGCTGTATATGAGATTTTGACATTATCCTATGTTGTCTGGTCATACTAAATAATAATGATCAGTCATTAGAAGTGTCCAAAGTATTCATTATAGTACTATTCTATATAAATGTAGGCCATTTTTATTTAGGAAATTGGGCACGAAACACTCCTGATTTTTTTAGTGTATGCATTGATCTTAAGTATTTGCAGAATAATTTCAATGAGTATTTTGCAGCCTATACAGTGTTTACAAGCTGCTCACTTTAACTAGATGCTCTTTGTTGTTTGTATTTTGTGGTCAGTTGCTTAAGTCACATGGTATTGTTTCCACTCTTCGATTGGATGGCTGATACATTTTAAATAGTAGAAAAGCAAATAATGAATATCAAACCTCTGGCATGAATTTTTGGACGAGTAAACACTTGTGCTAAAGCTTATGGAACTTTCACGGTTTGGAAATAACCAGCAGTTGGTCCAATATTTGCCCTTATTCAGCAACATTTTTAAATCTCATTGAAGTTAAGCAGCTGAATTGGGGCCCTTGTGAATAATATAACCTCATGAATCAGATCGGTTTTTTAAAATACTGTCCAACCAGCTCTTTCCCTTTTGTACAGTGGTTTTCATCTTCAACGCATTCTAAAAACAGTAATGAATCATTAAAAAACCCTGCTAATTATTAACGAAGAAGAGGGCCACGGATGTGAAGTCATATGGTTTTCTCCAGAACATGGTCCAGAGAGTTGGTGACTTGCCCAAGTGCACAGTCAGAGGCATGATTAGACTGCGGAAGCTCCTGATTCCCTGTTCTGTGGCCAGACTATGCATTTCTATCATGCATTTTTCCATAGAAGGTTTTTTGGGGGCCTGATGCGGCTGTAAGTAGGGGGCTAAATGATGTAGAGAGAGAATTCCAAATGGAGGATTATTTTGATTTGTCTTTTTGTTTCTTCTTTTTGGTTCCAGTGAGATGAAGCAGAAACTCGATGAAGAGGGTAACAAGTGCAGCATCCTTTCTAAGCAGCAGAAGTTTAATGAGCACTGTTGCATCCGCTGTTGCTCTCCTTTTACGTTTCTCATCAATAGCAAGCGACAGTGCCAAGACTGCAAATACAACATCTGCAAGAACTGCAGCTCCTATCAGAAGAAGGACAAGGCATGGCTCTGCAATGTCTGCCAGCAAGCTAGGTAGGTGCATATTGTACCACTGCCAGGTACAGAACAGCTGGACTGAAACCTTGATTTGACCTTTCCTCCTAGTCCCTCTCTTCGTCAGCTGTTAACAGTGATGAGGTGAAAGACATAAGACACAGAATAGTGTCTAGAAGTTGTTATAAGGATTGCTTTGGGCCAGGAATGTTTTACTCTAAACCTGCTTTGCTGGATTGATAAACCAACAAGTACTAATTGGATTTAGTCTGCATCAGGGGTGTGATCCTTATAATATCTAGGTTACTAACAGGTAAGCACAGATGGTTAAAAGGTGGCCAGCCATTTTGCAGCAATCACTTGAGAGTAAGGCCAGGAGGGTGAAGAAGGGTCTCTCTCAGTAGATTATCCTGCAGTGAATTTGTCTGGAATGCTTTTCTAAATGACAGACTTTCCATAAAACACTAAATGCTTCAAAAAATACACTCCAAACAATACCGTAATTTTCACAACTGGGACTAGTTCAAAAAATGCTGCCTGATGGAACCTTGGCTAGAATTGCTTCCCCACCCCGTGAGCCTGAGATAACCAACCCTTTTAAGCCAACATGAGAAAAAACCCAAACCCGTAAAAAGATCCAGCCCACATAAAACAGCTCTTCGGGGGCAATCTTCCTGGGAGACATTTGTTCTTGCATGGTTCTGTTTCAATTATGGTAGTTTAACTAAAACAAACTTGGCCCAGGGTGGCCAATGTAATCTCAGTCCTCTGTCCTGGCGAAGAAATGGATAAAGGAGACCACCCTGATCCCTTTTCCAGGCTCCAATTCACTCCTGTCTAAGAGGAAGCACTTCTGTTTCTTATCAGGAGCTCTCCTTTAGCCCACTGAAAGACTTAGATATTAATGACATCACATGACCATGCCTGTCAGCTCCACCCTTTGCCTGGATTGCTAGGTTAGGCTCTGGTGCCCTGATGCAGCATGAAATACCCTTTCCTGCCTCCCTACAGCACAAAGAAGGGGAGCAGCAGAGGCATAGGGAGAAGAGGAAGCAGCAGCCCCCACCCCCATACACTGAAGTTCACATTTATATCAATGCAACCCCATTGTGCTTGATTTACAACAGTGTAGATCAGGAGTAATTCCAGTGTGTTCAATAGGGTTGCACTAGGGTAAGTGAGATCAAATCAGGCGCATTGTATTCCACGTAATATAAAATCTTATAATAATATTGCTTGGTGGCAGTGTCATCTCCAACAGCTGGCAAATGCAATTGCCTACCTTCCCACTCTCCCTCCCCTCCCATGTTGGTGATCAGTCCTGGAAGAAGGTGTTTGTTTTTGTTTTGATCATCTACTGTAGTTTAAGGCCATGTTCCTGCAGGTTAAAAATATACAGAGGAAACTAGTAAAAGATAATCAGTGCGGCTAGTTCGACAGAATATTTGGTTATTATCTACTATAAAGCAAGAATATAGAATAGCTTTGACAATGGAAAACTCTTCTCTTCAGTCTGTCTACCTGTATTTTGTCCCTTTGTACTCAGACTATGTTAGGTAAAGAAGAGGATTTTGTGGGTAGTGTAGATAGTTATGGAATAGATGCAATAAAACACTAGCAAATAGAAAAATAATTGCCTTTTGATAAAGGTTATTTCAGCTAGAGAGAATGGGAATGGAATGCTGCTGTTGTGTTTTAAAGTTTAGTTTCAAAAGCTTAAACCTTATGAAATCTGTCTTATTTCTAACTTGAACCCAGGAATTAAATTATCCAGGTTTCATCAGAATCTGTTCTTTGCTCCCTTGACTTTTTGTTGAATGTTAAAACCAAATTTTTGACAGTTTTGGATAGGAATGTGGGGTTTTGTGTTAATACTTCTATATCTATTGGTCATATCACTGTTCCCAACTTTCAGTGTGGACAAAAATCAAGTAATGTCATGAATCCACTTAGACACATTTTTTCACTTTATGAAACTTCAGTGATGAAACATCCATAATTCACAAAACAATGGGCAATATATTATAGACCAGAACAAAGTTCTCATTTCTACTGTCTAAATGGGTTCAGACAAATAGAAAACGCTAAACTCAATAGGTATAAAATTATATGAACTGAAACTGCTAAAAAAGTGTAACAAAAATCAAAGTGAAACTCCACTTGACAGCCATATATAGCGAACAGCAATCAACTGAAAGGTTTTGACATAAATTGCATGAAGCACACAGCAAAGTGATGCAAAAGGCACCGAAAATACTGCTCTGTATTTCAAAGTATCCTGCAAAATTTAAAAAACTCTATGTATAGAAATATAGATCTATAGAGATGTGTTGTATATAGACATAGGTACAGATGTATTAAATGTTGCTGACCAGATACCTATAATACAACATTTATTAGTAGCATTCTGTGAAGTGGTTTGTTTGTTTATTTATTTATTTAAACTGAGAATTGATATTTTCATCTACTGCCTCAAGGGGACAGAAATGCCCAACATCAGCAGCCAGCTCATGGATCTCAATATCATGTGATGCTGGCTCTGAGGTTGGTAGCACTGGTGTTGCAAGATCAATGAAATAGCCAGTAGACTCCTCCCATTTTATGCACAGATCCAGACATCACTGAAAAAGACTTTTTGCACTTTCAGCCTCTTTTATACTTTTTACTTTTAAAGGTAATGGGGATGAAAGTCCTTGCTTATGCAAGATGCTTCAACATTGTGGGATTGTGACTTCAGGCAGAGCCCTCAGTTGGTGTGGTGCCTAAATGGCAGCAAACCAGGAGGCACTATGAATCAGAGACGCAGCTCCGAGCCACAGTTCTTTCTCTACTTCCTCTTTGCTTCCGGGGCAGTAATTTCCTGCCAGCCTACAATAAGAGATTACTGGCGCTCACTGGCTCAATTACTTTGGTCAAGGCTATGGTTGTTTTTCACCCCACCTTGCCAATCTGTTTTGAGGAGGGAGAAAATAGTCAAGTAACCATACTTGCTTCTATGCGTCTGCATTATTGCGTAGGGATGTGAAAGGAGTTCTTACTCCCCCTTATTTCTGCATGACTGTTTTTAATCCAGGTCACAGCCTAGCTGTATAATGAAGTATTTCTGTTAGTTCTTCTGAAGCTCTGCAATAATTCATTACACACACTCACTGATTATTTTCATCTATGGTTCATTTATTTGTTGTACCCCTACACCAGGAATAAAACGGAGGCCCGGCTTCCCTGAATCACAAGAGTAGTACCACTGAAGTTGACAGGGCTACTCGTGTGGATATGGGTTGTGGGTTTGGTCTCTTGTTTAACTCTGCTGAAATTAAGCCTTTAACGTATCATGGATCTTTTTTTGGGGGGGGGGAGGGGTATTAATGTTGTTGACATGTTATGAAAACATATTTGAGACACATAACAGAGCCCTAATAAATCTATTAATTTAAGGATAATAAATTGTTTTCTCCAAATTAGACAGGATCCTTTTAGGTTTTTTTCCCAGGTGCATAGAAATCTCAACTGACACATTTTCAGAAGCAGTGAGCATAGAAAACAGAATGAGCCACTTTCACTTAAATTTTTTTTTTATCATAAGAATACATTTTTTTTCAGTTTTTGAAGGTCGCTTCATTACTCAGGAAAGGTGCCAGTTTGACATTAGTGGAGATTGAAGTAACCTACCATGAGAACAGGCAATGATGCCCACTGGCCCTGCCATTGCACCTTTCTTCTGCCCTGTAAGGACCATCTCTAGAGATGAGAAGTTTCCATGCTCATTCAGCCCTTGGCTCCTCTCTTGAGGCTGCCAGTGGAGGTGCAGTCGGTGCCAGTTGTTTTTGTGAAGTGGACACCATTCTGCTAGGATCTAGTCCAGGGGTGGGCAAACATTTTGGCCCGAGGGCTACACCTGGGTGAGGAAATTGCATTAAGGGCCATGAATGTAGGGCTTGGGCAGGGGGTTGGGTTGTGGGAATGGCTGAGATGTGCAGGGGGTGGGGTGCAGGAAGGGTGCGGAGTGCGGGATGGGGCTCAGGGCAGAGGGTTGGGGGCTCAAGGCAGGTGGTTAGTGTGCAGGCTGTGGCAGGGGGATCAGGGCAGGGGGTTGGAGGGCAGGGGGTTGGGGTGCAGGGTGTGGGCTCCGGCCTGGCACTGCTTAACTGGAGCAGCTCTGCGGTGGCAGCGGCATGCACAGGGGCCAGGGCAGGCTCCATGCCTGCCCTGGCCAAGCGCTGCTCCCAGAAGTGACCGGCACCACGTCCCTGCAGCCCCTGAGGAAGGAGGGGGCAGAGGGCTCTGCACACTGTCCTCGGCTGTGGGTACCTCCTCCGAAGCTCCCATTGGCCGCGGTTCCCTGTTCCCAGCCAATGGGAGCTTTGGGGGGTGGTGCCTGCAGGCAAGGGCAGTGTGTGGAGCCTTCTGCACCCTCCTCCCTCAGGCAGGGGATGGACAGCCAAGGTTGAGAATGCTGCTGAGTAACACCTGCAGTGTTTGTTTATTGGCTCAGCAAGAAAACAGTCTTGGATGAGTTTCATTTAACAAGGAAAATTCATAACTACTTTATCAAAATTGTTATTTTTGGCACTGTCAGCACATTTGTCACAGTCTTCCCAGGGTCACTGGTTTGTAACTCAGTTATAAATATTTGCTGTAGGCCAGTGACCTGGAACCTGTCATGCATTATATTTCAGTGAATAAATTACTAATATCATTGCTGTTAATAATTTTGTAACCCAATGTATTGGCTCAGTTGTGTAATTAAGGAGTGATGTGGAGCTGCACTGGGAAAGGCTGTGGCCTGGTCTACAGTAGAAAGTTAGATCGGCATAAAAAAAATCCACACTCTTGAGCAGAGTAGTTAAGCCAACCTAAGTCCTCATGTAGACAGTGCTAGGTTGACAGAAGAATTCTTCCATTGACCTAGCTACTGCTTCTCAAGGAGGTGGAGTACTCACACCCATGGAAGAATCCCTCCCATTGGCAAAGGTAGTGTCTACACTGAAGTGCTACAGCAGCACCGCTGTGCCACTATAGCATTTTAAGTGTAGACAAGCCCTGAGTCTTAGAAAGCATAATATCTCCCAGGATTGCTCATTAGATGCGGTGCATCATTCAGTAGGGTGATGCTCCCGTGCTCTCCCACAAATGACCCACCCCGAATCTGTAAGCTGGTGCAAAGGGGGGAGGCAGATCGATTGTCCTGCCTCATTGATTGTCCCTTTCTGGGTGATTTTCTCCTCAGAAGCAACGACTATACTGTCTCTACTCATGGGGACTGCTTTTGTACCCTTATATAAGACAGCACAAGGAGAGGAGGTTTCCTGCCTGGCTCCTGCATATCTGCGCAAAGGCACATCACCGTGTAGCTCCATGCGAGTAAATGTGAGAGAAATACTTTAGATATGACTGATTGTTGAGATTGAGACAACAAGAGCACTGGCAATGGCCACCCTAGCCCACTCACACTTGTGAGCCCTGTTCTGGAGAAGAGCTGGAGTGAACTTTGTAATTTGTCAGGCACAAACTGTTAAAAATACACGCCTTTCTGCTTCCCTTTTGTGGGGAAGGGCTGAATGACAGGAAGGGGGTGATTTTCTTTGGAGGATTGATGTCCTCACCCATCCTGTCTCATTTTGGTTCTTGACTTCTGTGCTGTAAGCAATGCAAAGAATGGAAGATATTCAAATAAGCCAACTGTAACACCACACTCCTGTGTGGGCTGTTGGCAACAGGGATTGAACCTGGGATCTCTGGATCTTAATGCATGAGCCTCTACAGCTTGAGGTAAAAGACTCACTTCTCCTACCCGAGGGTGCAGCAGGCCTCTATGTGGCCTGGCCACCACCAGAGGGGACCAGGGGCAGCAGGTTTGTATGATTTTGGTGCTCCAAACGGGTCCAAGTCCTGCCCCTTCCTATATTGGACAATATCACTATCATAAGAAAAAATTATTTAACTAAGAATATCAACTTTATTAATAGTCTTTTGAATACAGAAACAACCAAGCACTCTTGGATCAATAATCCTCAAAAGCAAAAAAGCTCTGTCTGATTCACTGTGTAGCCAAGATTGATGAAAAATCCTTTTCTTATCTTTTAGATTTGCTGCATTTTTCTTTTGTATAACTTCAGTTTGCAAGCTGGGTGTCGAACTCAGGCCGTCACTTGATGAATTCTGCCTAGTGGGCGTTCCCCAGGTGTAAACACATTTGTAGTAGATGCATAGACAATATTCCTAACTTCAGATACCAAAATGATACATGCATACAAATAGGCTAATCATATTCAGTGAATCATAACCTTTTCAATGATTGGCTAATGGGAGCTGCACGTGCGGCACTTGTGGATGGGGCAGTGTGCAGAGCTACCTGGTTGCACCTCTGCTTAGGAGCCAGAGAGGGGACATGCTGCTGCTTCCGAGAGCCACCTGAGGTAAGCGGCGTCTGGAGCCACGGAAGGCAGGAAGCTTGCCTTAGCCCTGCTGCACTGCTGACTGGACTTTTAGCAGGCATTCCAGTTGAAAACCAGATGCCTGGCAACCTTACTTTATGTAGTATAGGATCCATCTTATCATAGAACTTTAATATTTCTGGAATTTGTTTATAGCTATGTCTGTACAGGTTCTCAGGAGAATTGAAGAAAACACTTTTTTTTCTTTCCTCACATTCTATTAAGTGCATACTTTATAAGTTTGTTGTATGTTTGTATTGAGATTTCTATTTCATTTACATTCCATTGCTTTTCTCTACAAAATGTGTTCTCTCCAGTTAAGTTAGGTTAAAATTCCAGGTTGTTGTTTAGTTTAAATATATATGGTATATTTTAATTTATTAGAATGTCTACTTGTAGTACTATTTAGTTGAATGTTTAATATTAAAGGAGAAAAACTATTTCTTTGTTTTTAGTATTCCCTGGTGTTGCCCTTACTTGCATCAGTAATTAAATTGCTGTTGGGGGTGGGCGGAGGGAGACTATTGTCATATCTTCACAGTCTCAATCTGGGGTTATTTTTGGTTGCTCTTTACAACATTTAATCTGGTACTTATTGTGGTGTATGATTGAAGGATGATAAGGTACTAGTTAATTATAAGAATTCACATAATATAGCAAATTGTATTGACTTAATGGAATTGGAATTTCAATACAGGAATTCTTTTAAAAATATGTACTGCAGTGGAACAGGTAGACAATTTATCAAGGTCTCTCCTATCTGCAATAGACAGTATATTTGACCTTGATGAACTTGCTCCATTACTAACATTGATGTAAAACATTGATGTTGGATTTAGAGCAGTTGTTTTTGATAATGTTAAAACTTGCGACACAAAACACAAATCTGTGATCATTATGTAGGCAAAACTCCCATCTGAGAGTCAGTGGAAGTTTTGCCTGCATAAGGACTGCAGGAACAGTAGTGAATAAAACCCTAATCCGGCAGTTGACTCTGCCTTGGGGAAACCGCATGGACTTCAGTGGGGCTCTGTGTGGGGGAAAAAGTGTCTGCTTGCACAGATCCCCATTAAATGAGAGTCTGCCCACACAGAATCAATTGCAGGATTGCTTCCACTATTTGTCCTATTGTTTGTCCTGATACACAGTGTACAATCAGTAAGCTCTGAAGTATGTTTCAGTGTGTCCATTTTGATAAGTTTTATGGAAGAAAATACCTTGTACAATACAAACCTTGTGATATGAGATCAAAATAACAACATGGACAAACTGAGACAATAGTGGCTATTTCATCTCTTTGGCATGTACTTTGATTTGTGCTAGATTGGCAGGTAATTTCCTTATGATCCCACTGAATTCAGCATTACTCAAGTCGGCTTTCTTGTATTCTGCAAACTCCATCTCGAACACATTCCCCCTAAAACTGTGCACAGTCACTTAATCTCCCTGTGCCTCAATTTCATCTGTACAATGGGGATGATGATACTTCCTTTGTCTCCTTTGTCTGTTTGCTCAGCTTGCAAGCTATTAGGGGGCATGGCTTGTCTGTTACTATGAGTAGGTAGAAAGAACAGGAGTACTTGTGGCACCTTAGAGACTAACAAATTTATTTGAGCATAAGCTTTCATGGGCTACAGCCCACTTCATTGGTTGCATGTAGTGGAAAATACAGTAGGAAGATGTATATGGGAACCCAATCTCAGTGGGGCCTCCAAGCCTTCTTGTAATACCTTCTGTCATTATTATTTGTATGTTTAAAAGCACAGGTGGTATTAGATTGTCACCTTCAACAGCTGTTATACAACTTAAGGGTATAATCATCATATTTGACTGAAGAAAGTGTTTGGAATTGGTAAAGCCCTGCAGCAGTACGCTAAGAAATAGGTAGTAGCTAATAATTGGACTCAGTATTTGTTTACTAATACATTCAGGTGTAACAAAACAGTTGGTTTCATGACTTGGCTGCAGAAAGCTTAATAGGACATCATACTGGTTAACAGTCTTGTTTTGCATTCAAGTAGGTGAAGCCATCTCCTAGAATGGAGCCAAAATATCTTTGGATGGTCTGCTTAAGTGACAGCTTAGAGCTCTGTGTAAAACTGGATTTCTTACAGTTGTATGAGATGGGGATATGGGTATCTCTGCTGCATGCAGTACTTGCTCTGCCACTTTGAGAAAACTCTCACAGGAACTGGCAGCATGCAGTGCCGAATTATGGCATGTGCAATGATCGGAGAAAATGTTACCCCTTCTTTGGGCTAAGCTGGAACTGAACTAGATATACCTACCATGACTTTGGTAATCTGAAATGTCAGGACATGAAAGAGGTGCACAACATTTTCATCCTGTCATATTTTAGTGGCAGAAAATACTGCCTCCACTGTGATTTTTTTTTAAATCCACTAAATGACACAATTTACGTTACACCTTAATGATTTGCTGATCAAAATAAATATCAAGAAAGCACTATTTCCAAGTTATAAAGTTGTATATCCAGTATAATGTGTAGGTTCATAACCTGATGTAAACCATTCAAAATGCATTCTCCTTTTCCTCTTATTAAGCCATAGCCCCAACTCTGACCCACGCTCCCTTTGCTCAAGGTAAGCAAGGGGAGCACAGAAGCAAGGTGCTCTCCTCACAAGAACCAGGGAAGTCTATTCTGGTGTCTTTGGTTGAGTTACATTTTGATGGCTTAAAAGAAATTTTCACACTGATTGCTTTGGTACGTTGGTCTCTGCTGCTTCGCTGGTATTCTGATCTATTTTAGTTATTTGTAATATATGCACTGTGAAAATCTCTATTCTGTTAGACAGAATCAAGATATACTTGCATAAGACACAACAATCTGCAATGCTGCCATTCATTTTGGGGGGAAAGTATCTAAAAATGGAATTAGCAAAAGGGAGAGGAGAACAAAAAAGGGGGGATTACTGCAAAGATTAAATATTATGTAGTATGTGGTGGTGTTTGTTTATTATTATTATTATTATTATTATTATTAAAGTTGTTTAGGATAGTCAAGACTGGAGAAGATTGAAATATTCCAGAGAGTAGGCAGCATGGCTTAGTGCATAAAGCCCTGGTCTTGAATTCAGGAGATGTGGTTCTATTTCTGGCTCTGCCACTGAGCAGCTGGGTGACCTTGGACAAGTCTCTGTGACTGTTTACCCATGTGCAAAATGGGGGGGAAAGATACTGTCCTCTTTTGCAAAGGACTTTGAGCTCTATAGATGAAAAGCATTATATGAGAATTAGGTGGTGGCATTAATAAATTAACTACAAACACTCAGGAGAAGTATCACTGTGGTAGGTCAGCTTGGTGAAGACCTCTGCTCAATGTACGGCTGCAGTCAAAAAAAAAAAAAGGGGGGGGGGGCAAATACTAGTTTGAGGATATATAAAGAATGGAATTGAAAAGAATACAGAAAGTATTAGAATGCAGTTATATAAATCAGTGATATTCCTTCACCTGTGTCCAGTTCTGATCACCCCGAAAATATCTCAGAAAAAGAGTGCTCAGAGAAGGATGATAACACTGTTAGGAGGGAAGGAAAAGCTTCCATATGAATAGAAAGCAAAAAGTTTGAAACTATTTAATTTAGAGAGGAGATGAATAAGAGGGGATATAATAGTTATTTAAAATAACAAATAGTAAGTATAGAAAACATAGATTGGGTCTTCCTATATACCCATTTTTTAATACAAGAACAAGGGGACATTCAAGGAAAGAGAAAGATGACATGTTTAAAACTGATTATAGGAAATATTATTTTTAATCAGTATGCTTCAAAGGCTTTGACATTTGCATGGAGGATAAGAACATCCACAATTATAACAGATAGGATAGAAAATATAAAGGATTAACTTTTTGACAGCTTAGCATGAAAATTCTCCTTTTGGCAGATAATAATTATTCCATAATTGCCCTTTATGGGATTCTTGCACCTTTTTCTGAAACATTTGGTACTGGCTACTCTTAGAGACAGGATTCATGACTAGAAGGGCCACTAGCATGGCAGTTCCATGGTTGGATCAGTGGAAGTGGAGTCATGGGAAGCAAGGGTATGTAGAACGAGGAAGAATACAAGATGTAAAAGTCCACTTAAAATACTGAAAGAAAAAAGTGTAAAGTAATAAGTGATTACAAATCAAGGAGTAAAAACAATAAAAACGTTTCACCAGATTATTCTGTCCAAGCCTTATGTTCTCTGCTGCTTGGTAGAACTGAGTCAGTAATATCTTTCCTCCTTGTTGAAGGAAATTTTAAGGGATCGGTTAATATTTTTCCTATTAGTACAAGGGATCCTACCTAGAGTGAGTTGATTCTGACTAGTCCTAGATTCAGTGGTGGTCTGACCATTCTTATTCTACATCCATGCCTCATCAAACTTTTCTCAATTTCTTAGTTCTTATTCCAAAATTTGTGAAGGATGTTGAATTAATGGCCCTGGAAAATAAAGAAATCCCTTTGTCTCCTGATGGCCTGCTAATGAGGCAAAACTTTCATGCACTTTCAAGAAATGAGAGGGTAGTTTGCTACCGTACTCATTCAGTCCCCTTGGCCTCTGTTGAGCCCTGGTCTACACTACAGGGTTAGGTCTATGTAAGCTGCCTTGCGTCAACCTAGCTGTGGAAGTGTCTTCACTTAAATTTGGCTCCTGCCAACGTAAGTGCCTCTCTATGCGGATTTAGTAACATCACTTCCCCAAGAGGCATAGAGTCACGGTTGATGTAATTAGGTTGGCACAATTCAGCATAGACATTATATTGCTTACATTGACTGTTGCTGGCTTTCTGGAGCCATCCCACAATGCCTCATGCTGACAATACAACCAGTACAAGTACTCCTGGTAAGGAAATGGAGCACCAACACAAGAAGCCAAGTATGCACACACGCAAGTGATTTAATAACTGCAGTGGCTGTATGCCGATGTAAGTTAGGTTGACATAATTCTGTAGTGTAGCCATAGCCTGAAACTGCTAACTGGAGTGACAATTACTGCTAACTGTGAGGGACTCTGTCTTTATAATAAACACTGATGTGCTAGGAACTAGGCTGAGGCTGCTAACTCATTTCACATAGATCATTAGGTATAAACGACTTTCACTCTCCTGGACCTGATTGGACTTGGATCTGGGACATATAGGACAAGGGTTTTCTCTCATCACAAATTCTCCAAACCAACAAGTGTTTAACCCTTTTTGAACAAATTCTCAAAATGAGGTTCCTTTGTGTGCATGCACAACTGTATGTGTGTATAAAAGCTAGAATTTATATGCACCAGTTACGTGTATTTGGGTTTCTATCTGTGAATTCTGTCATTTGCACAAATTATGATCCGTAAAAATTACAAGTGTAAGTGCTTTTGGAGGGCACCCAGAGAGGTGAGAATCAGCATCTTTGGTACAAAGCTCCATGCATTCAGATGAAAGCAGGAGGTGAGAACCTTTAGAAAATGTAGGGCTTAATATTTATCAAAGCTATTAAATTACTATGAACTTTTCTTTATTCTTTCCCTATCAATATTTAAAGTCTGTCTGTGTTGTAAAGGCACTGGTTAATTATGCATTCTTTCACTATGTACACAGCACTTGAATTATCATAGGTAACTACTGCTACTTAATTATTGCTGACCTGTGAAAGAGTTGAAAATACAATGTTCAATATTTAATTAATGGTGACATCATGGCATGTTTCTGGATATTTTGTATTACTAATAAAAGAATATTTTTTTCCTTGGCTAAACGAACTGGAATATAGAAAGTAGCCATCTCATAAGTCATTTCTTCTTCCATGCATGCAAGATCAGATTCTTTTTTGGTCTGCAGTGTCCGTTGTGCTGCCCGCCTTCCCTGCCACCTATACCATCTGGATTCTGTTTTGGTGAAGGAACAGAGGGATGATTGGGACTGTTGAGCCCTTTATGTGTGGGGGCACAAGGGTATTTAGGGTACTGGCACAGCCCCAATGGACTCTGATGATCAAAAAGAATCTAACCTCATGTGCATGGGGCACATGCACATCAAGAGTGGAATCCATCTGGACAACACATTTCGAAGAACCACAGTTACGGGTAAATAACCATTCTTTTCCTGTTAGCAAAGTTAAAAGGTTTAGGAATCCTGAAATACCATATAAATTAAAAGCAAGGCTTGACTGCTCTGGTAAATTGAAAATGAAACTTACTCTGTAAAATTAAATCAGGAATAATAACGAAGTGTACAATAAATTCTACCTTAGTTGAGAACTATCATCAGCACCTTTGGGGTGGAGTCTGCTTTGTTTTTGTGGTGTTATGTTCTACATTGAATGTTGCTTAGAAGCAAGCATTTTTCACTGCTTTTCTCTGTGTGATTTGTTAATTCAACATATATTGATAAAGTCTTGTTTAACTGTTGTGAGACCAAAACAAAGGGAATTTATGGGTTATTTCAATCTCATGTCACTGTTACTCTTAACTGGGATAAATTTGGACATGTCATTTCATAGCACCTCAGGAAAACATGAGCCTGAAATGAGAGTATCAGAGACGCTTTGGACCAGATCCTCTGCTGCCATATATCAGCAGCGTACCACTGAAGTCAATGGATTTAAAAAACATTACAACAAAGTGATACAATGGGCGAAAGGGGAAAGCATTTTAAAAAATTGGTTTAATCTAATCTGCTATCACAAATACTAAAATACAGCATTCATAATTGTATGCTTATCGCATGGCATCTGTATGGCAGAGAATGTTTGGATTTCATTAAAATTTGATCTTAACTCTGAATTACCCAGTGCTTGTTTTGGGTATAATTACAACATCGCTGTAATAATTTTTTATCCTTAAATTCCCAATCCAGACACTCAACTTAAACTCCATCTTAAAGTAGTTTTTTGTCCAGGAAAACACACACACACACACACACACACACACACACACACACACACACACACACACACACACACACACACACACACACACACACACACACACACGCCTGCTAGTCAGTTTTACAAAACTAAATATATATGGCCAGCAACCCTTCAGCCTGTCCCTTACATATTGGTTGAGTTCTTACATGTGTGTACGACATAATAAGTATATATGATTGTCCCCCTCTCTCCCACTATTTGTATACTGCTCATTTTCTTAGACTGGTATTGTTCATTGGGACAGGGACCCTATTTACCTCTGTTTGTACATCCTGATTGGGACCTCTGGGCACTATCAATAAGCAGCAGTCCAGCAGCCACTAGGAAAATTTTTTGGTAGGGAGAAAAGAGTTTGGGTTCCAAGGTCACCTGACAGTTTCAGGCTGGCAGGATCTGGAAACGATATGGAATCAGTGTGCTCATTTGTCAGACTTGAGGAGAAGGACACAAGAAGAAAGGGCAGAAGTCAGTCTCTTTGGGTATGCCTACACTGCAAAATTAGGTCGATTTAATAGAAGTCAGTTTTTTAGAAATGGATTTGATATAGTTGATTGTGTCCCCACTAAGCGCATTAAGTCGGCGGAGTGTGTCCACAGTACCAACCCTAGCGTCACCTTTCGGAGCATTGCACTGTGGTAGCTATCCCACAGTTCCCGCAGTCTCTGCCACCCATTGGAATTCTGGGTTGAGCTCTGTAAGCGAGTGGACTCACCCCTGCGACGCCTCCTGCTGGTCGTCCATAGGAATTAGCTCTTCCAGAGTCCTGCCCCCCTGGCATTACCCCCACACTCTGGGTCTCCCCACCCAGGAGAACCCCCACCCACTAACCCCACCTCGCCTCAGTGTAAGGCTACTGCCAGTCACCGTCTAGCCCCATTCCCTGGGGCAGACTGCAGTATACACCACTCATCACAGGCAAGGTTGGTTTGGACCTGCTGCCTCTCTCTATAGCTAGGTTGCCCCTCTGCAGCCCCAGTACTGGTCTTGGGCCCTGAGCTAGGCCCACAGCCTGGGGCTTTCATAGGCCAGAGCTCCCTAGTTCCTCTAGCCTTCCCCCAGCCCATCTCCACTCCCAGTACCCTGCTCAGCTCCCTAGCAGCCAGGCTCTTCTCTCTCTACAAGCAGAGAGAGAGTCCTGAGCTTCTGGCTGCCCTGGCCTTCTTGTAAGGCCCGGTTAGTCTGTTTGGGGCATGGCCCCAGCTGCAGCCACTTCCCTCAGTCAGCTGGAGCTTTGCTCGCTTTCCCAGCCCCAGCCCTCTCCTGGGCTGTTTCAAGCCCCGCAGAGCAGGAGCGGGTGACCACCCCGCTACAAGCTCCCAATGCCTGATGGGGCAAAAACATTGTCACAGGTGGTTCTGGGTATATGTCATCAGGCCCCCCTCCCTCCTTCTCTCCATGAAACCACGGCAAGCATGGAGCCCACTCAGCTCACTGTCACCATACGTCTCCTGGGTGCTGTTGACAGACGTGGTAGTGCATTGCTACACAGCAGCAGCTCCTTGCCGTTGCAAGTTAGCAAAGACGGTTAGCAGCTGTATTGCACCGTCTGCTACTGTCTCCTGGTTGCTCCTGACCGACCTCTTTGAGGTCGGTCAGGGGCACCTGGGCAGATATGGGTGCTCCTGGCTGGCCTCAGTGAGGTCGGTCGGGGGCGCCTGGACATAAATGGGAGTGACTCCAGGTCATTCTGTTTTTTAAGTTTCGTCCAATGGAGATTCAGTCCTGCCTGGAATATCATGCCAGCTGGAGGCTTCTGCCTCAGGCTGCTCTCCCAGCTGGCAGCCACCACGTGGTCGCACCTACCCCAGCCTACCCCTTCCTCCCATGGCTCATGAAGCCTGGACAGTAGTAAGGAGCAGTTCAACTATAGGCTGAGCAAGTGCAGAATGGTGGTAGAATGTGCATTTGGACGTTTAAAATCTTGCTGGTACTGTTTGCTGACTAGGCTGTTTGTGATTAGAAGAGCACAGCAAGGCACGCTGCGCATCACAGAGGCTTTGAAAACCAGTTTCATGACTGGCCAGGCTTTGGTGTGACAGTTGCGTGTGGTTCTCCTTGATGCAACCTGCCTCCTTTGTTGATTTTAATTCCCTGTAAGCCAACCCTGTAAGCCACGTTGTCAGTCGCCACTCCCTCTGTGAGAGCAACTGTAAACAATCGTTTCACGCCTTTTTTTCCATGCAGACGCCATACCATGGCAACCATGGAGCCCGCTCAGATCACCGTGGCAGTTATGAGCACTGTAAACACCATGTGTATTATCCTGCAGTATATGCAGCACCAGAAACTTCAAAAGCAGGCGAGGAGGCGACGGCAGCGTGGTGACGAGAGTGATGAGGACGTGGACACAGACTTATCTCAAAGCATGGACCCTGGCAATTTGGACATCATGGTGGTAATTCGCCATGTTCATGCCATAGAACGCCAATTCTGGGCCCAGAAAACAAGCACAGACTGGTGGGACCATAAAGTGTTGCAGGTCTGGGATGATTCCCAGTGGCTGCGAAATTTCGCATGCATAAGGGCACTTTCATGGAACTTTGTGATTTGCTTTCCCCTGCCCTGAAGCACCAGAATACCAAGATGAGAGCAGCCCTCACAGTTGAGAAGCGAGTGGCGATAGCCCTGTGGAAGCTTGCAACGCCAGACAGCTACCGGTCAGTCGGGCATCAATTTGGAGTGGGCAAATTTACTGTGGGGGCTGCTGTGATCCAAGTAGCCAGTGCGATCACTGAGCTGCTGATATCAAGGGTAGTGACTCTGGGAAATGTGCAGGTCATAGTGGATGGCTTTGTTGCAATGGGATTCCCTAACTGTGGTGGGGCGATAGATGGAACGCATATTTCTATCTTGGGACTGGACCACCACCAAGGCAGCCAGTACATAAACCGAAAGGGGTACTTTTCAATGGTGCTGCAAGCACTGGTGGATCACAAGGGACGTTTCACCAACATCTACATGGGATGGCCGGGAAAGGTACATGATGCTCGCATCTTCAGGAACTCTGCTCTGTTTGAACAGCTGGAAGAAGGGACTTACTTCCCAGACCAGAAAATAACCGTTGAGGAAGTTGAAATGCCTATAGTTATCCTTGGGGACCCAGCCTACCCCTTAATGCCATGGCTTATGAAGCTATACACAGGCAGCCTGGACAGTAGTCAGGAGCTGTTCAGCTATAGGCTGAGCAAGTGCAGAATGGTGGTAGAATGCGCACTTGGACGTTTAAAAGCGCGCTGGCGCAGTTTACTGACTCGGATAGACCTCAGCGAAACCAATATTCCCATTGTTATTACTGCTTGCTGTGCGCGCCACAATATCTATGAGAGTAAAGGGGAGACATTTATGGTGGGGTGGGAGGTTGAGGCAAATTGCCTAGCTGCTGATTACGCACAGCCAGACACCAGGGCAATTAGAAGAGCACGGCAGGGTGTGCTGCGCATCAGAGAAGCTTTGAAAACCAGTTTCATGACTGGCCAGGCTATGGTGTGAAAGTTATGTTTGTTTCTCCCTGATGAAAACTTGCCCCCTTGGTTCACTCTACTTCCCTGTAAGCCAACCACCCTCCTCTCCCCTCTTTGATCACCGCTTGCGGAGGCAATAAAGTCATTGTTGTTTCAAATTCATGCATTCTTTATTAATTTTGACACACAAATGGGGGGGGATAACTGCAAAGGTAGCCCGGGAGGGGTGGTGGAGGAGGGAAGCACTGAGTGGGGTGGTGGAGGAGGGAAGGAGGAAAGGACAAGGCCACATTGCACTTCAAAACTTATTTATTGAATGCCAACGTTCTGTTGCTTGGGCAATCCTCTGGGGTGGAGTGGTTGGGTGCCCAACTGCATTCTTGGGCATCTGGGTGAGGAGGCTATGGAACTTGGGGAGGAGGGTGGTTGGTTACTCAGGGGCTGCAGCAGCAATCTGTGCTCCTGCTGCCTTTCCTGCACCTCAGCCATATGCCGGAGCATATCAGTTTGATCTTCCAGTAGCTTCCTCTCATCACGCTGATGCCACCTATCATCTTGATCCCGCCACCTCTCCTCTGGCACGTCCCTCCTGTCCTCGTGTTCATTTTGTGCTTTCCTGCACTCTGACATTGTCTGCCTCCACGCATTCTGCTTGGCCCTTTCAGTGAGGGAGGACTGCATGAGCTCAGAGAACATTTCATTGTGAGTGCAGTTTTTTTTGCCTTCTAATCTTCACTAGCCTTTGGGACGGAGATGATACGGGGAGCATTGAAACGTTTGCAGCTCTGGGAAGAAAAAAAAGGGAGAGTAGTCTTTAAAAAGACATATTTTAGAGAACAATGGGAAGACTCTTTCACAGTGAACCAAGCTGTTAACATTACATAGCATGTGTGCTTTCTTTACAAGATCGCATTTTGCCTCTTATATTGAGGGCCTGCCGGTTTGGTGTGAGAGATCACACATGCAGGGCCGGCGGGCAACAGAATTCGGCTTGCAGGCAGCCATGGTAAGCCACAGTCTTTTGGTTTCTTTAACCTTCATAACATGTGGGAATGGTTTCAAACAGCAGCGCCCTTATTTCACATACCAAGCACCTGTTGGGTTGGCCATTTAAAATGGGTTGGCCATTTAAAAGGAGGGGCTGCAGTTTTCGGGTTAACGTGCAGCACAAACCCAACTAACCCCCCCCTCCCCCCACACACACCCCCAATTCTCTGGGATGATCGCTTCACCCTTTCCCCAACCGCGTGACTAACAGGCTTTGGGAGTACATCCAGGAGAGCTTCATTGAAATGTCCCTGGAGGATTTCCGCTCCATTCCCAGACAGGTTAGCAGACTTTCCCAGTAGCTGTACTAGCCATTAATTTGCCCTGAAGACTTGGGATGCATTCATCATTAAACATGCTTGCTTTTAAACCATGTATTATATTTACAAAGGTACACTCACCAGAGGTCCCTTCTCCACCTTCTAGGTCCAGGAGCCCGCCTTTGGTGGGTTGGGAGGGTACTAGATCCAGGGTGATATAC
Organism: Mauremys mutica; assembly: GCF_020497125.1. Lineage (NCBI taxonomy): Eukaryota > Metazoa > Chordata > Testudines > Geoemydidae > Mauremys > Mauremys mutica. The sequence goes on from NC_059073.1 coordinate 211,575,339, forward strand.
AGTTCCTGGCTGTTGGGGAAAACAGTTTCTCCGCTTGCTTGCTGTGCACTATCTTCAACCTCCTCTTCCTCATCATCATCTTCCTCGTCCCCAAAATCTGTATTCCTGTTGTGTTAGAATCCATTGATGGAGTCCACACACAGGACTGGGGTACTTGTAGGGGCACCCCCTAGAATGGCATGCAGCTCATCATAGAAGCGGCTGTTTGCCTCCCTGGCTCTTTGATAGGCTTGCCTGAGCTCCTTAAGTTTCACACAGCACTGCTGCAGGTCCCTGTTGTAGCCTCAATCCTCCATGCCGCTGGAGATTTTTTCAAATGTTTTGGCATTTCCTCTTTTGGAACGGAGTTCTGATAGCACGGATTCCTCTCCCCATACAGCAGCGATCAGATCCAGTACCTCCCGTTCGGTCCATGCTGGAGCTCCTTTGTGATTCTGGGACTCCCTGGTCATCTGTGCTGAGGAGATCTGCACGGTCACCTCTGAGCTCGCCACACTGGTCAAACAGGAAATGAAATTCAAAAGTTTGCGGGGCTTTTCCTGTGCATCTGAGTTGAGAGCGCTATCCAGAGCGGTCACAATGGAGCGCTCTGGGATAGCTCCTGGAGGCCAATACCGTCGAATTGCGTCCACACTAATCCTAATTCGAAATGGCAATGTCGATTTTGGCGCTACTCCCCTCATCGGGGAGGAGTACAGAAATCAATTTTAAGAGCCCTTTAAGTTAACAAAAATGGCTTTGTCATGTGGACGGGTGCAGGGTTAAATCGATCTAATGCTGCTAAATTCGACCTAAACTTGTAGTGTAGACCAGGGCTTTGACCAACTCACAGAGTGTTGTCAACAGTCTGCAGAGGGTGCTGTATATGGCCATCTTTCCTAAAGGCTAAGGGTGCTGCAATGTGGGCCTTTTGCCTTTGAAGGTGGTGAAGAGACGATGATGAGGATCCCTGTAAACATCTCCTTTTCAGAAAAGGAAGCTAAACATTTCTAAGGCGTGGAAATCACTGGACCGAGCAATCAGCTAAATATGTTCTTTTGTGGGAGGCACCCTTAAGAGAGCATGTGGCCAGAGTATTTATCCACAAAATTCTTTTTAATTCAATTGTACAATCAAGCATTTTAAAGTGGTCAAAATCAGTTAACCTTATATCCATGTTAGTTTTTATTAGCATATACTAGCTGAGCCCTCAGTTTTCCGCACACTATGTGTGCAACCATTAATCCCTGACAAAACCTAGAAATTAGTAACCCACTCCAGAGAATCCTGACATCATTAACCCTTAAAACAAAGGCAATTTCCAGACTGTCAGCCAGATTAGTTCTTAGGGGGGATATATTGTGTACATAGTGTGCTGTATGCCTGCAGTATCCCAGAGATGATGATGCCCATAAAGAGATCTTCTGTTCCAAAACAAAATTATTTCTAAAAGCCCTTATTTAGTGACTCTCAGGACTTGTACAGTTGAAGAGCCGGTTGAAATGTTTCAGGATTGTTACATTAATTAGAAATTAATTGACCTTGAAAATGCTGGATTCATATTTTAAAGTGCAAATTGTGAGCTCATGTAACTGGGGCTATGCACCTGTGGAGTTTTGTGGGGTGCAGTAAAGAAGTCGTCTCTCTCTACCACCAGAATGAAGAGTGGTCAAAGAGAGACTCCTGGGACCTACTGCATACACCCTCTAAGTGCGGAATACTGTACAGACCTGCCAGTTGTGTGCCCCTCCAACCCATGCCCACAAAGTGCTAGGCAGAGTAGCTCTGTGCAGAGTCCAGCTCCGTGCTGCACAGGGAATCTGCATTCATTGTGCCGAGTCCTAACAGTTTATCCTCCTCTTCCATGGGCCAGAGCCCTTCATGGTCCCTTAGGATATTTTTCCTCCAAAACCATTTACCCTGTTACATGTGAACAGCTGTCAAGTTATATACGCATAGATTTAGAAAGCATCTTAAATGCGGTGGTTGGTACAGGTGTTTTTCTCTTGAAGATAAAATTGGAAATACTTCAGACTTGTAACCACTAGCTGTGAACAGCAATACTAAATATGCCTTTTCTGTAGCTAATGTGCTTTGCAATTAGGGATAGTGTCATCTTAAAAGGCTCTTGTGTTCTCACAAGAATAAAAGTGAGAATTTAATTTGTCATTTAAAATGCTTAACCACACAAATAAATGCCCCACTGTTCTTATTCTTCAGACACACCTTTCACTCAAATAGATAATGAAGCTCTTGTTGCTCTGTGTTTTTAATATGAGGCTATGAGATCACATGTTTACATTTTTCATGAGATGGACCACAACCCATACTGCTTCTATGCTTTTAAGAAAAAGATGGGTGGTAGAATGTGCGTCCCCAGTCCACTTGTCAAAGGCAGCTCCATACTTAATGGTCTGGAGAGTAGAGGACAGACTGATTTTTATTTTGCCCATTTTTCTCTGGATCCTATGGAACTGAATGCATGCAGGTTTCTTACACTGTTTATGGCAGCAAAAACTAAGACAACATGTCATCTACTACGCCTGTGGTCTCTGAAGCCATTTCTTGCTGTGGCTAAATACTTTGGAGCTGTTCTTCAGATGCCCTATATTTGTGGACCCTGATGTCTGCTTGTGAATTTAAACATTCTCACAGTGCCCTCCGTCTTTAAAATTTGAGAGTAAATTTGTTTGTGAAAGTAAAGGACTAGTCATGCTGGATTGTACAATACCAGTGTTTCCTCACCCCATATTGTATCTGCCTGTTGTACTTCAACCATGACCTGCAGCATCCTTTTCATACTAGCTCAACCACTGCCAGTGGAGATTTGCCATGATATGTCCACAAATAGGAGACTAGGATGAAACAACCAAATTTGTTTCATTTGCAACCTAAATCAGGTTTTGAATTTGGGTCTCCATAAGTGCTGCTGGTATCATCTGTAGAGTTGCCAAACCCACACAAACACCCTTGCCCTGCCTCGCCCCTTCTCCGAGGCCCCGCCCCATTCACTCCATCCCCCCTCCCTCCATCGCTCACTTTCCCCCACCCTCACTCACTTTCACTGGGCTTGGGCAGGGTGTGGGCTATAGTTGGGCAGCACTTAACTTGGGTGGCTCCCAGGCGGCACAGCAGGGCTAAGGCAGACTCCCTGCCTGCCTGCCTGTCCTGGCCCCATGCCACTCCCAGAAATGGCTGATGCATCCCTGCAACTCCTGCAGGGAGTAAGGAGGCTCTCCGCGCTTCCCCTGCCTGCAGGCACTGCCCCCGCAGCTCCCATTGGCTGTAGTTCCCAGCCAATGGGAGCTATGGAGTTGATGCTGGAGGTGGGGGCAGCGTGTGGAGACCCCCTGTCCCCCGCCACAGGGACATACCAGCCACTTCCAGGAGCAGCGTGGGGCCAGGGCAGGCAGGGAGCCTGCCTTATCCCTGCTGTGCTGCCAGACTTCTAGCGCTTAAAATCTCCCAGACTGGCTTCAGTAGCCAGATAGATAGAGCCCGATTCTGGGAGACTCTCAGCAAAACTGAGAGGGTTGGCATCCCTAATCATGTGTTTCTGTAGAGGCAGAATTCCACCATTATCTCAGAAATCTCTCCTGATGTGACTTTGGCATGTAGTGAAAATATTACTCTAAAATAAAACAAAAGGAAAATACACGGTTTTGATTGGTAAGTAGTTTACTGTTTTTGTTGGTATTTGATCATATTTGTTCATTCTCAGGGTAGGATTGGACCCACTCTGAGCAGCAATCCACAGTCCTATTTTCATATTTTGCAAATAGTTTTCATTGTTGGTGTTTTAGCCAGTAACATTGCTCAGGTCCTGGGGAATATACATGCTACTACATGAGTTACATTCTTGTCCCTCCTCGTTGGTGAAAGACAATGGGGAGTTGTTAGGCTGATCAGTGAGTTGATTGTCAGCAGCTCCCTTAAATCTTGTTAGTCAAGAGTTCAACAAGCCATCTCTTGGCACAGATAATCTCACTTCCTTGATTTGAATTTTCTAATTTTGGGAAAGATTGTGACAAGAATTTATCATCAAAAATGTCTTGGCCTTGAAAGTGTGGATCAAGAACCTAGGCAGCATTATGTGCAGGAGTGCTCACTTGATTTTTTCAATGATACAGTTGAGGTACCATTAAAAGCTGTTAATATCACAGCCCCAAAACTGAGACACCCTTCAAAATGCAACACAGGAAAATTTCTACTGATTTTTTTTTGTAACGACTTACAAACAAAACTGGACTTTGAATGAAAAAAGCTTGTGAAAACCCATATTTAAAGATGATAAAAATTAACATTAAAGAATCGTAGCAGGCACTCCAGATCTCATCCCCTCCCTTTTATTGATTAAGTAGTAGAATAGGATAATATATGTGTCCTGAAATTAAAAATGAAGTATTGCTAAATGGTAAGTGTGATACTGACAGGTCAACTCAGGTCAGAGTCTCAGAACAATTCACTTTTGTGAGATGCTAAAAGATCATGTTAGTGTGTTCAAGCCAATTCACTTGTTAGAATAGAACAAAGGTGGATGTTATCACATTACATTTACATGGCATATGCCCCAGTAATTACATTAGCACTAAATTCATGAAAACTGAAGACAATAACATTATCATTTCGTAACCTATTGAATGCTATCTCATTACATTATGTATATGCTTGTTCTTAATTAGCCCTAGAGCAAAATGACGTATTGGTGTTTAGATGTGAATTCACTTCATGTATGAAACTTCCTGAAAACTGATGAAAGATTGTTTGGATGTCTGTAACTAAATGCATACTGGTACTATTTCTGCTAATCTGCACTCTATTGTCTAAATTGGTCATCAAGATGGGATATTGACTTCAAAGCATAGGTCTTTGCGTTCAGCAATGGAAAATCCACAAACTTTGTCTGTGTTTAGACAACAAAGCAAGAGCCCAACCTATGCTGAGAACACTTGCCAGACTGTTTTCAGCTATAAGAAGGAACCCTGGGAGTGATTCTGCATCTCTGGACTGATAAATTCTGACAAGGTGGAATTCTGAGGAAGTGGCCAGAGGTCCCCAAAGCCATTTTGGATAACCCTGAGAGACTTATGGAGAACTAGCAGAGCTGTCATAGAGTCACCTATAATGTATTTTACCTGCTTTAACTTCGCAATAACTCTTATTTCTTAGCTAATAAATCCTTAGTTAGTTTACAAGAGAAATTAGCTACAGCATCGCCATTAGTGTGAGATCCGGAGCATCCTAGGACCTGGGATAAGTGACTGGCCCTTTGGGGTTGGGAGTGACTAATGTGTGGTGGCTTTTGGTTTTAATAACCTTTCATCACAAAGTCCTGTTTGTGTGGTAAAGTAGGGGCTGGAGATCCTAAGAGGGACTATCTGTGTCTCCATAGTAAGACTAATATAGTGATCTAGGCGTTCACACTTGTTACTGGTTTGGTGAAATCTAGTAATAGATTATACCACCAGTGTGGAGTGTCAGCTGTGTGCCACTCTGGACAGCGTGACAGTAAGATTAAAAAGGTTGTTAGCTATAGTTTAATGTTTTAAAATTATCGATGTGAATGAGTGTAGATGAGGTAACACTTAGGCCAAGGCCTTGCTGGCATAAGTGTGGTTTTGCCAATTCTTCTTTTCCATAGAATTGCCAGTCTCCTTTAAATGGTGTCATTGGTGACAGGACAAAAGTAACACGCTGTGCTGGAAATTTTGAAGTAAAAACACACAAACCTGTGTAAATAAGAAGCCTTTTAGTGGGAAGATCCAGAAACAAGGTGACACAAAACAGCATGACATAAAAACAGCATAACAGCAAAAATGCAGAAGTTGGGTAAACTGAAACTTGTGTATGTGTAAAGTACAGGTAACATAAAACCCAAAGGCTTGATATGCTAAAAGCTGATCAGAGAAAAGTTAAGTAATATGTAATGTGTACGTGTATTAAAAGATTCAAGGGAACAAGACTCAGATTGGAGGGAAAAACACCAATCCAGAAACTGAAGGACAGGACTGAAGAATCAGATTAAGAGATCAGAGGAGACTATGACCATCATGGAAGACAGAACTTCCCAGTGCCCCAGAATGTGTTAACTTGGGCCACCTACCAATTGTGTCTTGTCTGTTATAGTCTGGCATAAATATACATTCAGATATGATAACTGACAATAATTCTGTCTGAAAATGTATAAATAAAGGCAAAATTTGATTAAGCCTAAACTGGGTAGATTTGTGACTGTTTCCCCACTTTGCCCACTAACAATACTATTTTGTCTATTATCTTTTTCTCGTCAGCTTTTGTAAGTGGACTGTGTTCTGTAGTCTTGCACGCATGTTCTTGGAATCAGTCAATGTAGAACTACAATTTTCTGTATTCTGAATGAACTGGTTTAAGCAATGAAGAGAATTTTGAGTTTTGTATCCAAAAGACTTAATCAAAAAGCATGTCAGTCAGTATGGATTATTCAGTGACAACACCCAGCCATTCTTTCTTCAACAGCAGTTGATTGAAGAGCCTCCTTTCAAAGTTGAAGGTCTTTGAGACATTTAATAGTAAATGTCCATCACGTATGACAAGGCTTACTCACTGTGGATGAAATTGAGGGCTGGACAAAATAACACAGGAAAATATATATGACAGGTTTTTAAAAAACAAACTAGTACAATGCTTTTCACTTTTGACATATAGTGAGAATGTTGTCAGCTCTTCAACATCTCCCCAAATGATTCAGTTTTTCATTGGTGTACATCCATAACACAGAACGTGTGGACACTCGTTTGTTTACTAGCAAAACCCAGGCAGCTTTTGTATTAGCCATGTTGTCAGTCAGAACTGAAATAACCTTCCATGGACTGAGTTTCATTGGTTAACTGGTCAGCAGCAGTATTGGGCTGTGTGCTGGTGCTCATTTGTGCACTGGAACGAGTAAAACACTTGGGTCATTGTTACCATGAAGTTGATGCCACCCTCCTTGCAAATATTGCTCCCTCCATCAGATGCTAGAGACATGTGTGGAGCTTATGCAATAAGAATAAGAGTTCACTCTCTTTCACATCATCCACTTCGGCATTCAGAAGACTTCTGCAAGCTGTTTCCTACTTGGCACTTTGTAAATTGGACATAATTTATGAAAAAGTTCTAGCATATAAGAATTTTTGACTTTATGAAATCATGTATTGGTGGCAATTGACCTCTAGCAAATGTACGGTCAAGTTTGTTTTTTCTGGTCATAAGATATTCTGTCCAAAAGCCTCTTAATACCAATTTGATAAACATCTGAGGTCTTTTCTGAAGTAGGAGTTTTTGATACTGAAGCAGATGGAGTAGCAAAATTCTTTTTAGAAGATGAAGAAATGGAATTAGCTTAACTTTCATTGTCACTCATATTATTATCTTCATCAAAAGACTCCAGGCTTGGTGGTGATGCTTCCAAAGACAAAGTAGAAGGAGAATGCACAAAAGAAAACAAATTTTGATTCAGACCAGTTTTCTATTTCTTGCTGTTTGACTGCAAATCATCCATCTTTGACAGTAGCTGGACACATATCACAAGAATTCAACAAGTTGTTTCTCTATTCTATGTACATGTGTCACATACTCAGAATAACAGAACTTGCACTTACCTTTAACAGTTTTTCCATGTTCGTGTCTATTAGAATATTCCCATACGCATGACTTTCCCCTGACTCTACATAATTTATTATGTCACTGTTATTACTACTTCTGGCATACTCTAGATTATGACGTTTGTTGTATTTCAATCAACCAGTAATGCTGTTCTGTTTCTAAGTGCTGCTGTTCAAAAAGATTCCAGTCAATCAAAATGTGTTTGGGCATACTGACCTCTCCCTCCCAAGACCCTTACAGACTCCCAGATCACAAGAAGGGGTAGGGGAGCAGGCAGCCACTCCTTCCTGCAGCAAACAGAATGGACTCAGCAGCAGGAGAAGGAACAGAGCAGGAAGGCTTCTACAGAGATGTGATGTCACACCTTTCTCATAAGGTTGCCACCTTTCTAACTGATGGTAACCAGACCCCCAAGGCCCTTTCCCCTGCTCTGCCTCTTTCCCCTACCCAACCCCTCCACTAAGGCTCCACTGACTTCTCTGCTTCTTCCCCCAAAAGCCCTGCTTGCTCCCCACTTTCCTCCCCCCATCACTTGCTGGGTTATCTATACCTCCCTCCTCCTCCTCCCCCAGTTGGGCTCCCTTTGCTCTGGGGCTGGGGCAGGAACTGCTGCAGCCTGACAAGGAGTTTGCCTGCAGGTAGGAGGTGGCCCCAGCTGAGCAGGGACTGGTGTGGGTTAATGACATGGCGCCCCTGCCCCCACCACCACCCCTGGTAACCAGATTTTGGTGTCTGGTCAGTAGATCTGACTGGACACTGCCAGGTCCCCTTTTCAACTGGACTTTCAAGTCGAAAACCCAGCACTTCGCAACCCCAGGACACAGAAGCCAAAAACCAGAGTGTCTGGGTAAACTTGGACAGGTGGCACCCCTACTATCTCATGAGCATAGAACTTTTTATATTATCAATAAGGTTTGGCTGGGGAAATGTGTGTGCAGAGGGAGGTGGTTATGAAGGAGATAATAGCTGTGACACATTTGTTTGTTAAGGAAGAGGCTTAATGTCTGATCTCTTTTGTGTTGGGGGAGGAAGTCGAATGACTGTGAACCCTCTCATTCCTTTTCCATTCCCTGCTGAGTTAATATTTGTATCTTTGTCTAGTCCAGTGCTTAATTTGTGCCAAGGCTGCGTCCTGGCACCTATAGGCTTGGCAGTTCATAGCCCTGGGCTTGTCACATCAGTTATGAAAGTAAATTCATATTTAAATTGATTTCTGGAGCCCAGGCACCTAATTGCCTGAGCCCTGGCACCCCCTCTTTGCTGCAGGAAGGAGTGGCTGCCTGCTCCCCTACCCCCTCTTATTACAAATTAAGCTCTGGTCTAGTCAGTTTAGATTGTAAACTCTGTGTATGGGGGACAACTGTGTCTTTTAACTTGCTTAATGTGCTTTGTAAACTGCCATATACACTGAGGGCCTGGTACATATATACATACATACCGTGCTTGTTCTAGAATATTCCAGCCAATCAAGATGCTCAGCTTTCAGTTAGTTCATGTTTTTCTCAACAGGTGACATTAGCATGTAGTAAAGTGAGCAATTGAGACATATAAGTTGGCTTGCTAACAGATGGCACTATTATGCAATCAAAAAGGTAGGCCACTGCCTATATCAGGGCATTCTTGTTGAAATATTTGACAGTATTTTATTGTGATCAAATAGGTGGCCAGTTGACTGGCTTGCCAAGCCTAATCCTCAGGTTTCTGATCCTGGTCAGTTTGATTTTAGGCCTCATATGGTCTGAAACAGCCCGGTGACATTGGTCAGTGGTGTCCTATTGGTAGTGGAGAAAAATTAGATTCCACACTGATTTGTTTAGATCTACTATCTGCCATTCTGTACCAGTGACCATGAGGAGCTGTTGATGAGTCTGCAGACCCTAGGAGAAGACAGATGGGATTGCCGTAGACGATAAGGTAACCTGACAGCAAGTGTGAAAAATCGGGACGGGGGGGGAAGGAGGTGTAATAGGAGCCTATGTAAGAAAAATACCCCAAAATTAGGACTGTCCCTATAAAATCGGGACAACTGGTCACACTAGTAGACAGGCTCTTTTTCTTTCTTTTGAAGATCCTAGAGGGTAGTAATTATGAGAGCTAGCTCGTGGTTTTCTACAGTGTTCTGTTCCGTCACCCCTCATGTTCCAGGTGTATATGGGACCAATAGGACAAGTAAACCAATATAGTTCAAGTTGTCTTTAATTTGCTGATTGAATCCAGTTCTATGTCACTATTTCTTCAGCCTAGCCAATGTAATGGAATGACTCTTGGAGTGTGTAATGGACATTGGTGCATATATGAGACTCAGCATAGACCAAACAAACCCATTTTTTTTATAATTGGAGAAATAACTGGAACTGTGAAAATTACATCAACATCCCCAACTGTGGGGACTTCCTTCCATTTGTTGCTAAGTTTCATGACCTTGAGAATATTTTAAATTCCCAATGTCTATGGCCTACTCAGGTAGCAGTGTTTGTGAGGAGAGCTTTTGATCTATGCAGTGAATTATTACCCTTAGGAGCAAAGAAGGAATTAGTTATATGCCACCCTTACTCTGAGTTGTGCCCTTGTTTATCCCACTATAAATAAGCAACATCTTTCTGATTTGAAAACTAAAATTGCAGGCATGCTGCTGTCAGCTGAAATGTCTGGTGCACTTGTGCAAACTCAATAAATTTGTTTCATAGGCTCTGCAGAGAACTCAACAAAGAACTATTGAAAGCCTGCAAACTCCGTCCTGCATCTCAGGTATTCAGCCCTCTTTAACCGATGGCACTGCAAACATCTGAGAAAAGTATCCCTGTGGAAATTTCTCCATACAAAAATATTGTAAAAAAAACCCACTAGTATCTAGTCTTGAGAGAAAAGTTTGCTATGCTGAATTATACTTTGAATGCTTTTTTCTCATGTCTGGTGTACAGCCTGGGCCATCTCTGAGCCTGTTTTTAAAAAGTCTGTATGGTGGAATTCATTTTTCAAGCACAATGAACTGTGCCATTAAGTCATGGGCTTTTGGATGTGATGTGACCGATGTAAAACTGGCTTTCTATTGGCTGGTTTATTGTGTTTTGCTTCAGGGAGCAAAAAACTGTCACTAGCACTAGAGATGGAGAGATTAATTTTTAGAATGTGTATACTTCAGCTCTGCTGTCTGACACTGGGGCTCTGAGTACATAGTGTCAGCAGGTCACTCATGAAGAAGAGATAAGAAAAACATGTATTTATCATTTTTAAATTTATTTTTTATGAAAAAGTTAGCAATATGGACAGAATGCATTTGGGAGCCACCAGCATCTTAAGGAGTAGTTTTCCTTATGATGTCAATTACTATTTGGATTTTTTTATATAATATATGTATTTCTTGCCACTTATTTACGTCTTTGGAGATGAAGATTATTCCCTAGTTTGTGGTGGTTTCTTCTTTCCCTTTTCTCTGTGTCAACAGGTTAGTTTCTATGTGTATATTCAGTACAGTAAGTGAAACAGCATAAGCAAAGGATGGGTAGAAAACTAGATATTATATCGGCAGTCTGAGAAGTAGATCTGATATGTCTGGATTTTCTGGGTTAGAATCTTGACAGGATGGACTCAGCCTTTCATCTTTCCAACCTGCAGAAAGTTAACTTGAGTGCCATGGCGTTTACTGTGAGGAAGGAGGGAGGGGTCTTTCATAGAGACCTTTAACCATAGTCATTGACTATTTTGCACTGAGGTTAAATGTTCTGTGACCTGTACCCTGTGCATCAGTTGTCCACGCAGATACTGGTCTCATCCCAGAGAAGGCTGCATTTCAGAAATAAAAAAGGTAATTCTGTGGGTAAACAATTCTGTAAAGCCCTATACAAGTTTGAGATATCAGTGATAGTCCTATCCTTTAACTATTCATCTTTGTCACCTTTGTCCAGCTTGTCCTTGTCCATCCCTCCACGAACGCAAGTCCATGCCACACCATTCCATTTTGTTGCAAGCACTTTCTTTCCATTTCTGGCCAAAGAGTTTTGTCATGGGATTGTCCCAGCGCATTTTTGGTCTGCCCAGTAGTTGCTTGTGGTCACTGGGGATCCAGTCACTGATGCGGGTTGTCCACCTATTGTCTTGCCTGCGGACGACATGACCCGCCCATCTCTGCTTTGCGACATATGTCGCTTGGACTACATTGGTCACCTATGTATGCCTTCTGTTCTCCTTATTCGGTATGTGACTGTTGGATTATAGCAAACCCTTTTTGGTTGAGTTGTTTCCTGCTTCTCTCTCCTAGTTTACTGTGTTACTAAAATCTTTGAATTACCCGGACATCAATGCATCAAGAGTCAGTTGTCATTTACTATTAAGATACTCTGCAGCTTCTATCTGGGCACTGAAAATGAAGTTCTCCAAAATCTATACCATTATTATTTCTTTGCATAACAAGAAAAGAAAGAAGAAACTCATGACAAGTGGAATAGCAACAGAGAATAGTAAAAGGGGGATGGAGGAGGAGAGTAATGGAAGAAGGAAAAAGAATTCTCTAGTGTAAATTTTTTGTTAAAGTTTTAAAAGTTGGGTAACCAGGTTGTTATAACAATTCTTGACTGGGATTTATATGGCACTTAACTCTGGGTCTCACTGTGCTTGACAACATTGCGGGATGGTCTTTACAAAAGAATTAAGTGTTCTTGAACAATTGTTCCAAAATATTAGTTGCAAACTGCCTATCTCAGGCATGTACAGTATGCTATCTCTTCCCACCTAAAATGTTAGAAATAGTCTTATTTATTGTGAGTAGTGATTGCCAAAATATACCGTTAGCTAGTTATATATCTTGCTATCTATCTGTGATTTTTGTAATGTGACCATTATAGTGCTACCTGAAACTTTAGAAAGATTGCATTCTTCACCTTTCCCTATATATGCATTTGGACTGTGATGGAGAGGAAAAAAATCTCCCTTCTCTTCCTATTCCCAGGAGAAGAAACCAAGATGAGTGAAAGCTGTTGAAAAGAGATGGATTATATAGCTCATTCTAAGCATGGTGAAATTCCTGGTCATTCTGATATCTGGTGGGAGGGCATTCCACATCCAAGACATTCTGGGTCCTTGTTCCTAAAAGTCTCATTCTGGGCATTGTTAACTTGTGTGTGCCTGAGAAGTGCATATGTTGTTGGGTCATGGTCATGAACACATAGATGGTCCCCAAGATAGCTGTGGCCAAGCCCATTGAGAGCCTTGAAAATCCTAATCGGGGTCTATCTGGTAATGAACAGGGAGCCAGTGTGGTATGTGGAGGGTCAGGGTCATAGTTCTCACTGTGTTACTTAGAAGAAGCCACTCTCTGTTTGACCATCTAAATCATCTTCATTGTATTCACTTTCAATGCCAGGTTAGATATGAATCTGAGAAAGATCTAGAGTTAAGTCTGAAACTTTATGCTTCAGTGGTCCCATTGTGCCTTGGTAGTGGGATAGAGGATCACCACTGAATGAATTTCCATACTTGGCTGGCCAGAATTAACTACAGTAGAGTAACCAAGTTCATGACAAACTGCTGAGAAATAGGGCAGATATACTCCAAAACTGGAGGTTATTCTCCCATGAGATATAGAAACCAGCAACAAAAGTAAACTTCTGTTTCACCACACTGGCTAACAAGAAGTCAGATAAGCAGTTTCCTTAGGCATTCCAGTCCTTGTATCAGCACCAAAAACACTAGACTTAGAGATGAGTGGTTCTTTAAAACCAATTTCATCAAATAAAAGGTTCTTCTGATCCCAAAGGACCAGCCGCACACCCAGGTCAATATACAACTTAGATCTTACCCCAAAATCATGTTGTTGCCAATCCTTTAGTATCTAAAATCTAAAGGTTTATTTATAAAAAGAAAGAAAGGTGAGAGTTACAATTGGTTAAAGGACTCAAATACATACAATAATTGGAAAGTGCTTGGATCAGGCTTGTGATGGAATAAACTGCTGGCTTAAGTCAAGTCTCTGGTTGTTTCCAAATCATTGGAAGCTCCTCAGTCCCTTGGTTAGACTGCTCCCATTAGTGTAAGTCCATAGTCCAGAGGCTGGAGCGGAAAGAGACAAAATGGAGATGTTTCCTGTGCTTTTTATAGTGTCTGCCATGTGGAGGGAAAACCATTGTTTCAAACAAAGCCCTCAGCACAGCTAGTGGAAAATCACAGGTGACAGGATGGTGTTTGGAGTCACGTGTCCATGCATGATTCTACTGAGGGTATGGCTACACTTACAGTTTGCAGCGCTGTTAGTTTGCAGCACTGGTCATCCAGCTGTGTAGGAGCAGCGCTGGTGTGTGGCCACACTCACAGCTACCAGCGCTGGTATGTGGCCACATTTGCAGCATTAGCAGCGCTGCTGGGAGTGATGCATTATGGGCAGCTATCCCAGCATTCAAGTGGCCGCAACGTGCTTTTCAAAAGAGGGGGGTGGAGTGGGGTCTAGTGTGACAGGGAGCGGGGGGAGAGAGAGAGAGTGGATTTTTGGAGCCAACACTGTGTGTTAGCTTCCTGACTTGAAAAATCAGAACATGTTTCCAACCCCTTAGTCTTAACTCTTAATTGCAAACAGCCTGCAGCCAACACGACTCCCCGCTGTTTCATTCACTCCCTGCCTGCAATCTCATTTGATTGTTTACAGCCAGGTACAGATGATCACAGCAAACAGGAGCTCTGTTTGTTTTTTAGATAAGCGGCAACGGAGCTCCGCACGGAGCTCGTTCACAACAAAACAAAGAGAGGCTTCATAACAAAACAAAGAGAGTAATTTATAAAAGCATTCTGGGATACATCCTTATACCCTGGAGGCCAATCACAGCGCTGGTGTGTGGCCACACTTGATGACCAGCGCTGGAATCCTTATTCCCCATGCTGAGTGAGGTGTACGGCCAGCGCTGCAGCCAGGGAGTTGCAGCGCTGGAAGTGCCCTGCAGGTGTGGCCACTTACTAATTGCAGCGCTGGTGGAGGCTTTCCAGCGCTGCAAATCGCCAGTGTAGCCATACCCTTAGTCATAGTAGAAGTCATTACCTATATCTCAAACAGCATGTTCGCAGGAAAGTCCATTCAGGGTAGATGGGCATTTTCCATTGTGAGTTAAATGTTTCCTGACGAACCACTTAATTTGAAAAGTCCCTTCAAGATGTGCAGGCTAAATACCTTGTGGACGTTACCCCAGGAGCAAACATTTGAAATCCAGGTATAGAGCCAATACTTATAGCTTCAAATACAAAAATGAGACTTGCATACAAATAGCACAATCCTATTCAGCAAATCATAATCTTTTCATAGACACCTTACTTGACAGTCTTTGTCCAAGTTTTGTTGCAAATATGTAACAGTGGTTGCAATAATGATCTATATGATCATATTTTAATCAGATAACGTCACAAGTAGGCATAACTTTGAAGTTGAGGATGGAGTTTCAGCATAGACGTTTTATGAGAGCCAGGCCCCCAAGCGTACAAAGATTTGTTCAAGTGCTGGTTTTCATACACACTGAGTAGTCCCACTGACTTCATGGTCTGTTAAATTAAGCACATGTAGGTCTTCACAGACTTGGGACCCAAATTTGCAATGTGCCTCCAACAGTGCCCTTGCAGAGTATTCATGTGCATCCATTAGTTAATGCAAACTCTCATTTCTGTGCATACAAACTGGCATTTGTTCATGCACATAGGATAATGAGGAAGCATGATACTGTGTGTAAGGCATTGGACCGGAACTCAGAAAATCTGGACTCAATTCCCAGCTCTACCACAGATCTCCTATGTGACCTTGGGTGATTCACTTAATCTTTGTGCCTCATTTTCTTATCCATGGTAAGAATATGGTGGGTAACAATAAACCTTTCTCTGACGTGTCTGTTTATAGTGTAAGATCTTTGGGCAGGAAGTGTCTCTTACTATGACTCAATCTTGGGTACAGTCTCAAGGTGCTACTATACTACAAATAATAATTAGCTGCAAAAATTCACACTATATCCAAGTATCTGTTGTGCAAGCAAATATTGGTGTTTGCATGCACCAATTTTGAAGTCTCACATTTGGATTCCTTATGAATACTTGTCAGGAAATGTTCTTGCTTTTCTGGGTTTAAATTAGATGCTTAAAGTTATTCAAATGTACTGTTTTATAGTTTAAAAGGTACATAAATCTCTGTAAATACTCTATCACAAAGATGAGAAAGCTGCTACTCCAGTGTTGTTTGTTTTAAGATCAAATTCAAAGTTGTATTCTACAGCATTATTTTCAGAATATAATGTCAATTTATGCAGTCAGATTGTCACTGCAAGGCTATGGTTTATCTTCTGAATTGAGCTGAATCTCATGAATCCTTTGGGCTGTATGATACCAGCACAAGCTTCATTTAAATCATACAGAAATCAACACTGGTTTCCAAAATTATGTAGATCGGGGTCGGCAACCTATGGCATGCGTGCCGATTTTTAATGGCACGCTGCTGCCTGCCGGGGTCCGGCTCAGCCCGCTGCTGAACCCTGGCAGGCAGCAGTGTGCCATTAAAAATGCTGCCCGACCCAGCCCGCTCTTCTCCGCCTCCTGCCTATGGCTCTCTCTGGCGGGGGCAGGGGGCAGAAGCAAGCTTGGTCCTGCCGGCTGCTGCTTTAGGGCAGGCTCCGCTGGCAACCAAGCTTCCCCCTCCCCCGCCTCTTCCCCCAGCGTGCTGCATCGAGCCCCGCCGCCTCCTCTCCCTCCCTGCCGCCGAAGGCCCTTGCGACGGAGGGGAGAAGAGCAGCCCCAGTGCCCTCGCTGCTCAGACCGGTAAGGAGGTGGGAAAGGGAGGCAGGAGCGGGGCCTTGGGGAAGGGGGGTAGGAGTGGGGTGTATCCCTCCAGCCCCCTGCCGTGAGCCGCTCAGGGCAGGGGGCTGGGAGGACCCCCCTGATCCTGGAGCACTTTCCCCAGCCCTCTGCCCTGACCCCTGCACCCCACTTTCACCCCAGCCCCCTACACCCCCCCATGACCCTCCACACATACCCAGCCCCCTCACACCCCATGCCCTGTCTCCTGCACCCCCTCACATGCCCCCACCCCCTCACATGCCCGCAGCCCTCTGCCCTGCACCCCAGCTCCCTGCATCCCCTCACGACCGCATCCCTGACTCCTTCACTCTCCACACATACCCAGTCCCCCCACACCCCATGACCTGACTCCTGCACCCCCTCACATGCCCCCAGCCCTCTGCCCAGGCTCCTGCATCCTCCACACACACCCAGCCCCCTCACACCCCCTGCCCTGACTCCTGCACTCCCCACACATACCCATCCCCCCATGCCCTGACTCTTGCACCCCCCACATCCCCACCCCCCACCCTGAGCACCAAATGGGAGCTCCTGCACCACCACCACCCCCGCATTCCCACCTGCACCCCTTGCACCAAATGGGAGCTGTATAGGTAAGCGCTCCACATCCAAACCTCCTGCCCCAACCCTGAGCCCCCTCCCTCATTCTAGCTCCTGGCCAGACCCAGCACCCCAACCCCCAGCCTGATCCTTCACCCCCAGCCCTGTGCTCAGTGCACCCCCACCCTCAGCTCAGTGCAGAGAGAGAGAGAGAGGAAGAGAATGGGCCAGAACCAGGGAGAAGGTAGGTACCCACTGTATGTGGGCAGGGCCGGGACCCCAGGCTGGCAGCGGGCTGAGCAGGGCCGGCGGCTGGGACCCCAACTGGCATGGGGCTGGCAGCTAGAATCCGGGGCTGGCAGCCAGAACCCCAGACTGGCAGCGGGCTGAGTGGGGCCGGCAGCCGGGACCCTGGCTGGCAGGAGCTAGCGGACGAAACCCCAGACCGGCTGCGAGCTGAGCAGCTCGGTCTGGGGTGCTGGCCCCGCTCAGCCCGCCGCCAGTCTGGGGTTCTGGCTGCCGGCCCCTTGCCAGCTGGGGTCCCAGCCGCTGACCCCGCTCAGCCCGCTGCCAACCTGGGGTTCCGGCCACAGGCCCTGCTCAGCCCGCTGCCGGCCTCGGTGAACAGAACCCCAGGCCGGGAGCGGGCTGAGCAGGCCAGGGGCTTAAGATCAGCATTTTAATTTAATTTTAAATGAAGCTTCTTAAACATTTTGAAAATGTTGTTTACTTTACCTACAACAGTAGTTTAGTTATATTATATATAGACTTATAGAGAGAAACCTAAAAAACGTTAACATGTATTACCGGCATGCGAAACCTTAAATTAAAGTGAATAAATGAAGACTTGGCACACCACTTCTGAAAGGTTGCCGACCCCTGATGCAGATGTTTCAGTTCCACTGAGCATTTGCCTGTGCTGATGCTGTACATTTCAAATGTGCAGACTGGATGATTTATGAAGAACAGAAGACGTTTTAGTCAAAACACAATCGGGGAAAAAGATAGAAAATTAATTATGTTTCTTGTAAAGAAATGAAGAAAATGTCCTTAATATGTTATATAACAAGTATAAAAATGGTTTGTAGATAATTCAATTAATTTACAGTGCATTCAGTCCATGATTTTTCTCCTCCTTGTAAGCAATAGGAAGATGGCACAAACGCAATGCATCTGTTGGTTAAAGCTTAGAGGCTAGAAGTCAAGGCCTGGGTTCCATTCCCAACTCATCACCAACTCTCATTGTGGAATGCTGGACAAATCTTCCCCTTCCTTTAGCCCTGTATGAGAGTAGGTCTGAAGCCTCATCTGACCTACCAGTGGTTTGGAAACACTGCACATCACCAACCCAATTCTCTCCTTTAGTGCTTGACTGCTCCCTGCTGTGCACTGCACACTGGCTAATCTCTGCCTGCATATTAGCCCATGGTGGGTTATTTTAAGATGCACTGGAGGGTTGGGCAGACCCAGAATTAGGGAGGTGTCAAGATTAAAGCTCCATTCTGTTCATGTGCCAATGGAGGAACACAGAACCTGGGCTTCTGTCATACAAATTGTTTAGAAGGGGAGCTGCTTGCAATTTTTTTTACAACTAATCATTGGTGTGGGCTGTTGTATGAGCAAGCTTTTACTTTCTTCGAGCCAATTCATAAATAATAAGGCCAGAAGGGATCACTGTGATCATCTAGTCTGACCTTCTGCATAACACAGGCCACAGGACTTCCTTGAATTAATTCCTGTTTGAACTAGGGAATATGTGTAAGAAAAACATCCAGTCTTGATTTTAAAATTTCCTTTGATGGACAATCCACCACACTCGTTGTTAAGTTGTTCCAGTGGTTAAGAACCGTCACTGTTAAAAAATTGTGAATTCCTAAACTTGTGCAGCTTCAACTTCCAGGCATTAGAAGTTGTTCTACCTTTGTCTGCTAGAATGAAGATCCCTCCATTATCAAATTTCTGCTCCCTGTGTAGGTACTTATAGATGGTGATCAAATCACCCCTTAACCATCTCTTTGTTAAACTAAATAGACTAAGCTCCTTGAGTCTATCACTGAAAGATCAATAAATCTTGTGGCTCTTCTCTGAACCTTCTCCCATTTTTCAACAGCCTTCTTTACTTACAGGTACCAGAACTGGACACAGTATTCCAATAGCAGTCACATCAGTGCCAAATACAGGGTAATATGATCTCCCTGCTCTACTTGATATTCTCCTCTTTATATATCCAAGAATTGCGTTAACCCTTTTGTCCACATTGTCAGCTGATTATCCACCACGAGCCACGAGAACTTTGCAGAGTCACTGCTTCCCAGGATTGGGTCTCCCATTCTGTAAGTATGGGGTGCTTCTTTGTTCCTAGGCGCATAACTTTGGGGAACTCTGCTTTAGGTAGTAATTCTCTCCATTCATAAAGTATCTGATACCTTAATCCTATGCATGAAGTCAAGACATACAAACAAACAAAAACACTTCTCTCAGTCCTAATTTAAAAATACTTGCTTCCACTGGGACATGGTTCCTCTGAGAGGAGACACGTGTTCTGTGGTGCTGAACACCATGTATCAAATCCTTAGAGCTTTAAAAAAGAAATCCACACACTGAGTACAATTTCAAATGGAAAGGGTTTACCATCTGATGTATATCTTAAAAGTCTGATCCATTCATAATTCTCACAGAATAACTTTCTACAAATACCTGCTATATCTTCTCAAATCTGACCTCTGCCCTCAGAATAAATTTAGCAGCTACTGCATTTCAGCCTTTAATAGTCTGTGAAAGGTAAAATAATTTCTCTGTCATCCGTAGTGGTAGGATTTATTAGGGAGAGATGCATTTATGACTACCAATTTAAACACCTGCAGTGCCATGGGATATTACTTGGAGTCTAACTAAATTAATTCAAGCCACCATTAAAATGTGTGTGAACTTTGCTTTCTGCATGAAAGATAGCTGTAACTTTTAGTCTTTCCGTGAATTACTAATCTGTCCTGCACTATTTTACAAAGAGAAGGTAATTCATGCTTACCAGAAGTTTTTCCCAAAGGTGAAATGCTATGAAGTGTTCTGCTTTATATAGTTAATCATCATAAATTCTGGGAGGTATGCCCACATTGCTGTCCTAGTAGGATTATATAATAAACTTGATTTTAAAATATTTCTGGTCTTTTGTCTGGTTTTGACAAAGCCCCTACTGAAAGTCCTTCCAGCTTTCATGTTTCATTTGATGCCAAGAGATTAGCTGTGTCTAAGAGTAATGTGTCTAAATGGTTTTCCTTGTGTACTTACAATTTGTTTTGCATGGGCCAGATTGTTAGTGGAAGGGCACAAAAAACATTGCAATGGAATATTTAGACATCCACAATGTTAGTATCAGGAGAATGGAAAAAATACTTGGAAACCAAATCTGTCCTTCAAAGTCATGTAATAAGTTCGTAATTTGGGCAGTCTCCCCCTGTGAACAAATCTCTCCTTAGTTGTTGTCTCTGTAGATTTTCATCTGTAAATGCACATTTAAGACTATCAAACAATTTTAACTGTGCCCAGTAGTGATATGATGTGGGAAATTTCACCCCTTATGAACTTAGCAGATAATTCCATGTGGTAAAACTGTGGGTAGAATTGGACTAAAGGAAACTGGATTGGCACTGGAGACTATGATACAACCCTGTGTATTATATTACACAGAAATGAACATGTAAAATAACATTAAGGTTGAAAAGTCAAGCACTCAAAAATTAGTAAGTGCTGTGATTAAGGTTGTCCGTGTAACCTTAATTCAGCCTCAAGGGATTGCAGGAAGAGAAAGGAAGGCCTCAAGCCTAAGGCAGTTGAATATTGCCACAGATAACTGGATTCTATCCATGCCTTTGCCTTTGCCATGCCTTTGCCACAGAGTTCCTATGTTCCTAAAATAAACAAACTGAAAAATCAGAAATTCCATATTGTGACATCATATTGACACCCACATGGGTGAGCAGCATTAGTGAGAACCTTTAGATCCATCACACAGACATCAGTCACTTGAGCTGACAGAGTAACTGATAGCACTAGTAAGCTGCCATCCTCTATGTGGACCAGCACTAGCAGGAGATGGGGCACTTAGCCAGTTTGTTTTGTTGATATTTGCTGATAGAAGGGAAATGGTGAGATGCAAGGATCTTGGGTTCCATTCCAGACTCTTGAGGGGAGTGTGCTATAATGGACACGTCTACAGGCAGAAGAACACTTCTTCCACCCTGTCTCCTCCAATCTGACCATCTCTCTGTCCTGTCTCTTCCGCATCCCTAACTCTTCATCCCAGTTTCCTCACCTAACCAGCCTAAGTCTCTACGCCTTAGATTTCTCATCTCATTCCCAGTCTACTTGTGTAGCAAGTGCTAGCCTCTCGTCTTTGGACTCCCTGTCCCAGACCCCTTACCCAGCTATTCCAACTCCCCCATCAACTCCCGGCCCCTTGTCTGCAGTGCTTTTGCCCATCCTGTCCCAGTTTCCGACTTATAACTTGGCTAAATGTGGGAAGATTTTCACAGGGACAGCAAAAGGTACATCCTGGGTACAAAAAACACCCCTCCATCAAATTTCAAGGCCTTACTCCAAAACATAAGGGCACTAGAGAGTCTCAAATAAAAATGCTGGACACTTTTTAACATATGAAAAACAATATATTCTTCCCTACCATCTTTCTCAGAAACAGCTGAACCATTTTGGCTGGAACTTTCCCATAACACTCAGACATAGCAGACATCTGGCATGGAAAGTTTCAGCCCAAATGGTTAAAGTTTGGCCATGTTATAAGCAACTGAAAACAGGGTCTTATAATGAGAAGTGTCTGGCAACCTTAATATCCCATGCTTTTATACGATACTTTATAAACACATATACCTAGTGACATTCACATTCATTAACTGATTTGTTCTGAACATGCTTTCTAGAATAGGTTATTTTTCTAGTTTCAATTATCCCTATTTAATTGAGGGCTGGTGCTAATAAAGCTGTTTTGTTCCTTGGTCTGATCATAGTGCCTTTTTATGCTATGGAAAATAATTGCATAAGCAGTTTTTATCTCTTATGTGCATTTGTTCAGTTTTTCTTTTACATGACTGGCTGCAGTGGGGGAGGTGTATAATGTTATTTTGCCCTGCAGCTGTATTTTGTGCTGTGATATTGTCAGCTTTCAGTCTCCATAATACAATCATGCCAGGTCACATTTTCAGGGAAGGCATCCGAGAAACCACTAGCTGCTGCAGGAGGTGGTATTGGTGTTTCAGTAACTGAAATATTGGTATTGAAAATTGGTGCACTGTCTTTTATTATTATTATTAGTTATTGATGGATGAAAATTAATATGTAGTGGGTACATTCCCTGTGAAAATAATGTCAGTGCTCCTTGTCTGTTAAGAATCAGATCACTGTAGTTTAACTGTTAAATAAAGATTTTGTTTCAGTTTGGAAAACACCTTTATTTAAAGAGAGGATGGATCAGGACTTCAATCTCTCTCTGGGCACATGCTGCCTCTTGCTATCTGTTTGTACAGAGCCTGGCACCATGCCCCCCCCTCAATCTTATTTGGGGCTGATAGGCACTATGGTAATACTAAAATAATTAGTAATAATGACACAATGGTAGTTTAATAATAATATCAGTTTCCCTTTTTTTCATTTTCCATGAGCATGGAGTTTAGAAAATTGTTCCTCTCTCCAAAAAAATATTTTTTTAAAAAGTTCCCATTTCAAAATTCATCCTTCTCCTTAAGAAACTCAACATCACCTCATGTTCATCCTCCAGCCAAGAAACCTTTTCATGTTTTATACATTATAAGGAATAGTGTATTCCTCAAAACTTAGCTAGTAAGTTTTTTAAATTCCATCACACAGAACTCTGATATGCTGAAATCATCAACCACAAGATTGAAAGTCAATTGATTTATGTCTCTAGACCTTCGAAAGGAAATTTTAGTCTTACACGTATTTACACTTTGGGATTGCTTCAGCTGGGCTCATTAGATAGGTGAGTGTGGGTTCCTGCGCCATTGTAGACTGAGCTGAAGTAAATCTAAAAAAAAAAGACGACTTTCCTGCTGTTGGTGGTAAATTAAATGTTAACCAAGTAAAGGAAAACCAGTAGTGAAAGAAATTGCATTTTCCGTTTAAGAAGTTGACATTGCAAACAATAAAGAATGCAAAAGCTTTAATTAAAAAGATAGCTGACATCCCTGTGAGTACTTACTGTATGAACTGTATCTTTCCTAAAGAAAAGGGTTACTTATTACAACAAAGTACAAGACTGATATGATCTTTACTACAAAATGTATTATTAAACTTTACGTTCAAAATAAATTTCATTTTGCTAGAACCGCTATAAAGAACATCTCTTTCCATGCACACTCCAAATGTCCTTTAATGTGCCATATTGACTGGGATGGAAGCTTCCTGTCAGCGTTATTGAAATAGTTCCTGCATAAATACATCACTGATGTTATTTCTAGACCCAATGGACTGATTCTGTACAGCACACGAGTATTTTGAAAACTGAGACCCAATATCTGAACATTATTATTTCCATAACTTGCAGGCATGTTCATTCATTATTTTGGACCTATATGAAAATGTGACATTTATAGAGTTCACAGGAATAAGTTTGTATTTTTATGCCTCAGAGTCCACATTAAAAATGGCAACTGTAAGAGCAAACAATTTCTTTACCTACTGTTGCTGTTATACTCACAAAACATAATTAACATTGAAAATTGTAAAAATCTTATTTACTTGTAACATTTCAGGCTTTATTCACCAGTTGTTTTGTTTTTTAAAACTTCTGTTTGACTCAGATAACAGGGTAATGAAATGTTGTTATCCTTATTGTATGAGTAAAGGGCAGCAGAACTGTGGTTAGCCTGGCCTGGTTGAGGGGGGTCACCCTAAACTTAACCTCACTTGCTACGCAGGGGATAGGGATGCCAAATCCCAGGGAAGATGAGAGGGGATGAGGACAGGTTTTTTTTACTTGGTCATGGGGACTCTGCCTTAAGAATCCTATGCACCATTTGACCTCTCCAGCAGAGCTTAAGACAGAGCTGATTAGACTCAATGGAGAGTCCTTGTTTCAGGTTGATGATTCCTGGTGAGAGGTGAACACACCTCTGAATTCTGGGTCTTTGCTGACCAAGGACCACCAACTGCGAGTGGGGTGCAGCAGAGGGAGAGGGGAGTGGTGTTTTAAGGGATATTTGTTTGTCAGACTTTCACATTGCAAGGTGAGAAACTGAGGCAAAGGACACCGCCCAACTCACTGTGGGGTAGGTGTTTGCCTATGGTCACGTGCTTCTGAAATGTGGTTGAGTGTTTTCCCAAATTAATGTTGGGTCCCTCCTTCCACCCCACCCCCCTTTGAATAATTGTGATTGTGTAAAACACAGACTCGGTGCTTGTGAGAGGGGAAGTATTGCCTCTGAGAGGTGCCTAGGGGGTTGTGTTTAGTTGTCCCAGATTACTGGCTGAGGGCTCAAGCTATTCTATTTTGTGGTGTTAAGAGAAACCCCTAGACATTGAACCCAGGCCTTGTTGCTGCTGACGCCACCTGGCAGAAAGGTGACATAGGTATGGGAGAATTACGCCCAGTGGGGTGTGTGTGTAGGAATTAGACTAAATTCCTTACCTTTTAAAAGTGTATTGAAGTCAAATGTGTTACATACGTTATCTCTACAGTTGAGCTGTAGAAATCATCTCAAACTGATAGGCTCTTCTGGGGCTAGGTTGCTCCCATTCTGCCAGTGACTGACAGTTATGGTTTTGCCTCTTACACTGCCATTTCCAGGTAAACAGGGTTACATTTTTCTGTCTGAACTATCCTGAGAGACTTCCTGTAATACTGATATGTGAGAGGACCCATATTTAATACTTGGAAATGACCAGAAGCTATATAGGTTGTATAGGAAATAACTGATTCAGATCTGGGCTTTGACCTATTCAGGAGAGTCTGACTTTTTCTGCTATTTTTAAATGGTACTACCAGGATCGAAAGAGCATCACTCCAACTCTCCCTAATATTTGCACTGTATTTTCTAGGTTTCTACAAAGCCACTCTTAAAAATATATTGCCTAGCATCCTGGCCTGTGAAACCTCCTTTGCTCCTTGTCTTCATGAGCATCAACACTGTTAGCTTGAAAATTTAAGGCAGTGAGGTTCCTGCAGATATTCAGTACTTGAAATATATATTGAAATAAGAACCATATTCCTTGCCAGAATAGACATCTTAAAATATATAATGGTGATTCAGAGCAGTGTTTCTCAACGACTGGTCCGTGAACCAGCACTGGGCCCTGAGATCTCCCTGACATAGTTTAGGAGGGCAGCAAGCCAGTCCCTGGTATCAAAAAGGTTGAGAAACACTGGTCTTGAGCAGGGAGTCAAGAGACTTTGACTCTGTTCCCTGCTATATCTTTGGTCTGCTCTGTGACCTTGGGCAAGTCACGTCACTCGTACGAGCTGTGCTATTTGGTTCAGAAATCCCCATGTCTAAAATGTAGTTTCACCACATTAGGTTAATGGTACTTTTTCTCCCCTGAGGATGTTGGACTTATGTTTTCTGATGCTAGTTTGGACACTATTACATCCAGGCTCATCAAGAGAAATTTACATTATATTTGCTGGCAGGCCACACCCTCCTATTTCACTTTATTTACACAGATGTTACATTTTTGTAAAGAGCCCCCTGTGCATGGGACCCTGATATAGTTGTGCCTGCTTTCCCCCTCTCATCAGCCTTACATCCCAAAACTAGCCCATGATGTGAGGAGTGTAATGGGAAGTTCAAATATTGCCATGGCTGTAATTTTTTAGTACCTGTTTGTTGCATTTCAGTACAGACTTGTCCATACACCACCGCTCAAATTTCCAAGAAATGAAACCAGTATATGAACTTATGTCAAATCCAAACATTCTTTTTGTTCCTTTAATTTTTCATCCTTTGAATAGAAGTTCTCCATCCGATGCAGGATTCGTTTCTCGGCTGCTGTCAAACGGCACATAGCTGAGGTTTGGCAGCAATGGGACGAGTCAGAGAAAAGAGAATCTTGTATTTCTGTGTCTATCTTTCTCTATGCATTGTATATGTCTGTATGAGACTGAAAAAATCCAGACAAGTGAAGAACTTATAATTTCTGTGTTTCCCTACTTCAGCCACCCACCCAACTCCTTATCCCCTGAAACTATTCTTTACTACTTGTAAGAAAATGTGACTCCTATATGTACTTTATTACTAGCTGTAAAACTGTTTTATTTTATAAGATTAATATCAAAATCTTCATACATATTTAGCAATGTTTGAGATTGTAAAATTCAAGAAATAATACAGGTTTAAAATATTTATGATTTATTGAGAATTTTTTCAGTTATAATTATTCAATGAGTAGCAAGTCGCATAAAGAAATTATTCTACTCAGTGTAGAGCGGGTTTTTTTTAATCATGTTGCCAATGAAACTGTGACGTTGAGTCCCATATTATAAAGTAGTGGGTTTTTTTTTAATTAGTAGTATTGTTTGTAGTTAATTTTTTCTGGTAGTGCCCCCAGTGTGCTAGGCACAGTCCAAATACATAGGAAAACAGAGTCCTGCCCAAAAGAGTGGACAATCTAAGGACACAATCCTGCAAACCCTTAAGTAAGTTTATTCACATAACTACAGTCAATCGTGGGCTTAAATGTTTGCCGGACAGAGCTCTATGAAATTTCTACGTTTCTTTCCATGTCTTCTGTCTGGGACTCAGCATTTGTTTAATACTGGAATTATACTTTAAGTGACTCTACCGTCTTAGTCTTTCAAATATGTATTATATCTGAATGTCCCAGACTTGAGAAATCCAGATGTGCAAATATGTAAAATTGCTCAGGTTTGGTTATATAATGAGTCAGTCCAGGAATAAAGAAATGTTTAGTACTTCGGAAAAATAATTTCCTTATGCCTTGTTACATGGGAGAAGAAAGAAAGAGAGAGAAATCCTAGGCACTTTGGTTTAATAATTCCCTTGAAATCAGTCAGGTTAATGTTTTGTTTTGTTTTGTTTTTTTAATTACAACATATGTAACATAACAGTAAACAAAGAATCTCAAGGTGTTTTTTGTCCATGATATGAAGTCACATGGTCAGATAAATATAGCATGTGAAGGATTTTGGAAAGGTGTAACATCAATTTAATTAACAATCTGTACCCTGTAACAGATAACCAGGTAGAAAACTGACATTTCAGACTGTTTAATTTCTAAAGCTCTTCATTTTGGGGGACCTCTATCTTCCACATAATCAAAAGCAGGTTGCCTTTGGAATTATATTAAGATAGCAATTTTATAAGTTGTATCATTTGTCATTCTCATTTTATTATTTTCAGTGCTTATGTGATTGCTTCTGTCAAGATAGTACTCTCTGGTTTCTGATAATGAAGCCCTGGTTTAGATGCATGCCTTTAATTTGAATTAATATCAACAACTTGGTATTCAGTGACTGTAGTAAATTAGTGTAATTTATATACCAAGGAGGTGGAAAGTGATGTATGCAAGACAACTAACAGAAGGAGATGAGATGTATTTAGATAGCATCGGAATGACACTTCACAAATAATGGGGAAAAATAACAATATTAAATCATCCTGTTAGTTGCTTTCTTGGTCAAAAAATTTCAAATTTTCTTTTTTTTTTTTTTAATTGAAAATAAGGGACACAATTTTTGCAATTTATTTTCCCATTTTTTCATCCAATTTTATTTAGTACCTACTGAATACTAATCTACTTACATCCATTTGTAATCAGCTTAAGCCATCACATATGTCGACCCTGAATTTTGCCTACGACTTTTTAAGGAGTTCAATAATTGTGAGACCTTTTTAGTGTGAAGGCTAGCACTGAAATTCTGTATCTGCACTAGATATGTTTGACACATTCCTTTGGGGGAAAAAATACAGCCATCTCTACTGTATGATAAAATTAATGCATACGTACTCAAGTTTAAAATCGCAATGAGATTAGCCTAAGAACACTGTATATTCACCCGCCAGAGTCTGTATTAACATTCAGAGAGAACGAATTAATTATAATACTTTTTGGAAACAGTGCTAAAATATGCAGGCAGGGCCGGCTCCAGCTTTTTTGCCACCACAAGTGGCAAAGTGGGGGGGGGGGAATAAATAAAGCCGCGGTCGGCGGCACTTTGGCAGCTCTATCGTGCCGCTTCATTCTTCGGCGGCAATTCAGCGGCGGGTCCTTCGCTCTGAGAGGGACTAAGGGGCCTGCTGCCGAAGACCCGGATGCCGCCCCTTTCCATTGGCCGCCCCAAGCACCTGCTTTCTTTGCTGGTGCCTGGAGCCGGCCCTGTTTGCAGGACCCAGGGGCGGCTCTAGGAATTTGGCCGCCCCAAGCACGGCGGCATGCCGCAGGGGGCGCGCTGCCGGTCGCCGGTCCCGCGGCTCCAGGGGACCTCTTGCAGACGTGCCAGCGGAGGGTCCGCTGGTCCCGCAGCTCCGGTGCACCTCCCGCTTGGCGCGCTGGGGTCTGGAGCCGGCCCTGGCAGGACCCTGCTGTGTATGCAACAGAAAGAAGTTAGGTGTTAAAAACACTGCTTGAATAGTAGTTTGTGTTTCGTTCCTAAAAAAAAATCATTTGGAGAAAAAGAAATCATTTAGAGGAAAAACCCACCAAACAAAATATTTTACAGTTCAGAATGAAGTTTCTGCTTTTACATTGGAGTATGTGTCATTGGAACCCTTCTTTTAACCACACATGGTATTACAGTGGCTATAAGAATCTTCAGGGCAATTCTGATATAGATGAATAAATTTGGGCTAAAAAAATTTAAAGAACAGAGCTGGGGTGTTACTGTGGCTTTAAGAGAACGAATAGTATCTTCAGTGTGTGTGAGCTGACAGTGGGAGGAGGCAGCTTGTTTTAGGTTTGACTGATAAGATGCTCTGATATATGTTAAGTTACTAGCAATGAATTATTATTAGGACTAGTGGAGGATTATTTGAATATAAAACAACAGACCACATGATAGCAATCATCTGGTAGCACCCCCGTGTGGCTAAGCTTGCTGAACATTGTAATCTATTTTGATATGCTCATGGCTTTCTGAAAAATTTCCCTTTTGGCTTCACACCAGTGTAAACCCTCTTTGCGCCATTGCAGCCTGAGGTAGTTACACCAGTGCAAACTTTTTAAATGTAGATCCGTAGGCAGAGCAGAATTTGATTTTTTTTTAACCATTCTGATGGATAATGTTGATGTTTATTTTAAAGAATTTTTTATTTTTATTTTAAAATTTTCACAGTTGTGGGAAATTGGGTGTGTGTGTGTCACAATTATTTAAATCACTGTAGACACTGAGATACAAAAAGTTGAAGATTTATAACCATTAAAACACAAATTGTCAACATCATGTTAAAATATGCAAAATAAATAGCCTTATATCAAATGCTTAATAAGTTCTTAGGCAAAGAAACAAAAATGCTGCTTATCTGTAAATTTTGATTATTATAGATGGAAATATTTTGTCAGTATATACAGTGAAATTGATGTTTATCAATATTTACCAATAAAAAAATTAATCCTTCCAAGGCAATAGATAAGGGGTAAAATTTTCAAAAGGATCCAAGTCCCAGTTTTAGGAGTGATGTAAGCATATAAAAGCCTAAATCCCATGGACTGTCAACGGGACATAGGCTCCCATAGCACTTAAGTGCTTTTACATTTTTTATGCCAGGCCTAAGGGCCACATTCAGTGTTTCTGACGACTTCTGCTCATGTGAGCAGTCCTGTCTTGGGGCTTATTCCATAGGAATTGTTCTGGGGAAGACATAGGGAAGAAGGAGGCCTACAGGCTGAAGCAACCCCTTTCTTTCTCTGGCATGGTTAGTTGTCCCCATGGGTGGCAGGTTTGTAGAAATTTTGGTGGTGCCCAGAACCCACCCCTGCCCAAACTCCGCCTCCCACCTGCCCAAGGCTCTGGGTGGGAGTTTGGGTGAGGGGAGGAGGTCTGGGGTGCAGACCCTAGGCTGGGGCAGGGGATTGGGATGCAGGCTCTGGGAGGGAGTTTGGGGATGGGAGGGGTGCAGATGGATGGGGTGCAGGGGTGAAGGCTGTGGGGTGTGGCTGCAGATGAGGGGTTTGAAGTGTGGGAGGGGCTCAGGGTGAGTAGAGGTGTAGGGGGTGAGGGCTCTGGGGCTGGCAATGAGGGGTTTGGGTTTGGGAGGGGCTCAGGGCAAGAGTAGGAGTGTGGGGGATGAGGGCTCTGTCTGGGACTGGGGATAAGGTGTTTGGGGGGCTGGAGGGGCTTGGCTCAGGCAGAGGGTCAGGGTGCAGCGGGATGAGGGCTCTGGCTGGGACTGAGGATAAGGTGTTTGGGGGGCTGGAGGGGCTCAGGACTAGGGTAGAGGGTTGAGGGTGCGGTGGGGGGTCTCTGGGGTGGGGCAGGGCTGAGGATGAGTTTAAGGTGCAAGCCGGCTGCTCTGGGACAGGGGACAGGGAGGACTCCCCCCAGCCCTTTCCCTGCCAGCAGCAGCAAGCTCTGGGGGAGGAGCCCCCCTTTCCTGCTCCCCAGCAGCACACTGTCACTGTAGCCTCACTGGGGGTGAGGGATGGGGCTGCCTCCTTGCATGGGGCAAGAGCGGTGACTGTGGGCAGAGGGGGGCCCCCCTGTGCTGCTTGAAGGTCCTGCCGGAAAAGGGAAGGGTTTGAGGGGGCAGGGCAGGCTCAGAGTCAGTCTGTCCTGGCCGTGGAGTTGGGGGGCACTAGGACCCTGCAGCAGCAGTTGCTGGGAGGCAACATGGAGCTGCTCAGGGAAGAGACAATCAGTGATTCTCTGCACCTGGGCCCGGGAAAGACGAGTGGGGGGCAGGGCCCCGGGGCAGCAAGTCGGGGTCGCGGAACACTCGGGGGAGGCGGGGGGGGCGGAGGTGGGGGGGGCACCCGGCTCCACATATTGCTGGAGCTGGGTCCCTGGTTCTGAATATTGGTTCCTGAGCACCACATGGGTATGGAACTCACCGCGTATGGTTGTCCCATCTCCCACTTCCAAATTCCTGTGTCCACGGACACCTCACTTTCCCCTCAGAAAGTCCTGTGTGGCAGGAGGACTAAGTGTTGTCTAAGTCAGTGGCTCTCAACAAAGAGTACGCGGAAGTCTTCCAGAGGGCACATCAACTCATCTAGGTATTTGCCTAGTGTTACAACATTCTACATAAAAAGCACTCGTGAAATCAGTACAAACTAAAATTTCATACAGACAATGACTTGTTTATACTGCTCTATATACTATACACTGAAATGTAAGGATGATATTTATATCCCAATTGATTTATTTTATAATTATATGATAAAAAGGAGAAAGTAAGCAATTTTTCAGTAATAGTGTGGCTGTGACAGTTGTATTTTTATGTCTGATTTTGTAAGCAAGTAGTTTTTAAGTAAGTTGAAACTTGGCGGTACACAGGACAAATCAGACTCCTGAAAGTGGTACAGTAGTCTGAAAAGGTTGAGAGCCACTGGTCTACGTGTCGCATATTTGTAGGGTTGAGAGAGCTCTGGATTGGGAGGATTGAGTGATGGGCAATTTCTACCGGTATTATTTTTAAATGAAAGTGATTTAAACCTTGATTTGAGCCGTGTGATGCAAATAGTGATAAGTACAAATAGGGAACACACTTTGTAAATAATAATAACAATATAAATAAATATATCAGCAGTGGAAATGAAATAGCAATCTAATCTCCCATCCAGGAGAGGCAATGTGGTCTGGTGCATAGAACACTGGACTGGGTTCAGAAGCCCTAGGTTCTGTTCCAGGCTCAGCCACTGACCTGCTGTGTGGCCTTGAGCAAATCACTTCACCTTTCTGTGCCTCTGTTTCCCCTCCAAATCTTTGTCTGTCTTATCTATTTAGTTGATAAGCTCTTCAGGGCAAGGAATGTCTCTCGCAGTTTGTGTGTACAGTCCCAGCATGATGGGGCTTGATCTCAGTTGCTTCTAGGCAATACTGTAATACAAACAATAGCAAGTAATAACCATTCCTGCATCTGACACAGAGTTGAACAGCACGGTCTTCCAAAGGGCTGCACTGTGCCTGGCCCACATGCAGGTGCACAGACAGGGAGACGTAAATAATCTTTGCTCCTCTTCTTCCCCTCCCTCCTTCCTGAAGGGACGGGCACAGTCACAGCCCCGCACTTGAGGAGAGCGAGACCTGAAGGGGGCAGGAAGGAGACTGGGAATGATCTCCTCTCAACACCCCCATTGGCCATGGAGCTGGCCAGAGTAATCTACTGGTTCTGTGTGTAAAAGTGAATGAGCAATGTTGCCCACTAGCAGATGGGCCACAGAAAGATAAGTGATCTTCTATTAATACAAGCTAAAGGAGTTTCCCTTTAGTTGACATGTTAGAGGCCTCTGCTTTTGGACTTGAAGGAAAAATTTTGTAATGTTGCATGTGTAATTTTTTTCAACAATTGCATCTGTTGTCTACAGAACATAGATTTCACTATACTGGGTGGCATAGTGTGTGCATTCCCCCTGCATCCCTGGGAACAGGGTGTCCCACCAGAAGCACAGTCCCTCCTGGAACATGCCCTGTGAATGGGACAGTTTGGCTCCATCATCCCCCAATGTGGCCAAGACCCAACCTGATTTACATTGTCTGTTCTTCTTGGGAAGGCATGGAGAGTTTGTATTTAACAACATGATGCAGTGTTGCCAACTCTTCTGATTTTACTACGTCTTGTGACGTTTGGTGTTTTCCTTAAAGCCCCAGCTTCTGGAGTCATGGAAGTACTCAAGAATCTCAGCTGTCATTACACAAAAACCCACAAAGTTCCGAGAAAAGCTGGAAAACATGAACCTTAAAGGCTACAAAACCAGAAGGCAAACAAAAAGATCCCAACATTGATTATTTCTTAAAATGTCATAACTTTTAAGCCAATCTCATAATTTTGGGGGTTTGCAATACTGACTACATAACACAGCAATGACAGCCTGTTGTAAGTGGCAGACAACCAAAGTCCATTCTATCCCCTCCAGATCAGAACCTGCCTTCCAAAATGGAGAGTGAGCTTTGGTCTATGTAGCCGCACCCCACAATTTTTAGATAACAATGACACCACCTGTTCTTGAAGATTGTATGGGAGGGAGAATATACTACTTCCAAATCGCATTGCCAACCCTCCAGGCATTAAAGATTAAACATCAAATTAAAGTCTGTCATATGCTGAAACCTCAAGGAATATGTCCAACCAAAATTGGCAACCCTGCTTCCAAAGCATTATGTAAGCATGATTATTTCACCATGTTTGTATTAACAGCAGCCTGCAAGTAACTGTACATGCCAGTAAACTCTTAATTTGCAAAGGAATTAGCATACACACGTAGGTTGTATAACTGAAGAAAGACCATATCTAAACTGAAAACAAATTTCACTGTGTGGTTTCCAGTCTGTTATTAACAACAGAAATAAAGAAAAAATTACTTTTGAAACAGTGATTTTTAAATTGATGTCCCTTTTAAAAAAGAGGGCAAAAACTGTGTGTAAGTGTTACATTAAGGTTACCCAGTTAAAATTATTAAAAGTCACTGAAGTATAATAGTTGACAGTCTCCCTCTTTAAAAAATGCTTCTGACTGCAAAATAGTTAGTTAGTTAGTAGTAAATCGCACCTAAGATGGCTGTATCTGGCAGAGATTACAGAGAAAATCATATTTTTTCTGTAAACTTTTAGTTTGTTTACTTTGTGGGTTTGTGGTCAGTTTGTGAATATTGACATTGTTTTCTCTGTTCAGCCAGCCTTGCCATGGGCTCTGTGCAGGTGTCTGTCCATACAGAACCACTTAGTTTCCCATTTTTTTGAGTCAGTCTTTTACTCAGCAACAGAGGAGAGCAAACATTTAAATAAATAAATAAATACAAATGGGCAACTGGAGGATGTGAAACTTGCTTTAACTGGGTTTTTTTAGTGACTAAATTTCAAATAATGTCCTTTTAATATATTACTGTTTGTACTAAAATATACACCACATTACTGGATATGCAACAAGAATGTGGTGTTGCTATTGGAATCTGCATTTCCTGACCTTGGTAATTTTAACAATCTGTCTATCTTTTAATTATGTATATAGCTCCCATTATCATAGTATCTGAATGCCTCACAATATTTAAGGCATTTATCCTGTAAAATAGGGAAATCCAACACCCTTGGTTGTTAGTGAGAGAAGCTTCTTGCGTGTTTGCATTCCTTACTTCCCCTCACACCCCCTCCTTTTCTCAGATTAGCACTTGAGCAATTCTTTTATTATTCTGCTGCAGGCTGTTTCACGGAGAGTGAGCTGCATTTACTGGGAAGAGAAGCACTGTTTAAGAGGAACTGTATACACTGTGCCTTCCCTTCAACAGAATTGTTCTGTCCATCTGCGTTACTTAATGGGCTTTCAGGAGCCGAGAATTTTTTTATTTATTTATTTTTTTTGCCTGCTTGATTTTTCACCTGCAAATTTCATAAATTGTTAGTTTAATAAAGGACAATGTGTGTGTCCTGAATAAAATATTAGGACAAAAGTAGAAAATGTACTTTAGGGGTGGCTAACTGAAAAGAAGAGACACAGCAGGACTAGAGCACTAAAACTCCTTCAGGTAAACCTGCTTATTTTATTATTTCTTGTTATTTGTATTTAAAATATCAACATTTCCTGGCTTGAATGACTTTTGACTATGATGACTTCATTCATCATGTTGTGCATCTGTCTGTCTGTGATCCTGCCCTGCAGTTTTTTCAATTCATATCATTAGCATGTATTTTATTCATAGTATCAGGATTATCCTTCAGTACTTAATGTGAAATGGACGCTAAATTGGCAGAAAATGTGTGGCTGATGTGACGAGTTTAAAGTTTCAGTTCTTCATATTCAGGAGGAATATTTCTTTAGAGAACATTTATTTGGAATTAACATGGGGCAGCTTTGTTTTCACTAAAGCTATCATAAATCAGCATACATTCAGCATGATTTTAACAGACATTTTGAAATAACTTAGGCCCAAAATATAAGTTATTTTTAGAAGGGGTGAAAGTGAAAAGAGTGTTATGAAACAGTGGGAGTAAAAATATTTTCATGTATTATTTACGTGTATGTAAGCAAATAAATTAGAATGTAAACACTCCTTAGAGTGGTATAGCCCCAAACAGTGCAGCACTATGTTA
This sequence comes from Mauremys mutica, assembly GCF_020497125.1. NCBI lineage: Eukaryota > Metazoa > Chordata > Testudines > Geoemydidae > Mauremys > Mauremys mutica. Next base: position 211,610,515 of record NC_059073.1, read on the forward strand.
GTACATGGGAACCAGAAAGCAAAAAATAACTAATTTGCAATAGTTTTATTGTCCAAGTTGAGAGACATGCCGAAAGCAAATTGTATAGTGGTGAAAATAAATTGGATTTTAAAATGATCAGTTTTAATAAACCACAGTGTTACTGATAATCCAGATAATGAAAATTTTGTTCCATACTGTATGTGGCTTTTATCTTGATGGTATTTGGACAGAGTTCCTGTAATGCTTTTAAAGATGATCTCTTTTACTTCCTATTAAATGTATTAGAATGTATTAGAAAGAGCGACTTTAACATTAAATAGTGCTGTCGTAGAGTAATGATACAGTTTTCTCAAGAGTAAACATGAGATCTTATCAAAATTACCAGGGCACCTTTATTTCATTGCACTCTGTGGAATGAGGTAGTGATGATATAATACACCACTAGTAAAGAGGAAGTCACAATTCCAAAGTGACCAAAAGATGAAATTTTGTTATATCACATACATTTATCATGATATTCAGCATATTGGGATAGGCCTTGTCTTGTTTCTTAGTCTGTTTCTTCCCTCTCAGTTATGGCAGGTTCTCACTCTATGTAGAGAAAGTAGATAAGGAAGTGTTGTTTACTACTTCTCATAACACAAGAACTAGGGGTCACCAAATGAAATTAATAGGCAGCAGGTTTTAAACAAATAAAAGGAAGTATTTCTTCACACAACGCACAGTCACCCTGTGAAGGCCAAGACCATAACAGGGTTCAATAAAGAACTAGATAAATTCATGGAGGATAAATCCATCAATGGATATTAGTCAGGATGGGCAGGAATGGTGTCCCGAGCCTCTGTTTGCCAGAAGCTGGAAGTGAGTGACAGGTGATGGCTCACTTGATGATCACCTGTTCTGTTCATTCCCTCTGGGGCACCTGGCACTGGCCACTGTCGGAAGACAGGATACTGGGGTAGATGGACCTTTGGTCTGACCCACTAGGGCCATTCTTATGTTCTTCTTATTTTGTCATGGTATGGAAAGACAAGACAGATAACTGACTAATCAGGGATTAAGGATACATCTCGGGTCATTGTGGAGAGTATTTTATGATGCACGTTCATGTTCTACTACAGTCACACCCAAGGCAGGTCTACACTAGGGGGTGGGGGGATCGATCTAAGATACGCAACTTCAGCTACGTGAATAGCGTAGCTGAAGTCGAAGTACCTTAAATCGAATTACTTACCGTCCTCACGGCATGGGATCGACGTCCGCGGCTCCCCATGTCGACTCCGCTACCGCCATTCACGTTGGTGGAGTTCCGGAGTCGACAGGAGCGCGTTCGGGGATCGATATCTCGTGTCCCCGAGAAATCAATTGCTACCCGCCGATCCGGCCGGTAGTGAAGACGTACCCCCACAGTGGTCCCTGCTACAGTACTTGTCAGAGGAGGTAGCTCAAATGGTGGGTGACAACAACTGCAGACTGCTGAAGACTTGTTATTTGTTGCGGCTGTCAGGGCCCATCTCCACTTTCTAGTGTTGGGTTCCACATGCTGGTCCAGTGGCTCTCGTGTCCATCTGACCAGAAATGTGGTACCACTAGAAGATTATAGAAAATATGGCTATTCCAACAATGCAGTTTGAGTCCTTCAGGGATGTTGCAGGATTACTGTTAGACACTGAAATCAATGGGACTTGAACATGTGCCTAAAGTTAAGCATGTGCTTTCCTCAGTAGAGCTGGATGGCTGAATCAGAACTCCAGGTGTGATTGCTCACAATTTGCACTAGTCTGAAAAACATTTTGGGTAATGGAACTGTAGTTTTAGTTGTTGTTTGTTTGTTTGTCTTGTTTGTTTATTTCCAGTTGCACTCAGAATGTGCTAGGTGCTTTCCAAAGAGAAAAAGAGAGGCATGAGCCTTGCTCAAGGAACTCTGTCTAAACAACTGGATATTAGGTGAAGAACAAACAACATTAAATAAATAATTTTTCAGTTCCAACAACCAGTTTACTTCAGAAGGCTCTATAACAAATTAGAATCTCCTCCTTGAAGTGAAAGGTAGAGCAGTGCTACACATTTACAGTGTGATAATGACAACTACGGTGTTTTTAAAGCGCCAGAGCTGCTCACAGACATGTAAATTTCCTAAATCACTAGACTGTGGCTGAAACTTTCAAAAATAGAAGCCTAAAGTTAGTCTCCTGAATCTGTCTAGGTGCCTAAAAGTGAGATTTTCAAAAGCACATAAGTGATTTAGGAGTATGACTCATTGAACCAATGCAGATCCAGCAGTGCTCTCTGTTACTCTTTATGTTGGTATTCTGGAAAATAGTTCAACATTTTCAAAGTATTAAAAGACAAACCAGGCAGCAAAACATTTTGAGTTCCCCATTTATATTGTGCTGTCCCTTTAAGAGTCAGGCATGATTTATTATTCCTCATGAGGCATCCCCACTCTTTACTCCTGAGGGTATTCTGCACCAAAAAATTAAAAATTCTGCATACAATATTTTAGAATTCTGCAAAATTCTGCAAGTTTTATTTGTCAATAAATAGTCTCTGCAGCATGGCAGTGGGGAGCACCGGCCACTGGCTGCACAAGGGCGGGAGATCACCCTGCAGCCTCCTCCTCACCTCCCCCACCCCCGGGACACAGACTCAGTGGTGAGGCTGCACCCAACCCTGACACAGTACAAGGGCTGGGCCTGTCCCAGAAACACCTGAGGCCCTGCCCCGCTGCGCCAGGCAGAGCAGGTGTGGGGCAGGCAGGCTCAACCAGGCAGGATCCAAGTGTGGAGGGATCCAGGTGTGGGGTGAGATGATTCTGTGTGGGACAATCTGGGTGCAGGCAGCTCAGTGAGGGGTCTAGGTGTAGGGGGATCTGGATGCACAGAGGCTGATTTGGGGAGGGGTTCCAGGTGCAGGGGCAATGGGACTCTGCAGGGGCTTCCAGGTGAAAGTGGTTGGGACTCAGTGGAGGGATCTTGGTGTGGGGATCTCAGTGGGGGGGGGGGTCTGGGTGCTGGGGGCATGGGGCTTGGTGGGGTGGGGTCTGGGTGCAGCTAGTTGGGTCAGTGGTATGGGGGTCTGGATGTGGGGGCTCAGGGTGGTGCTGGGGGTGGGACATCAGAGTGGGGGTTTGAATGCAGGGACCTCAATGGGGGGTGGTCTGGGTGTAGGGGTGGCAGTCCAGAGGCAGGGGGGTTGGGTGCATGGAGCTCCAGATGCAGGGATTGAGGTTCAGTGGGGCAGGGTTCAGGTATGGAGGGCTAAGGGAGTTCTGGGTGTACAGGGTGAGGCTTGGCGGGGGTGTCTGGGCATGGGAGGTCCGGATGCATGGGAGTTGGGTGGATGGGGGAGCAGCTTCCTGCTCAGTCACCCCTCCCCCCCCACAGCTGAGGAGCAGTGGGGGCAGGAAGCAGGGGAGGATGCTGAGCTTCCTGCAGCTGGGGGAGCTTTTTGGGCGTGGGTATGAGACAATCCCAGCCACTCCTTGCAGGGGAAGAGGAAGGTCCATCCTCTCCTGCCTCCAGCCCAGCCAGGACTAGCAGTTGATCCTGGCTCAGGATAGGAGCCACTGCCTGGGATGTCCCCAGCCCTGTGGTGATTTACCTCTCCGCCAGCTGCTCCGCGTGCCTGAAACAATGTACCTGCACAGCTAGGGAGTGCTGCGTGACTGCTCTTGCAGCTTCCCCTTGCTTCCATGTCAGAAAGTCATTTTTCTGTGGGGAAGCAAAGAAATCTGTGGGGGACATGAATTCTGCGCACATGCAATGGTGCAGAATTCTCCCAGGTGTACACTCTACATGTCAAGTGTGAAAGGACCAGCCTTCTGCTCCGAAAGCACTGACTGGCTAGGGATTTGGCAGGAAATCCCACTCCTACTTCATGCTGTCAGGGCTCGTGCGATTGCAGGAGGGGGATGCTTTCCAAGAAAGGACTACTGGACAGGGGGCACCTGTAGCTGCTGCCTGGACACAGCAAGCTGAAATCTGAGCTCAAGGTTGGAGGGCAAGACCAGGGAGCAACCTATATGTAGCCGCAATGTGCGCTCTGTGCACGGAAATCAGCCAGAGCCCAAAAGGAAGGAGGTGCCCTGGTTGATGATTGAGGAACTGATGCTGGAGAGGCTCTGGGACTGCTTGTTTGCTGACATGATAAAGGTGACTGTTGACTTCAGGGTGAATTCCTGTCTGTCCAAAAGCTGTAGGAGGGTTCTCCATCCTGAGGCAAGGGGTGGGAGTTTGAAACAGGCTACTAGAGCAAGACCCCACCACAGACATTAATAAAATCATTCTTAGTACACACAGAGAGAGTATTATTATTTCTCTTGTGGCTCATACATTAGGCAGTTTAATACTTGGTATCCCTTTCAAACATGAACTTAAATATGGGGCTATAATAGCATATACATTTAAAAATGAGTCCTTTGTTCCACTTGCACCTGCTGCTCCGAGGGTGTGAGGCTGACCCCCAGAAGAGGTTTTAAATGTTTTAATAGCACACACTTGAGGGTTTGAAGGTGTAAGTTATCAGTTGAGTGTTAAATGTAGTATGGAGGAAAAAAGAGAGGCCCAGTGGCATGAAAAGAGAGCTGCCAGGCAGAGGTGAAGCAGCATCAACACTGAAAACAGTTGGGCCAGGCCTTTGCCACATCCAGATTGGATTATTGCAATAATCCCTAAATGTGAGGTTTCCTTTGAAGATTACTTGGAAAGTTCAAGTCGTGTGGAATGCATGTCCGTCCCCCCCTTATCCTGCAATGTGCTGAGCACTCCTGCTAGGTGCTGAGTGCCGTCTACTTCCAGCGCTCATGGGAATGCTGAGTGCTTTTCAAGATCCCAGTCCTTAGTAGTTCTTCATAAAGTATAATGCAGCTGTGCTCCATAGACAGCCCTGGCTCCCGTTTTATTTCTGCATGTGATTCTAAGGGTATGTCGACCCTGCAGTCAGAGGTGTGACTGCAGCACCTGTAGACATACCCGAACTCACTTTGATCTAGCTAGCTTACGTAACAGTGGAAGTGAAGCTGTGTCAGAAGGGGTTAGCTCTCAAGCACGCAATCAGGGTGCCAGGGAGGCTTGTACAGCCTGTGCTGCCATGGCTTCACTACCATTGTTACTCAGACTAGGTAGCTCAGGTGGGGCTACACTTGCAGCAGTCACACCTCTGATTTCTGGGTAGATGCAGCCTATCTGTTCATATTAATGTATGGTTTGGGCTCTGTCCCCTTCCCTCTTTATGCCCTTCTGACCTGCCAGCTGAGATCAGGCAGGGTGTTTGAACCTCTGCACACAAGTCCCTGTGCCCCTAACAGATCCACATGGGCTTCGGGGAACCCGCAGGAGTAGTGGGCATGACGCCTCGTTTTTTCCCACCCCAAACCATAAACAGAAGGATTAAGAGGAAGGTTTGAGATGGGAACTTTGCAGCATTTTCAGGACACTATACTGGTATTTCCACAGAGATGCACATCTGGCCATTGGGCCCCAATTCTGCACCGTAGAAATCAGTGGATATTTTGCCATTGTGTTTGATAGGAGTAGGATCACATCCTTAATGATTTCACCTTCTGTTGTAAATCTCAGGAACTATGTAATGGTTTTAATTAATCTAGCACCAAAAATGATATCTTGTAATAATAATACCATCAAAGAACTACAAAGAAGAAAGAAGATTTATTCATAGGTCCTATGGATTATAAACATTAGTAATTTAACAGAAATTAATATATCAGAGGGGTAGCCATGTTAGTCTGGATCTGTAAAAGCAGCAAAGAGTCCTGTGGCACCTTATAGGCTAACAGAAGTTTTGGAGCATGCATGCATCCGACGAAGTGGGTATTCACCCACGAAAGCTCATGCTTAAAAATTTCTGTTAGTCTATAAGGTGTGCCACAGGACACTTTGCTGCTTTTACAGAAATTAATTTGACTCTAAATAAAAAATAAATGTTAGAAATTTCAAAATTCACAGTCCCGCTTTGATTTATATTAAAAGGCAATTACTTTAATCATTAAAATAGTAAGTGAATTTAGAAAGAGTTTGAATAAGGAGAGACTTCAAAAGTATAAAATAAATTTGTGAAAAGTTATTGAGCAAGATGCTGAGTCTTTAATAAATGGCACAACAGATTTTATTATCAGTAAAGAAATTATCATAATTTTGGATTAACTCAATCAGTCCCTAATTCAGGACAGCACTTAAACTTGTACTGAAATCCCTCTCTTTTTAGGAAAAAAGTATATATGTACTTAAATGCTTTCTTGAATTAGGGATGCTTTTTGAACTGGGTCCTCAAAACCACAGAGGTCCATATCAGAATATATTCTGGTGTAAATGTGTGGAGGCTTCTCAAGAAAGCTGAATGCAAAGATAAAATATTTCTTTGCATAGTGGGTAAACTTAAAAAGAAATTCCATTTTGACAGTTTCGGCCAGTTCCTGTGGTTTTCTCTAATATCTCTCAAACTGGAAAAATCTGTCAAAAAGGCAAAACTTTTAAAGTTTGTTCATTGTATCTACACAAAAGTAACAGATGTTTCATTTCTGTTTCATGAGGTTGTACTTCCATGTCAGTGGATCTCAACTAAACAGAGGATTCATTTCACATGTCCTCATACAGAAAAACATGATTCAGACCTACTTGTATGTTCTTACAGAAAGAACAGTGCTTAAAAAGAATAGCTACCAAGCAGTGGAAGTTTCAGTGCTGGGCAGGGTGGAGACAGGAGAACAGCCAATCCATCTGGCTAGATATTAAATTTTATTTTAAGCATTATAGTTATTTCCCAGTAGATGACAAGAGGACAACCAGTTAATTAATCTAATTTATGAAGAGCTGAGATAACATATTTGAAGACATGGAGAATAGACACTCCCAGGGTGCTCCCTAAACAAGGAATTACATTCGTTTTTTTGCATTGTTCCAATAAATGTCATACATTTATGAATGGTATAGAACATTGAGGTCACTTAACACTGAAATTCAGTATGGTATACCTCACTGGCCAGGTATAAACAAATTGTGATATTGATTTGATGTATATCAGCACACCATGCCACCCAGTAAAGAAAAATTACCTATTAGAAGCAATTTATGTCAGTTTAAATTTGAGAGGACAAAGCTGACGACAGGCAGATATAAAGCAGTATTGTTGACAATCTCCCTAATGGCCTGATCCTACACAATTGAAGTGAGTGGCAAAACTCCCATTAACCTCAATAGTGCAGGATACTTAGGGAGCAAATCCATTCTGTCTTTGAACAAATTTTTAATCCCTGGTGATGGGCGCATTACAAATCCATACAATATATAGATGTAAAAATAAAATACAATAAAGGAAGTCTTGTGAAAAGTTTTCTGTGTTACTGTCTCTAGGATTTCTGCTGGCTATACTTTTCCGTACTGGAAGAATAACTGGGTGTGTTGGACTAACTCATTAGATGTTAGGTTTCTGACTACTTATGTGACACTCATTTGGCCCCCATGAAAATTATCCTTCAATAGGGAGAAAAAGATTTTTGTTTGTGGAGATTTCAGGAGTGAGCAATGAATAGGACAGTGTGGGCTGGCTTCATTTATGTAATGAAATGTTAACTACATTGCTTAAGAATCAGTTATTGAATAGCAAGCATAGCCCATAATTCTTAATGCTGCCATGTAGGGCTTCTGAATGAGCTACCAATACCTTATAATTGGATGCCAGAGTATTAGGAAAACTTGGCTTTTAATGAGCCATGTCCACAGAAATGCAATGTCTGGTTGTCCAGTTAGGTATTTTTGCTCTGCATTAAAGATTGAGAAAAAATGTTAGGCTAATTATCGTCAAACCATTAGACTTTTATGGTACCTTATAATGAATGAAGGTGAAACCAAAGCAGTAGCAGCTCTGTCAAAGGAAGAATTCTCTCTCTCTTGCTGTCTTGCTCTCAATTGTACAGACTTGTTTTTTATTTGTTTTTTAAATACAAAAATTGGTCAGGTCAGAATCACAGTTGAAGTAAAAATATTGGAGCTATGATTGGTAAACAGCCAGATCAAGTAGGTTGGAGGGTTCGATGGTGAGTCAGGTGATCTGGAGTCTATATTTTGGCTCTGACACTGTCCCACTGTATAACTTCAGGCAGATCACCCAAACTTTCTGTGCCTTTTTCCCTGCTGTAAAATTGGAGTCATAATGCCTACCTATCTTTGTGATGTATATTGACATCTACTGAGGAAAATCACTATTTGGAGCTAAGCAGGCTATAAGCCCTGAAACTACTGACATCCCAGTTTTTGGAACAGAAGGCTGAGTTCCAGTTCTTTTTTCTTCTGGCTGTTGCAGCATGTGTGTAATTTAGGTTGCTACAGTGGTGCTTTCATGATGCATCTCCTGCTTATTATGCCGTATGCATTGGGGCAGACCCTCCGCTGGTATAAACTGGCCTAGCTGCGTTAAAATCAGTGAAGCTACATTGACGTAGCCAGCTAAGGTTCTGGCTGATGATTCCTGCATAATTGGTTTAAATGTAACATAAACTTTGGTTCTCTCTTAGCTTATCAATGAAGAAATTCAGACTTAAAATTTGTGGGAGGGTTTAAAGATGAAAAACTATTGCAGGCAGTGATTATTTGATTTATCCTTTTAAATGTACTGGGTTACAGGAATCTAATTACAGTTGTGAAGTCCTCTGCCTATACTGCTGCAGCCTATGAAACAGTAAATGCTCTAAAGATTAATGGTTATTCTTGTGCTAGAAAATAAATAACCTTGACGTTTCTCATTTTTGTAATTGAATAGAAATTGAGTAAGCCATAAATGAAAAATATACACTTGAGACATGGATAACTGAAATTATTACTATTCTCAAAAGCTGGCCAATGTGATTTGAGTGCAGAGCTCTGAAAGCAGCAGAGAAATATTGATTGTAGCAAACTGAATCCTGCAGCTTCCTCTTTGCTGCTGTGTTCAGAAGTGCCATGATGCATCCAAGATAGTGTACGAATGTTGGGAACAAACTGAACTTCCTAATGGAGCAACTTATTTTTATTTATCATGTAACCTAAGGTTTATAGTTCCCTTGCCATGCTAATTGGATAAATGGTTGTATGCCCTTCTTTAAGAAGTGATTGGTTTTAGACATTCTAGGGATGGAAATGATAACTTCCCCCTACTCTTCCTCTGCAGGCTTTCCACACTTCATTTCATTATGCTCTCTATTGGAACTCACAGTGCTCACTGCAGAAACTCATTATCATATGGCTGTTAAAATAATCCTCCACTAGAACTGCCTAACCAATCAGAATGGTGGTCCTAATATTCTGTCTCTGACAGTGGTCAAAACTAGATACTTTAGAAGGGGGACAAGACACCCTGCAATGGATAATTCTGAAATAACCGAGCCATAGAAGTTTCTTCCTAACTTCTGTCAATTAATGGAGTGCCATGAAATGCATGTGTGTATAGTCCTATATATAAAATAACCCACCCACCCCCCCCATTTTTACTGTGACTGTGGGTGCTCTCATCACCAATATAAATGTCTAATCCTTTTTTGAATCCTTGGTCTTAATTCTGTCTTGTGACAAGGAGTTCCATATGTTGCTTATGTATTGCATAAAAAAGTGTTTCCTTTGATCAGTTTTAAATGTGTTACTTTTCCATTTCATTGACTGTTCCCTTGTTCTTTTATTAGTAGTATTGATTCTTCATATTGCCATAATACCTTGGGAGCCCTAATGTGAGACACAAGCCCATAGGGAGTTCATTATTCTGTGTCAGCAACTCTTGTCAGACCTAACACACTGTTGTCCATGGTATATACCCTATGTATGTATGGGTGTGTACGAGTTATGGTTATGTGCTAGAATTACTCTCTTTAAAAGTGTTTGGCAAGCACTGCAAAAGCCCAGTGTGCCCTAGACAAAGGAATGTGTATTTGATTGTCTGAATCATCTGACCATCAGACAGTGAAGGCACATTTGCATAACAGGTAAACAAATCCATCAACCTAGTGTGATAGTCTCTTAACTATAAGGGATAGTCTCTTAACTATAGTCTCTTAACTTATTTGAGGTTCAGACCCTGAAATAAGTAATTGAATCAACTGATTTATAATACAATAATGTTGTATACAAAGTGTATTGAGTAGGGTCTTTTATGAAAACTAATGGAACGCTGGTGATGAATATCATTGTGAAATGTATATATTAACACTATATGAGGAATTATGAATATTCACCAATAGGCTTTAAAGTTTGTTACCAAACAGAGAAACAGGTTTTCTCTCAGACAGCAGGGAATGCAGCTGTCTACCTGTTGCCAATTAAATTAAGCAAGAAAGTGGAAGCCTTATTTACTTATGAATCAGCAGGGGGGTGGGAAGCCCACAGAAGGGGAAGAACTGCATGAGGTCATCCTCAATCAGGGGACAAAACAGTGATTTAGGGAAGCTATAAGGAGAGAGAAGAAACATCTTGGGTGGACAAACACAAGGGGCCAGAGTTCTGGCATGCTGAGAAAGATGGGTCTTTCAACCAAGGGGGTAGGGGTTGAAGTCTCTGGGAACTGAATATAGGTGAGAAACCTCCTTAGGTAAAAATCTTTCACCTAGGCCAACCAGGGGAAACCAGCACCTGGTACTTCTGCAGAAGGTCCTGACTGAGAGAAAGTCAGCCATGGCTGAAAAGAAAAAGATTAGTAAGAAATCTACCTTGAACCAAGGCTGTAGTTTGTTGAGTTAAGTCTTGGCTAATAGAAAGCATATTTTACTTTCGTTTGCTTGTAACCATTTTGTCTTTATCCCTTGTACTTGAACTCACTTAAAACCCCTCTTGTTTTGCTAATTAACTTGTTTGACTTTTAATCTAAACCAGGGGTAGGCAACCTATGGCACTCACACTGCCTGGGTCCTGGCCACTGGTCCGGAGGGCTCTATATTTTATTTAATTTTAAATGAAGCTTCTTAAACATTTTAAAAACCTAATTTACTTTACATACAACAATAGTTTAGTTATATATTATAGACTTCTAGAAAGAGACCTTCTAAGAATGCTAAAATGTATGACTGGCACGCAAAACCTTAAATTAGAGTGAATGAATGAAGACTCGGCACACCACTTCTGAAAGGTTGCCAACCCCTGAACTAAACCAACCTAGTGCTGTGTTTGAATTGACGTGATTGTTAACCCCAGTTAAAGTAACCAGCTGTGCTTTTGTCTCTTATTAATTCCCCGAGTGTTCCAGGAGAGGGCTGAACACTTCCGAGCAGGTGGTTTCAGGAAAATTCAGTACTGGTAGTGTGTTGGAATCATCCTGCAGAAAGTCACCAACCTGGTGGAGACCCCAGTGGGACTGTTGTGTTGTAGGCATGCTGCTGGCTGTTGGTGTCTAGGCAGTGCGCCATAGCAGCAGAGTGTTTAAGACACCCAGGGTTACAGTGCACGCGGTGACTCCTTACTGGCGTGGATTGCACCTCAGAATATGACATCTAGTCATAAACCAGGACATCGCTGGTAAAAACACAGAACAGAAACACAGCCCCTACCCCCAGGGGCTTACCATCTCAGTATAAAACAAGAGACAACAGAGGGAGACAGACTGATGGGGGAGTACAAGAAAACAATGAGATATTGGCCAGCATGATAGGCAGTGGTCTCAGCACCACCAGCAGCCTAACCATTGTCAAGTGTTTTGTTGGCATCGCAACAAAGGAGAGTTTTGAGGAGCGATTTGAAGGTAGATAATGAGGTAGCTTTGTGGATGCCTACTGGGAGCGTCACCCAGGTGTTGGGGGGCAGCATGGGAGAAAGCATGATGGTGGTGGTTTGAAAATTTAACAAGTGGGCAATGGAGGTGGATGTCATTGGCTGATTGGAGGCGAGCATTAACAGCTCGATAGCAAATGAGAGATGATAGGGAGGGTGGGGACTGAAAGCGAATACAAGTAACTTATGTTTGATGCAATAGAAAAGGGGGAGCCAGGGGAGGGATGCGAAGAGAGGGGTGACATGGTCAAAGCGACAGGCAACAAAAATGATTTTTACAGCAGCATTCTGAATGATATGAGTAGTAAAGATATGGCTGTAATCAAGATGTGAGCTGTGTTATGCTCATACAAAGCACACGGGATCTTTATAGAGGAAGGTAAATACACAGCATTTATTGAGAATACAACAGTTAGCAAATGCTTTACACACACACACACACACACACACACACACACACACACACACACACTCACTCTCTCTCTCGCATTGATGTTTATAATTACCATTCCACAGTCTGGATCAATCTAGTGGGCAGACAGATTGGTCACGAGGGTCGCGATCCAATGTTCCTGGAGTGTGGCAAGACGAACCCAAAGTCCCATGGCCAAGCACCCTGTTCTTATACGTTTTTTTCTCTGTTGAAGTCTATGCTGTAGTCCATGAAAGCTTATGCTCAAATAAATTTGTTAGTCTCTAAGGTGCCACAAGTACTCCTGTTCTTTTTGCGGATACAGACTAACAGGGCTGCTACTCTGAAGTTTGTAACCAGTTACTTCTTAATTGGTTTCAGAGTAGCAGCCGTGTTAGTCTGTATCCGCAAAAAAACCAGGAGTACTTGTGGCACCTTAAAGACTAACAAATTTATTGTTAGTCTTATAAATAAATTTGTTAGTCTTTAAGGTGCCACAAGTACTCCTGTTTTTCTTAATTGGTGTAAACATTCCCCCGAGAGGGTCATCCTGTCCTTTGTTCTGATTTAATCAATTGTCCTCAGGGGTGCCAGCCTTCACCTCAGGGTTCAGATTCACCTCAGGGTTGTCAATCTGCCCTTCATTATGGATGCGCGTTGATGATTCTTTGATGTCCTTTAAATCTCTTCACTCCTTTCTTGACCATTTGGCTATAACAATGGCCTTCACACCTTATCTTTTCCTGATGCATACATTCCTCATTCACACAAACAGATTGAGAATACAAACAGTAGTATTTTATATTGAGCAAAAAGGCATTGCAAATTAAACCTCACTAAGTTTTACAATCAATAACCAAGACAATTTACATTGAGACCCAGGCCTTCAATGTTCCTTTAATCTATTTAACATAGACACAATAGAGAATCCTGTCTCTTACTAACTAAATTTTAAAACAAAGAGTTAAAGAGTGCCCAATTTTAATGCATATGGGAAAACAGAATCTCATAGTCCCAGAGGGTCATTTTCTTTCTGCTATTCAACATTAATTCTTATGGGACATTATAAAATCCTGCTCCTACAGCTGGGACGAGCATTTTAGCTGTGTGAATGGATAGGAAAGGCTGTATCTTAGAGATGCTATGCAGAAAGACTCTAAAAGATTTAGATATAACCTGGATGTGAAGACCTAGAAAGAGGTGTGAGTCAAAGATGATGCCCAGGTTACGGACTAGAGTGATAGAATGGTCGTGTTATCCATAGTGATCAAGAAAGGGGGAGAGGGTTTTGCCAGGGGTGGGGGGAGATTAGGCTTTCTGTTTTAGCCATGCTTAGATTGAACTAATGGCTAGATATCCATGAGGAGATGTCAGAGAGTCAGGTTGAGATTTTAGTTTGGACAGAAGGAGACAGGGCTGAAATGAAAAGGTGGATCTGAGAGTTGTCCACATAGAGAGAGAGTAGTTTTATTTGTGCTGGAGTTTAGGACAGTTTGAATTCCTTTTTCTATCAGCAGTGAGAGACTGTGGGGAATTATGTTGTGACTTCCATTACCTCACCCACTCCCCAAAAATCTACAAATAAAAAATATTTTAAACTTTATAATGCAGAAATTGTTGTTGCATTGGTTCAGTGAATATTTAAACTGAGTTTACAAAAACAAACAACCCCAAAACAAAAATTAGAGGGCAGAGAAATAAGATTAACCCCAAGAGAGTCTGAAAGGTTCAGGCCCTTATCCAAAGTTCCCTGATATTTTTTATTTTAAATCTGCCCTTCCCTTAAATCCATACAGTAGTGCAGAGAGAGGGAAAAGAAAATGGGAGTGGGGGAATGACGAAAAGGTAGAGGGAAAAATTGAAACATTTTGTATACATGGAAAATCATTCCAACAGAATGAAAATTATTTTAAACTTTTCACAATTTTTTTCATTTCATGAAAAATTTTATGATTTTTCAATTTGAGTCAAAATACAGGATGACCATTTGTAAGGTTTGCAGAAGCCTGTTGAAGGATGATATTTTTAAAAAAAATTAGTACAAAGGCCGAATGTATTTATTTCTAAGTTTCACCATACTAATGTATTTTTGTATATTTTTTTCTCAGAATCATAGTGTACAATCATATCAGCTTATGTTATGATATCATATCTCTTAAGATAAGCAGGCTTGATCTGAGTAACAGAATGCATAGTTTCAGGATGTAATTTTTGAGATTAAGATTTTTTTTCCCTGTGAGTCTGAACTGAACTGATGTCTCAGAATGATGATAAGGGCCATTGTGTTGTCAGAGATTTTGGCATTACTCCTGTGAATGTGATGACATGGTATTATGTCAGGGAGATATAGTCTTGGGGCTTGGCTACACTTGCAAGTTGCAGCGCTGGTGGAGGCTTTCCAGCGCTGCAATTATTCTCCGTCCACACTTGCAAGGCACATCCAGCGCTGCAACTCCCTGGCTGCAGCGCTGGCTATGCACCCGTTCGGGTTGGGGTATAAGGAATGCAGCGCTGGTGATCCAGCGCTGCTCATCAGGTGTGGACACTCACCAGCGCTTTAATTGGCCTCCAGGGAATAAGGAGATATCCCATAATTCCTGTTCAGCCACTCTGCTCATCAGTTTGCACTCTACTGCTCTGGCCTCAGGTGACCCGCCCTTTAAGTGCCCTGGGAATTTTAAAAATCCCCTTCCTGTTTGCTGCAGCCAGGTGTGGAGTGCAATCAGTTAATCTTTCCAGGTGACCATGCCTCCACGTGGCAAACAAGCCCCAGCATGGAGCAATGGCAAGTTGCTGGACCTCAGTGTTTGGGGGGAGGAAGCTGTGCAGTCCCAGCTGCGCTCCAGCCGTAGGAATTATGATATCTTTGAGCAGGTATCAAGGTCCATGCTGGATAGGGGCCATGATTGGGACGCGCTGCAATGCAGGGTTAAAGTAAAGGAGCTGCGGAGTGCCTATTACAAAGCCCGTGAGGGGAACCGCCGGTCCGGCGCTGCCCCCACGACCTGCCGTTTTTACAGGGAGATGGACATGATACTTGGGGGTGACCCCACTGCCAATCCGAGGACCACGATGGACACTTCTGAGCAGGGTGGGGGACAGGAGCAGCAGGAGGAGGAGGACGCGGCGGGGGGGGTGGAAACCGCGAGTGAAGCTACTGGGATGGGGGAAGACACCCCAGAGTCCCAGGAGGCATGCAGCCAGGAGCTCTTCTCAAGCCAGGAGGAAGGAAGCCAATCGCAGCAGCCAGCAGTTGCTGAAGGACAAACAGAGGAGCGAGTTACCGGTAAGCGGCTTTTATTTTCAGGGTGGAAATGTTTCGGGAGAGGAGGGGGGGTTAGGGCTGCATACATGCATGCCTAGATGTGGAATAGCCCATTGATGTGGTCTATCACGTCGCGGTAATCGGCTGCAGTAATCTCCTCAAAAGTTTCAGCCAGAGCGTGGGCAATGTGCCTGCGCAGGTTTATAGGGAGAGCCACTGTGGTCCTTGTCCCAGTCAGGCTAACACGTCCGCGCCACTGTGCCGTGAGGGGTGGGGGGGACCATTGCTGCACACAGGCAAGCTGCATAGGGGCCAGGGCGGAATCCGCATTGCTGTAGAAGACCTTCCCGCTCTTCCCTGATGACCCGCAGCAGGGAGATATCTTCCAGGAGTAACTCCTGTGGAAAATGTTGGGAGACTGTTTAGTGCAGATCCCCCCTGTAGCTGCTTGCTGTCCCCAACGCACAGAAACCCCTGCACAGCCCTGAAGCAAACTCAGTACCCCTTACTCACCATTTCGTGTCTCCTGTTGTGTTATGTGTGGTCTTATTTGGTATGGGAAAAGAATGCTAAAGTGAACACTGAAAACTCCTTCAGTGTGTGGGAATTACTGCTTGGATGAGATAATTAACAATGCTACCCTGTTAAATGTTGCCATTTTTGCCTTCAAGAAGTGACCTTGACTGCTGGACTGCCCAGAACTACCACAGCACAGAGACTACAAAATCTGAGGAAAAAGCTGCGAAAAACCAAGGAAGACATGCTGAAAACAGTTATTGATCACTCTGCTCAAGAGAGTAAACAGCTGCAGGAGTGGAGAGAAAGGGAAAGCAGGATCCGCCAGAGGGAAAGCAGGATCCGCCAGAGACATTGGCAGAGAAACGCTGTGGCAAAGAGGAAAAGCACAGACCAGCTGCTAGGCATCCTGGCGTGCCAAGCGGACTCTCTCCAGGCACTCGTAGCCATGCAGGCAGAGCAGTCCCGTGCTGCCCCACAGGCCCCCCCCCCCGTCCCAAATTTTATTCTCTTCTGCCCCAATGTTAGCTCCAAACCCCCTTCCCCAGCATCCAGGTTCTTACCACCACCAGCTGCCTCCAACACCTGTACGTTCACCAACCAGCCCTGAGAACTACGACCCTTACCCTCTGCACTCAACCCCCATCACCGTGCAGTATAGGCACCCTGAAGTGCAGCAGCCATTGCACAGCACTGCAGACAGGACATATGCAAACTTGTGACTTTACAGTTCACCAACCCACCTCCCTGCCCTAGGTTCCTGAAATGTTGTGTGTCTGTCAATGAAGTATTTTTCTTTTCAATAAAATAAATCTTGGCTTTGAAAACAGTCTTTATTATTGCAGATAGTGAAAGATACCTTATCCCAGTAAAGAAACAGTCACTGGAAATCATGTTAGGGATAATAGAATCCTAACAGTGTAACCACTGCACTTCACTCCCATGCAAGGCAGCAAACATTACTGTTGGCTTTCAGCCTCAAATTGTTCCCTCAAGGCATCCCTAATCCTTGTAGCCCTGTGCTGGGCCTCTCTAGTAGCCCTGCTCTCTGGCTGTGCAAATTCAGCCTCCAGGACTTGAACCTCGGTAGTCCATGCCTGACTGAATGTTTCACCCTTCCCTTCACAAATATTATGGAGGGTACAGCATGCGGATATAACTGCGGGGATGCTGCTTTCCCCCAAGTCTAGCTTCCCATACAGGGATCGCCAGCGGGCTTTTAAACGGCCAAAAGCACACTCCACAGTCATTCGGCAGCGGCTCAGCCTGTAGTTGAACCGGTCCTTGCTCCTGTCAAGCTTCCCTGTATAGGGTTTCATGAGCCAAGGCAGTAACGGGTAAGCGGGGTCTCCAAGGATCACAATGGGCATTTCGACGTCCCCTACTGTGATCTTCCTGTCTGGGAAATAAGTCCCTGCCTGCATCTTCCTGAACAGGCCACTGTTCCGAAAGATGCGTGCATCATGCACCTTTCCAGGCCAGCCTGTGTAAATGTCAATGAAACGCCCACGGTGATCCACAAGCGCCTGGAGAACCATAGAGAAATACCCCTTCCGATTAACGTACTCTGATGCTAGGTGGGGGGGTGCCAGAATAGGAATATGCGTCCCATCTATCGCCCCTCCACAGTTAGGGAAACCCATTTGTGCAAAGCCATCCACAATGTCCTGCACGTTCCCCAGAGTCACGGTCCTTCTTAGCAGGATGTGATTAATTACCCTGCAAACTTGCATCAACACGATTCCAACGGTCGACTTTCCCACTCCAAACTGGTTCCCGACCGACCGGTAGCTGTCTGGAGTTGCCAGCTTCCAGATTGCAATAGCCACCCGCTTTTCCACCGTCAGGGCAGCTCTCAATCTTGTGTCCTTGTGCCGCAGGGTGGGGGTGAGCTCAGCACACAGTCCCATGAAAGTGGCTTTTCTCATACGAAAGTTCTGCAGCCACTGCTCGTCATCCCAGACTTCCATGATGATGTGATCCCACCACTCAGTGCTTGTTTCCCGAGCCCAAAAGCGGCGTTCAGCGGTGCTGAGCATTTCCGTGAATGCCACAAGCACTGTAGTGTCACACGCAGCAGGCGACTCGATATCATCGATATCATCATCGGACTCCTCACTGTCACTTTGGAGCTGAAGGAATAGCTCAACTGCCAAACGTGTTGTGCTGACGACACTCATCATCACAGTCCTCAGCAGCTCGGGCTCCATTTCCCACAGAAATCGCGATTCACAGACAGAGAGTAAAAAACAGCAAGCAACTCACAATGGCGCCAAACGTGGCCGGAAAAACTGTGACTGCTGGGATGCGAAGCGATGCACCACGAGGCGTTGGGACAGGAAGCGGAATGACCCGCACCCTTCCGTCCCCTTCCCACAACCCACAGCGCAAAAATGGGACGAGATGCTCTGTGGGATAGCTGCCCACAATGCACCTCTCAATACAGCGCTGCAAATGCTGCAAGTGTGGCCACACTCCAGCGCTGGCCCTGCACAGCTGGACGACCAGCGCTGCAAACTACCAGCGCTGCAACTTGCAAGTGTAGCCAAGCCCTTAGTGCTTTATTCAGTGACAGCTCAGGGAAGGGAAAGAAGTTTGGTTTTTAAACTCTGAGGAAACTTTACTAGAAGAAGCTATTTTAATGTTCGCTTGACCAACAGCCTCTACGTTTGCTGGACACTTGCAAAGGGCCAACAGACTCTACTACAGTAATTCAGAGTCAAGAATCCATAGCTGAGAAGAGTGACTTTTGCTCCAGTGAAGCAAGAAATGAACAGATTAATTTTTTGGTGAATGTAGTGTTTAGGTTAATGTACCCTAAAAGTACTCATCAGAACAGGTATTTCTAATGAGACACCATACATTACAGCTGAGAAATGAAGGAGGCAGAAAGCAGCGTTGGGAGGGGAGAGAAAAGCTAGATTTGTAGTATTAGGTTTTGTATCAAGAATGCCATTTCAAAAACACTCCATTTGTTAATATAAACTTAAAAGCGCTCTCTTGACTGATTTTTTGTTGTAGTATAACGTGCTCTCATGAGCTGATTGGATAATTCCAAACAGTGATCAGTAGCTGTTCGCAGTGCTTGTTTTCTGTTAAACAGCTTAAGAGAGCCATTTAAAACTGCAAAACAAATCCAGTATGGAAGCATGTAACAGGGTTGACAGGACTTAAAACCCCACTTAGAGATTGCAGGATTTTTCAGTTGATCCACCTGCTTAACAGAATGTAGAGCTCTGCCATAATGTAAGAGAGGGGGGTTGAAATGAATCTCTGATGAGAGGAAACAAGGAGGGAAGGTTAGTCATGCTGTAGGAAATCCTGGGAACAGCTGGATTTAGTGAGAAGGTTTAGGTTAAAAGGATTATGCTCTAGCACTATTATTTGAGTTACCAATAACGCTAAACTACAAGTATGTGAAAAGTTTGATCTTACATAGCATGTGTAAACTGTAGGAACACAGCTTGTATGTAAGATATTTTATATGGGCCATATTACCAGGGTATCTGAGCACCTCAGAGTCTTTACTATATTTGTCCTCACAATAACTCAGTGAGGTGGAGAAGTGCTATTATCCCCATTTTACAGAAGAGGAACTGAGGCCCAGAGTGTCAAAGATATTTAGGTACCTAACTCCCCTGAAATCAAGCTCACCCTGGAAAGGTGGTAGCATCGGGAATTGAACCTAAGTCTCCCAAGTCAGTTCTCTACTAAACGCTGGCCCATCCTTCATCTCACTTGCTATACTTTAAAAAGGTATCATTAAGTATTGACACAGACAAAGATTTGTAATTTGAAAGAAAATGTGATTTTGTGAATAGGCAAGAAGATAAAAAGTTATTTTTAACTTCCCTGCAGTAGTGCTTCTAATGAGCTTGGCATCTTTCTGTGCCTCTTTTCAGAATCATTTGTGCTGCTTCTGTCCTACTTTTGAATGTGATCGTTTGTGCAAGAAAAATAGCATCCCTTTTGGGGAAAAGTTGCTTCAGATGTTGGTGTGTGTCCTTTGCTGGGATTGGAGGAATGCGTTTCAACTCTTCATTACAGCAATTACTGTTCTTGCTACGTATTAGAGGGGTAGCCGTGTTAGTCTGTATCCACAAAAACAACGAGGAGTCTGGTAGCTCCTTAAAGACTAACAGATTTATTTGAGCATAAGCTTTTGTGGGTAAAAAAACGCACTTCAGATGCATGGAGTGAAAATTACAGAAACAGGCATAAATATGCTGGCACATGAAGAGAAGGGAGTTATCTTAAAAGTGGAGAACCAGTGTTAACAAGGCCAATTCAGTCAGGGTGGATGTGGTCCACTCCCAATAATTGATGAGGAGGTGTCAATACCAAGAGAGGGAAAATTGCTTTTGTAGTGAGCCAGCCACTCCCAGTCGCTATTCAAGCCCTGTCTTAATTCTCCGCTGTCTGTTATGTACATTAACAGAGTAAAAATTGTTCTATTTAGGAAAAAGAATGTGTAAATGGAAAGGATTTTACAAGACGTATTTCTGTTGTACAAATGTAGGAAGTGTGATGGAGAGAATATTCTATTTGGTAACATATCTAGCCAAGAATTCCAATTTTTTTTTATAAACTCTTATTTCTTAATCTAGAAACTAGGTAGTATATAGAAGAGTAGCATGTCCATTTGAAACTGCTGGGGGGGATTTAGATAAATTTTAGCCTGGACAATGGGATTAACATCTTTATTATTATGAAAAGTGTTATGGGATTCTTAATGGCTGCAAGTGGTCAGGATCTTGCTTTTATGATTCATCCAAAATATGGCCCCTCAATTACCCCAGTGCTCCCTAGAACGCTGGGGCATTTGTTCAGTATGGTTTCAAAAGGAAGCTCACATATATTGAATGCTGGCAAGTGCTGAATCTACTTGCATTTTTACCAACGCCATTTCCTGTACCACATAGATCATTGGAAGTCTTCCATCCGAATATTGGCAAGTGCAGCCCTTTGTAGAGTGAAGGCTTGTCTTTATTGCCACAGTTATCTCAAGTTACTCCACTCAAATTAGCCTAACTCTAGTACTGGCCACACTGTGAAACAAAGCTCAAACTAACAGAGGATTGGATTAGCAGTTGATGAACTGTACTAACTCAAATTTGTAGTCTGTAGCAGTCCCAACTGCATTACTAGCTCAAGGATCGATAGCACTCAAGCTTCAGTCCGTACCTCTGATGGGCAGGGGCAGCAAGTTATATGGGCCCATGGTGCCCATGCTCCAGGAATATTCAGGGCCTGGGGGCCCAGCTCCACCAATGTTCAGGGTCGGGGTTTCCCCCCGGCCTCGCCTGTCGCCCCCGGTGATTTAAAAGGCCCCAAGAGCCCTCAGTCGCTGCTGCCTCCACTGGCAGTGCAGCGAGGCTAAGGTGGCTTCCTGCCTGGCCTCACTCCGTGCCACTCTCGGAAGTGGCTGAAATGGCCCTATGGTCCTGGGATGGGTGTGTCTGCATCTCTGCACGCTGCCTGAGTGCCAGCTCCACAGCTCCCATTGGCCAGGAACTGCAGCCAGTGGGAGCTGAGGGGGCAGTGCCTGCAGGCAGTGGCAAATGAAGACCCCTGGCCCTCCCACCTAGGACCTGCTGCCAGAGGGGTGTGTGGGTTGCTTTCGGGAGCTGCCCAAGATAAGCGCCTCACTCTCTTCTGCATCCTCCCCTCACCCAAACTCCCTCCCAGAGCCTTAGGCAGGTGTGTGTGTTGGGTGGTGGGATTTGGACCCGTTCTGGGCACCACCAAAAATTTATACAAACCTGCCACCCCTGCTGATGGGCCAACTAGCGTGAATTTAAAGCACCTTAACTCAAACTAGGGACACGTGTGTGGATGGGAGCTGGGTTAGAAGCTGCACTCCTCAAGCTAATACTGCTGAGAAGACAAGCCCACAGCAAGCAGGTATGATTACAACACTGATTGGTCTGGCTGTGGAGGCATTTCTGCACGGAGATAAGTTAATTTGCCTGTTGTTTCTTGTGTGTTTGCGTTTGCACTGCAAATCTCATGAGATGAGATAGTGCCAAGTATTGTTGGAAGTAAATTTGGTGAACACATGGACCTCTTTGTTAGAAGAATGAAGATGCAAAGATAAATGCAAAAATAAAAACAGAGAGGGTTAGGTGTAGACAAAGATAAATTGGATGTCATGGAATGCTGAATATATTTGTGATGTAGCAGGCTGCCATTTTGCAGGCATATTATGCTCAATACTGGTGTTAGAGGAAGGTGACTTGGACAGTGCAGCTGCCAGGTTTAAAATGTGTTAGGTGCCTTTTAGATATCATCTATGTACCACTTGATTAGGATGATTTTGAAAACATGGGCAGGTAGGGTTGCCAGGCGACCGGTTTTCAACCAGAACGCCTGGTTGAAAAGGGTCCCTGGCGGCTCCGGTGAGCACCGCTGACTGGGCTGTTAAAAGTCCGGTTGGTGGCTCAGCAGGGCTAAGGCAGGCTCCCTACCTGCTCTGGCTCTACGCAGCTCCCGGAAGTGGCATGTCCCTGTGCCAAGGAGGCTCCACCCGCAGCTCCCATTGGCTGGGAACCGCGACCAATGGGAGCTGCGGGCATGGTGCCTGCGGGCAGGGGCAGCACACACAGCCCCTTGGCCGCCCCTGCACCTAGGGGCCACAGGGACATACTGGTCGCTTACGGGAGCCGCCTGAGGTAAGCGACACCCGGAGCCTGCCCCCCTCACTCCCCTCCTGCACCCCAACCCTCTGCCCCAGCCCTGACTCCCTCCCATACCCCAAACTCCTCATCCCCAACCCCACCCCAGAGCCTGCACTCCCAGATGGAGCCCTCACCCCCCTGTGCCCCAACCACCCTGCCCCACCCCTGACCCCCCTCCCACACCCCTAATCCCTGCCCCCACCCCAGACCCCACTCTCCCAACTGGAGCATTCATCCCATGGCACCCCAATTCCTACCCCAGAGCCCCCTCCCACACCCTGAACCCCTCATTTCTAGTTCTTCCCCAAAGCCCTCATGCCCAGCTGGAGCCATCATCCCCTCCCACACCCCAACCCCCTGCCCTAGCCTAGAGCCCCCTCCCACACTCCGAACCCCTCAGCCCCAGCCCAGATCCCCCTCCTGTACCCCAGAGCCCACACTCCCAGCTGCAGCCCTCATCCCCCTGCCCTGAGCCCCCTTTCACACCCAAGCCCCTCATCCGCTACCCCACCCCAGAGCCTGCACCCCTAGTCAGAGCCTGCACCCCTAGTCAGAGCCCCAACCCTCTGCCCCAGCTCAGTGACAATGAGCGAGGTTGGGTGAAAGCAAGCAACAGAGGGAGGGGGGGGGATGGAGTGAGCGGGGGTGGGGCCTTGGAGAAGGAGGGCCTCATGGAAGGGGCAGGCCAAGGGTGGGGCAAAGGTGTTCAGTTTTCTGCAATCAGAAGGTTGGCAACCCAATGGACAGGACATAACGTTTCTTTAGAGAAGTAGGAGATGGAGGCAAGTCGATGAAACTTGATAGCACTGAAGTGGTGAGGAGAGCTTGTGTTCACTCTTCAGTGGATTAATATTGGGCAATGAATGATCCTATTAGATGAATAAGAGCAAATGATTATGGTAAACCTATATGGTAAAAGTTCCTTCTGAGCCAGAAGCTAAAACTTTTTAATTTGTTTTTCTTTCTTTCCTTCCTGTCTTCTGTTACTGGAACTTGTGATTTATCTTCTATTCAGTGTACATCAGTGTACCTTGCTTGCCTAAATTGCTCTTTAAACAATGAGATAGAAGTCATACATCCAATAGTCAACAGTGGTTCATACACAGTTCACTTGCCTCTTGCGTCACTCTGGGGAATGAAAGTCATATAAATGGCCTCAAGAAACACTATCTGTTCTTTCATAATCCCCATTATTCACTTGTTATTCTGGGTCAGTTAACAATGATAGTGTATGTCTGACTCATTTTAGTGAGCTTGCGATTTTTCCTCCATTATGCCAGTGATATAACCCAGAGAGGTCCCAAAGTAGTTGAAAGGCCAGGTCTGGTTCTGACGGATGCAGTGTAATGTTTGTAGTGGAGAGGGTCATGCACAGATGCAATCTCCTCTCTATGTGTATTGTTTGGCATGCACCAAATAGCTAGTTAGTGCAGGGGAAAAAATGCTACGTTTTTAAACCTAGATTCCTTTTCCCCGTGCAAAGGTAATAAACAATAACCTTCTATGCCTCCTCTGTCATTTGGATAGTTCTGTTAAATAAACAATGTGGGAACAAAGGTCTAATTTAAATCTACAAAAGCAAGAATATTGCCATTCAAAGCTGAGCTTTATCCTTAGCATAACTTTTCAGGATTCATTGAGTATTGCAGGGGTTTCCAAATAAGGACTGATCTTCTCATTCATAGCAAGAGGCAAGTTCTGTCCCCACTGACTCCCTGGGCAACTCCAAGATGAGCAGATGTAGCAGGACAAAATTTGGCCCTTATGTGCTGCACCGTGTCAAAATAATCAGTGAACATATGGCAGAGCATCAGCCTTAACTTTAAAAATTCCTGCCCAAAGATTTAAGGTCAGATTTTTTTAACAGAGTTATGGCCTATTGTAGAACTTCATATTTTGGGACTTCCCATGCTGATTCCAGTGAGCTATTACTGTGTGCTCTGTAAAGATTTATTGACAGTCTTTTACAAATGCAATTAATGTTGAAATGTGAGTGCTTACCTAGGGATTAGGTAATGTGTGTGTACTTAACTGGATGGAGTTGGTGCCCTTTACTGTCCATTATAATAATGAGGTTGTCAAGCATATATACCAGGGGCCCAATCCTGGGAGGTGCTGAGGGTCTGAGAGCTCTCAGCTCCGTTGACTTATGCAAGTTTTGGCTCTTGGGTCTTTGTAGGATCAGGCCCTGGTTCAGGGATTTGGTTTTTGTGCAGTATAAGTGTGAAGTGTTTGTGTACTGAAAGTCCTATACAAATAATAGTAGCATTTAAAAATTATATGAAAAGTTTGCTATCTAAATGTTACAGTGCCTGCAAGCTGAACACCTGCTTTTAAGCCTGAAATAACACGCTCTAATTTAACTTATCCTCCTCAAATGCCCCGAAGAACAAGAGCAGAGGACAATATAGTTACATGTGCTGTGTCTCCTCTCACACTGTAGGTCTGGGCTGTCTGACAGAGCCGATCAGAAAAATTCAAGTGAAATATTTTTTGTAAGAATTTGCAGATTAATCAGAAACCTGCCTGGTTTCCTGCCAGCTCACCTGCACTGTTCCTCCTCAGCCTGCCTGGGGAGGCTGCTGGGGGGCCCAGGCTTCCAGGGTCTATGGCCCTAGAGCTGCCACTATATGAACTGCCTTGGAGTCGGAACAAATTTCTACGGTCCATGGCGCTGGACAGTCCACCATGCAGACTTCCTCAGAATCAGGGGCCCCAGGGCTTCCAGACTTCTGGGACAGTTTGCTCCCTGGTCTATCCAATTCATTTTTTTTTTAATGGAAGCTTAGATCCTGCAAAGTTGGAATTTAACATCCAGGCCACATACCTCAGTGGTTGGTCTGGTCATTTTGGTTAAGAAATGGTGAACTGAGAATCAGCCATTCAGAAACTCTGAGCTAGAGAATTTGGGAACCTGGAAAAAAAAGAAAGTAAGTCAAAAAGGAGGAGGGAAAGAGAAGAAAAAGAATATGTCTAAAAGTCAGAGAGAAGAAAGAAGCTCAGTCGTTAACAGAGACCCAGTTGAATATGAGGCAGAATTGTCCTCTCAGCAGACGCCAAGGTTCAGGTAGTCTACCTCATTTGGCCTCATTGGGCCTTAAACAATTAATATTTCCAAAGCTAAAAGAGGGGCAATGTCCTAGAAGCTATTTGAAGAGTTAATACCTTAGGTTTACATCCACAAGGATAACTCATTTCTAAGCTATTGATAATAAAGCATTTATCTCTATCATATGCACTCTCCTGCATTAACCACAATAATTGCCAGCAACAATGTTTCCTCCAGAAGATGTGCTGATGAGAGGGAAAAGCCAGGCAATGCTTCAGCAGGGCATCCCTCCATGGGACTTTGCTACCAGCATGTTCTGGAATTTATATGGCTTGGAGGTCATGCAACCCTTGCTACTGCGTGGCTCCCTCAATTATTATCCTCTATTCAGAGAACCAGAAGTGATCTCAAGAAGTCATGAAGCCCAGCCCCTTGCACTGAGGCAGGACCAAGTAAACCTAGACCCATCCTTGTCAGGTGTTTGTCCAACCTGGTCTTAAAAATCTCCAGTGATGGGGATTCCACAACCTCCCTTGGAACCCTATGCCAGAGCTTAACTACCCTTATAGTTAAAAAGTTTTTTCTAATATCTAATTTAAATCTCCCTTGCTGCAGATTAAACCCATTGCTTCTTGTCCTACTTTAAATGGATATGGAGAACAATGGATCCCCCTCCTCTTTAGAAGAGCTGAGAAACCACACTGATGGCAATGAAAATATGTTGTAGATTTGGGGGCATGCCATGATTGAACTCTTGGGGAGTTAAGTCCACTCATAGTTATGCACTTCATGCATCTTGGATTTTAACATGTACTTTGATCAGAAAAGTTGTGCTGTTTGTGGCTCTTATTCAAAAGAATAAGCAGTGTCAGCCTTCTAGAATGTGAAAATCTTGCCAGCTATTATCTATGAGAATGATGGGGAAAGGACTTGAGACAGAATTAAAAAAAAAAAAAGACAGAAAATTACATTCCCCTGCCTCCTCTCAAGATTTTAGAAAAAGAATTGAGGTGAGAGGGAGAAGCCTTCACAAACTGTAGTCATTTGTGGCAATCACCGATGTGCAGGTGCAAATGATGTGAGCATGCTCATCACACCATCCTTTATAGTCTGCCAGCATCATTATTGTGAACTGTCATGGGATTGAAACCGAGAAGGAACAAGAGCTGACGGGAATATCATTGGGAATGAGTACACTCCGGCATGTTAACCCTGTTGTCTGTTGTTGAGAACAGCTATTTTTCCCCCACTCTCTTGGGTACATTTAAAATGGTGAGGAGTGGAGAAAGATCCTGAAAATCTGGTCTGTCAGCCTTAACAATGTCTTCTTGACAAGATTTTTACTTTTAAATTTCTGTATGTCAATGAACTGCCTTTTAAGATAGTAGCACTTTGTGCCTTTGAGAGTGAAATTTAACACCCGCCCATCATACAATATAGGCTTCTTTAATTTTGTGCCCCTTTGCAGAGCTAGGAGGCACTTTCCTGGCTCTTTCCTCCCATTCCCCTCTCCCCCACTCTTCTCTTTACCACCTTCTTATTACTATTTGTATTACCATAGCGGATAGGGGGTCCTAGTCATAGACCAGATCCCCATTGTGCTTAGTGCTAGACAAACACAAACCAAAAGGATGGTCCCTGTCCCAAGGGATTTACAATCCAAGTGTCGTCTTCTTTTGTTTGTTACACTGGTCAAAGATGGAAAATGGCCAAGGTAATAAGCTGGGTTATTGAGTTAAGGGCCCAAGGGCTTTGGACTTCTGCCTCCCTTAAACTCTTTCAAAAGTCCCACCCTTAGAGCTTTATTTTCAAGCACAATTACTATAAAAATCTTTGATTAATATGAATGTTAATATAAATAACTTCTTTTCCAAGATCAAAAATGGCAGATCTGCTGTAATCACTACCTTAAAGCTTGTACACAAATTAAGGAGAGAAGCATCAGACAGGGCTGGAGGCTGTGTGGTCTCATTTGGGAAGTTGTGCAAAGATCTATCGAATTTTCTGCCTTAGCATAGTACTAGTAGTCTGTGATATCTATCAGACCGTGAAATCTGGTGTTCCCCCATGAAATCTGGTCTTGTGTGCTTTTACCCTATACTATATAGATTTTACAGGGGAGACCAGCGTTTCTCAAATTGGGGGTCCTGACCCAAAAGGAAGTTGGGAGGGAAGGGGGTTGCAAGGTTATTTTAGGGGTGGTCATGGTATTGCCACCCTTACTTCTTGTGCTGCCTTTAGAGCTGGGTGGCCGGAGAGCAGCGCTGTTCGCTGAGTGCCCAGCTCTGAAGGCAGTGTCCCGCCAGCAGCAGTACAGAAGTAAGGGTGGCAATACCAGAACATGCCACTCTTACTTCTGCGCTGCTGCCTTCAGACCTGGGTGGCTGGAGTGTGGCGGCTGCTGACTGATGGCCCAGCTCTGCAGGCAGCAGTGCAGATGAAAGGGTGGAAATACCATACCATGCCATCCTTACTTCTGCGCTGCTGCTGACAGTGGCTCTGCCTTCAGAGCTGAGCTCCTGGCCAGCAGCTGCCTCTCTCCAGCTGCCCACCCGCAGTGCAGAAGTAAGACTGGCAGTACTGCAACCCCCCCCCCCAGTAACCGTGTGACCCCCCAACTCCTTTTTGGGTCAGGACCCCTAGAATTACAACACCATGAAATTAGCTGAAATAATGAAATTTACTATTTTTAAAATCTTATGACCATGAAATGGACCGTGAATTTGGTAGGCCCCTACCCAGTTCCTGTTTCTCTGTCCCCTTCCCCCCATCCCCAAAGCCCAGCCACGCCCCCCCTTACCCAGATACCCACACCCTCTCCCCCTAGAGCCAGACTTGTGGTCTGTATTAAACATATCTTCAGTGATGTTATCTGTTACATATTAATTGAGATCTTTTAGTCTCCAATGCAAAGGCTTCCTTACAAACAGAGGAGCATATTCCCAGTTTAGCGTTCTGTACACTTGTGACTCATTAACATTTCTAGGAGTTACCTATGCGCACTGAATGCAGATTATGGCCCAGAGAGTCTGAAAATTCTATTGCTTCATTTTTCTATTAACGGTTATTGAAACCGGGGGAGCCTGTTAAGCCAAGTCAGCTGACACACTAACTTAATTTCACAAATTGTCACTACCTACAGCTTCCCAGCAACCATCATGAAAAATAATGTTGCGCTTACTGGTTCTGAAACTATTCCAAACCTTCTAGCTGAGTAAGAATGGAAATTACTTTAAACAAACTAAGACAACCATTAATGTATTTGCCCATGCTTTAAATTAACGCCAGTGACTTCTCTAAGATTCTGAAGATGAACTAATATTGAGCAAAGAAAGTACATCTACCCAGTATTTCCATAAATAAAACGTGTTTTAAATGTGAACACTTGTTGCCTCATTCTATTTGTGTGTGTGTGTGTAATATTCCCCTTTGCTTTCTTTTTTAAATTATAATTATTGTTAGTTATTATGGGGCAGTTCCATGAAAACAAGGTCTTTGTTGCTGAATAGTTTTTGTCCTGGCTGCTTATTTCTCACATGCAGCCATAAGCCTTTCTTTGCCTGCATAATTCTCTCCACAGCAACTAATAATGATGTCACAAACAAAGGATTATGACTTCAGATGGGGAATAAACAAATTAACTTTCCATCAACAAAGATTTGGGCTAAGCTCTCATTTGCACGCACCAGAGCAGAGGTCAGTGCAGTTGGAATGGTGATGCTGTGTGTGGGGTGGAACAAATATAGCTCTAAGCCACCTTTTTGCCTCCCTTATCTAGGGCCCAGCAGTGGTGCTCTTCTAACTTGTTACGGTTTGTAATTGCACCTAGGGGCTATTATGCTGGTAAAGTTCTCCAGAGTACAGCATGTTCCAGCTCTCTTCTGCTCCCAACATTCCTATGCCAGCAGAGGTCATTGTTGCATTGTGCATGGAGCTGGGTATACCGCCTTTGTTATCTGGTGTTCCCCCATGTCAGGTGTGCCCAGTTACCCCTTTATGAGAGCTTTCTGGCTGCTTTGCTCTGCCTGAGCAGCATAAAGCAGCAAGAACGAGTATGTTAAAATCCCAGTAATTTAGTTGTTAAATTCTTTTATTACAGGGTTTCATATTGGAAAAGGTATTGAAACTGCAGTGTGTGGTAAACAGTAGGGAGTAGAAATTGGTGATAGGTATTTCTTTCATGCAGTTTAGTTTATTTACAAAGAATGTCCAAAGGCCTGTGCATCTGAATGCAGAAGGGATCAAATAGCAGGAAATAGCTTCTTTTGCTCATAGTACCAGGAACACTCTTTTCAGCCTGCACACTTAACCTTTCCCCGCCAGGGCTCTGAACCCATCACTGCTACAAACTTTTTTTAATGAAAGCTGAGATTTTCACATAATCACTTGGCTTCGGAAACTGAGGGTCTAAGAAGTACACCAAACAGCACAAGTCTCTCAATGAAATCATAAGAATTGGCAACACCGTTTCTCTTTTAATCTATGGATATTTACGGGGTGATGTTGCAATAGTTCTAATGCACACTAGTATGAGCTGTTAAAAGGACACCGACAAGTAGTAAACCCTCTAGATTTGGGACTAGTCTGTGCCATTTAGTGACAGACTGTTTTAAAGGGTGGTGCAGGACTGCATTGCCCCAGCGGGGCTACTGAGGGGCGTTGGGGGTCGGGGGGAGGGAGAGAGAGAGAGAAAAAATATGCAAACAATAATTGAATATCCCTTTAATCACTAAAGATTTTTAATGCATTCTGTTTCTAATGTAGCTGGAATTGCATACGTTTGAATGCACCCAAGTCCTTTGGGAACCCTTTTTTCCTAAAAGCGATTCTAATGATTTTCCAATCCAAATTTTCAAAGGTTACTGCCCTATGTTAGTGCTTTAAAATAAAATGTCTTGTCTCCTTAGGTTTGTAGAACATTTTCAAAATGTGAACTTGAAAGGTTACTATTGAAAGTGTAATTACACTTCCCATTACTTTTTGGATTCTTTATGGGTTTCAATGTGCTCGTTAGGGCTCTATGAACACATCCATTTTTTTCCTAATATTGTGGAATTTCCCACCAAAACTGTGTCATATGTTTTCAGACCCCTTTATTTATTGATTGATTGATTTTAGGAAATTTTTGAAGAAACATTTGCTTTGGTTGAAACAGAAATGATGCAAGTTAGCTCAAGGAGGGCTGGGTGTTGCACAGACATCTATGCAACTGTGACATACTGTTGTCAGCTAGACACACAAGTTGGGATAGCAGCCATCTTTCAAAAATTGTATCTTTCAAATGAGTTGTAAGGAAAGGAAAAAGTGGTAGTGTGTGAGAAAGAGAGAGAGTTGCTGTACAAACGTGCATTAGCACATTACTTAGGCCTTGTCTACACTACAAGACTATTTCGAATCTACTTAAGTCGAATTTGTGGATTCGACCTTATGAAGTCGAATTTGTGTATCCACAGTAAATACACTAATTCAAATTTCTGAGTCCACAGTAACGGGGCTGGCGTCGACTTTGGAAGCGGTGCACTGTGGGAAGCTATCCCACAGTTCCCGCAGTCCCCGCTGCCCATTGGAATGCTGGGTAGAGCTCCCAATGCCTCCTGGGGGAAAAATGTGTCAAGGGTGCTTTTGGGTAACTGTTGTCATTGAACCGTCAATCACGCCCTCCCTCCCTGAAAGCTCCGGCGGGAAATCTGTTCGCACCCTTCTCTGGTCGGTTACAGCGCGGACGCCACAGCACTGCGAGCATGGAGCCCGCTGCGATCATCGCTGCACTTATGGCCGTTGTCAACTCCTCGCACCTTATCGTCCACCTCTTCCACAGTCAGCTGCTGAGAAATCGGGCGAGGAGGCTCCGGCAGCGCGGTGAGGACAGGAATTCACAGAGTGGCGCAGACCTCTCACAAAGCAGGGTACGCCGCGCAGTGGAGATCATGGTGGCAATGGGTCAAGTTCATGGTGTGGAACGGCGATTCTGGGCCCGGGAAACAAGCACGGACTGGTGGGACCGCATAGTGCTGCAGGTCTGGGATGAATCACAGTGGCTGCGAAACTTCAGGATGCGTAAGGGCACTTTCCTTGAACTCTGTGACTTGCTGTCCCCTGCCCTGAAGCGCCAGGACACCCGGATGCGAGCAGCCCTGAGTGTGCAGAAGCGAGTGGCCATAGCCCTCTGGAAACTTGCAACGCCAGACAGCTACCGGTCAGTAGCGAACCACTTTGGCGTGGGCAAATCTACCGTGGGGGTTGCTGTGATTGAAGTAGCCCACGCAATCGTTGAGCAACTGCTCTCAAAGGTAGTGACTCTCGGAAACGTCCAGGACATCATAGATGGCTTCGCCGCGATGGGATTCCCAAACTGCGGTGGGGCTATAGATGGGACTCACATCCCTATCCTGGCACCAGCCCAGCGAGTACATTAACCGAAAGGGCTACTTTTCAATGGTGCTGCAAGCACTGGTAGACCATAGGGGACGTTTTACCAACATCTTCGTTGGGTGGGCGGGCAAGGTTCATGACGCGCGTGTGTTCAGGAACTCTGGTCTGTTTAAACACCTCCAGGCAGGTACTTTCTTCCCGGACCACAAAATAACGGTTGGGGATGTGCAGATGCCTACAGTGATCCTCGGGGACCCACTAATGCCTACCCGCTAATGCCCTGGCTCATGAAGCCCTATACAGGCGCCTTGGACAGTGAGAAGGAACTCTTCAACTACCGGCTGAGCAAGTGCAGAATGGTGGTGGAGTGTGCTTTCGGACGTCTCAAGGGGAGATGGCGGAGCTTACTGACTCGCTCGGACCTCAGCGAAAAAAATATCCCCGTTGTTATTGCTGCTTGCTGTGTGCTCCACAATCTCTGTGAGAGCAAGGGGGAGACCTTTATGGCGGGATGGGAGGTTGAGGCCAATCGCCTGGCTGCTGATTACGCTCAGCCAGACAGCCGTGCCGATAGAAGATCCCAGCGGGAAGCACTGTGTATCCGGGAGGCTTTGAAAGCAAGTTTCCTCGGAGAGCAGGGTAACCTATGACTCTCCACTTGCTTTCAAGAGAAACTGACCCTGGGCCTGTGTCTGTATGTGTCGATTTCGATCTGCGATTACATACCCCGTTCTCCAAGTTTCCCCCACTTCCAAAGCACGTTTTAAAGCAAATTAATTGTAACACTCATTATTAATAAATCTTTGTTTTACTTTGCATTTCTGTTCAGGTGTTGAAACATGGACGCATACTGTGCTGGGCATGGTGTGCACTGATGTACAGACCACTTGTTCCATAGAGGAATGACATCCTCCTGCTCCTACATAGGTCTCTGGGGTGGGGGACGGTTGCAAGTGGTTGTGCATGAAGGGGAGGGTTTGCGGGAAGGGGTGGGTTTGCAGGAAGGGGCGAGTGGTGCCTTCTTTGGATAGGGGTTTGGATGACGGCAGTGGGCTGCGGGTTTGGGCGTAGGAAGGGGTGAGGGGTGTGGGGGAAGGGTGAGTATCTGTCCGTGGATGAGGGCTCTTGTTGGGGCTCAGGGCAGCGGAGAGGCTCGTTGCTACGGTGGAAGTGCATGGTAAGGGCAGCGTGCCTTAACATTAAGGGGGTGGCAGGCGCTAGGACCCTGGACAAGCATACACATCACAGAATGACCCGGGGCAGCATACACCACACAGAGTGACCCTGGTGCCTACTGACTGCAGTGTGTGTGTGCCCTGCAGTTGATCATGGCCCCAAGTCTGTACCCTGGTAATGTAGGCTATACCGTGCAATTATAAATCCCCTCCCCCCCCCATACACAAAAAAATCCTCTGACACGAAAGACGTGACCGAAACAGTGAATAACAGCAAACAGCTTTTAATAATCTAATACACAGTGGGGGGATGAAACTTGGATTTGGGACTGGGTGAGCCTGTAAGGAAAGCACTTCTACAAATGTATAGCGTGAGAGGTGTGTGGTACATTAGCGCTATGCAGTGGTGCAGTGACAGTTCTCACGGCCCCTACCGCCCCTCCGTCTTGTACTTTTGGGTGAGGGGGGGGCAGGACTTCTTGGCGGGGGAGGGCGGTTGCAGATACACTGCAGGGGGGCTCTGTCCTCCTGCCTGCGGTCCTGCAGAACATCAACAAGGCGCCGGAGCGTGTCCGTTTGCTCCCTCATTAGGCCAAGCAGCGTTTGAGTCGCCTGCTGGTTTTCCTGCCGCCAGCTATCCTCCCGTTCGATGTGTGTGCGATGCTGTTGACATAGGGTCTCCCTCCACTGTCTCTGCTCTGCCGCCTCGGCTCTGGAGCAGGCCATCAGTTCCGCAAACATCTCGTCCCTAGTCTTTTTCTTTCGCCGCCTAATCTGCGCCAGCCTCTGCGAGGGGGATGCCGGGGCAGTCCGGGAAAGAGCCACAGCTGTGTGATGGGAAAAGTAACTGATTTCCTTGAACAGATACATGTTTGCGAACAGTGAACACAGTCTAGTCAGTTTCTCTGAACAAGACCATACAGGGCAACAAGTCTCACGAGTTCTCAGGACAAGTTCGAGATTTCGGAATACGCTCTCATTGGCTGCGGCATTGCACAAGAGAGCAGACAAGTGGGGAGAGACAGCTGAATCCGTCTAGCAGACAGTCCTGGTAAGCCTTACAGTACATTCTGCTTATCAGTTAATGGATAGCTGTGCCCTCCCGCTAAAGGCAATCTGGAAATCATATACTCTGACCCTTTTCCAGCCACTCCCGCCAGTGCACGGGAAAGATCAATGTATGCTTTTCCTATGTGGCCTACAACACGTGGCTGTTAAGCGAGGGTCATTGTTATGCAAAGTAAAAGTCAACCATTCACAACAGTAACAATACACTAATTGCCCTAATTAGATGCAGCATTTCATGAACGAGATCACCCTGAGGCGGGTCCCTCGGAGTCACAAAGAGCGGATGCTAAGGGAAGCCCTGCAGAGACCAGGACCATATGCGGCCATGCTTGTGGAGGCGATGATTCCCATCTACATAAGGATGTCCTGGCGCGGAAGAGTGTGCTTCCACGGAGCACCCAACAAGGCACCTCTCCCCAGGAACCTCCTGCGGAGGCTTTTCGAGGACCTAAATGAGACCTTTCTTGAATTGTCCCTGGAGGATTATTGTTCAATCCCTATATGTGTGGACCTACTTTTCATATAGTTTTTCATTGAAAATTTTATATATAGCATTTCTATTTTTTTATACCTGTTTTATAAAAAATAAATGTTTACATGTTTATAGCACTTACCGCCTGATCCTTCCCCTGATTCAGAGTCCGGGTTAACGGCCGGGGAGGGTTGGTAGGGGATCTCTGTGAGGGTGATGAAGAGATCCTGGCTGTCAGGGAAAGCGGTTTTGTGTTCGCTGTCGCCTGCGCCGTCCTCCACAGACCCTTCCTCATCTTCCCCATCGGCGAACATCGAGGAGGAACTGTCCAGGTTCACTATGCCATCCACTGAGTCCACGGTCACTGGTGGGGCAGTGGTGGCAGACCCACCTAGAATGGCATGCAGTGCCTCGTAGAAGCGGCATGTCTGGGGCCGGGCTCCGGAGCATCCGTTTGCCGCTCTGACTTTTTGGTAGCCTTGTCTCAGGTCCTTGATTTTCACGCGGCACTGCATTGCATCCCGGCTGTATCCTTTCTCTATCATTGCTTTGGAGACCTTCTCGAAGGTCTTTGCATTCCGCTTGCTGGAGCGCAGCTCCGACAGCACAGACTCCTCGCCCCACACACCGATCAGATCCAGGACTTCCCGGTCTGTCCATGCTGGGGACCTCTTTCTATTCTTGGATTGGCCGGACTCCTCTGCTGGAGAGCTCTGCATCGTTGCAGGTGCTGCGGAGCTCGCCCCGATGTCCAGCCAGGACGTCAGATTCAAAGTGCCCAGACAGGAAAATGAATTCAAATTTTCCCGGGTCATTTCCTGTGTGGCTGGTCAGAGAATCCAAGCTCCGACTGCTGTCCAGAGCGTCAACAGAGTGGTGCACTGTGGGATAGCTCCCGGAGCTACTAAGTTCGATTTGCATCCACACCTAGCCTAATTCGAGCTAGCCATGTCGAATTTAGCGTTACTCCACCTGTCGGGGTGGAGTACCAAATTCGAACTAAAGAGCCCTCTAGTTCGAATTAAATGGCTTCCTGGTGTGGACGGTTGAGCGGTTAGTTCGAATTAACGCTGCTAAATTCGAATTAAAGTCCTAGTGTAGACCAGGCCTTAGATACTTTTGGTATTT
The DNA here is from genome assembly GCF_020497125.1 of Mauremys mutica. Classification (NCBI taxonomy): domain Eukaryota; kingdom Metazoa; phylum Chordata; order Testudines; family Geoemydidae; genus Mauremys; species Mauremys mutica. Next base: position 211,646,372 of record NC_059073.1, read on the forward strand.
TGGTGGTAGGTAGAGGAAGAGGAGGAGAGCAGGGAGGAAGAATAAGATAAGGACTAAGAAAGTAGCTGAAGATGTTGATGCTGGTGGAGGAAAAAGGAGCAGAGTGCACTCCAAATGTTGGCACCAACTTACCTTATATGAGGCATGGAGTAGGCCACACCCACAATGCTTTCATTGTCCGAAAGAAGTGAGCTGTGTTTCTGGGATACACGTAGGTGCCGGGGCTCTGTGGACACATCTGAAGAGTATCAACAAAGGAGCATTCTGACCCTGTGCTTCAGTGCCCGAAGTGAGGCCCAGGCATCTGTTGAGTCCTATGGGAGCATGGCAGCAGCTGCTACCCCAGTGAAAGTTGTGCCTGAGCACTGTCAGCAGCGCGATAGTCACATGGAGGAGTTGAAGAAGGCCTTAAAGTAGAGTAGACAAATGCCAAAAACAGTACAGGGAGGTGAAGGGCCTCCTTCGGATATTTCATAAGGGAGCTAGCCTTGGCTGCTTCCCGTGTGGATCCAAGAGACACTTCCAGTAGGAGGCACTGATGGAAAAGCTGTTGCTGAAACGAGTTACATAGCTGAGCAGGCAGTGTTGCACTTCAGATGGGGGCTGTGTAAGTGAATAATGCTCTTACTGTGAAGCGTGCACTTCATCCCTCATTTGTGATACTGTGAGGAGATTGGGCCTTTCCTCAGCTCTAAGCCTGAAGAAATATGTAAAGCTCAATCACAAAATATAGTATAATATAGACTATTACAAGTATTGCATAGAATCCTATATAATAATATTGAGGCTTTCCCAGAGATTCTCCTCCTTTTATATGAAAATTTCACAAAGATAATAGCTGATTTGAACCCTGTTAATAAAAGCAGCAAAAACTGAGTGCCAGCATTTCTGCCTGTTTGCATTTAAGTGTGATAGGCCATCCAGGCAGGGCACCAAGATCAGCATCACTCAGAAACGTTGCATAGGTAGTAGCAGGATTAAATGACCGCAGAAAGTTTAGATGAGAGAGAATATTCAAGTAGCACAAAGGATGATAGCAGCTGCAGCAGAGAGAAACCTCCAGCCTGATCGAGGCAGGATCCCACTCTGAACAAAAATGTAGCCAAAGCATCCTTTAATCTGACATGGATTGACGATGAACAAACCAAAATATAATTCAGTAGTACCAAGAGTGGCAGAGCTGGGCTTTTGCACAATGGGAAGTCACAGATATTTCAGAGAGTGAAGTACACATATTTATTAGGGAGGAGAAAATCAAGCCCTTGGCTCCAAGCTCAAAAATAATGCATAATAATAGCTCTTTAATGGCCCAAATCCAAACACCCTGAAGTTGGATTTGATCCGTGTTTCAAAACAAGTTCAGAAATATTCTGAGCTGGGATTTTGCTTTGAACCTGCTATTAGCATGCATGTGTAAGCACTAATTTATGGGAGCCAAATGTAATGACCCTTGCAGTCCCTTCTAACCTATCATTCTACAGTATGGGGCCATTCCTACCCATGATATTTATGTTACAGCAGCAGCTGGATACAGCAGTTGTCAAGCTACATAAAAACAAATAGAAGTGAATTTATGTAAACTGCTGCTGTGCAGTCAAGTAACTCTTTTTCTTTGGCCTCTTCTCCTCAATTGATGATTAAGGTTAAATGCCTGTAGAACACAAAAAGGCATCGTGTATTCTGTCAAAAGGGAGTAGCTGGCAACTGTACATATTGGTGCACATGTGATTGGTGACTTAATGCTGAAGAAGGCTTTCAATATTTTCCTCAGTCTTCCCTGACCTTCTTGCTAAGTGTTTCATCTCCATAGACCATATTCTCACCATAGTACTCCCATAGTATCAGGTGCTTGTATGATAAACAGGAGCTTCTCTATGTGGAGGAGCATGTTCATCTGTCAATTAAGTTGTATCTCTGTACTAAACACCTACTCAGAGCAGACAGTGAATGGTGGGAACTTGGACAAAGCCCAGCTACAGTATTGGTGATAGCACACACGGTAGTTTTGTGCTGGCAGACGCAGCAGAAGCATCTTGAACATGAGACTCCTTTAGGTCTGAGACACCATACACAGGTCTGATGTCCTCCAAAAGTAATTTTGTGCCATTCAGTCTAAATTAGACAAACAGGAAGAATGTTTAGAATTAAGGCTGACGCTCTGTACATAACTCACTCCATATGCCAAAGTATCACAATGTCTGTAACATCACTCATTTTTCTAACCTTCTTGCAGTCCCAGCGACTTACTCAGAGTGAGGCTACATTCCTTTCCATGCTTCTGCAGGTTAAATCAGAGCCCTAATGCAGGGCCAGCTCCAGGCACCAGCATTCCAAGCAGGTGCTTGGGGCGGCAGTCTGTGTGTTTTTGCAGCTCCAAGCAGCACGCCGAATTGCCGCTGCAGACGGTGGGGTCAGTCCGTGTGCAGTTACGGCGGCAAGCGCGTTTCCACAGCAGCTTCTGTGTTCAGCTGCCCGCAGCGGCAATTCGGTGGCTTCTGTCTTCCGGCTGAAGACAGAAGCTGCCATCGAATTGCCGCCGCCTCGAAACGCGCGTGCCGCCCTAACGGCACATGGACTTTCCCCGCCATCCGCGGCAGCAATTTGGTGCGCTGCTTGGGGTGGCAAAAACAGTAGAGCCGGCCCTGCCTAATGTTAACTCAGTGTAGATTTTAAGTGGTTTAATAGATGTATGGCTATGCATTCGGCCTTTCAGAATATTCTGGAATTTGTGGATGTATCATTTTGTAACAGCATCAAAGCAAGATCATCATAAAGAGGAGAGCTTTTACATAAATGTCATGCTGCAAATGGATCTGGAGAGTGACATTGCATCTGGGCATAATGGAGAGTGCGGGCAGTTCTCCGCTTTGTCTCCTACTCTGTATAGCTGCCAATAATCCTAGCAAATGCCAAAATGTTAATATTGTGATCTTGTTTGTAAACCATGATGAAAGCATCAGATTGGAATGACAACTGACTCTTCAACAGCCATATGAATGTGAAGGCTTTTTGATGTTAGCCATGGGTATTTTTTAAAATGTGGTTTTGGTGATAAAAGGGCAGACAGTAATCTTTTGAGCAGTGGTCTGTTTCCAAATAAGGAAATATTAAGAATTGAGTGAGGAAGCTCATTTTGGCCTAAAAGCAGTAGTCACTAAAACCTCAATATTCCCAATAGTTGGACTATCAGAGAGACCACACATCATACAACAGGATCTGTATGGTAAGAGCTGGGTGAGGAATATATTATGTAATTGTGAATTTCCAGTTCAAAATGAGAATTCCTTGTTTGCCTGATTGCTGTTTGAGCAAAGTTGTCATGGAAAGAGTGCTAAATAAGCTCAGTGCAGGTCATCATTACTGTATCAAGCTTTTCACCTGTCATTACATATTCAGCCATTTATAGTTCTTCTCCTATAACTTAACAAAACAGTCCCCCAAACTATGGCATATGTCTTGTTTCCAAGCCCTAGTACAGTGCATGTCTAGTGAATTTAGAAGAGAATTGTATACATTATCTTGCTAACTAACTCTGACCCTAGATCTCACAGAAGATTGTAATTCATACTTATACAAAAGATTTTGCAAGGACTAATTTCTTTTATTCTTAGAGTACATCTACACTGTAATATCCAACTTGGGTACATGTACGCATGCTAGCTCTGATCGGGTTAGCACATTATAAATGGCAAGATAGCCTAGGTAGGTACTCGGGTGGCTACCCTGTGTCACCACCTGCACTGCCATGGCCACATTGCTATTTTTAGCATTTTAGCTCGAGTGTACCTAGCGCTTGTGCATCTACCTGAGCAGGGAATTATGCCTCCAGATGCACTGTAGACACACCCATCGATACATAATTTGCATAGAGAAGTTGCTCACACCGCAGTATGTTTTGTTTTTTCTTTCTGTGTAAACTATATCTTACCTGGAGATACCGAGAAGATATTCTAGGGTGCTTTTATATTTTATAAGGAGAAGAAACATCTTGTGATTGAAGCTTGGGATTTGGAGTCAGGCAATCTGAATTCTGTTCTCACTTTCACAGTCCTCTTGTCTAACTGTGGGCAAGTCACTTCACTTCTCTGTGCTTCAGTTTCTCATCTGTAAAATGCGGGTAATAATATTGAGCTAACTTGCCTATTCTTTTTTTGAGGCTTAACTAATGTTTAAGATCCATGAGTGAAAGGTGCTGTAAAAGTGAGGTACAGTATTATTAAGTCATAATTTAAATAATTATTTTAATATACTATATATGTCATCATTAAGGTTGCCCAACACTTTCTGTTATAAGACACTGTTTTAAGTTGCTTACAACTTTGACAAGCTTTAATCATTCGGTCTAAAATTTTCCTTGCAGCACCTCTGCATCAGGCAGAATTTTGTTGGAACTATTTTTAGTGTACTCCTTATTATAATAAAATGAATAACAGTACTCCATTAATAATAATAATTAATTGGTGGTACTACCAGTCATACCTATAATAATGATTACTAAGGTTTGAATATTCATTGTATTATAATGAATACAGTAAAATGTGTGCAGTGTTTGCTTTCTCTAATAGTTATTAAAAATAATATAAGGCCATAAGCACTTGTATATGAATGAGGGGTTGAAGTTTGGGCCTAGTTTGAAAAAGTTTTCTGTGTCCTTTGTTAATAAGCACTTGTGTTTCAGCTCTATTTGAGTCTTGTCCAGAGATTCTCTTTCCTGTGCCCTATATTTCATTATAATTCAATTTAAGCATAGTTTATGAATCACTCCATGCTTGTAGCCTTTAGGGTGCTCAATAGTCCTAGCTTGGATTGTCTTAGTTCATCAGTTCTTGCAGCAGGATTTTTAGGTGTGCACATGCCGGATACTCTAAAAGGTAGAAACTAAGCTGTCATTACCTACACTGAGTTTCATTCTGAGAGAGTGAGATTTCCATGGACATGGAGCTTGATAGGAAATAAAATGTGGTTTATAGAATCATAGAATATCAGGGTTGGAAGGGACATCGGGAGGTCATCTAGTCCAAACCCCCTGCTCAAAGCAGGGCCAATCCCCAGCTAAATTATCCCAGCAGAGGTGAAAGTAAGCCGGTATGGTATGGCCTGGTACGGTGTACTGGCAAGAGCCAGTATGCTATGCCGGACCAGACGGGCTGCTGATTTAAAGGGCTCTTTAAATCCCTGCCTGAGCCCTGCCGCCACTGCCCCTGGGCTCCAGCAGCAGGACTCGGGTGGCACTTTAAAGGGCCCGTGGCTCTCCGCAGCGGTAGAGCCCCGGGCCCTTTAAAGTGCCACCCGAGTCCCGCTGCCGGAGCCCTGGGGTAGCAGCGGCAGGGCTCCCATGATTTAAAGGGCCCCGAGCTCCACTGTGGTAGCAGTGGGAGCCCCGTGGCTCCCAGCTGCCTCTGCAGCTGGGAGCTCCGGGGGTGATTTAAAGGCCCCAGGGCTCCCAGTTGCAGATGGAGCCCCGGGGCCTTTAAATCTTGATTTAAAGGGCCCGGGCAATGTAAAGGCCCTGCCTCTTACAGTTGAGGCCACGCCTCTTCCGGTTGAGGTCACGTCCCCTGCTCAGAACTCCAGAGTACCGGTAAGTCCTTTAAGTTACTTTCACCCCTGCATCCCAGCCAGCGCTTTGTCAAGCCTGACCTTAAAAACCTCTAAGGAAGGAAATTCCACCAGCTCCCTAGATAATTATTAGTATTACTATTTTATTACTATTTGTATTAACACGTTATTTATGGAGTTTGGTGTGCTAACAAATAGAGATGCTTGAAACTTTTTATTTTAAATGGTTTAATCAAAATGGAAATTTCCAAAAGGAACGTCTGTTTTTTATAATTTTTTTTGTTGAAAATCTAAAAAAAAACCCTCTGATATTTAAAGCCAAAAGTGTTTTGGTGTCTGAGTTTTTAACAAAACAAAAACTTTTGAAGAAAATTTTAAACTTCCTTTTGCATAGCAAGAAAAGACATTTCCCAAGCAGCTCAACTAATAAATTTGTTAGTCTTTAAGGTGCCACAAGTACTCCTGTTTTTTTTATGAAAACACAGACATTTGGAAATGGTCAGTACATATGGTATGTTTTACAACTAAAAGGAAACCCTTTTCATTTGGATGCATTTCTCATCACACACTTACCAGATTTAATGTATCCATCTAACTTTGTATGCCATATGGAAGACTAATTTGTTCTGTGCCTTGTTTATATGACTGGTTCTGTATTTCATTAGATTTGGGATCATGGCTAAGTTACTTTGTAAGATAGTTTCCATGTCTATTAAACATTGCAGTATTTTAAAAATACTATCAATGAGAGAATGAGTTGGGTCCATATATTTCATAGTCGTGATTAATGTAGATCTGCATTCTAGATGTCTGTTGATTTCTACAATCCTGCCTTCTAGATCTGTATAAGTAGCTACATGTGTATGCTGACATCTTTTTAAGGTAAGATACCGATAGCTTCACCCTTCAACTTAAAGCATCATCTATCTCAATGTTTTCTCTCTTAATTGTTCAATTTCTTTATAAAATAGTTGTAAAAATAGTATCCCATACCTCTTTGTAGTAATAAATACATGAGTTAATTACAATTTAATTAATAAAACATAAAACTGTATCTTTTGGATTTAGTACAGTCCATTATACCACCTTGGGAATGCCATATAAATTACTCTTCTTTGGATTCAAATACCACGTGTAGCAGGATTTCAGGATGTCATGGTGGGAGGAATACTCTCTTTCGGTGAATGTGACTCCTCGCAGTCGGGGTAGCAAGCCTAGCAGATGGAGATTAGGGAGGAGCCCTTGTCCTCAGGGCAGCGAGGCCTAATGGCCAGTCCGCAGAGCTGCCCTGGCTCTCAAGACAGCGATGCCTAAGGGCCAGAGTCTATGGACCCGATCTGCCCTCTTCTCCTTATTTTTTGGAATAGCACCTTCCGAATTATTTTCCTTTTTTGTTTTAACTGAAACAGTTTGCTGAAATTGACACGAATTTGTGAAATGTTTCTGTCAACCAAACCTGCATTTTTGAAGACCGGAAAAAAAAGTTTCAGCTGAAAACTTTAACCCAGTTCTGTTACCAGTATCTGACCCACATCCACATTCTCCTGTCTTTATATGCTGTTTTGTGTGTTCTCTTTCGTTTTGCATAAGTAAAGGCTGCTCTTGATCACTTGTCTTTAGAAGACTTGTCCTGGCAGCTCCTACATACAAATACTTGGGACTGGTCATAGGTGGGCTGTCTCTTTAAAAGTAGACATGACCCATTCCTGTCCAAATTCTGGTCCTTTCAGGACATTCCCCTGCAACCATGGGGAAAGACTTGACCTGGAGAGAGGTGAATGACACTTTATTTTGTTTTGGACTCTTCTTTACCCCAGAAAGGGATTTTTGTGATTTGGTCAGAGGCTCAACTCACCCTATCAGTTCTGGGGAAAACTGTCTTTGAGGGGAAATTGAGGCAGCAACTGCACCATAACTCCAGATTGACTAATCTGTGGTTGCAGGGCTCTCTCTGCTGTTTTATTATGGTCATAAGAAGTGTGGAGGTGAATCACAAATGCCAACAAAAATAGACTTTTTTTCCTCTAGTTTTCCAGTTATTCAAATAGCTGCAAACAAACATTCAAAGTAAATTTGCCCAGATTTAGAGTCCTCTTTGGTGAGGCAGGCTGGGATTAAAATCTCATTTGTATAATTTTTAAAGGCTTCAGAATTTCCTCATGGTTTTCAACTGTAAGCTGGAATTTAGCTTTTGACAGGCTGCTAGGCAGCTTACAAAATAAAGCTTCCAGCTTCAGGATCCCAGCTGAAAATGTCTTGCTTCTACAGCAGAGAAAACCAGTCCAGAGAGAGATGTACATTTAAATATAGTACTTTTCTAATTAGTGGTTTGAAGAAATAAATAAAAATAACGGTCCCATGTGGTTTGCAGGCTTCCTAATCACATTCTGCTTGCAAATTGTGAAAACACAGAAGGTGTTACCTGGGTTTCTTAGGAACAGGGGTAGAGTTACTGTGTACATACAGCATGTTTAGATACACATTTGTATTCAAAAATACATGTAGTACAGTCACGCTACAACATGTACATTACCCACACTGGCCTCAGACCTTATCTGAAAGGGCAGAACTGAAAAGGGAGAATCATTTGCTGCTTTTCACTCCTCTGGCTGGCTAGGGGCTCATTTGGCGCTTGGTGTAGTTTGGTACAGCCCTGGTGCTTTAAACTATGCCTACTTAGCAATGGCCCACAGGGATTGTCTGCCATTTGAGGATGGTTGGAGTGCAGCATGTCTCTGTCTATGCCTCCTGCTCCTTGCAATGCCCCTAGAATTCCCCCTACCCTGAGGACTTCAGAGGGTGGATAGGAGTCAGCTACATTGGCTTTTTATAATATAATATAGGAGATATATACCTATGTCCTAGAACTGGAAGGGACCTCAAAAGGTCATTGAGTCCAGCCCCCTGCCTTCACTAGCAGGACCAAGTACTGATTTTTGCCCCAGATCCCTAAGTGGCCCCCTCAAGGATTGAACTCACAACCCTGGGTTTAGCAGGCCAATGCTCAAACCACTGAGCTATCCTTCCCCCCATATCATTTGGGGTGTAGAGTGGGGTTAAGGATTAAGTCCATCATATGTTGTGCTATTTGCTATGAGTAGTGCTTTCTGTTGGATGAGCATCATAAACATTTTTCCTATGCAGTTTTCTGCCTCTCACAATTTGTAAAGCTTCAGATGTCCATAATCACAGTGTGCAGTGATGGAATATATTAGCTGTGCCTTCCATAAGTAAACTGTGCATCTGTGCTTTGCAAAAGCTAAAGTTGCAGGGTGGGATAATCCTTATTTTAAAGGGGGAATTGAATCTGAGCACATTTAATGAGAAATCAAAAAAAGAAAGATATATATATATATATATATATATATATATATCAACAAAGCTTGAAATGGGTCCTCCTGGTTTCTCTTTAATATTATGTGCTGATGGCTTTTTTCATCTCCATTGCTGGGATTTGTGTTTGTTAGAAACATTCTCCTGAAGAAACAGACCATAAAGCAGGTTGTTGTCCTTTTTGGTGTTCTTGAGCTCTATGTTAAAAACCTGGCATATTTTTCTAATCAGGATTACAGATTTAATTTGCATGGTTTAGCCTCTGCTTCCCCCCACCCTCACCCCCCCGAGATGACTTTGTATCTGTTTTGTGAATATTTTCTTGCTTCATCAGCTGTACATTTTTGTTCAGCTGTTTTTCAAGAATCTATCTAGAAATGAAGTTTGCAGAAAGAAAATCCTTCTCTAAGGTAATCTGAATAACAAATCAAAGTTCGTCTTTGTTCTGCTGCTTTGTTTTTTTATCTGCTATGGGAATGGAAAATATTTCTCATGTCAGAGACTGGTACATTTCTTCCTAGATAGTTATGTTGATTTATATTTTGAGAGAAAATGTTTTCATTTAATAACATTAATGCAAAAGTTCTTTGACCATTTTTTCATGTGAGTTTATTGATATAAGTATTTGTGTTCCATGGCTCAAATACAAAAGCATTTACATGACTGTAATTGCTATTGAATTTATCTGTTTCACTTCATGAGACAGATTCTAAAGGATGCAGTCTTTAATGTTAGATATAAAAGTGACAAAAAAATTAATAAGAATGTATAGCTGAGGATTTTTCAAAGTCTCTAGTTTTTTTCTTTTTTTAAAAGCTACAGTTGCTAAAAGAGTTTTGCTTTATAGGTTTAATTTTTGTAGCTCGGCGTATTCGTATTTTCATTTCAGAAATCTTGTTGGTAGGACATTGACAATCAGTTTCAGTTTGCTTAGCAACAGGAGCTAATAGGAATGAGACTGAAAAAGTTCTTCGAGGGGATGGTTTATCACTATTCAGTTTAGTTGTAACATATATATTTTGGTTCACATTTAGTTGCGTTTTGCATGGAGCAGTCTCAATATGACAGAGCGAGGTGTAGAATACACACAGTGTTGTTTCAGTATTATTTCATGTATGCAACTTATCTACAAAATATCCCTATGTCTGGGAAACAGAATTTCTGTCCCAGGAAAAATTTTGAGATTTTGAACATTTGTTTTGTCTTGAATTGAGAATCAATATTTTTTAAATTTTCTGCAGAACAAAATTTTTGAAAAAAAAAATCATTGAGAGTCAATTGAAAAATTCTGTTCTGATAAAATCAAAATGTTCCAATTTTCCACTTCATTTTATATTATCACTTACATTTATTTTATATTATAATAACAAAATGATGTTTAAAAATGAAAAATCAAAACATTCCATTCTAAAAAACATATTGACCTTATCAAAATGTTTTGTTTTTCTTTTTAGTTAAACAAAATTTGGTCAAAATTTACACCTGCGGTGGAATCCTTTTATTTGCAGCACAACAGACTTGATATGTTGTCTAGACAGGGCACTTTTTTTGCTGAGTTACACACAAATGTTGTTTTTGTGGTTGCATGAATTATGAATTGCAGTGTATTGCATGAGCGAGGCACAGTGGGTGAGGTAAGTGGGTGTGGAGCTCAAAAGCTTATCTTTCTCACCAACAGAAGTTGGTCCAATAAACGATATTACCTCACCTACCTTGTCTTTTTTATATGTTGTGACTAACACAACTGCAACAACACTGCAAACAATACAATGTATGTCTTTTTTAATTAAAACTTAAATTATGTCAGTGATCCTCAGAAGCCAGGGATCAGCCTTTGAGGGTCTGTTTTAGTCAAAGAATCCGGTTCAAATGTTTCTACAGTCAGATTACATTCTTTTCAGGAAATTGAGTCAAAGTTCCAAAGAACTGGAATCTCACAGAGTCTTTTAATGAAAACTGAATAATCAAGCTACCACCTTAGGGAGTCTTGTTTACGAACCTGCGATACTTGGTAGTGTTTATTAGCTCTGATGGGGATTTATAGTGAACTCTATAGATGGCATATTTTAAGAAACGTATTTTCTGCTGCTAGGCATTGAAATGTCATACGGTAGATTGAAATGTGATTCTCTGAACCTTAATGGGATTTCGACAGATTTCTGGCTGATTTTACTAAATACTCACTAGCTAGTGTCTACTGTCAGGCTGTCCTGCGGTGGCTCAAGAACATGTGTACCAATCTCAGAGCAGTGTGTTAGGAAACAGGACACAAACCCCAAATTCATTGAGTGTGCTATACTTAGATTTCACCATGCAATTATCAAATGTAAACTCCTTGGGCACTATAACCGGCTTAACATGGAATCTCATGCAGTCCCCTTGGTTACTCGAAATCTCTCTTGCCATCCGGATAAGCTTATTTTGTGTTAGATGGTCACTTATACCATGAATCACAGTAATATTGAGGTTACTCCCAGTCCCAAAGGACCAGTGACTTACCCAGGTCAATTACACTTTAGATCTCACACCAAGGACAGTGCTAGTAACCAGTCCTATAATGAACTATGTAAAGATTCATTATATAGGAAAAGGAAACGAGAGTTAATTAGAAGGTTAAAGCTGGTAAACATATATACACACAAATAGATTCCAATCTTAAGTTTCAAAAAGTAATAGAAGCAAGTTCTGTATGTCCTTTAGGGCTAACCCAGGCTAAGCACTGGGGATCTTTTGCTTATGCTTAGTAATCCTTGCTCCTCGCAATCCAGTAAGCATAAAGGTACAGTTCCTTTTTGTTAGGGCTTTTTATTCCTTCCCCTCTTCTGCTTCAAGTTGCAACTTAGCTGATGGAAGGAATTCACTTGCACATCTCCTCTTCAGTGTTGTATGGAGAAAGCAATCAACAAAGTCTTTTGTCCTCTGATGTTCCACAGTAGTTTGTCTGGGGATGATGGGCCTTCTTTGTCAGGCAGGACCTAATCCATTCTATTGGAGACCAATATTGCAAACTAATTAATGCTTCTCTCCTGTCTGTAGAAGCAGCAAAGAATCCTGTGGCACCTTATAGATTAACAGACGTTTTGCAGCATGAGCTTTCGTGGGTGAATACCCACTTCTTCAGATGCACTGAAGAAGTGGGTATTCACCCACGAAAGCTCATGCTGCAAAACGTCTGTTAGTCTATAAGGTGCCACAGGATTCTTTGCTGCTTCTACAGAACCAGACTAACACGGCTACCCCTCTGATACTCTCTCCTGTCTGGTGATTTTACACAGTTACAGAGGCGTATGCTGCAAATGCTCAAATATTACCTTACGGTATGGGATACACATGTTATAAGTGAGATTAATGCATGCCACAGTTTAAGTGCATTCAGTGAAGCTTAAACACTAGGCACGTTTTTATAACTCTAATACCTATTTTACTGATACTAACACACAGATGAACTCGACTGATTCCAGCTATGTGTTTGTCAGTATTCAGGTGAGGCTCGGGAGCCTTGGCATAAGCTGGAACCTGGTTTGCCAGCATTACATCTACATGAGCATTTTTCTTCAGTTTTGCATACTAACACTAGGGCAGCTCACTGGTGCTTCTAGTGGAGTGACGGTTAGTGTAGAGCAGCTGCTGATTAAGAACTCGCTCTTGTAACCCCATTCTGAGCAGGGGTTAGATGACATGAGGGAAAGAGCTCCAGCACCCTATCTGCACTAGAGCTCCCCGCAGTGGAGCTGCACCAGCAACAGGAGGAAATCTGAAGAAAAATTCTAGAAGACAAGACTTTAAAAATGTTAATGGTTTGTGATTGTGATTTTTTTTTAAATGCTTACAAAAGAGAGCTTAATCAATGTTAAGGCCAGAAGGGGCCATTATGATCATCTGCTCTGACCTTCTGCATAACACAGGCCATAGAACCTCACCCAGTAATTCCTGTATCTAACCTAACAACCCGTGGTTGAATTAGATGACCCTGCCTTTTAGGAAAACTTTAGTCTTGATTTAAAGGTCCCAGGTGACTGAGAATTTAGTACTTCCGTTGCTTAATTGCCCTCGCTGCCAAAAATGTTGATTCTAATTTCTGGGTTGAAAATGAGCCATGTATTTTCAGTGTATCTCCTCCCATCTGTTCTCTCCCTTCCCCTCACATACGTACAACCTGCATATCAGCATTTTAAAAGGGAATGCTGGAGTTGACTGAAAAAGAGACAAACTAAATGTTTACATATGGCACATTGATTCCTAAAAAAAAAAGAGCCTCCTGTTCCTCCTGTGCTAGACTTATCCAATTTATTCTCCTTATCATTGCCTGCAAAGTGGAATTTTAAAACAGAAATCAGTACTTAATAAATAAAACTTCTTACTGTTACATGTAAGGTTGCTAGAAAATATATTTTGATGATATATCTTATATAAGGCAAGCTGTAGGCTGAACACACTGTACTAATTAGAGCACTCTCTACTGCAATAAAATTACTGGGCCAGATGCACCCCTGCTGGAGGTGCTAATTTCGCCTCCCTATGCAAGTGAAGCCTAATTCTCAGATGATTGGCTCCCTGGCGGTGGTGTGTCTGCTGGGACTGGCAGCTTTAGTTACAACTGGAGGTTCTGTAGGAGTTCCGACAGCAGACTATGTACCTTCTCCAACTAGCCCTATCTGCTTTTTGGGCTTTGAAGGCCATTTGCAAGGCATCTGTTGGAGGAGACATTACATCGATTGTGTGCTGCTTTAATCTGCCCTGTGGCATATCTTCCACCACTGTGGGCCCCGTGCCCTGGTTTACACCAGCATAAACCAGGAGTGGTTTTAGCCCACTTTAGCTGCATAAACATGAAATCTCATCATGACAAAAGTTGATACTGTCTGATGATTGCTTGACGGCCTGTGTGAAGTGAGTTAGGAGTCTCAGTATGGTTTCCTAGCACAAAATCCAATGAGGTAGTTGGTAATAGTTTGCTGGTAACCTCAGGAGGGAGAATGGAGACTGACTGGATATTTAAACTTAATTATTCTCTCCCTAGTATAGGTGATCTCTCTGATGCAGAGTAGAGGCTTGTTAGTGGGGCAGTGTGGGAAAGCTTACATTGCCACTCTCCATGCTTAACCTATTTTGTGAGTAGACAGAGAACTTAATTCTCTAGAAACGTCAACATAGCACCTTTCACAGGTAGCAAATCTATGCAAAAAAACAAAAATAAAAAACACAAAAGAATAACCCTCGAAATCTAATTACCTTTGTCCAGCCTTGATACTAACACACATTAATGTTGAAAACCTGAATCTGAATCTGAACTCAATCCAGCACCAGATATTTAGAGCAATGAGCATTGACAGAGTATTCATCTACCCACAGCTTATGTGTTCGATTCAAATTTCTATGTTAAAAGAAAAGGGAGAAGAAATTGCATTCTTAAAGCTGAAGCATGATTGATTTAACTTGAAATCAGTAGCTATTACATTAATTTCTGCCATTTCAGTTAAACACAATAAGGAAAATATTGATTCTTGGAGAAAGAACATAAGTGACTGAGTGTCTCGGAGGATGGGCAATGGGATATGTACCTGTCATTTGTAGGTCAAAGTTTCAAACACAGCCCAGTTCAGAAGTGACTAAGACAGGGGCGGGCAAACGTTTTGGCCTGAGGGCCACATCGGGTTTCTGAAATTTTATGGAGGGCCAGTTAGGGGAGGCTGTGCCTCCCCAAACAGCCAGGCATGGGCTGGCCCCATCCAATCCCCCCTGTTCCCTGATGGCCCCCTGGGACTCCTACCCCATAGACCTGTGGGACCCCTGCCCCTGACTGCCCCCTGCTGCCCCATCCAACCCCCCACTTCCTGACTGCCCCCCAGGCCCCTGCCCCCATTCAAACCCTCTGTTCCCCCCGCCCCGACCCCCCCCCCAAACTCCCCTGCCCTCTATCCAACACACACACACACACACACTCCCTTACCGCGCTGCCTGAAGCACCAGTGGCTGGCAGCGCTACAGTCGTGCCTCCCAGAGCACCGGGACAGGCAGCCGTGCCACCCGGCTGGAGCCAACCATGCCACCGCACGGCACAGAGCACCGGGTCAGGAAAAGTCACTTTATGCAAAATTGAAATTTTCCATCAGAAAATCATTCACAGCTCCGTGGTGCCCTCACTGCTCAGCAGCCTGCCAGGCTGAAATTTTAAACAGATTGTTTCCAAACAAAATGAAAAATTTCCTGTCACCAGGAATTCTGATCAACAGTAAAAACACTTCATTTTTGCCTTTTTGAAATGTTTGAGGCTGCCTGAACTCCTCTGCCATCTGAAAGCCCCAGCTCCCTGACTCCCCAAGCTGCCCGGGCTCCAAGCAGCTCAGGAGCCTCAGAAGTGTTTCAAAAAGATTGAACTGAAATATTGTTTTGACATTTTCTAAACAAAATGTTGAAATTGCTGTTCCATGGGAAATTTTGATTTTTTTAAATGTTCAGAATTTAATGCAGAATGGGAATTCCAGCCAGCTCTAGAGTGCATCTAAGGAAGAATTTGGCGCGTGTGTGTGTGTGTGTATATATATATATATATATATATATATATATATAGGATATAAATATATATGTATGTGTATATATATATATATAGGATATAAATATATATGTGTGTGTGTGTATATATATATATATATGTGTGTGTGTGTATATATATATGTGTGTGTGTGTATATATATATATACACACACACATTTATATATAGGATATAAAAAATAACTTCTAACAGAAAGTACTGTAGTGTTAAAACCACAGCATAAAGCAATTAAAGTATTCAAGCTAAGGGGAGCCCCGGCGCAGCAGGGCTCAGGCAGGCTGCCTGCATGCTGGGGCCCCACGCTGTTCCCAGAAGCGGCTGGCTGCTGGCACGTCTCTGTGGCCCCTGCCGGGGGGGCGGGGGAGGTAGCTCCACACGCTGCCCCCATCCCTGCAGCTCCCATTGGCCAGGAACCAGCCAATGGGAGCTGTGGGTGC
Source organism: Mauremys mutica (assembly GCF_020497125.1). Lineage (NCBI taxonomy): Eukaryota > Metazoa > Chordata > Testudines > Geoemydidae > Mauremys > Mauremys mutica. The sequence continues at coordinate 211,662,254 of NC_059073.1, forward strand.
GGCGCTTGCGGGGGCGGGCAGTGCACGGAGACATGTTGTCCCCCAACATAGCTACCACCACTTGTTGGTGTGGATTAATTAAGTTGATGGGAGATCTCTCTTCTGTCGGCTTAGACCAGCTGAACAAGAGAGCTTACAGTGGCACAGCTGCATCGGTGCACTGTGTTGCTGTAAACTCTCGAGTATAGCCATAGCCTAAGTGGAGAGACAGCAGACAGGAAAAGAAAGGTCCTTTAAGGGCAGATTCTTAGGGGGGAAATCTCAAAAGTGCAATTGAAAGTCAATGGGAGTTGGTGCCTAACTGCTATTTGTGTCTTTGAAAATCTTAGCCGTTACTTTGCTATAGATATAGATATTAATATTAACTGCATTGGTGTGATTTGATTATTTCCTCTGGGTTAGTTTATGGAATAATTTTTAAGTACCATAAGCAATTTAAAGGAGTAATCTTTAAAAGGTAGAAAAAAGGCAATTGTTTTCATCACTGTACTGTTTGGCTTGTTCTTTTGTTACCCTTATTTTGTACAGTGCTGCAATGTGCTGAGAATGCATTGCCATATCTCTAAGTAGACACACAAACACAGAATACAAGAGCCTGATCAAAATGAAGGCAGACCTGTTATACAAGATCTTTGTAAAGTCTCCCTTGGATTTACTGCAAAATACCATATCTGGTCGTGATATCACCAATCCATGTGTTTTCAGATTATTTGCATGATACTTAGTTATTATCACAATAGAGCCATTACATCAACGAACCATGTTACTTCATAATATCAATGCAAACCATTGACACAGTGCACTCTTACAGGTCAGAATCAGCCTGTTAAATGTATAGCAGACACCAAACCCCTCTTCGAAACTGAGAATGAGCTTGCTTGTTATAGTCAACTGTGACAGGGCGCACTTGCTCTGCACTGGTACCGTGAGAGTTAACTCTACTCTGTGGCCAAGGAGGCCAGGCATGCTCCAGCTGGAGACTACGTATAAGGCTCATTCAGAGCTGACTGCTGAGGAGGGAGGACGCATGCTGTGAGCTCCAGCCTGGAAACTGTGGAAGCCCCAGACAGTGGAAGCCAGGGACGCTGAGACTCTGCAGGCTTCTGGGAGGTGCACTGACCGAGGAGCCCAGGCACACTGGGGCCACTGCATCAGGAACAGGGTAGGAAGTAGCTCTGGGGGACTAGTTATTGTGCTGCGTGGGGTCAGCGTGTTTCAGGCGGATTCCCCACTGACCCTGTGGTGGGCATACTTGCCATTGACAGGGCCCTGAGCTGGGGCCCGGTGCAGCAGGGAGGGAACGGGTCCCCCTGCCCAGCCGCCACACCTCTCTCTTCCCCCCAGGTTGTGGTCCACTCCCCATATCAGCCTCCAGGCCAAACAGCCCTGCTGAAGAGGGCCATTATACTGACTCTGGCAATTAGGCTGACTCTGGCCACTAGGCCACACAGCCCTGAGAGAGGACAGCCATATTGATTTTACCCTTAGGCCAAGCTATGATAGACAAGGGATGGTTGTATAGACTCACCTACGGGGCAATCATTACCCCCACCTCCTCTCAGGGCCGCCCAGAGGGGGGGGCAAGAGGGGCAATTTGCCCCAGGCCCTGAGCCCCACAGGGGCCCCCACGAGAGTTTTTCGGGGCCCTTGGAGCGAGGTCCCTCACTCGCTCTGGGGGGCCCGGAAAACTCTTCCGGGGCCGGGCGCAGGAGCTTCTTTGCTCCCGGTCTTCACCGGCGGGGGGTCCTTCCGCTCCGGGGCGGAAGGACCCCCCGCTGGCGAATTACCGCCGAAGACGGAGCGGGACCCGCCGCCGAAGTTCAGCTCAGTCTTCGGCGGTAATTCGGCAGCGGGGGGGCCTTCCGTTCCGGGACCCGTCGCCAAAGTGCACCGAAGACCTGCGGCGGGGACCCCCCCGCCGCCGAATTACCGCCAAAAACCGGGCTGCACTTTGGCGGTGGGTCCCGCTTCGGTGGTAATTCGGCGCCGGGGGTCCCCGCCGCGGGTCTTCGGGGCACTTCGGCGGCGGGTCCCGGAACGGAAGGGCCCCCCGCCGCCGAAGACCCCAGGCCCCCGGAATCCTCTGGGCGGCCCTGCCTCCTCCCAAGAAGGGACGGGGTGCACTTACCCCACGACATCAGCCTTTCAAAATTTATCTGTCCAACCATTTGTCTTGAACTAGGAATGAAATCTGTCACCATTTCTATTGATCAGAATTTTGACTTCCTGTGTTTTCATCCCAAATTCACATTCTTGGTTCATATATTATTTTTTCTGATTATTAAGTCAACAAGATTAGGTGGTCAGCAAAGGCAAGAAGGCCACCTGCGAGTCTGGGTTACATGAAGAACACTGTGTTCTATTTTGTCTTGCTACCCTCTTCTTCCTGTTCAAGCAGCAAAGAGTCCTGTGGCACCTTAAAGACTAACAGACGTATTGGAGCATGAGCTTTCATGGGTGAATACACGAAATTGACCCACGAAAGCTCATGCTCCAGTACGTCTGTTAGTCTATAAGGTGCCACAGGACTCTTTGCTGATTTTACAGATCCAGACTAACACGGCTACTCCTCTGATACTCAGGGGCGGCTCCAGACCCCAGTATGCCAAGCGCGTGCTTGGGGCCGCATGCCGCGGGGGCCGCTCTGCCGGTCACCGGGAGGGCGGCAGGCTGCTCCGGTGGACCTCCCGCAGGCCACGGGGGACCAGCGGACCCTCCGCAGGCACGCCTGCGGGAGGTCCACCAGAGCCGCGGGACCGGCGACCGGCAGAGCGCCTCCCGCGGCATGCCGCCCTGCTTGGGGCAGCGAAATGTCTAGAGCCGCCCCTGCTGATACTTGACTTCCTGTTCAAGGTTTTTGAAAACAAAGCTCTAGTTAGAGTAAGTAGTGAAATGCTCCATCTCCTGTTTCAATCTGAACTCTTTATTTCCCTTTGTTTGAAGCGTAAATGTCACATTCCTGTTCATATGCAGTGGTTTCCATTATAAAGGCATTCTTTGTCAATTGATGCCACATAGCTCCCTCTATTTCCTATACTAGCCCTGGGTGGCAACTGTGATATGTCAGATACACTAGCTGTTGGCAAAGGTGGAAAACTTCTTAAATAGTGACCACTGTAGGTGTGTATATGGGTCTTTCACAGCTTCTTAATTCAGTGTCAGACTACTTTAAAACACAGTATATGTATATATCAATAATTCAAAAGCCTTTTTTATAATACACGGAAGTTGTATTCAGTAGCAGTTTAATTTGGTTTCTATTTAACTTAATTCATTCTTTTCTGGTCATCAATGTTTGGAAAAAAGCTGCTGAATATCTGACTGCTTTCAAGGCTAATTAAAGTGCTGAAGGCCCTTCAGGTGTATTTATTGGTAATGTTATGAAGATCTTTTATATTACTAACTTTACTCTAATCATTAGAGTCTAATGGGTCTGCCCTGATGTCCTTTATTGTTTCCAATCTTATGAATTAAGAAACTAGGAGAAAATTTGTAACTGAGTTATAAACACCTGAAAAATTGGGCTTATAATGGAAACATTGACAAAAACCCATAATTATCTCGGCATTTGCATGTGCTGCTGCAGTGATTACAGTGATTTTATATAAATAAACTCTTGAATCTAGCATTTGGGCTCTAATGGGAACAAATGTTATGTATATTTTCTGCCACATGAACTCCCAAATGTTACTCGAAAGTATATTACTACATAATTATTACCATCTAGTTAGTTACTTAGTATTCATAGAGCCAAATTTCTGAACTCCATTTGTACCTGTGAAACCTCACAGGAGTCAGTGGGGTTGCACTGGTGTAACCGAGGGCATAATTGAACGCACAGTGTGATTTCCACCATGGAATCAGAAAACTTGAGAAGGTGCCATGTAACGTGAGAGGAAAGGGCCATAACAGGATCAGTAAAGCTGAAAAAGCCAAGACATTCTTCTGTGCATATCCATCCAGATACAAAGGGCTACTGCACTTAAGGTGCCCTAAAAGGATGACATAAAATGTCCATAAAAAGATTTAACTTGAGTATTTAGGGATTCGCCAGGACAGACAAATGGATTTTCAGGCACAAATACTTGCAAGTACAATAGAACCTCAGAGTTGCGAACACCTTGGGAATGGAGGTTTTTCATAACTCTGAACAAAATGGTTGTTCTTTCAAAAGTTTACAACTGAACATTGACTTAATACAGCTTTGAAACTTTGCTGTGCAGAAGAAAAATACTGATTTTAATCGTCTTAATTTAAATGAAACAAGCACAGAAACCTTTTCCTTACTTTGTCAAATCTTTTTTTAAACTTTCCCTTTATTTTTTTGGTAGTTTATGTTTAACACAGTTCTGTGCTGTACAGTGGGGGTTTTTTTCCTCTGCGGCCTGACTGTGTACATCTGGTTCCAAATGAGGTGTGTGGTTGACTGGTCAGTTCAGAACTCTGGTGTTCATAACTCTGAGGTTCTACTGTACCATTTTGCACCTGCAGTTTAGGTCACTTTGATGTTTTGGGGGGGCATATTCAGGGAGTTGAATGTCTAAATGACCTTTGCGCCTGCAAAAATACAGGTCCAGTTAAGGCTGAGCTGAAAATGAGGCCCTCACTATCAGTGTTCATCAACAGGGATGAAATTCAGACTATATATTTCCTCCCTCACTTTCACATGTGGCTGAGACAACTTGTGAGCATGTTAAAGTCTTCAGTAGCACCTGAGCTCACAAGTCAATTAAGTGCCTAAATCACTTAAGCACATTTGAAATTTTACTCCTAATCATTATGATGATCACTGAATATTTTCACTGTTCTAAAATTTGTGTGCTTTCTCCCAGTTTAAACTATGTTATGAACAGCCTCTAAAAACATGAACATCATTTCCGTTTCCATTGTGTTAACATTTAGTGTTCTAGAGAAAGGGGTTTGCTGCCCTGACCTTTAATGAAAATGAGTGCCCCTAACTTGTGTCATGTTATTAGAAGGCTATGAATGTTAAATGATAAATCGCTTTGTTTATCTCCTGCATGTTGTGTAATGGATTTTTTCACTGCTTGTAGAAATGTTTGAGTGAAGTCTTTCAAATGTTTGCCCTATGATCATAAGTAAAAATGTGTTAGGAGATCTCATCCCTAGGGAATTTTTGTTCACATCACAATCACACAGCACAACTTGCAGTTGTTCCTTCTCAGGAGAGAGCCTGGAATGAGTAGGTGGGTATTGCAGGCCAGGGTTGGGGAGTATTGGCAGTGCTGTGAGGCAGCAGCCACAGGACCTGTTCACAGAATGCCCAGATTTATTCATTGCTCTGAGTCTGTTATTCTATTAGTGCCTCATTCTCTCTCTCTCTCACTTAAAAAAATCAATCGCTCATACTCTGTCAAGCTTTTCTTTATTGAACAGAAGTTGACTAATAATTTTTACATATTGTAGTAATACTGATTCCAAACCCCCAATGTTGTTTCAATAACAAAAGGCTTTGAAATGTGATTCACCTTTCTAATGATTTTATGTAACATAAATAATGGCCTTGGATTTTAGAGCTGTCTACATATACAGACATAGCTGACTTTGTAGCACAGAAATACAAATAAATAACTTCAGCCAGTGCTGCTGCTTTTATGTGTGTATGACTAATAGTCTTTAAATATGAACTTTTTATTTCATGGAAAGAATTTGCACACACTGCAATATAGATAAGAGGAGGAAAGTGCTTCAGTGTAAGATTTGGTGGTTGCTATGATGTAGCTTTTCATAATTCTAGCCACATAGAAAAGCCGTTTTTGCAGTATGTAGAAGAGTCATGGCTTTAAAATACAGACCAACATTAAAGGATTTTGAAATGAGCAGAAAGTGTCCATATTTCTTTTGTGAATAAGTCCTTTATTTTGGTATCCATAGGGATGGCTATTCTCTTCTCCAAATCCTTTCTCCACAGTAGAAATCAGCAGGGACATGGTGACTTATCTGAATGTTAAGAGGCTGAAAAGCTTTAGAAGAGTCATTGCAATTTGTTATAGAATGCATGCAGAATAGAAGCACAGATTTGGAGTTGTTATGGCTCACTATCACAAAAGGAAGATTATAAGGTTTCTTACAAATTTTCAACCCCCACAACTGAGGAAGTTTAAAAACTGTTCCCAGTTTTTGCTTCTCAACCAGATGTGGTGGCATAGGCAAGCAAACCTCATTTTTAGTCATTCGCTGGCGTGGTCAGGAAATTTTTGACTCAACGTTTTTCATTAGAAAATTTGGATTCATCTAAACCAAAAGTTTTTGCAGGAACATATCAGTTTTAACCAAACTATAATTGGAAAAGCTTTCTCGGGTCCAGCATGGAATTTGGGGTGGGGGGAAGGGGTTGGAGGGAGAAGGAGAGCGCTTCATCCCAGAATAGCTTGGTGATCAGGGAACTCACCTGGATCTAGTCACTGATCTGAAACAGGCGGATCAGGGATTTGAACCCGTGCCTGATTCAAACCGGGAACTTGAACCTGAATCTCCCACATCCTAGTCAAGTATCCTGACTTCCAGCTTACTGGCTGTTCTGGGGTGGAGCGCTCTCTCTCTCTGAATTTTTTCATCAAATTTTTTTTGAAAGATCTTAAGTTCATCTTGATGCAGCATTGGACATTTTTTTAAAACACAAAAATGTTCATGAGATGGGAAAACCATTCCCCACCAAGCTCTATCACATCTGCTCTTCTCACAATCTCTGAGTTCCTATACAGAAATTTAAAGCATTATGCTTACCATAAACCTGCAGGTGCAATTGTGGTAGCTCTGTGATACTCTCAGCACTAGAATTCATGGTGCTAACTTGCAAGAGCTTGATACTTTCATAAAAGTGGTAATGAGGCCTGATGGCATGGTGGCTAGTGAGCACATGCCTCTAGTGCACAACGCTAAGTTACTTAGCAGGGTGCTAAAATGTATGCCAGAGCCATAGAGCAATTTTTGCTAGTGCTCCCAATGTTGCTAACACTGCCGCAGATACACTGGTGATAACGGTGTTAGGAATTTTCATAAACATTCCCTAGTGTGGGTACAGCCTTGGAGAGGAAAAAGTGGAGCCACTAAAGTGCAGTCTCATCCAGTCCAGTCAACAGCTGCAGGCAAGTCACTATTGTTGTGGTCAGTGGTATCGATGGCTGCTGACAGATGTAAAAGAAAAAATAGTCAGCATGGATTGCTGACTTCTGCTCACGGCTAGATCATCATCTATCTAATGATACTAATTCGTTTTCCATGCTATAGTTCAGCCGAAAGGTGCATTGAAAAGGGTCAAGGAAGTCAGTCCAGATGGTACAAAAGTAATTTTGTTGCAAGCTTTTCTACCACATAAAGGAAAGTTTAGGAACAGAGTGATAGTTGGGAAGATTGTCAAGTTGAAGACACGGTTTCTTGAGTATTAATTTAATAACTGCTCATTTAAGGGAAGCAAGCATTTGAACGCTGTCCTAAGCTAGGAGCAATTACAACTAATAATGGACATCCCGCCCTCTCTCCTCTCCCATGCACATGAACTCGATTTTATCCATCATGAAGATCATGTGTACATGTCAGAGGTTGAAGGCCAAACCTTCCAACACTCCAGAACCTTAGTGGACAAATCTGAATGAAACTCAGCAAGAGAAGATGTAGCATTTTTCCCTTTCTGACACAGTTCTAATACCATGGGTGCAAATAGTGCTATCAATCATGCTATTGATTCATAAAGTGGAAGAAACTCTCATAGTGGGAAGAAATGCTGAAAGCTGTTTTTGAGTAAAGGTTGACTGAATTCGTGGATTTACCAAGTTGCTCACTGCCAAGCACAGTTCTGCTAATCAGGACTTCACAGACATCCTACAATTGAACAAAATGCTTTTTGGCAGCCACAGCGTAGGGTCTCAAAAGCCCTCTATTTCGCAGTCAAACAGATTTGGACACAATGACCGCCACTTTGACATTGGCCCCATATATCTCATCTGTTGTAGATCATGTGCATACCAAGGTGACCTGTGAGGACGTCATACAGAAAACAGATTTTTGGCCAACTCTGTCAGGACATATACCAGTCTTAGTATTATTTGTGTACTAACAGAGTATCTGTATTACAATAGCTCTCAGAGACCCCAGTCAGGCTTGGGGCATCATTGTGCTAGGCACTGTGCAAACACATAGTAAGAGAAAGTTGCTGCCTTGAATCTACTTGAAGCCGAGACACGCAGAAAAAGGACACTTGTGTGCTATACATGCATTTTCTTGTTATTTGCAGCACTAATCTATAGCTGGGCTTTGATGTGCAAGAATTCAGTGAACAAACTTTACCACTTTTATTTAGTTTCCACTCTGCATTAGTAGGTTATAGGTATTCTCTACCAGATGTTTTTCAGTGATGACATGTAAGTGGACTAGAATATAAATGGACCTGTGTGGTGCTATTCCATTTAGCATTGTAGGCAACTCCTTGAACACTTGAGACCGATGGGAACGTTTAGTGAAACTCCTGGGTCATGTATTGTACGGTGGGCTTGGTCATAGCATAAAATCTGTGGAGGTAATTGACAAAAATGATATAACTGGCAGACCCATACAGTTAATACTCTCAAGGAAAACACAATTTCTTATCAAATGACGTGTGTTTGAGATTGTCGTTTGCCTCATATATGCAAAGGAAACCCAGACTTGCTGAAGAAAACAGGTCTTACGATTACATTCTTTTGAGATCACCACTTTCTCTTAGTGTGTGTTTATTTTGGTGCCTGAGAGGAATCCCACAGAAATTCCAAGTGATTAATACTATACAAGCTAACTAGAGTTGTGCCAGGAGTGAATTACCCCATCTGAATCTAGTAGCCAGTTAAAAAATGTCTCCACTTGATTCTATTTTTGAAAATCATGGCTTAAGTCAGTTGGGGTTGCTGGGTGCCCAGCACTTCTGATAATCAGGCCACTTATTTAAGTACCTAAGTTAGTCTTAGAAGGCTAACTTTTGGCTTCCAAGTTTCAAAATCTTGGATTAAGGAAGCAACAGATTACATTCTAGAACTTTGTATGTAATTAAGGCAAACTCCTTGTCCCCTACTTTGTATGGGATTTGACCCTCCCAATTTGGTAACTGAGAAACCTTATTACGGGGGGGAAACTGTCACATTTGTAGCCATGCTATACTGTCACGTCAGAATATACCAGTCACTTTGCTACATGTAATCTGACTTGATGTAAGTAGGTGTGGCATAAACTAAACTAAACTAATGTGACAGTACACAACCAAATAAATCAGATCAATTTGTGGAAAAACAAACAAACAAAAAAACACATGAGAGTTGATTCAGACCCACTGGTGCAAACACTGCTTTTCTTTCCTGGGGCTACTGCTGGTGGAGGTCAGCTTTAAGTTACAGCTGGGAATTCGTAGAGTTCTTTCCACATTATACCATTTTTGAGACTGTGCCGGTCAGCTGTGGGCTACCCACAATCACTCTCTGAGCAGACTTTCTGCTGCTAGCCCTGCACCCTTGCTTACAGTTCTGTAATAAAATATGATCATAAAAGGGGCTGACATGGCTTGCATCATCTTCTTGGTCTTTTGGGACCTGGTCCAAAGCCCACTGACGTCTCTGCGAGTCTTTCCATTCAGTGGGCTTTGGAACAATCTACTCAAAGGTGGTGGTGTGGGGGAGGGTTTCCATTCAGAGCACAGATGCTAAATCTGGTTTCCATGTTGATTTTTGGGAAAAGATGCAGATGTTTACAATGGCTTTTGGCTTGTTGTCCTCACAGTTCTTGCTCTTTCACATTCCCGTATGATGGCACTTTCACTATTTATTTGAATGTTTCCCAATAAAGTTTTCCACCCATTCTTATTTGCTTGCAATGAGTTAGGGTTCTTTGTACAGAGCTTGTCCAGTGAGCTCTTTTCTGTCAATGTTTGTGCAGTGATATACGTTTATGAAAAATAAATCTTAAAAAAATCTTAATCAAAGAGAAAAAGAGAGCTCTCCAGGCCCTGTAAAGTCTTAACTAACTATTCTTTCCATCGTGAGTTATTTATAAATCCATGTAAATATTAAACACTTCTAAAACCATAGCCTCATATGTTATTCTATAATACTGTAGATGGCCTTTCAAAATGTATTCAGTACATTTGTTAAAATATATAATCGACTATTTTGATATGGTAACCAAGCAACTTACTACTGTAATCAGAATGACTTTTAGCTACATTTCCAGTACTTATGTTGCCATAAAACCAGACTTGTTCAAGCTAAAACCAAGAAACAGTGTTCAAAAATATTATGCTATAAGGCTTTTGATTTAAAAGAGCCCAGTAGATATAATTTTTAGGAAAGACCAGGGAGAGTTTTTGTTTTTATTTGATGTAGACTCATTTTAAACATTCTGAAATGTTGCTCATTTATTCTCTTTAGACTCCTAAGGACCCAGTCCCTGGAATGGTATTACAATAATGTGAAAAGTCGCTTCAAGCGTTTCGGTAGTGCCAAAGTCCTGAAGAATTTATACAGAAAACATAGACTGGAGAGTGGTGCTTGTTCTGAAATAATAGGTACAGTACAATTTTAATTTCTTATAGGCTCATCCACATTAACGCACATGATGGACCCAATCAGAGTTCTGAGAGTATTTGGGGGGGGGGGATTACAATTTTTCAGAAGAATTACAGTGGGGGGAATATAAGCAGTTAAATATCTAGAGAGTTGGGCTAGGTTTGAGCTATTTAACTAATCAAAGTTTAGATAATTTATAAGGCAAAATTCTGCTCTCAGATCTACAAAGCAAATTTCAGCTCTGTTTCTGCTCTCCATGAATGTGCTTAGGGCTCTGAGAGTTCTGTGTAGATAATGAATGAGCACAGAATTTTGGAGTTGAGGTTTTCCATTGCACTTAATGCAAAATTTGACTAACAAAGGCCAAATCCTGCAGTCCATACCACAACTGGAGTTTTGCCTGTTTGCCATAGAATTTGGCCCCATGTGAATTGCAGCTGTGGCTTACATTTGAAGTTTCTCAAGTAAATGGGGAAGAAATGTGATCAATTTAAAATCAATATCAGCCTTCTCGAATGAGATATAATTCTTTCCTAGCTATGGAGAGATGATGCATCCCCCTATAAAACTAGTAATTGAAGGTATTCAGTGAGTTTGGGGACAGTGCTTTCTTGCTGTCATGCTGGCACATTTACTGTAATTGAATAGCAAATGATTCAGAAGCAGAACCAGTCTAATCTTTCTGAGATGATTTGCCTCCGCTGGGCCAAATTCATCCCTAGTGTAATTCAATTGAAATCTGTACAGAGTTTGTGTTTTCTACAGGGTTTATGTTTTCTATAAAGTCTTTCTTTCTTTCTTGAAGATAAGCTAAGCACTTGGAAAACAAAAATAATAGCAAGGCTGTGTGCACCTGGATGAAGGCAACTCTGAGTGGCTCTTTTAATACTATTTAGAAGTACACGGCAAGCCTGTAGGTAGAACAGGAGAATGCCGTCCTAAAAGATTCTATTTTGATAGGTTGCATTTTTCTTCCTATCAAATTTAAAAACCTCAAAAATGGAAATGAAAAAATAAAGGTGGGGATGCTACATTTAGTGGGTGTGATACAAATGGAACAAAAGAATTAATTTAAATACATGCAGAAAATTAAAAAAGTCAAGAGACTGATCCTGCAAAACCTTACGCACCGAGGCATTCCTTATGCTCAAAAGTAGTCTCACTGAATTATGCCTTTAAATGAGACTGCTCCCATGAGTAATAACATGCAGGATACGTAAGGAAGGATGTGCAGGATATAGGAGACCTTTCTGTAGAAGGCCTCAGCGTCTAAATGTCATTGTTAACTTTCTTTTTCTATTTTCAGTATGACTGTAAGATAACACTCTTGTTTCATTTGAAGATAAATACAAGTTTAAATGTCTGGGTTTGTTTTATTTATACAGTAGTGGCCTTTAAAATCCAGGATCTGTTTCAAGTCCCAAATGTCATGTTAAAAGCAAGTTCACTGCACTAACTTTCATTTTACAAGTTCTGCATTTAAGTAACTTCATCCTCTCTCTCTCTCTCTCTCTCACACACACGCTCGCTCACTCACTCACTCTCTCACACACACACACTCTCACACACACACAGTTTGAGAAATCTTTCATATAAAAGAAATAACATTTTCTATAACAGCTGAAATTCAAACAGGAATTTTCAGACTACTCCTGTATACATGTGGTGTAGTTAGAAACACCACTACTTTTTGAAATGTATGTAATTAATACATTGAAATTAATGTAATAATATATTGAATATTCATATACAGTATGTGTTGTGCTGTCTTTTTGAGCAGAAGGAAGCTTTTTTGAAGGAAGCATAGAAAATGAAGGAAGTATTTGTGGCAGTGACTCTACATTCTACAGACAGACAGAAGGTAACTCTACTTAAAATTCATTTGCACTAAAACTGAGCTGTTACTGAGTTATTTGATAAATAGCCTACGGTGCTGGAGGGTCTCCAAGTCACATTGGTCCCTGGTGATGAAAAGTTTACAGGATCACTAATCTTTTAGCGAAAACCTTTAGCGAGTTACCAGAGTGTCTGTGGTTCACAGGGCATATGCTAGACTTTATCTGTTTTGCATCATGGCTATTATGCATTCACTTCAATATGGTATTCTTAATACTGTACACATCATGTTCAGAGTTTGTTCTCTCTCTCTCACACATGATTTTCCCCTAATGCTTATACACACTTGTTTTTCATATAGGTTTCAGTTTTGTTAAATTCTGTTACAAATATTCCTCTCATCATAACTACCCAACTAAAGTAAGCACATTGTTAGTCTCCCTAAATGGACTTTGTAGAAATATTGTGTTTTTCTATTTAAAATTGTAAGTTATGTATTATTTAAGTTTAGAAAGTTAGTGGCCTCTGTCAATACTGTATTTTTAGGGAAATGTCTGGCAGTTCGGATTACAGGGGTGTGAATAGAAGGGCACACCAAAGTGCTGCACTATCGGTCCCCAGTGTGGATGCTGCAGGCACGAACAAAAGGTTCCTACTTTGCATTGTTGTAGCCCTGTTTGAAGAGAACTAAGTTAATGCAAACTAGGAACATTTTAGTTCATGCCTATATAGTCCACATGGGGGATTTACAGTGCAGCACTTTGGTGAGCACTGCTGTCACACCCCCATAATCTGAACTGCACAGCACATAGACATGCCAGAGAGGCAGAATATAGAAATGGGTACAGACCACCCAACATTTTTTCTGTCTATTGAGATGTTTGTGCCAGTGCTGATCACCATGGTTCTGAGAATCAAGGTGCATGTGCAATGACATAGGAAAAGGTAGGAGAGAGAGGTCATGGAGGTCAAATTTAGGATGCTTGGGAAGAGATTTAAGTCAAGGACTTCCATGGTAGCCTTCTCTGAAATGTTTCCAATTCCATGCGCAGGACCAGTAGGGTATCATTGCGTGGATGAGAGGATGACGTTTGGAGGAGGGATTTAGGTTTATTAGGAACTGCGGAACCTTTTGGGAAAGGAGGAGCCTATATAGGAAGGATGGGTTCCAGCTACACCAAAATGGAACCAGATTGCTGGCATGTAAAATTAAAAAGGTTATAAAGGAGTTTTTAAACTGAGGCTGGGGGCAAAGTCAACAGGTGCGGAGGAGCACACAGTTCAGATGGAGACGTCCCTTGGGGATACTCCATAGCCTAGTAAAGAGGAGAGGCTAGAAGGTGATAAAGTACAGGCAGAAAATGAAGAGAAACAGTCAAACAAAAAAGATTCCTATTCAATTACATCACATGAAGTCAGACAACTAAATACTTAAACATTTTATCAGTGCTTGTATACAAATGCAAGAAGTCTAAATACTAAGATGGGTGAACTTGAGTGCCTGATATTAAATGAGGCTATTTATAGAATAGGCATCACAGAAACTTGCTGGAACTATGAAAAGCAATGGGACACATACAAAATATATAGCAATGACTGTGTAGGTTGTGCTGGGGGAAGGGAGGTGTCACTGTATTTGAAAAAAAGCATAGAGTCAAATATAATAAAAGTCTTAAATGACTCAAACTGTAACATGGAATCTCCATGGATTGAAATTCCACACTTGAAAAATAAGAGCGTAGCAGTAGGAATGTACTACTGACCACCTGACCAGGATGGTGATGGTGACTGTGAAATACTCAGGGAGATTAGACAGCTTACAAAAACAGAAAACTCAATAATAATGGGGGATTTCAGCTGTCCCCATATTGACTGGGAGCATGTCACCTCAGGATATGATACAGAGATAAAATGTCTAGACACCATTAATGACTGCTTCTTGGAGCAGCTAGTCCTGGAACTCACAAGGGGAAAGGCAGTTCTTGATTAGGCGTAAGTGGAGCACAGGATCTGGTCCAGGAGGTGAATATAGCTGAACCGCTTGGTAAAAGCGACCATAATGTGATTAAATTTAACATCCTTTTGGAGGAAAAATATCAATGAAACCCACCACAGTAGCATTTAACTTCAGAAACGGGAATTACATAAAAGTGAGGAAGCTAGTTAAACAGAAATTAAAAGGAACAGTCACAAGTGAAATGCGTGCAAGCATTCAAAAACTGAAAGTCAGATCCTACTGAGGAAAATAGAATAGAACATATACTCAAGCAAGTCAAGTGTAAACATATAATTAGGCATGCTAAAAAAGAATTTGAAGAGCAACTAGCAAAAGACAGAAAAACTAACAGCTAAACTTTTTTAAAGTGCATCAGAAGCAGGTAGTCTTCCAGTCAGTGGGGCCATTGGACGATTGAGGTTCTAAAGGAGCACTCAGAGAAGGCAAGGCCATTGCAGAGAAGCTAAATGAATTCTTTGCATTGGTCTTCACTGCAGAGGATGTGAAGGAGATTGCCACACATGAGCCATTCTTTGTAGGTGACAAATCTGAGGAACTGTTCCATATTGAGGTGTTAATAGAGGAGGTTTTGAAACACATTGATAAATTCAGTATTAAGAAGTCACCAGGACCAGATGGCATTCACTCAAGAGTTCTGAAGGAATTCAGATATGAAATTACAAAATTACTGACTGTTGTATTTAACCTATCCCTTAAATCAGCCACTATACCAGATGACTGTAGGATATCTAATGTAATGCTGATTTAAAAAAAAAAAAAGGCTCCAGAGGCGATCCTGGCGACTACAGGCCAGTAAGCCTAACTTCAGTACCAGGGAAATTGGTTGGAACTATAATAAAGAAGAGAATTATCAGATGCATAGATGAACACAATAGAGTCAACACACCTTTTGTAAAGGGAAATCATGCCCCACCAATCTATTAGAATTCTTTGAGGTGGTTAACAAGCATGTGAATAAGGATGATCTAGTTGATATTGCGTACCTGGACTTTCAGAAAGCTTTTGACAATGTCCTTCACTAGAGGCTCTTAAGCAAAGTGAACATTCATGCGATAAGAGGGAAGGTTCTCTCATGGATCAATAACTGGTTAAAATGTAGAAAACAAAGAGTAGGAATAAATGGTCAGTTTTCACAGTGGAGAGAGGTAAATAACAGGACCTCCAAAGATCTGTACTAGGACCAGAGCAGGTCAACATATTCATAAATAATCTGGAAAAAGGAGTAAACAGTGAGTTGGCAAAGTTTCCGGACAATATAAAATTAATCAAGATAGTTAAGTCCAAAGCAGACTGCAGAGTTACAAAGTGATCTCACAAAACTGGGCAATAACATGGCAGATGAAATTCTATGTTGATAAATGCAAAGTAATGCACATTAGAAAATATAATACCAACTATACATATAAAATGATGGGGTTTAAATTAGCTCTTACCACTCAAGAAAGAGATCTTGGAATCACTGTGGATAGCTCTCTGAAAGCATTCAATGTGCAACAGCAAGCAAAAAAGCTAAGAATGTTAGGAACCATTAGAAATGAATAGTTAATAATATATCAAATGTCATAATGCCACTATATAAATCCATGGTAAGCCCACATCTTGAATACTGCGTGCTGTTCGGGTTACCTTATCTAAAAAAATGTATATTAGAATTGGAAAAAGTACAGAGGAAGGCAACACAAATGATAAGACGTATGGAACAGCTTCTCTATGAGGAGAGATTTAACAGACTGGTACTGTTCAGTTTAGAAAAGAGAAGACTAAGAAAGGATATGATAGAGGTCTGTGAAATCAAGTATAGTGTGGAGAAAGTGAATAAGAAAGTGTTATTTACCTCTTCTCATAACACAATTAAAACAAAGGGGTCACACAATGAAATTAATAGGCAGCAGGTTTAAAACAAACATAAGGAAGTACTTCTACACAGAACATACAGTCAGCCTCTGGAACTCATTGCCAGGGAATTTGGGAAGGCTAAAAGTACAACTAGGTTCCAAAAAGAATTAGAGAAGTTGGTGGAGGATAGGTCCGTTAATGGCCATTAGCCAACATGGTCAGACATGCAACTTCACGCTCTGAGTGTCCCTGAACTTCTGACTGCTAGAAGCTGGTAGTGGACAACGGGGGATGGCTCTTGATAATTGTCCTGTTCTGTTCATTCCCTCGGAACCATCTGGCACCAGCCACTGTTGGAAGACAGGATTCTGGGCTAGATGGACCATTGGTCTGACCCAGAATGTCCATTCTTATGTTCCTGTGCATGTTGATCAGCCTGGGATTGGGGTCTGGCTCTGCATCTCTGCAGTGGACTATACCAAAATCTTAGATCTAAGAATTACTGAAGCTGAAGAATCTTGGTCTGGATTTTGCAGCTGAGCATAAATGTGGGTATTTTGTTTGCTTTTTTACTAGGACATAGTATGATGGACACCCTAGCTGTGGCCTTACGTGTGGCAGAAGAAGCAGTAGAAGAAGCCATTTCCAAGGCAGAGACATATGGTGAAAGCCTGGTAAAAAAATTTTTAATAACATTCAGCTGGCTTATATAGATCATTTTTTTTCTTTATTCAAATAATAGTGGAAAGGTGAGTGAAAATCAAAGAAAACGTAATGCAGTGATGAATTAGCATACTGCATTAGCTAAAAGAATTGTGTGCTGTTTCTCTGAAAGTTATTATCAAGATAGCATGCATGTTCCACTTCAGAAATACAGGATATTCCAATAAATTAGAGTTACTTACATTCAGTTCTTTCTGCATACAGTGCAAAGTAGGATGTTACTCATTTTTCTTTTTATACTGATCTTGTAAAAATGCCACGCAAATGTGACTCTGTAGTATTTATAAATTGTATCTTTGTGCAGGACAAACAGAACGAGGCTTGTTATTTACGGGAACATAAGGAGGAACTGATTGAAGAGCTTGCCACTACCATAGTGCAGAAGGTATGTGATGCAGCTTTGCTGTTGTGAATTGTATTCTTTGGAATAATGAATGGTTAGAAGACAGCCCTGTAGTCTATCAAGGTTTGATTTAACTCACGCAAGATGAGACGTATCAGAAAAGGATTGAATATGTATATGTGGATGACAAGAATATCCAGGAGAGGAACAGCTCAATGGAAAATATCCTGCCTCCTGCTGCAGCAGCTCCTGGGAAGTTGGTCAGAAGACTGATTCTCCTGAATAGATTTTAAAAACCTGGACCATCCCAGACAAATTGGAACTGTTGGCAAGTTTGTCAAAAGCTGCCTGTCAATGAGATCTGTTTCACTATAGAATAATTTCCCAAAGACCGTTACAAATCAGACAGGGAAATGTGCATACATACATTACATAGAGCTGTGCAAGTAATCGAGGAAAAAAATTGTTCTGGAGCAATCTGAAATGAAAAATTTTCTTGGCAAAACAAAGCACCAAAAATTTCATTTGGGGTCAAATGAAACATTTTGTTTTGATTTTAGGCACTTTTAACTGCTTTTTAAAATTCAAACAAAGGAAATTTGGAAACATCATTGGTAGAAGGCAGGGAAAAAGCGTGTTCTCCTCTATAGCTTTGTGGCTAGAGCATTCACCTGGAAGGTGGTAGACTGGGGTTCAGATACTTAATCTGCCTGTATAGGGGCTCCCATATTGCAGATGAGTGCCCTAACCAGTGGGCTATTGGGTAACAGGCAGGAGTGAAAGTAACTTACAGGATTTACCGGTACTGCCAGAGTCCTGAGGGGGCATGGCCTCAACCGGAAGAGGCGAGGCCTCTCAAAATTTAAAGGCCCTGGGGCACCGGCTGTGGCTAGGAGCCCCAGGGCCTTTAAATCAACCCGGGGCTCCCAGCTGCAGAGGTGACTGGGAGCCCCTGGGGCTCAGGAGCAAATTAAAGGGTCTGGGGCTCCGGCCGCCGCGGAGCTCCGGGCCCTTTAAATCCCGGCCCCAGCCCGGGCGCCAAGTTGTGGGGGGATTTAAAGGGCTCTGGGCTCCCCGCAGCGGTGGGGAGCTCTGAGCCCTTTAAATCCCAGCCCCAGCCTGGCTGCCGGAGCCGCGGGGGGGGATTTAAAGGTCTCTGGGCTGAGCTCCAAGCCCTTTAAATCTCAGCCCCAGTCCGGCTGCCGGAGCTGCGGGGGGGATTTAAAGGGCTTTGGGCTCCATGCAGCCGGGGGAGCTCCGAGCCTTTTAAATCCCCTCCATGGAAGCCGGTATGATCCGGCACGGCGTACTGGCTCGTGTCGGTATGCCGTACCGGACCATACAGGCTTACTTTCACCTCTGGTAACAGGTCACCTCCTCCTCCTCTTGCTGTTTTGCGAATAGCATCTAAATGCCTTTGTGAATCTAGCCTGCAAAAAAAACCTTCTGGCTGAATCTCTTTGGCGAATTTGTGTAAAAAATATTTCACTGGGCTCAAG
Source organism: Mauremys mutica (assembly GCF_020497125.1). Taxonomy (NCBI): domain Eukaryota; kingdom Metazoa; phylum Chordata; order Testudines; family Geoemydidae; genus Mauremys; species Mauremys mutica. Next base: position 211,681,055 of record NC_059073.1, read on the forward strand.
TATTACAGAGAACAATCGTACACTTGCAGAGAGATGGATTAGATAATTTACTTGATCTTTTTTTTGTCTGCAGATGAAGTAGATTTTCAAAGGTACATTTTCAAATACTTAGGGGGGAAGTGAAGGTAGCTATAAAAACATATGTAACAAAAGAGGAAATTCACAGTAATGAATATAAATCAGAAGCTAGCAATTACAGACAATCAATAGGGAAAGCAAAAGGACAGAAGGGAAAATCAGTGGCTAGCAGAGTTAAGGAACAAAACAAAGGGATTTTTAAAGTATATTAGGAACAAAAGGAATCCTAACTATGGTATTGGTCCATGACTAAATGAAAATGGTAGAATTGTCAATAATAATGCAGAACAGACCAAAGTGTCCAATGAATATTTCTGTTCTGTATTGGGGCAGGGAAACAGATGATGTGGTCTTATCAGATGATGGTGAAACACTTTCCATTCCATTCCACTTGGGAAGATGTTAAAGAGCAGCTACTAAAATTGAGCATCTTTAAATCAGCAGCTCCAGACAATTTACCAAGAGTTTTAAAAGAGGTGGCCAAACAGCTCGTTTAGTATTAATGTTGATTTTCAAAACTCATGGAACATTGGGGAAGTTCTAGGAGACTAAAAGAAAGCTAATGTTGTGCCAATATTTTAAAATCGTAAACGCAACTATAGTAATTATAGTTCTGTTAGCCTCATATCAACCCCAAACAAGATAATGGAGCAGCTGACACAAGCCTTGATTAAAGGAGGGTAAAATAATTAATTCCAATCAACATGGGTTTATAGAAAACCTTTCAAACTAACTTGAAATCTTTTTTTGGTAAGATTGCAAGTTTGGCTGATAAAGGTGATAGGGTTGATGTAATATACTTAGGCTTCTGTAAGGCATTTCGCATGGTACCATAAAACATTTTGGTTAAAGAACTAGACCAATATAAAATTAACATGGTATATATTAAATGGATTAAAAACTGGCTAACTGATTGGTCTCAACATGTAATTGTAAAGGGGGAATCATCATTAAGTAGATGTATTTCTAGTGGGGTCCTGCAGTTCTTGGCCCCATACTAGTTGACGTTAGTATTAATGACCTGGAAGAAAACATAGACTCTGTTAGAAGAAGGAGCAGGTTGACCCAGAGGCGGATTGATTAGATGGGATCCTTTATTGCAATACTTGTTTGCCTCAACCCAAATGTCAAGTAAGCACTCGATTAGTTACAGCACACTCCTTTTATTTAAGTTAGTATGTAAATGCCTACATCTGGCACAACACCTGAAAAACGCTTATTAAGTAATAGAAACACCCATACAATTAGTATATCCACCCCTCTTTATTGTTCACAACATTACACATGTTATACAGGCATTTTTACCTTGAAAATGCATTTAGTTGCAATAATTTGTTGCTACAAATTTCCTTAATCAGCAGTTCTCAGGGGAGGGAGGAAGGGGCCATGACCCAGGGCTCTCTTGTGTAGCTGGGAAGGAAGGGAGGGGGAGATACCCTTTGTGTAAAAGAACTGTTATTTTTTTAGACAACTACATTTCTTATGCAGCTGGAAGGCTTATCAATTCTCAACAACCAACAGGGAAGGGAAAAATATGGCAACTTATTTATTAAACAAAGAAATACTGCCTGTCTGTGCCTTTCTGCCCTAATGCCATGTCAGCATACAGAAGCTTCCCAGGTCTTTACTTAAACCTAACATATCCCAAGAGAATCATCACTGATAAAATTTTCAGATAACAGAAAAACTAGGGGAGTGGTAAATAATGTAGAGGAAAAGTCACCAATACAGAGCAATCTGGATCGCTTGATAAACTGGATGCAAGCAAACAATATGTGTTTTAATATGGCTAAATATAGAACAAAGAACATAGGCCATACTTACAGGATGGGGGACTGTATTCTGAAAAGCAGTGACTCTGAAAGATTTGAGGGTCATGATGAATCAGCTGAACATGAACTCCCAGTCCAATGCTGTGCCCCAAAGGGCTAATGCGTTTCTTGGATGAATAAACAGGGGAATCTCAAATAGGAGTAGAGAGGTTATTTCCTCTCTGTATTTGGCACTGGTGTGACCACTCCTGGAATTCTGTGTCCAGTTCTGGTGTCTGCAATTCAAGAAATATGTTGAAAAGTTGGAGAGGGTTCAGAGAAGTGCCACGAGAATGATTAAAGGAATTGAAACTCTGCCTTACAGTGTTAGGCCTTGTCTACACTGGCAAGTTTCTGCGTAGCAAAGCAGTTTTCTGTGGTGTGTAACTCCTGAGGTGTACACACTGCCAAGCCACTTAGTGCACAGAAACGGCACAGTTGCAGCGCTATAAAAAAACAACCCCAACAAGAGGCATACAGCTTTCTGCACCGGGGCTGCGGTGCCAGTGTAGACACCCTGGTTGATTACAGCACTGTGATTGGCCTCCGGGAGGTGTCCCACAATGCCTGTTCTCACCTCTCTGGTCATTGATTTGAACTCCACCGCCCTGCCGTAAGGTGACCAACTGTGAGCCCCACCTCTTAAATTCCTTGGGAATTTTGAAAGTCCCCTTCCTGTTTACTTGATGACTCATGCAGTGGTCTCAGCACATCTTTCCAGGTGACCATGCCTGCTCCACATACCAGGCGATCCCTCACTTGGAGCAATGCCGAGCTGCTGGACCTCATCAGTATTTGGTGAAAGGAGGCTGTCCAGTCCCAGCTGCGCTCCAGCCATAGGAATTATGATACCTATGGACAAATTTCATGATGCATGACAGAAAGGGGCCATGACTGGTACAGTGCAGTGCACGGTCCAAGTGAAGGAGCTGCGGAACGCCTACCACAAGGCACAGGTGGCAAACCGCTGCTCTGGTGCTGCGCCCTCGAGGTGCCAGTTCTACAAAGATCTGGAGTGGATGCTTTGGTGGCTCGCGTGTCAGTTGAGAGTGGACTGAGCCAGGAAGAGGAAATCTTGGATGAGGATGTGGAGTGGGAGGGGGACCCAGAGGCAGAGGACGACTCAGAGGTCAGAGATGCATGCAGCCAAGGAGGTCTTCTGTATCGTGAAGGAGGCTCGCCAGTCACAGCTGTCGGATCTTGGCAAAGCACAAACAGGAGAGGAGGCCCCTGGTAAGTTGCTTTGATTTTGGGAATCGCTGAAGCAAGTTGCTGGGGGCAGGAGGGTTATAGAAAGCAGGTTTTTGTCTGTATGATGCTCTTACCACCACATGCCTAGTCTGACTGGTGGAACAGGGTGTTGATTGACTCTCTCACTTCAAGGGAATCTGCCTCAGAGCTCTCCAGGAAACTCTCATGGAGATACTGGGCAATCCACTGCTGCAGGTTCTCTGGCAGAGCTGCTTTGTTTCTTGTCCCATTAAGGGTAACTTTCCCATACCACTCTGCCGTCACGGGGGCAGGGACCATTGCTGCACACAGGGGGAGCCACATAAGGGCCAGGGCAGAAGCTGCAGTATGGGGGAGACCCTCCCTCGATTCCCTGCTCACCCTCAGCAGCGAGATATCTTCCATAATGAACACAGCCTGTGGAAAATGTGGGGACAGTAATGATTATAAGGCCCGCCCTCCCCCTACAGTGCTGGCTCTCTCCAAGAGCCACGTGCCCAGTGTACAGTACAGTCCTAGAACACTGATTGCCCCTGCCCCTGCGGTTACTCACCATTTTGGGGGTCTTGTGGCTCATGTGTGCTTGCCTGGGGTCAGCCAGTTAGTGACAGGTATGTGAATAGTGGCTGTGTTTTAAATCACTGAATCAGTGGTCTGTGTGTTGCAAACAATACTGCTTCTGTAAAATGTTGCATTTTGGCTTCACAGAGATGACCTTGGGAGCCCAGCCACCCTTTTTGTTATCGCCGGCTGAATGGCTGCACAGAATTAGAAAGTGGCCACGAAAAACTAAAGAGGACTTTCTGTGTGATGTCATGATGCACACTGCGGCCGAAAAACAAGAATTGAAGGAGTGGCAGGACAGTGAGAAGAGGGACTGAAAGGAGAAAGTGACGCGCCAGAATGAAGCCATGGAGCAGTTCTTAGACATTATGGAGTGCCAAGCGGACACGCTCCAGGCACTACTAGCACTGCAAACCGAGCAGCTCCGCACCCACCCTCCCCTGCAGCCGCTGTCGCAAAACTCTTTCCCCAGACACCACCAACACACTCTTAATCTCCTGACTCCAGTCTGTACCCACTGCTTTCCATTCCTGCCCCGTCACAGTGCAGTCCTGTGGACTCCCAGTACCCACTGCACTCAACACCCGTCTCTCTGCAGTTTAGCCCTGCTGAAGTACAGTACCCGCTGCACTATACTTCAAAGGACAAGGTTGCATATGATACCTGGACATACACAAATCTTTAGCTGTCCCGGGACTCCACATCTGCCTGGGACCCTCCCTTCCCCCATCCCCACAGTGCTGATGTTTTTTTGGTTTGTCTCTGTCCTCCAGTTGTTGTTTTTTAATAAAAGAATTGTTTTGGTTTGAAAGCAATCTTTATTCCATTAATTGAAAGCAAACAGAGCCCTGCAAAGCAACAGGCAATTTTCGTAAACCTTCACAATGCATCATCTGCACCAGTCACAATCACCTCCCAGCATTACAAGCACTGCACTCCTGAACATAGCAACAAATATTAGTGGCTTTCAGCTTCAAACTGCTGCCTCAAGGCATCCCTGATCCTTATGACCCCATGCTGCACCCCTCTAATAGACCTGGTCACTGGCTGTTCAAATTCAGCCTCCAGGTGCTGAGCCTCAGTGGTCCAGCACTGAGTGAAGCTTTCACCCTTCCCTTCACAAATATTATGGAGCGTACGGCACGCGGCTATAAACATAGGAATATTGTCATCAGCCAGGTCCAACGTCCCATATAGGCAGCCTTTAAATGGCCAAAAGTGCACCCAACAGTCATTCTGTACTTGTTCAGCCTGTTTTTGAACCACTCCTTGCTGCTGTCAAGGTTCCCTGTGTATGGCTTCATAAGCCACAGCATTAAGGGGTAGGCAGGGTCTCCCAGGATTACAATGGGCATTTTGACTTCCCCTATGATGATTTTCTGGTCCAGGAAGAAAGTCCCTGCTTGCAGCTTTCTGAACTGGACAGTGTTCCAAAAGATGTGTGAATCATGCACCTTTCCGGACCAGCCTGCATTAATGTCCGTGAAACGCCCACAGTGATCCACAAGCACTTGGAGAATCATAGAGAAATATCCCTTCCAATTAATGTACTCGGTGGCTAGGTGATCTGGTGCTAGAATTGGAATGTGTGTGCCATCTATTGCCCCTCCACAGTTAGGGAAGCCCATTTGTGCAGAGCCATCCTCAATGTCATGTATGTTGCCCAGAGTCACGGTCTTTCCGGGCAGGAAGCGATTAATGGCCCTGCACACTTCCGTCAACACAAATCCAAAGGTCAACTTTCCTACTCCAAACTGGTTACTGACCAATCAGTAGCAGTCTGGAGTAGCCAGCTTCCACAGTGCAATTGCCACACACTTCTCCAATGGCAGGGAAGCTCTCATTCTCGTGTCCTTGCTCCACAGGGCTGGGGTGAGCTCATCACACAGTCCCATGAATGTGGCTTTCCTCATCCAAAAGTTCTGCAGCCATTGTTCGTCATCCCAGACATGCATCCCAATGTGATCCCACCATTCAGTGCTTGTTTCCCGAGCCCAAAAGCGGCGTTCCACTGTCGTCACCGCCTCCATGAATGCCACAAGCAATCTCATGTCGTAGCTACTATGTGTGGCGAGATCAGTGTAGAACTCTTGCCTTTGTAGTTTAAGGAATAACTCCACTGCCACTTGTGACGTGTTAGTCGAGCGAGCAGCATATTGGTCAACAGTGCGGGATCCATTCCTGCAGACCGAAGAGGCAGAGAGCGCAGTACACAAACCATTGAAAGATGGCGCCAAATGTGGACAGAAGCACAGGGATTGCTGGGACGCTAAGGAATGCATCACAGGACACTGGGACAAGACCCAGGATGCCTGTGACCACCTCCGCCTTCTCACAGTTCTTAGTGGCAGAAGAGAAGGAGATGCTCTGTGGGATAGCTGCCCAGAGTACACTGCTCCAAATACCGCTGGAAGTGCCACAAGTGTGAACACACTATTGCGCAGGCAGCTGACAGTGTGAACACACAACAGCGGTTTCCCTTCAGCGCTCTCTGAGTGGCGATGTAGCTGCCAGCGATGTAACTCTGCCAGTGTAGACATACCCTTAGACTCAAGGAGATCAACCAGTTTCGTTTAACAAAGAGAAGGTTAAGGGGTGACTTGATTATAGTCTTAAAGTACCTCCATGGGGAACAAATATTAGAAAATGGGCTCTTCAGTCTAGCAGACAAAGATGTAACATAATCCAATTGCTGGAAGTTGAAACTATACAAATTCAGACCGGGAAACAAGAGGTGTACATTTTTAACAGTCAAGGTAATTAACCATTGGAACAATTTACCAAAGGTTGAAGTGGTTTTTCATCAGTGGCAATTTTTATATCAAGATGGGATGTTGTTCTAAAACATATGCTCTTGGTCAAACAGGAATACATTCAGAGAAGTTCAATGGCCTGTGTTATGCAGGAAATCAGACTAGATGATCACAGTAGTCATTTCCAGCCTGAGAATCTATGAATCTAAGAAAATGGTGCTTAAGCACCTAACTCCCATTAAAAGTCAATAGGAGTTAGGTGTACTTTGAAATTAAGCCTATATCCTTTATTCTATGATTCCATACCAATATTCGTCTACTTATGCATTCTTATTCTGAGGAAATGTAAACTTGGCTTCCAGATTTAGATCACATTAAGTACCATTGGTGGAGTATAAATTTCCATATTGTTTTAATTCAGCTCTGGTGTTCCTACAAATATTAGATAATGACTTTATTGTAACTCTCTTGTGCACTTGCAAACCCTCTGACTTCAGATAAGAAGAAAGAAGTGCAGGTTGTGAAAATCAAACTTGAATTAGCTGGGGCCGAAGCTAAAGGAAACTCAAACTTTCTATTCCACGCTGTTCATCTTGACACAGCCAATGCATTTTGAGCCATATGGCTCTAGCTGTACTTTCCAGTAACCTTCTTTTTTTTTTCCCTATTTCAACCCTACAGATTATAAGAAAGCAAAAAAGTAAAGCTGAGCAGGCGGAGGCTGATTTTGATTGGCCACAGTCCAGAAGCAGCGGTCTGGCATCTGTTGCTGTTTCAGATCAGAGCATGCTGACTTTTCCAGGCAGTCGCAGGGGATCCTACACATTATGGGTGAGTGACCAATCTCAACCATCTAAATTTTCTGCTGCAAGAAATTGGAAAATAGAGATAGTAGAGATGGCCGTGCTGACTAGAATGTTAAATGCAAATATACAAAGCATGAACATTAAACCCAAAGATCAGGTGAGACGTAGGGCCCTTGGCCATTCCTGCCACACTACCTCTCTCTTCCAACATGCTCTATGCCAGCTTTATGTCAGTGAAGCTTTCCTCGCGGCAAAAGGAATGTTCTCTTGGCCATTTTTGTTAAGTTTTCATCCACTTGGCACCGCTGTAGGAGACCACAGAATGCAGCCCAGGGAGTATTTTTCATTATCGTCAATCAAACAGTGGGGGAACAGATGTTGTTGTGCCTGGATGGTAAATGTTGAGGATCATTTTGAAAATCCCCACTCTGGCACGGCTGCCCCAACTTTTCTTTCACAGGATGAACAGGGACTGTGTTCTAGAGCAGTGGTTCTCAAAGCCGGTCCGCCGCTTGTACAGGGAAAGCCCCTGGTGGGCCGGGCCGGTTTGTTTACCTGCCGCATCCACAGGTTCGGCCAATTGCAGTTCGCACTGGCCGCGGTTTGCCGCTCCAGGCCAATGGGGGCTGCGGGAAGGGCAGCCAGCACATCCCTCGGCTCGCGCTGCTTCCCATAGCCCCCATTGGCCTGGAGCGGTGAACCACAGCCCCTGGTTGCTGCAATCGGCCAAAACTGCGGATGCGGCAGGTAAACAAACTGACCCAGCCTGCCAGGGGCTTTCCCTGAACAAGCAGCAGCCCTAGTTTGAGAACCACTGTTCTAAAGTATCCTCTGGACTGAGAGGAAAGAATACGTTTCAAGCTAGTCTTTTCCAATGTATATAGTACTACTTTGTCCTCTGAAGTCAACAGGATCCTTTCCAGTTATTCCACTGTGCTATCGATCAGCCATACAAGGGGTGACTGATTTAAACCATAATATCGGGACTCTCTCTACACACACTGAGGTGTGCAAAAAGATACAGACACAACTTTGTGCCTACATTTTTTTCATTGCAGACAGACCTTGAGCCTCTTTTTTGCAGTGGAGACCTCCTACTATATTGGGGATGTGGGTTTTTGGGGGGAGGAGGACGCAAATTCTTAATGTTCACCATTAAGTCAAAACTTGTGTGAGCTTCAGTGGAAACAAGATTTGATCCTTGGTGCTTTTTTCTCTAAAATAATTTTTGAAGCTTGGTTTGCTGTATTTTGAGTCTGTTAAATATTATTTCTTGTTTTGTGAGCTGTTAACACAAGTCTAATTGTTGATTTTTATTTTGTTTCCTAGCTCTCTAAACAAATAAACTAAACACAGCTGCAGAGTACCGTGTAGGCCCCATGTTATATTACAGAGTGTTTTCCCCTCCTTTTGCTTATTTTCTCAGCAAAACATTGTTAGCACCTGTTAGGCAGTGAAGAAAACCTACACAGGCTACAATAGTAAGATTTCAATTACAGCAATAAGGGAAATTGGGTGAAAATCAGCATCAGTAATTTCTTTGGATTGGATGTTTTATGCTGAGAGATTCATTTCCCTTTTTAGACTCCCTCGTGACACTTCCCAGGTGTATGCTGGGCTGTCAGACATCTCATTAGTGAAAACAAGTAAAAGTTTATTTAAAGTATAGCAATTCAAGTGCTAGCAAGTAGACGAATTGGGAACAAATGGTTACCTATAGAAAAAATCATAACACGCATTGTAGAACTAGACTTACTTACTTAGCTACTTACCTGTTTTACAGAGCAGTGCTCACCTGAAGTCTTTCCACCTTTTTACAGCCACGTTTGGCAGTGACCCTCCATTCATAAGACAAGTCACTCTGTCAGCTGTCTTCTCAGTGAAAGGTCCCAGCTGCCTGTTTGCATTCCAGATATATTAGAACAATCCATTGTCCTTATTCATAAAGTGGTTATTTCCTGTATACTCCTTCCTTGTAGATTTCACAAACACTTTACCACATGTGGCTCAGGCTGCAAATAGGCATATACTGGGACACACAATGACCAGACAGGAAGATAAATGTCTGTTACCCCCTGCCTGAAAGGAACCTTCTGAGACGTGCCACCTTCTGGATACTGCCTTAACATAATTTTCACAATGTGCACATAACTTCATAATAATTATCATCTGTACAGACATTTCTCAATGATTATGATGACCAGTGGGCTACTGGCTGTTGGTAGAGACCTCACACTATCCTTTAGTTACTCGTTGTGCATATATCTGACCCAGGGGATCCCTGTGAAACTGTATGTATGTATCCCTCTGCCCTGTTCCTCCGTCACACCCCTCTTCTGGTTCTACAAGCATATCAGACACCATGATATCCAACTATTGGACAGTTTGTTTGTGACGCCATGTTGGGGGCTGAAAAAAAAGTAAATTCCCCACTGAGTCAATGAGAGTTTTGCCTCGGGGACAAAAGGAATGTTCTGTTCAAATCTTCAGGTATTTTAAAAGTTTTTAATAGCAGACTGAATCCTGCTATTCCTTTGCATTTAGAGAACTCAACATGCAATCAATACACATTGGGATTCAGTACAGAAATAGCAAACAAGGGCATATCCCTATTTTTGTAATTTCACTTCAGTGAAACTCTTCTTTGTTTTCGGTTGTACTAGACTCAGTGGAGAAATTTGGACAGATAAAACTGGTCATGTTAAAGTTGGTACCTTTATAATAACCAGCTACAAATTTTTAACTGCCATCAGTTTGTATTGGGTATTTAGACTTGATGGATGCCATATAAGAATTTGAATAGAACAGAAGTAAGCCTGTCCAACTGGATTCTGTTGAAACTCTAATCTACCCTTAAATCAGCAAAACATAGCTCTGAGTTCCCAGTGAATATTGTGGAACCTGTGGCTGCAAAGTGCCTCACATGGAGCAAGCAGAGAGCGGTCCGTGGCCACATGGTTCTGAATAAGAGCTGCGCTTGGCAAAGATATGAGCAGCAGAGGTGACCTGCATCTGTCTGCAGACTCAAGACTGAATTGCATTAGTTTACGAGTTGTCCTTTGAGAAGGTTATCTTAATTTACTAGAAACTAGATACTAGAAACTTAATTTTTTGTTCTTAAATGAAAGCATAAGTTCTACAGAAATTGACATTTAGGTGCACATGCTCACTAGAGAAAGCTTCACACTGACCAGTGATAAGTGAGATTATAGATGCACAAACTAAAAAGGCTGTGACCAGTCTAATAGAAGCAGTTTCAGCCTCTTCAGCTCACGCCTCTTTCAGAGCCATCTCAGACAGAGTATTATCAGGGCCAGAGCTGTAGACATAGACCCATCTCCTAATAAGTATTTTGTAGGCAGAGTTTCTTCTGTTTAGGAATTTCTTCACAACCAACCAACCAACCAAATTCCTGGGTGAAGCAAGCAAAAGCAGGTTAGATTAAATCAAGTGGAACAAGACTGTGTACAGGGAATGAAAGATGCACAGAATACGGGAGAGAGATAGGACAACTCTTTTTTGTAATGCAAAACTGGCAAATTACCATAGGTGCAAAAAGTGAATTCCTTTTGTATGTAAGATGGTAACATATTAGGTCTGTCATCCTGATTAAATTAAGTCACATACAGTTGTTTAAACAGATTGCATGCTACAGCAGAAGGCATTAAAAATCTGCATTTACCCACACAGTTTATTACAGATATCACCTATCTAAGTATAGATGGAAATTGTTATAGTCTTAAATACCACTGTGTTCTAACTGATGTGAAATGCTGACTTTTAATGTCAGCCACTGTACATGTCTGATCTGTGTCTGCTGGAAAATGCTGCTGGGCGGTCTGCATGACCTCCCCAATTGTCCAAAATTGCTTGTTTCTAAATAATTGTTAGTTTAGTTAAGACAGCATTTTGTAGTTCTGATATAAATAGTGTATGAATACAGCCCAAGTTATAAATCGAGGGCAACAGAGTAAATAGAAACAGACTGTATGACATATTTGACTGCTTTGATTTTGGAAAAATGTGTTGATCGCCATATACACCTCTACCTCGATATAATGCGACCCTATATAACACAAATTCGGATATAATGCAGTAAAGCAGTGCTCGGGGGAGGGGGCGGGGTTGCGCACTCTGGTGGATCAAAGCAAGTTTGATATAACGTGGTTTCACCTATAATGCAGTAAGATTTTTTGGCTCCCGAGGACAGCGTTATATCGAGGTAGAGGTATATATGTATTTTTAAAAGTATCTCTTCTGAAATATATTCTAATTGCTTAATTGTAAGTACTATGCTGTGGCACTAGCTATAAAATACCTTCTTTCTTCCCAGATTTCCTCAAGGTCCCATGCCAACGTTAAATTTCTGATATAAGACTGAATGTTGTATTCCTTGTGTCCCATAAAAAGAGATGGATGACTCCATCTGTTTGTCATTAGCACTGTTTGGCGCACTAGACAATGTTAAGATGTCAGGAATTTTGAACAAGGGACAGGTTATTTTGTATCCTTTCAATATATTACATTACTATAAGTCACCACAACTTAAAGCAAACAAGCATTTGGTGTACTGATGGGATGCAGGCATCCCAATGTGCTGTAACTGGTATATAAGTGGTCTTTATCTTTTGGCTAAAATAATGCTAATAGAAATAATTCATAATTTAGTGTATTTAAAACAGCTGGGAATATAGGAAAGAGGAGTATTTCATTAAAATCCACATTATTGGTGCAATCCAGGGGAAATAGAAATGTGCTAGTTAAGCTAATTATGTGAGAAATCAGGTAGTCGAACTATTAAAAATTGCAGGTCACTTGTGGTTCAGGTTCATCAACATGTTTTAACTCTTTGGTTCGGTTCTGGTTCAGACGCTAACTTAGAATGATGGTTCGATAACCATTTCAATCATGTTGAACCTGTTTGAACCAGTTCAGGTACATTTCCTGCAAATTAATGTCACACACACTTATGCTTGTAACTTCTAGCAAAAGAATACAATGATAAATATTTCCTTATCAAAAAATTGTTTTAAAACAAGTTACTTGTACGCATTAGTAAAACATCCTCCAGTACTCTGTCAGTCATATTTTGACCGCTGAAGTGACAAAATAAATTTCAGTCCAGAAAATGCCCTTTCTACATTGACTTGCAGAGCAGGAACCAAGCCCTAAGTGGGGGAAGGGAGGTGTTCTGGGAGTTATAGTTGCTCAAGTGGGCATAACAGGATAACTACCAATCCCAGAACTCTTCTCTACCTCACCTCCTTCAATGGCTTCTTGGGAAGTTTAGTCTCTCCCCCTCCTCTCTCTCTCTAGGCGTGAAGCAGAGAGACATCCTTCCTCAGGAAACCCAAAAGACACCCCTCTCCCCTTTTTGAACCAGTTACAGATTTTTGTTTTTTTGGATTTAGTTCCAGTTCAGGTTCATTGCGACTTGGAGTTCAGTTCGGATTCAGTTTCCAGTTCACTCAAAAACCCTCTCTGAACTGGTTTTCAGGTTTGGGTTCAGTTTGACTCCCTGTGAGGAATACAATATACTGAGAGTTATTTACTTGTTTAAATGATTTGCTTGAAAAAAAGAAGGAGCCAAAAACCTGCAGTTCTTACTTGGCTCTTATTCAAACAAAATACCCGTTGAAATCAGTGGAAGCCGTAAGTGCTCAGCACCTCTTGGCATTTGTCCCAAACTTTATACAACGCATTAAAACATTTCAAAGAAAGTATAACAAAGTGGATCCTGTTTAGCAGACATAACAGAGCAGGACAGCAGCATGGAGCAAAGAAAGGATTACAAAGCAGGAAATATATGCCAGCTAACACCGATTCACATCTTTTAACTACTATATATCATAAACCATGCTACAGAAATACATGTAAAATGTATTCTATAAATATAAAAATACAGATAAAATATAAACAGATTTTTAGACATAATTTGGTATCTATTGTTTAGAATAATTGAAATGTATTCTACAGAATGTTTTGCATGGACATTCTCCCAATTACCTGGGTGCCAATCACCTGGATTTCAATGTGTTAGCTCCTGTCAGTTTCCTCCTTATGAAAGTCAGCAGCAGCACCTCCTCCTCACTGAAGCCCAGTACAGAACATGAAATTAACAGCAAATTACTTACTTTTGAAAAAAAAAATTAAAAATGGTAATTACAAGATGCTCATCCCTCCGTTAAAGGATTGTATGGGATGAGGATTTTATCTCTTGTATCTAGATGCTGAAGTACAGTGAAATAAGAGGGATGAGAAAATAAAACAAAAGTGACTATCACCTTCCTAGAATTCAGTCAGATGTGCTTGGAATATTTTCTTTTAATCCTCAATTTAGCTTCCAGATAGAAACAAGAGACGTTATCAAATGATAAATAAACTACCCATTCTTCCATTCTTTTCTTTTTTGGGGTGAAGGCGGGAAGGAGAGAATAAAAGATACAAATATCAATTTATCTCCCCTGAAAATATTCAGGTAAATAAAAATACTCCTGTTGATTCCAGTAAATACATTCCAAAATATGCCCATAGAACATTAACCCTTCATTCAGACATTGTAAGAGTGATTTTAAAAAATTGATGTTACACTGATGGTCCTTTATATAGTTTATTTACAATCCAGGGTTCACTAACATTCGCTCTCCAATAGCGTTATAGCAGTGAGCTTTATAAAGTGTACACTGGTATTCATTAAGTGATAGGAGGCATTGGTGTGCGGACAGTGTTACCAGTGCTCCTCCAATCAGTTAAGAACCACACTGTCTTCTTATGTTGGAAGCTCCCAATGAACCAGTCTGTTTATAGAAAAAGCGGTGCCATTCCAATACGGTCAGTTCTGTCCATCAAAAGGCAGCTGTAATTATTCATTAGGAACTATGTCAAGAGACAAAATTGGAGTGAGGATGTAAGTGCCTGGTATTTCTTTTTCTAACAATATTCTTACAGCAGAATGCCACTAGATAGGATTTTACAGGAAGAGAGTAGACTCATCACAGCAAAGTGTCTGAAAATTTCTGTCAATACTATAACCTTTGTTTCCAATCTATGACATATTGTACTAAGATTCTACAGTGATTTGCACCTTGAAACAACCAAAGAAGAAAAAAGTATATGCAGGTCACATAACTGAATAACATGTTTGGTTACAGTGCCACCTGCTGATGCATTTATTTATTGCACTGAATGAAGGTTGATGTACTATTTAAACATTACTCCATTTTCGCTAGGAATCTTTAAAGTTGGTTTTAAAAAAATGTAAAACTGATAGTTATTGATCCACTTGGAGAAACAGAACTTTTGGCTAAAAAAAAAGGAAAAAAATGAACCAAGATAGTTAAGTCCCAGGCAGATTGCGAAGAGCTACAAAAGGATCTCTCAAAACTGGATGACTGGGCAACAAAATGGCAGATGAAATTCAATGTTGATAAATGCAAAGTAATGCACATTGGAAAACATAATCCCAACTATACATATAAAATGATGAGGTCTAAATTAGCTGTTACCACTCAAGAAAGAGATCTGGGAGTCACTGTGGATAGTTCTCTGAAAACATCCTCTCAATGTGCTGCAGCAGTCAAAAAAGCGAACAGAATGTTGGGAATCATTAAGAAAGGGATAGATAATAAGACAGAAAATATCGTATTGCCTCTATATAAATCCATGGTAGAGATTAATAAGATTGGGACTTTTCAGCTTGAAAAAGAGACAGGTAAGGGGGGATATGATAGAGGTCTATAAAATCATGACTGGTGTGGAGAAAGGAAATATGGAAGTGTTATTTATTCCTTCTCATAACACAAGAACTAGGGGACACCAAATGAAATTAATAGGCAGCAGGTTTAAAACAAAAAGAAGTATTTTTTCTCACAATGCAGTCAACCTGTGGAACTTCTTGCCAGAGGATGTTGTGAAGGCCAAGAATATAACAGGGATCAAAAAAGAACTAGATAAATTCATGGAGGATAAGTCCATCAATGGCTTTTAGCCAGGATGGGTGGGCAGGGATGGTGCCCCTAGCCTGTTTGCCAGAAGCTGGAAATGGGTGACAGGGGATGGATCACTTGATGATAACCTGTCTGTTCATTCCTTCTGGGGCACCTGGCATTGGCCACTGTCTGAAGACTGGATACTGGGCTAGGACCTTTAGTCTGACCTAGTATGGCCATTCTTATTTCTGTGTGTTGCTTGGCGTGGTAGGTGCACCAACCGCAATTCAGCTTGGCCAACTGCGAAGAGCCCATTGCTATGGTACATGGCTAACCTTGCTACAGATCAAGCAGACACTCTCTGCCTTTAATACCTACATTTATTATTACTATTTTTATTTGTATTACCGTAGCATCTAGGTGTCCTAGTCATGGACCAGGACCCAATTGTACTAGCTACTGTACGAACACAGAACAGTCTTTCGCCACTAAAATCGAACTTTGTACACTTGATAAATTTTTAAAAAGCACATTAGTCCCATTTTCAAAAATTGACATAGGAGCCTAAATCTTACTGAAAATCAGTGGGACAAAGGACAGATTTTTAAAGATATTTAGCTGCTTAAAGATACAGATAGGCGGCTACTGAGATTTTCAAAAGCCCCTATACACCTGATTCCCGTGGGTGCCTAATACCTTTAAAACTTTGGCCCTAAGTTCCTAGGTGTCCAAGTCATTCTTTCAAAATGGGACTTATGGATTGTCTGCAGGTGAGGTAATGTGCATTACTGGGGTGTGATGTTGCTCATTAATTGATCTGTGTAAACACCCTGCTGGTGTGCACTAAAGGTTCCTTAGGCCACTTTAATATAGTGCTGTAATGTATGTACCAAACTCAAGTAACAATACTTGTCATAGGGGATGCTGCAGGACTAAGGAGAATGAATCTTATTCCTAGATTGTAAAGCCACTTTATAGCCACTACTGCAGATTAAAAGCTTCTTGGGTTACATCTCTCTTAGGTGGGACACATTGCCAGTGGATCCACATAGTTGCAGATATGTCAGGCTCTGCCCCAACCACCTTTCTGCATCTGTGTATAAGGAAGCACACCCAGGCGCCAGCCCTTACCTGAGCTCCTTAAATCCCATCCCATAATACGTTGGTTCTTCTATGACCAATGGCATCTGTTGATTTGCCACTAAATGCATAACTCTCAAGTTGCCCTCACCATTAATTGTGGAGGAACCAAAAGCAGATCCCAAATCATCCATGCCTTAGAACTAATCATAAATGTACGTCATATTACAGAAATTGAACCTGTTGACACATGTTCTAGCTAAATGCCTGCTTCTGTGTTCTGAATGCTGAGGAAGCCATTTAGCTGAAGTATTTCTCGGCCAAATATGGTCTGTTTTCTTCTCATCTCAGGACAAGCTTCTCTTCCCCTTTCTTCCTGCACTTGACATGAGTGCTGAGTCCTTTTCATCTATAGCTGTCTGGATTTCTAGTGCTTGCACCAGTGATTTTAACTTACCAATTTCAATTATCCCCCTGGTTATCTTAATAAAACACAATCTTATTACCTAGCTTCTAACCCCAATCTAAAACTGACATTAGCAATGTGAAATAGTTTCACAAGGGCTTTTTAGAATGCAGTCAGCTCCATTCAATTCAAACCTCTCCCGATCCAGGAGTAAACGGAGCTTTGCATGAAGGAGCATGGAGTGCTGGTTCGGCAGCACTGTTAGGTCATGATGGATGGACATAGGCGTGTGCAGCACATTTCATTAGGGTGTGCACCCAGGGAGCCCCACCCTAGCCCTGCCCCTGCCCCGCCCCCTCACACTTCCCACCCCCTGACTGCCCCCCTCAGAACCTCCAAACCCCCCCCCCGCTCCTTGTACCCTGACTGCCCCATCCTGAGACCCCCCCCACTGTAACTGCCTCCCTAGGACCCTACCCCCTTACCTGTCCTCTGACTGCCCCGACCCTTATCCACACCCTCGCCCCCAGACAGACCCCCGGGACTCCCACACCTATTCAACCTCTCCCCGCCCCCTGACAGGACACCCAGAACTCCTGACTCATCCAACTCCCCCTGCTCCGTGCCTGCTCTGACCCCTCTCCGACAGCCCCCCCAGAACTTCCGACCCATCCAATTCCCCCTGCTCCCTGACTGCCCCGACCCCTAGCCACACCCCCGCCCCTGACAGTCCCCCTGGGATTCCCACGCCCTATCCAACACCCCCATTCCCCATCCCCTGACTGCCCCTGAGACCATCTGGCCCATATCCAACCCCCCCGGCCCAGCCCCCTTACCACGCCACCACTCAGAACATAGTCCCCACGAAATCCCACCCCCTGGACATCCCCTTGACCAATGATGTGATGGCACTTATGGGGCAGGCGCAGAGAGCGCCAGCCAAGCTGGAGCGCAGTGGTGGAAGAGCACTGTGCCTGATGTAAGTCAACAAAAGTTATGTGTAGTGCTGGGGAGGCAGCGATTGGCTGGGTGGGCCCGGGCAGGCGAGGGTAAGAGGGTTCTGTGTGGGGAAGTCTGGGTGCAGGCAGCTGAGTGGGGGATCTGGATGTACAGGGAGATTCCAGGTGCAGGGGCAATGGGAGTCTGCAGGGGGGACCAAGTGAAAGTGGTTGGAACTCAGCGAGGGTGGGGGTCTGGGTGCAGGGGAGGTGGGGTTCATTTGGGTGGGGTCTAGGTGTAGGTGGTTGGGACTCAGTGGGGGGGTGTTGGGGGGGGCTCATCGGGGTGGTACAGATGCAGGGGAGGTGGGGCTTGTCAGAGTGAGGGTTTGATGGGCCTGCTTAACAGGGGAGCCCCAGCTGCTGCCAAGGGGATCTGCACACTGGGCCTCCACTTCCCCTATCCCCCTTCTCTTCTCATCCCATGCCGCGTCCCCACCACTCCATCTCCTCCACATCCCACCCCTTCCTTCCCAAACTGCCTCTTTCCCCCTGCCCCCGCTTCCCCATCCTCTTCTCTTCCCCATCTCATGCCTCTTTCCCACTGCTCCATCTCCTCCCCATCCCACCCCCTTCTTTCCCCCTGCCCTGCCCCACAACTCACTGTTGTACAAGATGAAGGATGGCTCCCAGCACACAGAAGGGAGCTCAACCAGCACTAGGACCCAGAAGGTGGTGTCCAGCTGCAAAGTCCAGGGAGCTGAGCAGCACCTCCTTTTTTTCAGGGGGCTGTGCAGCAACTCTGCGTTCACAGAAATGGGGGGAGTGGCATGTGACCTTGCACCCCATGTGGCCCCCACCCCTCGCCTCTATTTGGGGGGATAATGCCCCCAAACTATGCCATGAACATTCCCAATCACATACCCCTGTTTCTCCTTCACTTTCTGCAGGGAAGCAAAGAACGCTGCAGGAGGGGGAGCTGGGCTGTTTTCATTCCCCCTGGGGCCCAGGAGTGCCCCACACAGACCCCCACTGCCCAGCGCCGCCCTCAGAGACCCACTCCCCCCACCCTGCCTGCCCCCCAGCCACACTCACCGGCCTGCTGGGCGGGGGCTGTTTGCCTTGCCTGGGCTGAGCCAGCGTCACAGCTGGGGTCGGTGGGGGATCAGAGTGGGAGCGGAGGGGCCTGCCTGGGCCGGGATCCCTCAGAACCTCCTTGCCTGGGGCCCAGACGAGCGCCCCCCACCCTCCATGCTGGCCGAGAATGACCTGGCCCCTGCACTGGTCCCAGGCGGCTCAGCCCCAGGAGGTGGCAGGCTGAGCAAGACAAGCCGGAGCCTCGCTGGGGAGCGGGGCAGGCAGACCCCTGAGGGATGTGACTCCCAAGAGGAGCAAGTGGGCGGAGGGGACGGGGCGAAGATACCTGGGCTGGACGGACAGCTGAGCAGAGCACGGGGGAGGGGCTGGAGAGGAGAGGAGCCAGCCTGCTGTGGCCCCTCGGCTGGCAGTGCAAGTGAAGTGCAGCGCCTGGCCAGCTGACGGGCCTGTTGAGCCTGGGCCCGGTGCCAGGGTGCCTGTGGCGCCATTGTAAACTCGCCGGTACTGCTCAGGGCATTAGGTTGTGCCTGGGCACACTCCCTGCGCACACCTATGTGGATGGACTTGTTCTCTTCTGAGCTCTGCATGGCTTTCTTCTGTCCTTGAGCCCTTTGGGACATCACATGGCATCATCAAAAGGAGGAAGGGAAGGAGTAGCTCCAGCAGAGCAACCTCAGGCAGATACTGATGCCAAGCCCAAGGAGCCTACGTAAGGAGTGGAGAAGAGACGAAGGCGGCCTGACGCTGGGCTGAGGCACCTTTCTCCATCATGCTGTTGGTGGGGGTTTCCTGGGGAACAGCAGTTGTGGTTGCATAGCACCAGCCGTTTCCTCTTCCTGGAGGCATCACAAGCAGCTTCCTCAGACCACTCTACAGAGCTGCTTCTCCCCTCCTCGGGGCTGATGTGTATTGGAGCTCCTGCAGCACCCAGGATAACTTCTTCCTCTTGCCCTTTATGGGGGCTCGTTGGGGACACCAACAGCAGCTGCCTCATAATGAGGCTCCTACAGGGGTTGTGGTCCTCTTCCACTCCTGCTCATGAGCAGCTGTCTTGGGCTACTCTAGAGTGGCAGCAGCAACAGGCAGCTGAGGATTCCCTGCAGCGGCTGCTTGGGAAGCAAGGAGTCCAGGGAAGCCGTAAGAAGCAGCAACACGTAAGAAGCAGCAACACCATAAAATAAGGAAAAGGGCTGAAAGTAAGCTGTGTGGGGCCTTCCTTCGGGTGAGGGAGGCAGAGTATTTGGGGGGGGCGGGGAGCCTGCCTCTTTGTGGGTGAAGGAGGGGCAGCAAAAGGCCTATGCACCGCTGAAGTCCATGTAAGCCGTATTTGGGGGATTTAGATGGTGAGAAGGCCTTGTGCTGGGTGTCTGCCGAGGAGTGAATTTCCCCCTCTGTGCAGAAGAGGAGTTGTTTGGGGGTGGGAGGCGGCAGGCTGGATTTAATTATCTGTGCCATGAATATGGGCATGCCTGTAACTGATTGTGGGTTCTGATAGGCTCCACCATTTTTCAAGGCAATGATGTCCCACAATAATTTTTTGCACTGCATCTGGACATTTGTAGAACTGCTGTTGCCTTAAGGTTTTTTGGCCAATTAATTCACTTGTGTGCTCAAATGCAAATACAGGAGCAAGTAATTTGGGGAAAATCCAGGGGCAGTGAAAAATGACAGGATAATAATTTTTTAGAGCAGTCTTGCAGTTTTGTATTTATTCCCAATTGGATTTATCTGAATCAGGTTCCAAGATGCCTTGAAAGGAGATGCCTTGATCTGAACTCTACATATTCCAAATAAACAGGTGAAAATTAAATGGCTGTATATAGTGGCTTCACTTTGTCGCTAAAGCCCACTAACATGATTTAGACTGAAAAATTCAGCGCATAGTTCCTTGCAGATTGGAAGCTGCTAATTGATTTTTATGTTAGTACTTCTCTTCAGGAAATTCCAGTGTATGTTATCAACGAATTAATGTTCAAGGAGAGCCTTAAAAATATAATTTTGCTTTGATGAGCTGGAGGCCATCTCCAAGAACTGCCTCATGTATTATGCCGACCATCGTAAATCATCTGTCTTGATAGAGAACAAAACTATTTGCTTGTTTGTTTAATCAGTGAAGGTTATACAGGAAAGATACAACTACTTAGTTTATTAGCATGTCTCCAAATGACGACACATGTAGTTTTGCCAATATAGCCATGTTGATTACGGGTTTGATATTTTTGCCACTAAGACTTATTTTGTTCAGAAAACTGGTGTAAATTATACTGGGAAAAGCACTCTTTCACCACTATAAGTGGTGTCTTTACTAGGAGGATTTGCTGGTGTATCTGTACTGGTATAGCTGCCTTGGTAAACCCATTATAGATTAGACAAGGCCTCATTACCTAAGTGACAAGGCATTCAAGATACTACCGTGATGTGTTTTGTATAAAAACCTAGCTAGAAGGACATATATCTTAAGTGAATAAAGAACAGGGACCAGCACAGAATGTTTTGAATTCTGTTCTATATAGGTTCTTTTACAACTCTCATCACTATAGTATCTGAGTACCTTCCAGTAATTCATTAAACAATGTGATGGTATTTTACCTACCTTCATATATGGTCATTCACAGTTACCAGCTGCTGCCCAAAGACATTCATACCTTTATTGTAAATAAACCATACAAACTGGACCCTTTAGTTTAATCAATATTTTTCGTGCTTCCCTTCCCCCTGGGCTGCAGCTGCTCAGATATTATTATTATTTTATTATTTATTATTTGGGGATTAATAGAGGAGCTTAAATTGCTGCAGATTATACAGCTGCTTCTGTGATTTTATTCTCAATATTTGTGTTTACATTTAGGATCTAGCAATAAGTGAACTTAATGAAATAACATAATATTACACAAAATACAGTGTTGACATCTTTTGATTGAATAAAATGAAAGCTTAGATAGTTCTTTTCTTGCTACAAGGCCAATTTAACATTAAAGCAGATTAATTGATGATGCCTGTCTTATCCCTTAAGGCCTGGTCTACACTACCATAGTAAGTCGACCTAAGTCACTGTACTTCAGTTACATGAATAACGTAACTGAAGTCTATGTAGCTTAGGTAGACTTACCACGGTGTCTACACCGCACTGTGTCTCCGGGAGACGCTCTCCCACTGACTTACCTTACTCTTCTTGGGGAGCTGGAGTACTGGAGTCGACGAGAGAGCACTCTGCCATCGACCTAGCAGGTCTTCTTTGCTACGTCCATCACAGCAGTGCCGATCGACCTGTAAGTGTAGACATGGCCTAAACTTCTGCTGTTATTGATGTTCATCATTCCTGTGTTATCTGTTTTTATCTGTCAGGAATTCATAGCATTTGGTGTGATGGAGATTATCCAATAAAAAATAATAGTACAACCGCAAAGATAAACTCGCACAAAGAAAATTACATACATAGATTTAGTATTTTTTTTAATAACGCCTTTTCCATGATGTCCCTTATGAATGAAATAACCCTCTAGTCCCAGTTTGCATAAGTACCACCCACCCCTCTGTGATGGTTGTGGTGGGCTGGACACACACATACACCCTGTCCGGGATGCCACCTGATATACTGGGGTCCCACTGAGTCCGCCCATAACACCAGCCTGGGCTTCCTTACCCTATCCTTGCTGTGCCAGGCCCTCAAGCCTTCTCTAGCACACACAGGTGAGGCCACACCCAGCTGCAGACACAGGCTGAAATCAGCTCTGTGTGGGAGGATTCAGCTCAGGGATTTACCCAGCACTCACATGCACATCTCCTTTGGGGTGTAAACCCCAAATAATATTGTCTTGCGCTGTATAGAGAGATCTGTACAGCGCAAGCTCATAAAAATTGTCCCCTCGCTCAATGTGGAGGGAGATATGCATAGCTCCCCACCTCCACCACGATATGAATTGCACAAACTGGGTTTTGAAGTAAACAAAAAATAAGTTTATTAACTACAAAAGGTAAATTTAAAGTGATTATAAGAGATAGCAACCAGAACAAAGCAGATTACTGAGCAAATTAAACAAAACACACAAACTAAGCTTAATACAGTAAAGAAACAGGTTACAAACAGTAATTTCTCACCCTAATGTTGTTATAGGCAGGTTGCAGACTTTCTGCAGTTCAGAGCCAGTTATTTCTCTTCACAGGCTAAACCCCTGTCTCAGCCTGGACTGAGTCCTTGCCTTTCCCCAGCTTAGTTTCTTTGTTTATATGCAATATCACAACTATATGTAAATGAGGAATATGGGAGTTACAGAGCACTCCCCCAAGGTATAGAATGTCACACTCTCATTCAAATACTACCTGAAAATTCACTACTACTTGTGAATTCTTAATAACAATTGTAAATATGTATTAGCTATAGATAATACACATTATCCCCTCTTCTGGATTTCCCAGAGTCTTTTGCCTTCTAGAAGCCTTTTCGATAAGTGTTCCTGAGCAGGGACTGTCATCATCATTCTGTCTTGAGTGGTGGCAACCTGCTGTCAGCACTAAATAAACAACAACTTGGCATTTACAGTACAGAGCAGCTTTCATCCAAAGGTCTCAAAGCACGTTACAAACAGTTGCTGAGCCTAATTAATTCTAAGGGCGGGAACTAGTCCCCATTTTATAGTTGAGTAAATTGAACCACAAAGGGTGTCATGTACTCCTTGTACATGGTAGATTGCAGGGGCACTACTAGCAGATCAGGCTTCTGTACCAGATTTTGGTATCTACAGAGCTTCCATCATGGAGAAAAGCTATGATACTTTAATGCACTGCCAGGTATGGCTGTTACCAGCTCAGACAAGGCATGTTCCACACTGCGCCACCTACTGACTGAACATTATAATATGGTGATAGCATTCTCTCATGCGGAGGGTGGAGAAGGGGAGTTAAAACTTGCTTAAGTTCATACAAGTTAGTGGCAGAGCTTGTTATGGACCCCATATCTCCTGATTTCCTACCAGAATGCAGAGAAATTAAAATAACTATACTAATTTTAGCTGATGGAATTTTGAAGAGTAGGATGAAATCCAAGTATAAGGCAAAACGCTACACCAAAAGCAATTAGTGTAACTGTTGGTACCATGTTTTAATAGTGGAACTTTTAAAATAAGTCAAGGGGCTAGATCCTCAGATGGTTTAAACCCGGTCAAGATCTGGTCCAAGGTCTAAAATGGCTTAAAGATAGATACAGTATGTCTTTTGAAATTGACTGGAATCCAAAGGGTTTTTTTGTTAATGGTTAAAGTGATTAATATGAAATAATTCCTCTTTCTGATAGAAAACCCTTTTCTCCTGTTGTCTATAAAGGTCTTTTCAGCCAGGGAGTAAATGACTGGCTGACTTCAGGGAAGACAGTGCTGCTGACTGTGCTTTCAAATGTACAAAGTAAACACACTCAAAAGTACAGAAAAAAATTTTCTTCTCTAATTTATTTCAGTTCTTCTTCGAGTGATTGCTCCTATGCATTCCAGTCAGGTGTGCGCGCTGCACGTGCACGGCATCTCGGAACTTTTTTACCCTAGCAACTCCGGCGGGCCGGCTGGGCGCCCCCTGGAGTGGCGCCGCTATGGCGCTGAATATATACCCCAGCCGGCCCGTCCGCTCCTCAGTTCCTTCTTACCGCCCGTGACGGCCAGTTGGAACTGTGGAGTGCTCTCTGTCCTCCACAACCCTAGCTCTCGCTTCTTGTTTGTACATAGTTAGTTTAGTGATCAGTTTTTACAGTTTGTTAGTTAGATAGTTAGTGTTAGATAAGGTAAAAGGGGGGGGTTTCCCCCTTTGCCTCCCCCGGTGCGGGCTCATGCCCAAGGCACCGGGCTTTAAGCCCTGCGCAGCGTGCCAGAGGCCGATGCCTGTCGGAGACCCGCACGACGCCTGCCTCCCTTGCCTGGGCGAAGGACATAGAACAGATAAGTGTTCGCTCTGTTCCACCTTCAAACCCCGAACTCGAAAAGAGCGGGATATCCGCTTAAAGCAGCTCCTGATGGAAGCGTCGCTCCAGCCCCCGGCACCGTCCGCACCGGCACCGCGAGCTTCCTCGGTCCAGAGCGCACCGGCGGCACCGAGCCGCTCAGGCTCCACGGCACCACAGCCTCAGAAAGCGGCTACGAAGTCCCGGCACCGCTCGCTTTCGCCTTCAAAGAGACATAAGCTGGCGAAGGCGCTTGCTCAGGCCCGCGCTGAGGACTCGGCGAAAACGGTTGCGCCACCTGCGGCCCCCGCGGTGACCGTGCACAAGTCATGCACCGGGCCTTTGACTCCGGCGCCGCAAGGCCCGTCGAGTCCAGCGCCGCCACGCTCCCCGGTACCAACCGTGGTTGAGCCCCGGCTGCCTTCGACGCCGGAGACATTCTCTGAGGCGCGTGAGCTGATTCAGCTCATAGAGGCACCGAGCCTCCGGCCCCCGGCACCGCCGGTGCGGGCTGTCGTGTCGGCGGGAAAGCCGGCCAGAATGACCCGGCCGCCCTCTCTGGACAGGCAACATGGACGGCACACCCGGTCCCGGTCACGTTCCCGGTCCCATGGCAGATCTCCGTCCCGTCGCTCGTGATCTCGGCACCGCTCACCATCGCGGTACCGATCGCCGTCAAAACGTCGGTCGCAGTCCCGGTACCGCTTGTCATCGCGGTACCGGTCGTACTCCCGGCGTCGCACGAGGTCCAGGTCGCCATCACGTCGGCACCGGCGGAGGTCTCAGTCCCGACACCGTTCCCGGCACCGCAGGTCTCACTCCAGGTCGAACTCCCGGCACCGGTCGAGCTCCCGGCACCGTGACGGACGTCGCTCCCGGTCGCCATCCCGGTACCGAGCGGAACAGCATTGCTCTTCGCTGACATCCGGGCACGGACTGCCTTATTCGGCGGCGCACTCCGCTAGCACCTCGGCACCTCCATGGCCATCCTGCCCCGCGTCGGTCGCTTCGGGACGGAGGGCTACGGACACCTGCCGCCCACCCCACAAGGCCATCCTCAAGGGGCACAGCCGTGGGGCTTCTGGGTTCCCTGGGCCCAGTATGAGGCTCAGGGGGTGCCCTTCCCCCCGAGAGCCCTCGGGTCCGAACGCAGGGTACCGGAGGCGACACTCAGCCGACCGGCCCCTTCGCCACCAGGCGCGGGTTCCATACCGCCTGAACCCCAGGGGCACGCACAGCCCGACCCTCCTGACGAGCAGGCAGCGGATCCATCTTCGGAGGCGGTCATCCAGGGCTTATCCTCCTCGTCCTCACCTGATGAAGCGGTGACCGGAGCGTCGACCAAGGAGCCTCCGCCCATAGACTTGAAGGCGCACCAGGACCTACTTCGCCACGTGGCGGCGGCTATGGCTCTACCGATAGCAGAGGTCCAGGAGGAAGAGGACCCCATCACGAATGTCGTTGGGGCAGAGGTTCCAGTGTGCGTCGCACTGCCATTCGTGCGGACAATTCAAAGGAATGCCACCACACTATGGCAGACGCCTGCGTCCGTCCCTCCTACGGCCCGTGGGGTTGAACGCAAATACTCTGTCCCTCCCATGGGCTATGAGTATCTATATACTCACCCGACCCCAGACTCGTTGGTCGTCCAATCGGTCAATGATAGGGAGAGGCACGGCCAGCCTGCCCCTGCGCCCAAATCGAAGGACGCGCGGCGTATGGACCTACTAGGCCATAAGGTCTATTCCGCTGGCGGTCTGCAGATGCGGATCGCCAATCAGATGGTCCTCCTCGCCAGGTACATCTTCGACATTATGGCGTCCCTGGCGAAATTTACGGAGCTCCTGCCAACAGCCTCCCGCCAAGAGTTCGCGGCGATGTTGGACGAGGGAAGGAGATCATCTAGGTCCTCCATCACGGCCGCCCTCGACACTGCGGACTCCGGAGCTCGGACCTTGGCCTCCGGCGTGACGATGCGGCGCATCGCCTGGCTGCAGTCCTCCAACCTGCCGCCGGAGGTCCAATACACACTGCAGGACCTGCCTTTTGACACACAGGGTCTTTTTTCCGAGAAGATGGATTCTCGGATCCAGACCCTGAAGGACGGCCGTATTGCAATCCGCACTCTCGGGATGCACACGCCGGCGACGCAGCGCAGGTCCTTCCGGCAGCAGCCCTCCCGGCCCTTCTATCAGCAGCGATATCGGCCATACAATAGCCGGCGACCGGCCCAAAATCGCCGTCGTCCTTCCGGCAACCGCCGTAACCAGGGCCAGGCCTCGTCCAAGGCCCCTCAGGGGGCCAAGCAGGCCTTTTGATGGGACGCTCGAGGACGGCCCATCACTCTCCCTACCGGATCCTTCCCCGTTATTTTACAACCGCCTTTCCCATTTCTTTTCGGCGTGGTCCCAATTAACATCAGACAACTGGGTGCTTCAAACGGTCCAGTCGGGATACCGCCTGCAATTTGTTTCGCCCCCACCTTCCCACCCACCCTCCCTGTCCCTCTTCAGGGACCCCTCTCACGAGCAAGTCCTCTTACAAGAGGTTCAGACTCTGTTGAGCGTGGGTGCCATAGAGGCAGTACCTCAAGACAGGTGGGGCAGGGGATTCTATTCCCGATACTTTCTCATCCCCAAAGCGAAAGGGGGGCTACGTCCTATCCTGGACCTTCGCGAGCTGAACAAGTACCTGCTCAAGCCCAAGTTTCGCATGGTCACCTTGGGGACCATCATTCCCTCTCTGGATCCGGGAGATTGGTTTGCCGCACTCGACATGAAGGACGCCTACTTCCATGTCGCAATCTATCCTCCCCATCGTCGTTACCTCTGGTTTGTGGTCAACAACACCCACTACCAGTTCGCCGTGTTGCCGTTCGGACTCTCCACCGCCCCGAGGGTATTTACCAAATGCATGGCGGTAGTGGCCGCAGCCCTCCGACGTCGTCAGATACACGTCTACCCGTATCTCGACGACTGGCTGGTTCGAGGTCAGTCCTGACAACTCGTGATGGACCAGATGACAGAAATCCTGTCTCTCTTTCAGCGACTCGGTCTTCTCATCAACGCCGAGAAGTCCACGTTGATTCCGGCACAGCGAGTGGAGTTCATCGGAGCGGTCCTCGACTCCACGGTGGCCAGGGCCTGTCTCCCTCGCGCTCGACACCAGACGATGGTCTCCATCATCCGGGACCTCGTCACCTTCCCAACCACGACGGTGCGCTCCTGCCTCCACCTCCTGGGCCACATGGCTTCGTGCACATATGTCACCGCGTACGTGCGGCTCCACCTCCGCCCGTTCCAGTCTTGGCTCGCGTCGGTGTACCGGCCTCATCGAGACCCCATCGACATGGTGGTCACGCTCACCAGGACGACCCTCGAGTCCCTCCGCTGGTGGCTCGACCCGGAGGTCGTGTGTGCGGGAGTCCCGTTCCATCCTCCTCGCCCATCCGCCACTCTGACCACGGATGCCTCAGCGCTCGGTTGGGGAGCTCACCTGGGCGATCTTCATACCCAAGGTCTGTGGTCGCCCCAGGAGCTCGCCCTGCACATCAATGTCTGCGAGCTGCGAGCGATCCGTCTGGCCTGTCGCACCTTCTGCACCCGCCTGCAAGGCCGCTGTGTAACAGTGTTCACGGACAATACAACAGCAATGTTCTACGTGAACAAGCAGGGCGGAGCCCGATCCTCCCTCCTCTGCAAGGAGGCGATGCTCCTGTGGGACTTCTGCGTGACCCACTCCATTCACCTGGAAGCGTCCTTTCTTCCGGGAGTGCAGAACACGCTGGCCGACCATCTCAGCAGGTCGTTCCTCTCCCACGAGTGGTCCCTCCGTCCAGATGTCGTCCACACAATCTTCCGGAGGTGGGGATTTCCCCAAGTAGACCTATTCGCCTCCAGAGAGAACAGGAAGTGCCACCTGTTTTGCTCATACCAGGGTCGCTCGCCAGGCTCCCTGTCGGACGCCTTCCTTTACCCCTGGACGGATCGCCTCCTCTACGCCTTCCCTCCGTTCCCGCTTGTGCACCTAGTGCTCCTGAAGCTTCGGAGGGACAGAGCCCACGTCATACTCGTAGCGCCGGCCTGGCTGAGGCAGCACTGGTACACCCTGCTGCTCGAGCTCTCCGTTCGGGAACCCATCCCCCTTCCATTGTGGCCGGACCTCATCACCCAGGACTTCGGCAGACTCCGCCATCCGAACCTGCAGTCCCTCCATCTCACAGCTTGGTACCTGAGTGGTTGACCCACGCGGAGAGGGGCTGTTCTGCAGCAGTTCAGCAGGTCCTGCTTGAGAGCAGGAAGCCTTCCACTCGCTCCACTTACCTAGCGAAATGGAAGAGATTCGCACTCTGGTGTGATCAGCGAGGCCTCAATCCGTTCGTAGTCCCGGTCCCTACCATCCTGGACTACCTCTGGTACCTTAAGGAGCAAGGTCTTGCGGTCTCCTCCTTGAGAGTTCACCTGGCGGCAGTGTCCGCCTTTCGTCCATCCGTGGAAGGTCGGTCCATCTTCTCGAACCAGATGGTTTCCCGCTTCCTCAAAGGCCTGGACCGCTTGTACCCGCCGGTGCGGCGTCCTACCCCGACATGGGATTTGAACCTCGTGCTGGCCAAGCTGATGGGTCCTCCGTTCGAGCCCTTAGCCACGTGCTCCCTGCTCTACCTCTCCTGGAAGACGGCCTTCCTTGTCGCCATTACATCAGCGAGACGAGTTTCTGAGCTCCGCGCTCTGACGGTTAGCCCGCCATACACCGTCTTCCATGGGGACAAGGTGCAGCTTCGCCCTCATCCGGCCTTCCTCCCGAAGGTAGTGTCAGCTTTCCATCTCAACCAGGAGATCTTCCTCCCGGTGTTCTTCCCGAAGCCGCATACCTCGCCTCGGGAGCAACAGCTGCATACCCTCGACGTCCGCAGGGCGCTCGCTTTCTACATCGAGCGGACTAAGCCCTTCCGGCGTTCGCCCCAGCTGTTCGTAGCGGTTGCTGACCGCATGAAAGGCGAGCCGATATCCTCCCAGCGGATTTCCTCCGGGGTCACTGCGTGTATCCGGGCCTGCTACGAGCTTGCTCGCGTACCACCATGCCGCCTCACCGCCCACTCGACGAGGGAGCACGCCTCGTCGGCTGCCTTCCTGGCCCACGTTCCGATCCAGGACATCTGTCGAGCGGCCACCTGGTCTTCGGTCCACACCTTCGCCTCCCACTACACGTTGGTGCAACAGTCTCGAGACGACGCAGCCTTCGGCTCCGCGGTATTACACTCCGCCACGTCTCACTCCGACCCCACCGCCTAGGTAAGGCTTGGGAATCACCTGACTGGAATGCATAGGAGCAATCACTCGAAGAAGAAAAGACGGTTACTCACCGTAGTAACTGTTGTTCTTCAAGATGTGTTGCTCCTATCCATTCCAGACCCGCCCTCCTTCCCCACTGTCAGAGTAGCCGGCAAGAAGGAACTGAGGAGCGGACGGGCCGGCTGGGGTATATATCCAGCGCCATAGCGGCGCCACTCCAGGGGGCGCCCAGCCGGCCCGCCGGAGTTGCTAGGGTAAAAAAGTTCTGAGATGCCATGCACGCACGGCGCGCACACCTGACTGGAATGGATAGGAGCAACACATCTCGAAGAACAACAGTTACTACGGTGAGTAACCGTCTTTTATAGTAACTGCCATGGGTACAGGTGTTTTTCCAGTTGCAACTATTACCATTTAAGGTAATGTTCACTGAAGTCACACAGATTGGTTCCACATCAGAATAGTTTCCTTTAATTTAAAAAAATAAATAAATTGGCATAGCCCAGGATTTTAAAATTCAGCACGAGATAACCTTACTTGTACTCTATATACAGGTATTTAGTGCAATGACACATTTATTTTCACATGTTGAAGATTTTTGTTATATAAGTAAATACCATCCAATGCAACTCACAATTATTTTGTCCGATGTTCTGAATTGGGATCTATTAATTAACATGTGCCAGTGAGCTGGAACGGAATACTCCAGTGTATCGTGCTAGAACTCGTGGCTCTGCATTGGCAGTGTTAACAATATTACAAGGCCATTACAATGTTATGGAAGGTTCAAATCTAGGACAGTATTCTGGCATTTTCCCAGATCCCTGTTGCTTGATTCATTGCCTTTTTTTACTAATTCTCTTATGAAATCATAGAACTAAGCCAAGAGTACTGAATGATTCACAATTAATTCCTCTGGCATGGGGGACTCCCTAGCTGGCACAGGGACACTTCTGGCAGGAGGGGGGCGGGGCCAGAGAAGCAGCACTTGGCAATCTCTAGTCAGCATATTGGCCCCTAAGGGGCTGCTACAAGCCAAAGGGACTTAGACCGGCCCTGATGCTGCCCCAGGGATCAATTGGAGTGAGGGGCAGGGAGGAAACAAAAATAGCTTAAAGTAAACTTTGCCACCGCTTTCATCCCTGCCCGTGCGAAGCAGATCTCTGATGCAGCTGAGGGTCTGGCCCTTTCAGATTAACTACTTTGGTCAAGTATTTGGACGCCAGTTGAAAAATACCGAGCCTTAAAAATGTCACC
Source organism: Mauremys mutica (assembly GCF_020497125.1). Lineage (NCBI taxonomy): Eukaryota > Metazoa > Chordata > Testudines > Geoemydidae > Mauremys > Mauremys mutica. Next base: position 211,712,218 of record NC_059073.1, read on the forward strand.
ACCCCCTGCATAAAGATGTTGCACAACTTCAAAGCAAACCCTTTTATTTGACCAGGGCCTACACAGACAGTCCCTTGTACTCTCTAGTGACAGAGATTTTAGTCCCCAAGAGTGAACTGGAAAAAGTAGACTGCCACTGGAAAATGCAGTGTCTATGCCATTCAGGCAGTCTAAGAACACGCTGTAATTGGAAACAAAATTATCTGTTAAAAAAATTGGGCAGCTAAATGATATTGACTGATAATGAACAAAATTTTCCAAGTCAAGTGCCTGAAGTTAGGTTTCTGTATCCAAATTTCTACATCTAAATAAGTGGCCTGATCTGTAGAAGTGCCGAGAGCCCACAAATCCCTGTGCAATCCGTGGGAGCTGCAGGTGCTTAGCATCTCTGAAAATGAGGCAACATTTAGATGCCTAAATAGAGCCACAAACCTAATATTAGGACTGAAGATCTAAAACTTCCAGCAGAGTGCGCTAGTATCCCACTAATCCCCAAAAGAAATGGTTGTTTAAAAAATAAGAGGGTGGTATATGCTTTTATATTTCATTTTATTTTCTCACTTGGTTCATTGGGCCCTCACTCTACCCCCCACTGTTGTGTAATGCCATTATCTGGTGCTGTGGCTAAACATGAACTAAAATGACTGACCTACTTATATGGTTCCTAAAGAAAACACTTTCCTCACAGATATGGAATCACGGTTCCATCTCAGTAGTACCTTGTCTCAGAACTTACATTCCCTTTGAATGATATGCTATAACAGACCCTGTGTTAGAAATGGGTAGCAAACACAGTATAAGAATTTGTGGAATCCATTGGCTGGATCCTGCTCTGTTCTGATCTTGTTTTATGTGTATTCCCTGGCAGGCATGAAACAATGAAACAATCCAAGAATTAAAGCTGCTTGAGATGCAGGTTTATTTTGGTTTTTCTGTTGTATTTTCTTTTCTTTTCTTTTAACCTCTTCAATTTGGCGCCACTGGAATGTTTTGTGTCACTGTTCTGGGCTCGTCCCTGGCTAACATGTAAGTGGACTGATGCTTTCAAGCAGCAGTCCCAGACTGACATTCATATGGCTTCACCTTGGGTAACTACTTTTAATCTTGTGCCTAGCAATACAAACAATTCCCTGCCTTCCTCACAGGAAGCAATTGCATTTTAAATGCATATAAACACGCTATCCAAGCCCGAGAATGTTGTTTTGAACTAATAAAATTCCATTCTCAGGCTGATTTCATTCCCTACACTTCTTTGACATGCACTTATCCAATTATCAGAATGTTACTGTTTGCTGCTAATTGGAATTAATACTTCCACAGTTGGCTACGACTATTTTCAGATAATGTTCTTTGAATTTTATTTCAACAGAGGTCTCAGTCTGCATTCTCACTGACTAGTGAAGATACACCAAGCAAAGATCTGGACCTAGCGTCGTCTATGCCTGAGATTCTTTGGAGGCAGCAGAAAGGCCTAGTCAGGAGACAGAGGGAACACAAACTGTCTGCGTTACCTAGCTGGAAAAGTGTGGACAGACTGAATGAAACAAGTAAATATTTATAGTACCAGTATGACACCTGCTTCTGTTTTTCCTGTTCAACAAATTAAACTTGAAGTAAGCACCCAGTCCTGCTCCTATTGAAGTCAGTGGCAAAACTCCCATTGACTTCACTGAGAGCAGGGTCAAGCACTACATGGAAAAAGAAAAAGCCTGCACTACCTTTGTGATGCCCTGTATGACAACAATAATCAAACAATGGCACTAATTATGATACTACTAGTTTTCCCTGAATAAGGACTTCAGAATTTGGCCCTTGGTGCATAAAATAACAATAAAGTAATAGTAAACAGTGAGCTAATGAAAAAGTCATTGCTGTGTTAACGTCTGCTCCAAATAACCTCTTGTCATTCATATAGAAAGTGTTATTCTTATGGGTAGGATTCCTGTCCAAGCCCTGGATTTAGCAAAGCATTTAAGCATGTGCTTAAATTTAAGCACCCACTTAAGTCCCACTGAAGTCAACTACACAGTCATTTAGTACTTAGCAATTACTTAACCATAGCTTAGTGCCAAGTTGATACAATTACTTTCTAAGGGTCCCTTGCTCAGACTCTTTCCTGTTTGTCATCTGAGTTCACAGTTGAGATAAAATATGGATGTCCTATAGAGGCTATTTTATATTTAATAGGTATCACGTGAATTTGTGCAGTAAACCCGCCTGCCCCGGTTTGCAGCTTTTTGTTAAAACACACAAAATCCAAGAGGATCTCAACCAGTAGCTTAGTGTAGTAGTAGTAAACACCAGTGGCCTGATTCCCCACGGCCATGCACCTCGATTAGTTACTTATACCCGTGAAAAGTGAGTGTAAATCTCTACCACTCTAAGGGCTTGTCTACACTGGCAATTTACAGCGCTTCAACTTTCTCGCTCAGGGGTGTGAAAAAACACCCCGCTTGAGCGCAGCAAGTTTCAATTCTGTAAAGCACCAGTGTAGACAGTGCACCAGTGTTGGGAGCTACGCCCCTCATGGAGGTGGGTTTTTTAGAGTGCTGGGAGAGCTCTCTCCTAGTGCTCTGCACACGCCACAAGCCACGGCAGCACTTTAGCATTGCCAGTGTAGACTAGCCCTAAATTAGTAATGTTTACATCTACTTTGCAACTTTTTTGTACAGATGTAAATGACTGCACAAGGGTCAGGTGGCACAGAAACAGGCTCTGAATTTTCATTTACAAACAACCGGTTCCATACTGAGCTCATTTCTCGGGCCATTCTTATTTTTACACAAATAATTCATAACGTAACCAGTGATGTCACAATTTGTGCCTCGTGTCTTTTGTTATGTCAGCCAAGTGCCTTTTGATTTATATCAAAGAGGTTTCTAATAAACAGCATTTGACATCATTAGCTGGAGGTATAAAGTCAATAAAGGTAATAATTGGAGATATACCAATCTCCTAGAACTGGAAGGGACCTTGAAAGGTCATCGAGTCCAGCCCCCTGCTTTCACTAGCAGGACCAATTTTTGCCCCAGATCCCTAAGTGGCCCCCTCACGGATTGAACTCACAACCCTGGGTTTAGCAGGTCAATGCTCAAACCACTGAGCTATCCCTCCCTTACAATGTTGCTCTTTGTAAGTAACTTCTCTGTATGTTGTTGCCTTCCCCCTGCTAATCAGCTAACATACGGTACTTCACTTTTCTAACCAACTAAAATAAATTTTAACAAATTCAGCTATGCCACAGGCAGGCAGCAGCTATTCAAAATAAATGAGCATGAACTTTGTATGTGTTTTGGGACAATGGGAAGAAGTACAACTCGTTTGAATTTAATTAGTTAAGCATTGAATGTTGGGGTTCCCCCGAGACACATTCGGTTCAACACCAGTCTTGTCACTCAGGTTCCTTTATTTGGCAGACAGCAAAGCTGTACTGAACTGATCAGACTCAAGCATGGGGTGGATAGAGGACGTACCACACTTTCAAAGTTACACAACAGACCTCTTCCTTTATATGCATTAACACAATATATTGCATTTAGTATTCATTGCATCATGTTTTGGGATTGGCTTGGTCACTTTGTAGGAGCCAATCCCTGTACAGCACACAGTCACTGAACAACTTACTTGTTACCTCATTTACTTTCCAGGCTTATCCATTGTTATCTTGTCCACTGTAAATGGTTCGCTGGTGTTCCCTCTTATCTTAGGTAGCACAGTCATGCTGTTTATAGCCTGCTGATCCATTTACCTTCCTAATCTTGTCTCCCAAGAAATGAGGCCTTACCCGTGTCTAGTAACTCATGTCAAGCCAGGACTATATTCTACTGCTTTTATTTTTTCCTTTTTATATTAGCATTTGTTTTATTTGCATTATAATATTTATTTTCTGTTCTTTCTTTTTTTAAGTTTATTACCCAGCAACACACTTTTAAGACCATACTAGTTGTAATTATTCAAATTACTATTAACGCAAGGTTTAAAGTACGAAGCAGGCCGTAGAAGCTCACCTCCTATGGTATAGCCCACTAGCGTGTGATTTTACATTGTAAGCTTAATTTGTCTTTAAAGCATATTTTTATTTTAATTTTGCTTTTATTTTAATTGCATTGTAAAAAATTGGTACAAAATACAAACAAAATATTTATTACCACAGGAAATTTAGTTGCCAAACAGAACAGAGGCTAATTAAAATAACATTCTCTGGTCCATACCAGAAGTGGTTCTTTTTAGCCACCACACAATACTTGTTATCAGCATAGACCGTTTTTACTTTACCAACATCCCAGTGTCTCAATTGTACTGTGCAATTTGGAGATTGTTCCCCCAGAGGCAACCCACATACCAGCAGCTCTGTCTGTAAGATGTTACACCTGCCTGCACGTGTAAGTGTTCCCCAGGCAGGGGCGGCTCTAGGAATTCCGCCGCACCAAGCAGAGCGGCGCGCCGCAGGGCGCGCTCTGGCAGTCGCCAGTCCCGCGGCTCCGGGGGACGTCTTGCAGACATGCCTGCGGAGGGTCCGCTGGTCCCGCGGCTCCGGGGACCACCGGGGCTGCGGGATCAGCAGACCCTCTGCAGTCATGCCTGCGGGAGGTCCGCCGGAGCCGCCTGCCGCCCTGCCGGCAAAATGCCACCCCAAGCGCGCGCGTGGCGCGCTGGGGTCTGGAGCCAGCCCTGTCCCCAGGGGCAAACAGTAGTACAAGTCTGGTGCCTTCTAGACCTTGCATTGTCTTGCTACAGTATTTGAGGAGGGAAAACAAACTTCTTCCACACCATATGGGTTGCACTGGTTTCACGTTTAACTTTATGGTATTGGATCTTTGTTAACTTTCTTACGCTGCACCAACAGGTGTCACCCCTTTTGTAACAAATTTTTAATTTTTCTTTGGCGATAACAGAAGGCAAATGTTCTTGGTCCACATTAAGTCAGGTCTAAGCTAAACAGCCAAGCCTGTCAACAGATTTAGATCTTCAAAAATTGTTTGCAAGAAGCAGAATTACTTCCTAGGGCACTTACTCAATTTCTTTGAATTAACATAAAATTTGGGAGTGACAACAGGCCAAAGAGATTTAAATAAATGAATAATTAAAAATAAAAAGCCTGACAGATCTTATCAGTTTAATTATCATTTTGTTGGTGGAGTGTTCTGGGGTTTTTGTTTTGATTTTGTTTTTGTTTGTACTTTTGTTTATGCTCCAGGGAAAAATTGTTCCAAAACTCAAAGCATGGCTACTAAATGGCATATTTATTCCATAATTATGTTCTGTGTTGGGAAAATAAGAGTGCCAAATAAAATTTGTGATCTTGAGTTCCATATATTTACAGACATAAACTGAAGGGAGAAAAATACATAAAGATACATAAAAATATCAATATTTTAAATGTAACTGTTCATGTAAAAAATATGGTTTAAAACGTTAGAACAGTAATGCTCTGCCTGTAGCTTGTATCTGTGGCTTTCTAATGGTTAACCTGAACAGTCAATTGTGCCGCTGAAAGAAATCTGTATGGCGGATATAATTTGATTCAATATGCTAAGAAGAGTATGCAAATCCACAATACTGTTTAGTTCTACAGTCATTATGAGAAATATGAATAATAAACCCATCAGATGTTCAAACTTCCCATTAAAAGACATTTCATGTCCCGTTGACAATGGAGTCTATATTTAGAAGCAATGTACGCTTTACAGTTTGAATAGATAGGTAGTATTTCTTGCATATTTTTCTTTTCTGAATTTTAGGTTAGCCTGAAACACAGGCTGTATAGCCTAACCTTGGACCCTATTGTCACATATATTTTAAAAAGATGTCCCCACAGAATTCTGTGGTGACTTCTGATTAAAATGGGATAATCGGGAGGATCCCTGATTCAGGGTATGATAAAATCTATGTAGCGAACCACATATTCATTGGTGTTCTGTTATCTTGTGCTGGTCCCATCATAAAGGGTATGTCTACACAGCAGAAGCTGTGCACAGACTAGACTACACAAGCTAGCTTGAATCCAGATAGTGTAGGTAGCAATAGCAATAAAGACAACATGGTGGGTGCTTCAGCAAGGGTAGACAAGCCTGGCAAGGATCCTGGGTACGTACTCAGCTCACTAGCCCACCAATTTTGCTGCGTAGACAAACCCAAAATGGCTAGTCGCTGCTAAAATCCTTATTTGACTGTGCAAAAGTCAGCCTGTCAAACTGAAATAAATAATCATCATAATAATTAGGTGATTTGTTCTTGTTTTAATTTCACAGGTCCACCTCCTGTTTTACAAAGCACTGATGGTAACTGGGTGGCTTTGCAGAGCATTACGTTGCCTCGCCCTCGAATGCTTGCCAAACCAAAGAGCCAAGTATTCAAAGCTTTGGAGAATGAATCTAGTGTTGTGTCTGCTTATGACGAGATGGGCTCGGACAGCGAGGACGACTACGACTGGAATGTGGCCTTGAACAAGCTGCGTCGGAGGCCCAAGCAGTTGTCCGAGGAGTCTTATTATACTGATTCCCAGTACAATACTGAATGGGCTTATGGCAGTGATCCGTACCAGCCAGTGACCTCACCTTCCTCTGGGCTATACACCAATACAGAGACGGTGTACTCTGATTCTGAAACATCTTCAGTAAATTCCTCAAGGGAGGCTAGAGAATCTAGCAAACTTCCCTGGCTACAAAGGAGAACTCAGAATGACAAACCCATAGTGGGAAAAGCACATTTACATGGAGAACTGGATGTAAATTTCAATCCACAGGCTGACAGTTTAGAGTATTCAGACAGCAGTGAGACTGAGGAAGTCCATTATGATTTAGAAAAGAGGTCTAGAAGGTGGAGAAAGAGCAAAATTGCCTCAGAAGAATTAAGCGAAGGAAAAAATCACACAAAAACCCACAGGAAAAATTTGAGCACAAATCAGGTAACTACCTTTGCTTATATAGGAAGGATTGAGTAAGCAAAAGGGGTCGGGGGGAGTGGCACACTTTGTCAAAGATGGCATTACCTGTTTCTGAGTCCCTGGTAACGCAGAAGATGATCTAGAATGTCCTAAGAAGTAAAGCACAAAATGGGGTCTTGTATATATGTGTTACAGACCATAAAATCACACTGGGAAGCAGGATGACCAGCTCCTTAAGTACCTACGTATAATCTGTAGGGAAAAAAATTGTGTGGTCATGGGGACTTCAGTTTGAAGGACATATGCTGGAGGTCTCAGGCTGCCAGTACTGAAAATCCCTGGAATTTTGAAATATCATAGATGACAACTTCCTGATTCAACTCGACTCAAATGTTGCAGCCATCACAGGGTAATTCTACATTAGGACCTCATCTTGACAGATAAAGAACTGATCACAGAACTAAAAATTAATGGTAGTTTATGTACAAGTGATCATGACTTAATCCATTTATAGTATGCAAACAGAATAAAGTCCAAACCAGCAATATATATGCTTGGTGCTTTAAAAGGGCCAATTTCACAAAGCTGAAAATCGTTATGAGTCAGATTAGCTGGGAGGAAGAATTTAATCAGAAAAATATGAATTATAATTGGTAATTGTTTTAGAACATTTTATTAGATTCCCAAAAAAACACAATTGAGAAAGAACGCCATATTGGTTTAAAAACTGATCTCGCTTAGAGGAGAAGTGAAGGCAGCTATAAAAAAAATAAAATACAATTTAACAAATGGAAGAAAGGGGAAGTTGATAGTGATGAATATAAATAAGAAGCTAGCAGTTGGAGAAAATTGATAAGAAAAGCAAAGGGACACAAGCAGAAATGTATGGCCAGCAGAGAGAAGGACAATACGAAGGAGTTTTTAAAGTATATTGGAACAGAAAGAATCCTGATAATAGTATTGGTTCATTACTAGATGGAAATGGTACAATTATCAGTGACAATGCAGAAAAGGCAGAAGTGTTCAGTAAATGTTTCTGTTCTGTATTTGGGGAAAAACAGACGATTCAGTCTCATCATATGACAATGATAACACTCTTTCCATTCCGCTAATATCTCAGGAGGCTGTTAAACAGTATCTACTAAAGTTAGATGTAGTTAAATCAGTAGGTCTGGATAACTTGCATCCAATAGTTTTAAAAGAGCTGGCTCAGGAGTTCAGTGGACAGTTACTGTTGTTTTTCAATAAGTCTTAGAACAGCAGGGAAGTTTCAGCAGACTTGAAGAAAGCCAATGTTGTGCCAATATTTAAAAAGGGTAAATGGGACAACCCAGGTAATTATAGGCCTGTGTATCTGATATCAGTCCTGGGCAAAATAATGGAGCGGCTGATACGGGACTCAATTAATAAAGAATTAATGCCAGTCAACATTAGTTTATGGAAAAAATATCCTGTCAAACTACCTTGGTATCTTTTTATGATATTATAAGTTTGGTTGATAAAGATAATAATGTTGATGTAATATACTTAGACTCCTGTAAAACATTTGGCTTAATACTACAATAACTTTTCCATTAAAAATTAAAACAATATATAGTTAACATGGCAAACATTAAATAAATTAAAAGCTGGCTAACTGATAGGTCTCAAAATGTAATTGTAATGAGGAATCATCACTGAGTGGGTGTGTTTCTAGCGGGGTCCTGCAAGCAGCATGTTAAGCCGCAGCGGTGTGCAACTCCTGTCCGGGAGCGTGCGAGCTGCTTGCACACACTAGCGTGACTAGAGACAGCTGCCAGTGAGCCTGGTGTCTGCCCCAGTAGGCAGGGCTGGGGGCGGTGCAGCCAGGCTGGAGGAGCTGCCAGGGCTGGGCGCTGGCTCTTGTGAGTGGCGGCCCGACATGCTGCTGCTTTCGCTGCTGCGGTTCTTGGACCTGTCGCTGGTCATGGCCCTGCAGCTCCGTGGATATCCACTTTATATCCACGGATATCCGCATCCGGGGATATAAATTGTGTATCCATGCAGGGCTCTACAAAGAGAAGGTTAAGGGATGACTTGATTACAGTCTATAAGTATCTACATGGGGGACAAATATCTAGCAGAGAACAGTATAATATGACCTAAAGGTTGGAATTTGAAGATAGACAAATTTAGACAGGAAATAACGGGTACATTTTTAACAGGGAGGGTAATTAACCATTGGAACAATTTACCAGGGGTCCTGGTGAATTCACCATCACGGGCAATTTTTAAATCAAGATTGGATGTTTTTTTAAAATCTCTGCTCTAGGAATTATTTTGGGGAAGTTCTGCGGCCTGTGTTATACAGGAGTCAGACCACATTATCACGATGGTCCCTTTTGGCCTTAGAATCTGTGAACACTGTACAGTACTAGAAGGCACTTTACAAAATCAGCTTAGAATCACTCATTCACTCACAGCAATGCACTGATCATATCCAGGAGAGAAAGCACACTCAAGTCTTTTATCCCTCAGGTGTATCAGAATTGAGTAGAAGGCAATGTGATGCATAAACTGTTATTGGTCTTTCCTGTATATTCATCACTTTGTTCCCCATCACTTCCAGGCGATACAGTGGCATTAGTAGTACAGTACAATACAGAGGTTGCTATTAAAAAAATTAGAATTTCCCAACATTTAGCACACAGTGGTATGTGCGTAGCTACCTTTTTCACTCTTCTTGGAATGGGAAACAGGTGAGCTATCTCAGATAATATTGTGGGATAACTGCTGGCAAACATCCTTTTAATGGAGAACACTGGTGTGGATTGCTGTTGACAGGAATGTGAAAACTATGGGCTGTTACTGAATTAAAATCCAAGTAATGGCTGTTTTTAATTTCCCACTGTATTGTATTTAGGCATTGTGCACATGGGTATTTCTCTCCATGCTGCTTTTATAAGGATGTTGTCATTCATAACAAAAAGAGAGAAAATTGTAAACTGACAGAATGTAATGACTCGGGTTCAGAAATAATTAGCAGATTTGCAGAGAGCAAAGTCTTTCCTCAAAGGACAGTTTTTATAACAAGGAAGTAAAATAATGTAATCTAAACAGGAAATCACACCAGTCACGTGACTGGAGTCCAGTGTGGGGCCTGATTGTCCCAAAGGCAGTCTCCCAAGTAGTCATTCTTACACCTGAGTAAGGCAAGGGGCAAGCAGACTTGGCTTCAACCCCATTATTTATTAGGGACCAGGTAGTTCCCCTGCATCCTGTCACAGGTATTTAAGAGAAATTAACATAAATTCCCTGGTTAGGTCATCTGCTAAAGTAGCAGGATGGTGTGACTGAATCAAGGAAGTGAACCATTTCTTCTCCCCATCCCTCTCTCCATAAGGAGGCTAGCAATCAGCTCCGCTCTTCTGAGAGCAATCGTTCTGTTTCTGCAGGTATTATTTGGTTTGCGTGTTTACACTTGTAGCCCTTATCTCTGATAGAAGGCCTGCTGCTCCACTAGTCACAACACTAGTGCCGATACAGTTGCACCCTTGCAGCGTGTCTGGTGAAGCATAAAAAACCACCCCTGCGAGCGGCATAAGCTATGTCGGTGGGTGACACTCTCCTGCCGACATAGCGCTGTGCATGTGAATGCTTATGTCAATGTAACTTATGTTGCTCAGGGAGGTGGAATAATCTCACCCCTGAGTGATATGTTTTGCCGACATTGGCTGTAGTGTAGACATAGCCTATGCTCAGAGCTCAGTGTCCCAAGAGGTTTATAATATTAGTTAACTACTGAAGTATGTCTTGCAGACATGTTCTGTGTCTACTCTGTTCCTTTGCACGATTGACAGACATAGGCATTCTTTACTGGGACATTATAGCTAAGGCTAAGATTTTGTCACATTTTTTATAGTAAAAGTCACGGACAATAAACAAAAATTCACAGAAGCCTGTGACTTGTCCATGACTTTTACTAAAAATAATTATGACAAAATGGCGAGTGGGGGGTCCAGCACCCACCACTGCTGCCTCTCACAGTGGTTGGGAGCTGCAGGGTCCCCCCACTGCCCATGGCGACTGGGAGCTGCATGGAGGCTCGGAGCTCCAGGGCTGGAGGCTGGGAGCTGCAGAGGCCACCCACAGCGGCTGGGAGCTGCAGGGCTGGCAGCTAAGAGCCGCAGCATCCCACTGTGTCTCGAAGCTGCGGAGGTCTCCTTCACGTCTCGGAGCTCTAGGGCTGGCAGCTGGGAGCTGCAGAGGACCCCTGCCTATGGCAACTCAGAGCTCTGGGACCCCCACTGGCTGACAGCTCCAACCGAGTGAAGCAGAAAATGTCATGGAGGTCTCTGGAAGTCATGGATTCCGTGACTTTCGTGACATAGTTGTAGCCTTAATTATAGCCATGCCCTAGTCATTTAACCCGAATTATATCACACTGAACTTCTCAAGGGTCATGGTGCATTCTCCATCACTGAAAATTTTAAAATCAAGATTGGATGTTTTTCTAAAAGATCTGCTGTAGGAATAATTTGGAGAAGCTCTCTGGCCCCTGTTAGATGAGATTATCACAGTGACCCCTTCTGGCCTTTGAATCTATGAATGTTATCTTCTTCCCGTTACTTATTTTGTGTGTGTGTGTGTGTGTGTGTGTGTTTGTGTTTTAAGGCCCTGTACGTAAGTGTCAATGGAATCTTTAAAGTCACTGAGCATCGCTGACCATTCCTGGAGACATTTTGCCTGCAAACCTCTGGGGACCCTGGGCTGTACTCTTTATTAGGGTGCAATGTGTGCTTCAGATTTCCAGCCAATGCAGAAAATCATTGTCCTTTCCATGTCCCTTGTCCATCTACCAGTGCTGCTCACAGAGTGCAAAATGTGGGGTTCTGGTTGCTCCTCTATACAGGAGTGCAAGGCAAGGAAGGGCTTGTAGTGCCCCAGCACACCAGTGCAGGCAGATGCAGGATCTGGCCTCAAATCACACTGGTGTAGTAATATTTGTTTGCAATACAAATGGGGGAGACAAACAAAATGTAGAGGAAGTGAGTAAAGAAACGCAAAGTAATTTGCATATGTTCGGCTTATTTCTGGTAAATGTGGTTCATGCTCTCAGAAAAGAGTTACTCAAATCCCTGGCACTAGAGAGCGTCTGATCAAGTGGAGCATGGCGAGTGCAATTATAATAAAACATTTTTATGGAGGACATTGCTGGGATTGAAAAAATCTAGTGGGGGGCAATGAAAATAATTCAGGGGATTTGGGATCTGAGTTACAGTATGAAGAAAAATGAACCAGATTTAGTCTCTATTGCTTAAAAAATGAGATTAGAGGAATTTCAGAAATCTGTACAATCCCAAAAGGGATGCACTGATACCAGTGAAGTGATTGAGTCTGAAGCTGAGGAGCAGTCTAACATAAACACTTCAGAAACTGCAGAGCATAAATTGAAGGAGATTGGGGTGTACAGCTTCTAGCTTTGTTTTGAGGGTTTTAAATCAGTAATGAGTTTTCATGTGCTGGTATTATAAAGAGAAGTCTTATTGAAGCCATAGACAGTGCTCTCCTTCTAAAAATAGTTGTCTGAAAATCAGAAACTAAACAGCTGATCAGATCCACATAACAATGAAGAAATGCTACTTTTTCCTGTCCTTTCATGGTATAATAATAGATATTGATTTATTGACCATTATTACCTGCATCATGGAATAGGATTTGATTCTCAGTTCAAAAAGTCGGTTTTCTTTTCTAATTGTAAAATATCATAAGGTCAACATCCACCTTGCTATCCCGTCAGTTACACTGAAAAGAAAAATCAACCTTTTTATGTCTCTGTTCTTAGGAGCCACACAATTCTGAGTTTATGAAGCAATAATATTGTGAGCAGAGGAATGATGGAACAACTGCAGTCATTTCATAGTTAAGGTTGCAACTGAGTTGAGTTCCCATTACAAGATTGATTCTCCTCTCCACATTGGTTCTCTAAAATCCATTTTAAAATCCTATATCAGCTTTCAAATTCGTAAGCCAGAATTTGTGTATAAAATCAGAACTGAAGTAGTTGAGGAAACTACTGTTAGTCTGGAAACCAGACCCTAAAAATAGGGTTCACCACAGTTCAAAAAGTCTTCTCACGTTTAATTTTTTTTGCCACTTCATGGGAGAAAAAACCAAAATCAGTACCTGCTTTGCTGGTCTCTCCCAGCTGTGCACAATGCTTATGTGCACAAATCATGAAACTAGTGCACTTGCATGCAAAAAACAAAAGTTTGTGCATGACAAATCATCATACTTGGTATTAGAAATTAGTATGAAACAAATGATGAAATCTATGTACTGTTGACCACATTTCCAATAACCTAACTGCAGAGGAAGTAATATAGTAGGCTAGTATCTCTACAGAGCAGACTTAAGATAATTTGGCTGTCTTGGTTGGGAAGTGTACAACCTTATCTCTGGGTTCTAATTCTATTTTTTAACTAATAGTCTTGAAACATTATATACACTCAAACCACTTATATGAATCTTCAACCTTAACTTCACTTTATATTTTGGGGGGGGGAATAATAACGGTGTTTAATTCCATTGGGATCCTTGTATGATGAAAACTACAGTACCTTGATTGCTTTAGATTAATTTGACCTAATTTCATTATGAAGTCAGCTACTGCTCTTATAAAATGGCATTATCCATTAATTAAAATCTTGTCATATAGTTCTATGCTAGCTTGACAAAGCTATAAATCAGGGGTCGGCAACCTTTCAGAAGTGGTGTGTCGAGTCTTCATTTATTCACTCGAATTTAAGGTTTCGCGTACCAGTAAAAATTTTAATGTTTTTAGAAGGTCTCTTTCTATCAGTCTATAATATATAACTAAACTATTGTTGTATGTAAAGTAAATAAGGCTTTCAAAATGTCTAAGAAGCTTCATTTAAAATTAAATTAAAATGCGGAGCCCCCCAGACTGGTGGCCAGGACCCGGTCAGTGTGAGTGCCACTGAAAATCAGCACCCGTGCCATAGGTTGCCTACCCCTGCTATAAATGAAGGCAGGATACAGTGTGTGCTCTGAATTTCAAGCCCCACTAGATGGCGCTTGTGATTCATTTATTGGAAATATGGGCCTTCTAAGTGCAAACAAACATTGAAAAGTAACCCGTAAAGTGAACATTTTATACAATGTCTTTGCCCTCATTTAGATAGTAGGCACTCATTTTCCATGTGACCTTCAGTCAGGGCCAGTGCAACCATTTAGGCGACTAGGCGGTCGCCTAGGGCGCTGGGATTTGGGGGGTGCCATTTTCTTCGGCAGTGACCGCGGCGGCTGGATCTTCGGCCTCCCCAGTCGCCGCCGGCATTTAGGCGGAGGGAGCTGGGGCAAGGGAGCACGGGGAGGGCCGCCTGCAGCAAGTGGGGGGGGGCGGCACGCAGGGGAACTCCTCGCCCAAGCTCACCCCTGCCCCTCCTGCTCCCTGAGCATGCCGTGGCTGCTTCACTTCTCCCGCCTCGCGGCACTTAAGCTGATTGGCACTGCAAGCCTGGGAGGCAGGAGAAGTGAAGCAGCCACGGCGTGCTCAGGGAGGAGGCGGGGCAGGGGCGAGCTACCGCCGAAGAAGAACCCTCCGCCGAAATGCCGCAGGCGACAGCGGCAATCATTGAACTGCTCAATTGCCTGCCGCTGTTTTCCGTGGCACGTTGGCAGAAGGTCCTTCTTCGGCGGCGCGACAGGAGCGGAACCGGAAGCTCCCATGCGCCCCGTGGGGAGCGCACAAAATGCCGCCCCCCGAATCCTGGCGCCCTAGGCGACTGCCTAGGGTCGCCTAATGGAAGCGCTGGCCCTGGTTAACGTTGACAAGCCCCTCAAAGTGACCTGCCCTAAAAATTCAGTTGATTTAAAAAAACAACAACAAAAAAAACAACAGAAAAAATGCATGATGTCATCGCAAAACTTTCACTGTAACCACGTTAAAAGCTCAGTGTTTCAGCCAGGAAGTCTACAAACAACACAGTGACCACAGTGTACAACACTGGACCATAATTATCCCGGCATTGACGCAAATATAAATACTCAGGCTACTCACAAGAAAGCAGCAGGCTGGGCGGGGGAAGGATGGCACAGCATAGGGTTGCCAACCCTCCGGGATTGGCCTGGAGTCTCCATGAATTAAAGATTAATCTTTAATTAAAGATTATGTGATGTGATTAAATCTCCAGGAATATGTCCAACCAAAACTGGCAACCCTACACAGCAAGCATAGCTACGTCCATGATCTCAACAAACTCAATCCTCTGAGGTTGTGTCTTCACTGGGAGGGAAAAGGTGTCCTTAAGTGAAGATAGCTAACAAGAAGTAAATTCTAGTGAAAACAAGTTAGACAGCTCCACTTACACGCACCCTTTTATCTCCCTAATGAAGACAATACCCCTGTGGGCTAGTTGGTTGAATTGCTCTGCTAGGCCCTGATGCAATGCACATGGGAGTCACTAGAAAGACTCCCACTAACTTCAATGGACTTTGGATCTGGTCCTTCCAGAGCAAGTGTTTTAAGTGCTGCAGGTCTTGGTTTGAAAGGCTGGTGGAGTATTTCCAGTATCAAGAGCACATGTGGTCCAGTCAACCTCAATATGGATTCTTTAAACTAATTTGTGAATTTGGTGCCCCTGAATATTAGGATTGAATAGCCCTGGCTTGTGCCGGGATAGTATACGATTTAGTCACAGATATTTTTAGTAAAAGTCATGGACAGGTCACAGCCAATAAACAAAAATTCACGCCTGTGACCTGTCCATGACTTATACTATAAATACCCCTGACTAAATCTTAGGTGCTCTGGGGGGCTCCAGGGTGCTGTAGGTGCTGGGGAGGGTGCGCTCCAGCAGACGGTGCTGCTGCACTGGGGGAGAGGGGACTCCGGCACGCCACCACTGCTGCTGGGAGGTGGCGCCCCGGCGTGCCAGCACTGCTGCTTCGAGGGAGGGCAGCCTGGACCCCCCGCGCCACTGCTGCTCGGGGTGCTGCTGTTGGGGGGGGGTGGCCCAGGCGCCCATCGCTGCTGCTTGGGGACTGGGGGACAGTCCGGGACCCCGCCACTGCTCTGGGGCAGCGACCGGGACCAGCTGCCTGGGGCCTCCCAAGCAGCAGCCAGTGCAGCTGGCTCTGGGGGTGCCCCAGCCGCTCAGGCAGCCTTGGGTCACCCGCACCATCCGCTGCAGAAGTCCTGGCAGTCCCAGAAACTCACAGAATCCGTGACTTCTGTGACCTCAATGAAAGACTCGCAGTCTTAAGTTAAGTCTTAGTTTGAAATCCTCCCTCAGACCTGCTTTGCCACTGTGCCTCAGTCCTAACAGGCAATACCTTCTGAAATTTCAGTCTTGGCCTTTCTTGATTAGATTGTGGAGAATCCTGTGATGGCTTTGTAATACAAAATTGTCCAGTCTCTATTACTGTACATGGAGACCACCGATGTCTCACTTCAGCTCTTAACCAGTGTTTGAAAACAGATCTGCATACCTGAAATATTAGTGCAATGATTCACCACAGTGCTTAGCCCCAAATTAATTATATCTGTCACTATTCCGAGCTTCAAATTCAGGGATTCAGCAACAAACTCTGATAGTCGAGACAATATGAGTCCACGCCTTCCACTGCAAATCTATTGACAGACATGCAAAATATTTCTGCACAATTTCTGTATCTTTCACCCTTCCTGTTGACATTTTCCCAAGAGGTGCCATTAGAGCAAGTGCTGGGTAAGTCTTCGGATCAGGGAGAGGAGAAGGAATTTGAATTAAAGGGTTGGAAGGAGATCAGTCTTTTAAACATACTGAAATTTCTATTGTAACATTGTAAAGATAGAGTGGAAACATTTCCATTTGAGACTCTGTTCTTCAGGTGCAACCCCATCTTGTTCAGAACAATTTGGAAGCTCAAGTGATGAGAAAACTGTTCACTGTGCAAAAACTGGTGCTTTGGGGAAAAATTAATGTAAATCCATTAAATCCAAATGGAGTCCCCTTCTATTGTGGCAGCCATTTTTGCAGCAACAGTGGTACCCTGATCCTAATTTTCAGAAACAACCTCCAGTTTTGTGGGTGCAAATTACATTTAAATGTCCAGCTACCTGATTTGCATTAGTAGTTAGAGAGCTGCATGATCTCATTTGTGCTCACAAATAATGGCAGATACAAAACTGTGAAAGGACTCCACAGAAAGGTAAGATTTCCATCATGAGTGACACAGCGTAACTGGTCAACTTATGAGGGAAATGTCAAAATTACCATAGTTTTTAGATTTCCAAGCGGTAGATACATCCAGGGAATACTGCATTTGGGAGTGCAAACAAACTAGCCACACAAAACAAATCTACTGTTCTGTTTCTTATGAATGGAAATGAAGAATCCAGATTGTTAATCTCCCTGGCATTCTCCAGTCCTGTCAGTGTGAGAGCACCAGGTAAATAAGATTGCCTAGCTTGTTTTTCTTAGTGTCATAATCTATATTATTTCCTTTCTTAGAGATGCCATCAATCATCTACTTATGCCAAGTGCTGTGCAGTTGCTGCTTGTGGATTAGAATCTGCGTTCTTTGTATCCTCTCTCCCCAGACATTTAGATCATGACTGTGTTCATTTTCAAAGAATTCCTGACACTTAGACTATGTCTACACTTTGAGCCAGGGGTGTGATTCCCAGCTCCAGAAGACATACTTGGGTTAGCTCTGATAGAACTAGTGCACTAAAAATAGAACATAGCCGTGGCATCACAAACCATGGGAGGGGCTAGCAACTGGAGTATGTTGGATGGGTACATGCTTGGGGCAGCTAGCCCATTCACCACTGCTGGGGTGAATCCATTCACCACTATTTTTAGTGCACTAGCTGGATGAGAGCTAGCACAAGTATGTCTCCTCACGTTGGGAATCACACCCCATCTTGAAGAGTAGATGGATCCTTAGTACTGGGGAATTGTGATCTGATATTTCTTCTCATCCCTACTGGAAGAGATGAAAAGTTCCATTTTTTAATGATAGCTTTCAGTGCTTAGAAGTGTCTCCATTTTGTAAAATGTGGGGCAGACATCCTAGCAGAAGTACGTATAACTACATAAGAGGATTTCTCCTTTTTCCATTTTGTCCCCAGACTTAAGGCCTTATCCTAACAGGTGCTAAGCACCAAGACTGCCATTGTAGCTAACTGGAACTATGATAGGATAACGGGTTTAGTCAATAGGTCAATAACATGCCACAATGGTAATTAGTACAAAGGGTCAATGATAGGATATTGTTAGCCTTTTTCCAGAGGGTCTGGCTGGAGAGTCTTGCCCGCATGCTCGGGGTTCAGCTGATCACCATATTTGGGGTCGGGAAGAAATTTTCCTCCAGGGTAGATTGGCAGTGGCCCTGGAGGTTTTTCGCCTTCCTCCGAAGCATGGGGCAGGGGTCGCTTGCTGGTGGACTATCTGCTACTAGAAGTCTTTAAATCATGATTTGGAGCATTCAACAGCAGAGTCAAGGGAGAGAATTATTTCAGGAGTGGGTGGATCGGCTTATGTGGCCTGCATCTTGCAGGAGGTCAGACTAGATGATCATAATGGTCCCTTCTGATCTTGAATTCTATGATTCTATGAGTGCTCTGCACCTTTCAGGATCAAACTCTAACAAAACATGCATCTAAAGGTTGAACTTGTTTCCAATAATTCTTAAAGAAGCAGTGTAGACCCATAGGTAGTGCACCAGCCTGGGAGTCAGAGGACCTGGCTAGGAGATAGGACTGGAAGTCAGGCACTGAACATGTGACCTTGTGCAAGCCACTTCACCTCTGTGTCTGTTTCCTCATCTGTAAAATGACTCTAAGGATGATGGTGTAGGGTTTCCTTTGTACAGTGTTTTGGTGAAGAGTGCTATAATATGAGAGAGTTTTATTATTTACGCAGAGGGAGCTAATTATTTATGGACCTGTTGCTTTTTTTTCATGTAATATGGAAAAGAGAAGAAAAGAGAAATATTATCATCTTCTGAAAGTAAATATGCTGGGCATATTCTACACAGAAGTAAAAATCTATCTGCCTAGAGATTCATACTGTGGTATTTTTCTAGATTTCCTGCAGAGTAAAGTGTATGTTGTATGATTTGTGAACTTAAATGTAGCCTTTATAGAAACCCTGTTGATTTTCTTTTCTTTGCATTTTCTTTGAATTTTTTGCTATTTTGATTTTCATCGTAGGTTTCTGAGGATTTATCAGAAGCTGATATAAGCAGTGAGGATCAACACCATAAAATCCAGACAGACCTTGTTGAAGAAAAGTTTAAATCCGAGTTATTTGAACTAGCTGCTAAAATGAGCGACAAGGAAACCTCTTCTGGTGAAGAGCAGGAGTCAGAGCCTAGAACAGAATCGGAGGACAAACAGAAGGAAAGTTTGTCCTCAGAAGAAAATGGCAAAAACATTCAGGAGGAGTTGAAGAAGGTAAGTGAAAGGAGAAGCGGGATAATAGCTTAGAAACTAGAATTCCTAAAGGGGAGTTGGAAAGTTACCCTGTTTATAATGGAACCAGGGCTAGAGTATATAACGTTCACTGGGAATGGTGAAGAGTTTAAACACACTTGCTTGATAAAAGTGAAGCCCAGTCCTGCAATCCTTGTGCAGTCAAAGCTCCCATTTCCATGAATGAAGAGTTTTGCATATGGAAAGCCTGCAAGATCAGGCCAAATGTGATTAATTTATGTTCGGTCCGATTCTCAGTTCATGTAAATCAGTGTAGTTCCATTGACTTTAATGAAATTACACTGACGTGCCCCAGCAAAGGATCTAACCCTTTGTTTTTACCTAAACACATATCGGCATCTATTTTTTCACCTCTGCTAGTTACATGGTCAATGAAAACCTTTTCAGCCTTTACCTGCTCTCCTTTACGCAGTATTGTTTAATTGACGCTGATGCATTAGAGTCTCCTGTTGCCTCTCTATCTGGGTAGTTTGTGTCTCTCTTTAATCCTTTCCAGACCTGTTATCATGTCTACTGATTCTGTTTTCTATCTGATAATAAGATCCCATATATATCAAAATGTTATACAGATTCTGAAATGCAGAGTCCCTCTTGACAGAATGTGTTTGATCCATTGTTTGTATGGTGTGTGCTGAAATCCAAAACCTAGAAGGGTATTTACCACCTGCTTTTTTGTCTTTATCTGAATGTCTTTTCATGTGGTATTCGTATTCACCTGAATATACTGGTGCTCTCTTTACCTTGTAATGTACTCCCCTCTATTTCAATGAAATCCAGCTTTTCAAAGGTATAAGCTGGGTTCCTGTAGCCTGAGTTCCTCATGAAATGTGCATGTGATTTAGCTGATGACCACGATGATTGTATATGAGTGACACTTCCTGGGTTAGTGAGGCACCTCACTACCACTTGCCCTTATAAGTGTGAGGAAACCTTGTCTGCTCTTGCTGGGGGTCAGCTCTCCCACCCCACCAGCCACTGTTATGCAGATAAAACCACACAGGATCGTTTCAGGGGACAAGGCAAGATGCCACATTTATTATGATAACAATTTGATCTATAACCAATAGCTAATACCTAATACCTCCATATACACACCCCAAATGTTCTGCAGCTGTTGGATAGTTACCAGTCCTGAACATAGCTTGAGTCCATGGCTTGATTTCGCAGCTTGGGTTCGTAGCTCGTGGCGGCTAACTGGCCAGGAAAGCCGGGCACAAGGAAGAGCCGGGTCTCTGTCGGGCGGTGCACCAGTGCCCTTCGATGTTGGCAGCAGACTGTTACCCAAATCTTCCATCTCACCAATCTTTTTTATAGGCTTTTAGTTTGCATCAAGAGTCTATAGGTCTTGCTGTGTCACGCTGTCTCTGGGTTCGGCGTGATTGATCACCTGTCAATTGCAGACGTGACTTACAGCCTCGGACCTGACTTTGATCTTGCTTTAATTGTACCTTTGTTCTTTTCTTTTAGGGTGGACTCTTCTTACTTTGTCAGGGCTGTTGTCTGCATCTTCAGCCATTGGTGCTTGCACTTAACTTTATCAGGACAGGCTGGGGCTGGAGGTTGATTCCATTACTCATGCATACCTCATTCACACATCTAAACTAAACTAATAAGGTTACAGCAGGGTTTTGCAAAATGGAGTGAGCATTGCAAAATGGAGTTTGAGTTACAATATGGAGTCTTATTAAAACAAGGGTAATGAACAATTTACAATGTTGAGAGGCAAACAGTAAACAGGAGCTACAATGTTAAAACAATGACAATCAAAAGAAACAATTTCATTCTTCAGCTCTACACCACGGGCAACAAAAACGCTCCCTGGCTCTCTCTCTACTCCAGATTAGTGATGGGCACACTCCAGTGCTTGAGCCCTCTGAGCCATTCCTCTGAAGTAACCAGCCCCTGATCCACTAGACACAGAGTTCACAGATCTGCTGCTCCCAAAGAAGAAGTATACATCATCTTACCAGTTTTCCTTCAGATCACTGTTCCATTTAACACACAGGACTTATGTACTTAAAACAAGTAAAAGTTTATTTAACAAAGTATAGAGATTTGAGAAGTAGAAATAGCAAGTCAAAGGTCTGGTCCACACTAAGAAGCGGGGTCGAACTAGGGTACGCAAATTCAGCTACATGAATAGCGTAGCTGAATTCGAAGTACCCTAGTTCGAACTACTCACCCATCCAGACGCCGCGGAATCGAAGTCCGCGGCTCCAAGGTCGACTCCGCCACCGCCTTTTGCAGTGGTGGAGTACCGGAGTCGACCGCGGCGCTTCCGGAGTTCGAACTATCGCGTCCAGATTAGACACGATAGTTCGAACTCCGAGAAGTCGAACTCACCGCGTCGACCCGGCTCGTAAGTGTAGACTAGCCCATAGTATTGGAAACAAATGGTTACATGTAAAATAAAATCATAACATGTCTTCTAGAGTCTAGACTTACTTAATAAGATACTGTCTTGTCCAATTAAATTTAGCTCTCTCGAACTCTTTTCAGCGATTTCCAGCCAGGATGGCTGTGACTCTCCTTTCATAATACAGAATGCACTGACAGTTTTTTCTCCTCAGTGAAAGATAGATCCCCAGTATACCTCAGTACACTTAGTTATACCACAAAAATCCATTGTCTTTACTGGCAAAATGACACCCCTACCCTGCTGTTTTTGTTTATTCCTGCAGATCTTTTCTTATGTGAATTCACAATTTCTTCATTTAGGCTCAGTAATGTAATGGAATTGAATTGCGAGAGAGAGAGAGAATATACAATGACCAGCCAGGGAGAAAAGTGTCCCCCCCACCCCCTGCCTGAACTGGGGCGTTACCTTCTGGTGACCTGTCTTAACTTACAAACTTTAAGGACATAATTCTCAGTATAGAGATCTAATTCCTTAAATATCCATCTATCCATCCATTTTGCAATGATTATGATGATCAGTAAGGTATTGGCTCTCACTAGATTACATGGCACTCTTTGGCAAACTGTTGCATGGATAGCTGACATAGGGATCTCTGTAAACCCCTACATACTCCTTATGCCTGGTGCCAGTTGGCAACAAGAGGTCCCTGGTTTACAGTGTGTGAGCAACTTACTAAAGCTACAGTATCTTACAGCAAAAGTCAAGTGACAAAAAATGCTGACAGTCTAGGATAAGTTTGTAATGCCACTCAAATGATGCAGTGTGTGCCCCACACCTGAGGCTTCTGGTTCCCATGAAAATCACCCAGCTCCTTCCTGCTCAGGGTCTGACAGTTCAAAATGAGTGATGATTCCACCTACATCTTTCATTTATTAGGAACTGTGTGTTCTGTGATTCACAGCCCTTTACTTTATGGATCTTTTGAGAAGGAACTGAAGTTGTTTCAGAAACATCGGCATCATATAGTGGGAAAGGGGAACTAATGATTTGTAGTCTAGGCTTTTTTTTTTAATTGGCTGTAGTTAACATATTTACATTGCAAAAAAGCAATTTTGTGACAATGAGAACCTCGAAATTATTCTTTGCTATTTGTGATCGAGACCTGACCTCAGTAGTTTTGGGGGTGTACTTTTCTTCTATGAATAAGTTTATAGACCTTTAAGGCCACAGGAATGCCTGGGCTTTCCCTCTAACTTTAATCCTGAATAGATACTGGGTTATTCATTGTTTTTATTTTAGCATTTTAAATAAAAAATATATATATTTTTTGTTTAAAAAAATTCCAAAGAATGTAATGCTTTTCTGTAATACTATCTTATCAGGAAGAAAGAAACTTTAAAAATGAACAAAAAGAGAATGTCCAGCATCCCTGGCTAAGTGTTTTTTCTGCTTTTAAAAGAAAGTAAGGTCCTCCAGAGTTAGCCATCCAAGCCTGTTGTATACATGCTTTTGTCTGTAATAAAGAAGTCAAGACTTCCCAACGCTATTCACAGTCATGGCCTCAGAGGAATTTATAGCAGAACTTGCTAAAGTCTCATTATATAGAAAAATGTGAGCTGACTTCATTCCTATTCTTGGCGAGTATTTCGTAGATGTTATTTAATCTCTCTTTCAACTGGCTATCTTAGTAAGGTGGCTGACCAACATGTTGCAATGAAATACTGAAACTGAGAAAATAAGATACAACTTCAGGGCCTAAGCAACCCAAAGATGAAAAGTAATCTAAATTCATACAGCATATGTGATAGATAAATTATATAACTGATACCTTAGTAGATGAAAATACCCAATGGGAATAAACACAAAAAACAAGATTTTCAAAAATAGCTAAGAAATTTTGGTGCCTCAAATTTTAGGTGTTTCAACTTGACACCTTAAAAGAGCCTGATTTTCAGAGGGTGAATGTTCATCCCTGTCTGAAAATCAAGCTCTTTTTAAGGTGTCTGAAGCTGAGCACCCAAAATCATTACCCAGTTTTGAAAATCTTAACCTGAGAATCCACATGTCAAAACTGGGTGCCCAATTTCATATTTGGGTACTGAAAGTGGCGCCTACTCTACGTGTCTAAAGCAGGTGATTGGGTGACTGCTGGCTGGTTGCAGCTCCTGAATTTAGAATTGGGCTATTTTAAACCCCTTAAACCTATTTTAAACATCCTAATTGAAAATTGGAATCTATGTGAGATATTTAATTTATGAAAGACAAGGCAGGAGGGGGATAGCTGTATATGCTAATCCTCAATATTGCCAAACCTAACCATTCAGGCTCCAAAAAATCATTAGATTGGCTTAAAATCACAGTATTATTAAAAATAATAAATGTTGGGATTCTATTTATTTGCTTTCTGGTTTTTGAGCCTTTTGAGTTCATATTTTCAAGCTTTTTTCTGCAACCATGAGAGAAACTCATTCCCAGTCTGTACTTTGTCTGAAGAGGAGCTGCCGTTTCCAGGGTCCAGCTATGGCAAAGGACAGCCTATATACTCATGAATGGGAGTAACCTGGTAGCTACAGTCTCTTTTAAAGAAAACATTAAGATACACCAGTAAGGGTATGTCTACACTACGAAATTAGGTCGACTTTATAGAAGTCAATTTTTTAGAAATTGTTTTTATACAGTCGTGTGTGTCCTCACACAAAATGCTCTAAGTGCATTAAGTCGGCGGACTACGTCCACAGTACCGAGGCTAGTGTCGACTTCTGGAGTGTTGAACTGTGGGTAGCTATCCCACAGTTCCCTCAGTCTCCGCTGCCCATTGGAATTCTGGGTTGAGCTCCCAATGCCCAATGGGGCAAAAACAGTGTCGTGGGTGGTTCTGGGTACATGTCATCAGGCCCCCCTGTCCCTTCCTCCCTCCGTAAAAGCAACGGCAGACAATCGTTTCGTGCCTTTTTTCCTTGGTTACCTGAGCAGATGCCATACCACAGCAAGCATGGAGCCCGCTCAGCTCACCGTCACCGTATGTCTCCTGGGTGCTGTCAGACGTGGGACTGCATTGCTGCACAGCAGCAGCTCATTGCCTTTTGGCAGCAGACGGTGCATTACGATTGGTAGCCATCGTCATCGTACTCCTGGGTGTTCGGTGAGGTCAGTCAGGGGCGCCTGGGCAGACATGGGAGTGACTCAGCCAGATCATTCCCATCTTCTGCTGAGTACCCAGGAGATGACGATTGCTAACAGTCGTACTGCACCATCTTCTGGTGAGCAGCCAGGAGATGATGATGGCTAGCAATCGTAATGCAGCATCTTCTGCCGAGCACCTAGGAGATGATGATGGCTAGCAGTCGTACTGCACCGTCTGCTGCCAGCCTAAGATATAAAAGATAGATGGAGTGGATCAAAACAAGAAATTGACCCAATTTGTTTTGTGAAATTAACGACCTGCTAAACCCAGGGTTTTGAGTTCAATCCTTGAGGGGGCCATTCTGTGTGACAGTTGTTTGTTTTTCTCCTTGATGCAAAGCCACCCCTTTTGTTGATTTTAATTCCCTGTAAGCCATGTCATCAGTTGCCCCTCTCTCCATCAGAGCAACAGCAGACAATTGTTTCACACCTTTTTTCAGCACAGAACCAGAAGCTGCAAAAGCAAAACCAGGCGAGGAGACGAAGGCAGCGCGGTGATGAGAGTGGTGAGGACATAGACATGGACATAGACTTCTCACAAAGTACAGGCCGGTCAATGTGCCCATCATGGTGATGAGCTCTGCATGGTCACCTGTGCTGATCAGCTCGCCACGCTGACCAAACAGGAAATTAAATTCAAAAGTTCGCGGGCCTTTTCCTGTCTACCTGGCCAGTGCATCTCAGTTGAGAGCACTGTCCAGAGCGGTCACAATGGAGCACTCTGGGATAGCTCCTGGAGGCCAATACCATCGAATTGCATCCACACTACCCCAAATTCAACCCGGCAAGGCCGATTTTAGCGCTAATCCCCTCATCGGAGGTGGAGTAAAGAAATCGATTTAAAGAGCCCTTTAAGTCGAAAAAAGGGCTTTGTCATGTGGACGGGTCCAGGCTTAAATCGAGGTAACGCTGCTAAATTCGACCTAAAATCGTAGTGTAGACCAGGCCTAAGACTCAGGACTTATCTACACATGAAAGTTAACCTGGAATAAAATAGGATGCGAATTTAAAAAGTGGATTATCTATTCCTGATTAACTCTGTGTGTGGACACTCTTATTTCAGAAAAAGAGACCTTATTCCAAATTAGCTTAATCCATTTACAAAAGACTTAATAGAAAAATGCACTCTAAGTGCAGATATCAATGAGCTTTATAAATATCTGAATGACAGCTGCTCTACCTAAAACTGAGGGCTTGTCTACATGGAGAAATTCACCAGCATATATTCCAGAATAAGAGCATCAGCATAGGGAGTTATATCAGTATTACAATAGCAATATAACTATGTGGGTATAATTATGCCAGTAAATGTCCCTGTGTAGACAAGTCCCAAGAAATGTTTTTCTTATTAAATATTTTACACTTATGTGTGATACATACAGAATGATTCTTGCATTTTGGTACGTCATGATTTATATTATTATTATATTAATAATTAAGATAATCTTATTTTATCCTAAAGCACTTCACAAATTGTATGCATACAGCATCATAGATATGGAGCCATCTCGGGAGTGGAGAATGACAACCAATTCACACACACCATTCTGAACGACTGTGGGGTGAAATATTTTGGCTAAGGATGCCAGGGTAAACACTTAAAAGAAAAAAAATTCAAAAACGAATATTGGTATTGGGTTCCCCCAATTTTGAATGCCCAAACTGAGACACTTTTTGGGTCTGCCTGTTGAAGTGTTGAGCACTTGCAACTCCACTGACTTCATTTGGAGTTGTGGTTGTCCAGCACCTTTGAGAGTCAGATCCAAGTCATGTCAAATTGAATACACAAAATCCATGGTCACTTCTGAAAATTTAGCCCGAAGTAATCCCCCACAGCACGTTAGGAACATGAATCTTTATAGATTTCCCAGTACAAAAAGGTTCGCCTTTTTCAGAAGGAACTTTAGAAGTCCTTTTATTCAGATACCAGCACTGGCTGCACATAAGAAATGTATCGTGTAATAAAAGAAAAAGTATAGAACTCCAGGAGACCTTGACTTACCAAAAAAAAAAAGTCTTTGCATCTTGAATTTATTTCATCAGCATCTGATAGAACTTGACAATGATATAAGAAAGTGAGATATTAACATTGTTGACGTGAACTCACACGCAGCATTTGTTGCATAGTTGATTGTTGCCAAAAGAAGCACAGAAATCTGTTTTCAGAGAGTTGTCATGTGCGTCCAAAAGCTATGAATGCAAGTTTCTTGTTTCTCAACATTTCCACAGAAGTCATCTGTCTGGAGCCACTTTCTTTAGAGATGATACAAATCATCATTTCATGTTTATTTCATATTATCAAAAATGTATCTTGAGAATCCAGACATTTTGCAATATAGCTGTCTTTAATGAGCTATGCTACTCTGAATCTTGCAAATAAAAAGAAATAGTGCTTTATTTCATATATTTTAGTTACACATGTAAAATATAATGGTTTATTGTATTTTATATTCATTTGCATCTTATCCCTTACCTTAATTCCATAATTCTCTGCAAGCAAGTTGTCTTAACCTGTTTAGGAATTAACATATCTTTTCTGCCTTTCTATTTAATTGCTGACCAACTACCTAGGAAAAACAAAAGGCTTTTGATCTCCATTTAAAACTGCAGGTTTTATCCTCAGTACTACAGCAGGTGAGAGTGCTTTATTTTGTCCGTGTTTTCTTATTCAGTAAAAGGGATCTAAAAATGATAGAGGGTTTCCATATTTCCAGAACAAATTTGTTCTCTTTACAAGTCAAGATAATTTTTCTGACTGTCAGCTTTGAAAAAATATAGATCTGAAAAATCAAGCTTGTTTACCTACCTCCTAGAACTGGAAGGGACCTCTTTTGAAAGGTCATCAAGTCTAGCCCCCTGCCTTCACTAGCAAGACCAAGTACTGATTTTTGCCCCAGATACCAAAGTGGCCCCCTCAAGGATTGAACCCACAACCCTGGGTTTACCAGGCCAATGTTCAAACCACTGAGCTATCCCTCCAGCCAGAGTTTGTCTGGCTCATGCCTCATCACTGGTAGGAAAGAAAAGATTTTGGAATCAGAACTTAGCAGAAAATTTGTTGATGCTCCATGAAGCAGAAAAATAGTCATCTTGCTCTTTCTTAGCTGTATCAGGAGAAAGAACTTGTTTTATCGGTAAAGTAAGAAGAAGCAGAGGGTAGATATGTACAGTAGAACCTCAGAGTTATGAACACCTGTGAAATGGAGGTTGTTCGTAACTCTGAAATATTTGAAACTCCAAACAAAATGTTATTGTTCCTTCAAAAATTTACAACTGAACGTTCACTTAATACAGCTTTGAAACTTTACTATGCAGAAGAAAAATGCAGTTTTAACTGTCTTAATTTAAATGAAACAAGCACAGAAACAGTTTCCTTACTTTATCAAATCTTTTTTTAAAACTTTCCCTTTATTTTTGTAGTTGTTTATGCCGAATTGCATACTTCTGGTCCCAAATGAGGTGTGTGGTTGACCGGTCAGTTCGTAACTCTGATGTTTGTAATTTTGAAATTCTACTGTAGAGTAAAAAAGTTGCTACTGTCATAAAGTTGTTTATTAGTGGTTTTTACCATAACAAAAATCTTTTTTTAAAAATAAGAAAAAAAATAGATAGAAAAGATGAAGATTTAGATGAGGTGAATTACAGTAGTTTCTGACTACAACCACACTTAAAGGTCTCACTCTCTCTGTCTTAATCAAGGCACTACGTAGGGAGCTTAATAATATACCTTCCCCACTCCTTGTTACTAATGCCTTACCTTTATTTTTCCCTCCAGCATTGGGGTTGTTTCTTGATCAGTGCTAGTTGAATCTTAGCATATCTGAATCAGATTGGCAAATAGAAAAATTGTACTAACTTTACAGTGTTGTGTGGTTTTGGTGATATACTTAATAAAAGTTGATGTTCAAAAATCACCAACATACAATATACAGCTCAACAAACTAATGTCATTGTGTTCCACAAAATAGACATGAAGCAGAGACCCATTTGTTTGGATGAAAGCTTGATCCTTAATTCAATAAAATGACCCCCTCAGCCGTTTCTTTTCATTCCGTTTTATACACTTATTTTGTTAATCCATTTGAACTACCATTTTTCTGGCTTCCTTTAGTAAAAATCACAGAAGATATTTCTTATCTTTTCATTCCATATATTCAATATTTCTAAATTTGTGCTCGTTTTTAGATAGCTATGGAATTTTGTGTGCCTTCTATTTTATGAGATTTTAAAAAAATTGTATTTACAATTTGGGTCAGAATATTTCATTTGGAGAAAATAACCTTCCTCCTTATTTTGTGGCAAGTTGATTTCCAGAAACAACGTGTTATTTCTAATTAGTAGTAGCTTCAGTGTTTATATTGGTGATTTAATTTCATTACAGAAAAATAAATTCTAATACAGAGAAATATCAGCACAGTTCAAAAGGAAGACTAAAGTTTCTCTAACTTTACTGTATATTGGAGAATATCAGTGGAATAGAACATTATTAAAGATAATTCTGTCTTCTGCTGCTAAATGAGTGTTCAGCTTTTCTTTGGGAAGAAATTACTGATGCTAAAAGAAGGCCAGAATTTTCACACTTGGGTGGCAGTGCATCCATTTAACAGCACAGGCTACCGTGAGCACGTCACACCTCTGCACTCCACATTGGCTTCCCATAGAATATTCAGTCAAATTCAAGATTTCTGTGTTTCTCTTCATGGCACAAAGTGATCTGGGCCCAGGATACCTAAAAGCTTCACCTGAAGCTCCAGATGAAGACTACGGTGAACAGCTCTGTTCCTCAAACACAGAGCTATCCGCCACAAAGGCAAAGCTCGTCTGTGCAGAAGATAGAGCTTTCTTGGGGATCTGGTCAGGTTGTGGAATGAGCTCCACATATCTTTGTGTAAAAGCTGGAGTGAATCTTACTGCTCTCAGCAGGTGACTCAGGTATATGGAAAATAGACCCTGTCAAACTAACTTGATATCTTTTTTTTATGAGATTACAAGTTTGGTTGATAAAGGCAGTAGTGTTGATGAAATGTATTTGGACTTGGTACCACACAACATTTTGATTAAAAAAAACTAGAATGATCTAAAATTAGCATGGCACATGTTAAATGGATTAAAAACTGGTAAACTGATAGGTCTCAAAATGTGATTGTAAATGTGGAGTCATCATTGAGCAAGTGTGTTTCTAATGGGGGCCTCCAGAAATTGGCTCTTGGCCCTATGCTGTTTAACATTTTTCCAAAGATCTGGAAGAAACATAGAATCATAACAGATAAAGTTTACAGATGACACAAAAATTGCAGGAATGGTAAATAATGAGGAGGACAGGTCAATGAGAAGGAGCAACCTGGATTGCATAGTAAGCTGGGAACAAGCAAACAATGTGTTTTTAGTACAGCTAAATGTAAAGGTATACCTCTAAGAACAAAGCATGCAGGCCATACTTACAGGACAGGGGTCTCTATCCTGGGAAACAGTGACTCTGAAAAAGATTTGGGGGTCATGGTAGATAATCAGCTGAACATGAGCTGTCAGTGTGTCTCCATGGCCAAATGGGCTAATGTGTTCTTTGGATGTATAATCAGAGGAATTTTGAGTATGAGCAGAGAGGTTATTTTATCTCTGTATTTGGCACTGGTATGAACACTGCTGGAATATTGTGTCTGGTTCTGGTGCCCACAATTCAAGAAGGATGTTGATAAATTGGAGAGGGTTCAGAGAAGAGCCACAAGAATTATTAAAGGATTAGAAAACCTGCCTTATAGTGATAGACTCCAGGAGCTCAGTCTGTTTCACTTAACAAAGAGAAGGCTATAGGGTGATTATCAGAGTTTATAAGTATCTATGTGGGGAACAAATATTTGCTAATGGGCTCTTCAGTCTATCAGAGAACAGTATAATGCGATCCAATATCTGGAATTTGAAGGTAGACAAATTCAGACAGGAAATAAGGGTAACAGTAAGTGTAATTAACCATTGGAATCATTGTGGTGGATTATCATTAATTGGCAATTTTAAAATCAAGATTGGATGTTTTCCAAAAGATCGGCTCTAGGAATTATTTTGAGGAAGTTCTGTGGCCAGTGTTATATATAAGGTCTAACTAGGATGATCACTCTGGCCCCTTCTGGCCTTGGAATCTATGACCCCATGTAACTATAGCATCCTTATGACCAAGATGGAGTGCACTATACTGGCATCTCCAACCAAGGAGAGACACATGCATGAGTGCAACAGGGAAACTCACTTTTACCCCAGAAGCACCTGTTCCAATCCCCCTGGAGTAAACACGTCGGGTCAGTATAATGAATATAAGAAAGGGAAATATATGAACAGGGAAAGAAGATAGGGGGAGCAATAAAACAAGATTACAACCAACACGAGGACCCACGTGACCGGTGGTACCACAAAATACAAGGGTAGATGCCAAGCAATGCGTCTAGACCCAGAGTTCAGGATTCCTGGGCAGAGTTCCAGTCTGGTGGTGAGTCTTGGGTGCTCCTGGTCATCTTCAGCGCCAGTAAACTTTCCCCAACAAACCCCTCCGGTGCCCTTTTCTGCTGCTCTCTGCAGACCTATACAGAGCGACAACCTCTTCACTCAACTGGCTACAACCTCCCTCCGTATTCCCAATGCAAAGTCACAAATCTCAATACTCATGGTCCCATACAGCTCTGGGTGGCAGTGAGAATCTGGATCTGGCTCCACTTTGTCCTTCTCTGGTGTGTCCTCCCTGGCCCAGTGCTCTTCCTGGCTCCTGTCCTGGGATATCCCTGGTTGGCCGCTCTGTCCCTCCCCGGCTTTGGGCTAGTTCTTGGCTACTTCCCTATGTGACGGCCTGCTCCCTGTAGGCCCTCTTGTCTGGAACTTCAGACACACACATCCTGTCGCTCTCCCTCTCCATACTCCCTTCCCCCTGGAAAAAACAGCACTTCCCCTGCCTCAGGACAAGGTTTTAAAGGGGCCATGCTCTCTAAATCACAAAGGGAGTTACACATCCTATGAAATAAAACTTTTTCTTCTCCATAAATTAAGACGACAGATATTCATCAAACAGCCACACTGTAGAGAGCGTGATAAAGCAACTTAAGAATGAAACTGGTAATGTTTGCGCTAACAGTGATGAAGAATCTGATCAATACTGTCAGGGCCATTAGTGATGGAAACTTTCTTTCTTTGTCCCTTTCCTTGAGCATAATGTTGATGTGAAATGTCCTCAGTTGTATCGCAAATCACAGCGGTGATGTTGGTTGAAGGAGAGATGTTTGTACTGAAGCTGAAGATTGTGTCCTCACCTCTGACAGTGAGAGTATGGTAGCAAAGTGAACAAATACTAGCAGCTGGTTAAAAATATAAGGAAAACAAGGAAAAAAGATTAGTGAAAATAATGCACAGCACTTTAAGAGCCATCGTTCGTAATGTAGATAAGTCCAGGAGAAGGAAACCTGGCATGGAGATGTCCTGAATGTATGTAAGTTCTGGACAAGAAAACCTGATACAGAGCTGTCCTGGTACACAGCTGGAACATAAGTAAGGTCTTACATGCTTGCTGGCTCACAGCTGTGTGAATCGTGGCACCGTTTTGGTTTTGTCTTAATTTTTTGTCCTAATGATACATTTGTGGCGGTACTGCTGGCTTGTTTCCATTATTTATTAGCTTTCACCTAGGAAGCCAATGCTGTGCTACAGAATTTCACAGTGTAGCACTTCTAAAAAGAAAGGTCAAGATTGTATGTTTTGATAGTATTCTAACCGTCCCGATTAGTTAGGAGAGGGAGCGGAAAGAAAGCAAGGTGAAAGCCTCTTCCAACATAAACTGTCTTGTAAATGGGAAGCAAGCTACAGTTGGGCGGAGGGGAGGGGGACAGAAAAAGGGAAGGAGATATAATTTGGAGAATTGTTCGCTGTAGATAAGGCAAGATTGACAATATCTTTTTGAGGCAGGACTGACCATGATATCCCATCTTCTCTGCTGTCATAGCCTAGTGAGGAGCAGTTTACTGATGATTATGATGGTAGCTCCATAGAGGAGACAGCAACAAATTTGCCACATAACCTTAGACCTTTGATGCTAACCAAACAGACTGGAACCTGAAAGAGCATGGAACTTTGTGGCAGATGAAAGCTGAGGTAACTCATTGGCTAGACACAAATTGGAAGCTCCAGGCAATAATTTTCATCCCCCTCTGGGGTTTTAAAAATCTGGCTTGCTAAAGAGTTTGCAAACTGTGGTTACTGAGGTCAGGAAAATTGAGCTTCCTTTCCACAGACCCAGGAGTCATGTGGTAAATGACCAAATTTGTAATGAGAGCTTTAGAGCTGCCGTTGGTGATTTCTGTGATAAGCCTGATGATGAGAGAACAGCCATTACAGATCTTGAGGACAGAGAAAGCAAGGCAAAATCAGACAAAAATGAAGGGGAAAAAAAAGACAAGAAGAAGCCTGAAACCCAAGGATTGAAAGAGGACAAATGCCAAGTTTTAAAAAAAAGGGCAGCAAAAAGTCCCCAAAT
Source organism: Mauremys mutica (assembly GCF_020497125.1). Lineage (NCBI taxonomy): Eukaryota > Metazoa > Chordata > Testudines > Geoemydidae > Mauremys > Mauremys mutica. The sequence goes on from NC_059073.1 coordinate 211,745,615, forward strand.
CTAAAATGACCAGTAGAAAGTGAAAGAGAAGAATGAGGAAAAGGCCAAGTCTAAAGCCAAGGAGAACAAAACATGAAGAGCCAGAGAAGAAAGAATTTCAGAGTATTACTAGAGAATCAAATGACTTTGGCGTAGAATAATCCTCTCAGCAGGCTCAGAGGTTCAGGTAGTCTACTTTGTCCTCTCGTTAAAGAATAGGTGCCGACTTCATGGGTGCTCCGGGGCTGCAGCACACACGGGGAAAAAAATAGCATCCACTGGCAGCCCCCCACCAGCTCTTCCCCCTCCCTCCCAGTGCCTCCTGCCCGCCACGATCAGCTGTTCAGTGGCATGCAGGATGCATTGGGGGGGGGCAGAGGGGGGAAGAGGTGGAGCGGGGGCAGAAGGAGGCAGGGTGGGGGGTTGGGGGCAGGGGTGGAGCTGGGCCGGGGCCTGGGGCGGAGCAGGGGTCAAGCATCCCCCAGGAACTGGGGAAGTCAACGCCTCTGAGTTCAAGATTATAGACCACATTTTCTTTTTGATATTAACATGTATTAGAAGTGGTCAAAGTTCAGGAAGGGTGCTTCTGAAGCTCAGAGTTGAGATTTACTGGAAAGTACTTGAAGGGTTAATACTGTAAGTCACATTACACCCAGAAATAGTGTTGTCTATCAGTGTCATTCCTGGGTTATTTCTAGCAAAGCATTTCTGTTGTATCTGCATGTGCTCCCTGACGTCCCTAGCTGCTGCCTCTACTATGTGACAATTTCCCACCCCATAGCACACATTTTGTGAATAAACTGAGACACCATCTAACTGGAGCAGACCTTTAGAACTAAACAAAGCATAGTACAGGAGAAAGAAAAATGATTAACTTAGCAAGAGCTGCCTACCCTATTGAAAAATTGTATATAATATACAGGGAGCCTTTTCTGTGTCTGTTGTTGCAAATTGAAAGAAGGATGAAAAATTGCTTAAGAATTAGATGTTGGTGTTTTCTTTATATATATTGTATTATTTCATTAGATTTAAAACTCCTCACCAATGAACATCCATCCAGGCTCTGAGTGCCCTTGGTATAAATTTAAAAACACAATAAAGAGTTGCAATATTGTAAATGTGGGCATTAATTAAGCAAAAGAACATATTCAAGGCCTGTAATTCCCCATCCCCACCCCGATTGTCTTAAATTATCTCAAACTCAATGGAGCAGATTCTGATTTCAAGTACAGATGTTAAATTTCAGAGTAATTCCATTGAACGCCGTTGAAATCAGTGGTGTTACTCCAGATTTATACCAGTATAGCTGAGATCAGAATCTGGCCCAGTGCTTCCAAATCATGGTTGTGTTTAGTTGTTCTGCGCTATATATTTGTAATACGGATTGCCTCCGTGTCTGGCTCATCCGTATTAGTTATTTAACTATCAGACAAGGCAGATGTGAGAGACTTTATCATGGTGTGATGGCTGTCTTTTTGAATCACCTATAGGAGGTAATGATGACCCTTCTTCCAGTGGCACAATGAATGAGGCATATAACAAATGTCTGCCAAGAGAGCATTTTATCAGTTTGAAATGTCCACCTACAAACATGCCTAGGCTGGGTATGTGTCTATGAATTTTAGGAGATTGTTATTGTGTCCCATAGCTTTTCAATATTTTTTTACAAAGGAAACTAATCTCATAGGTACCCCTAAAATATTCACTCTTAGTATAGACATTGGTGATTGCAGTCCAGATCCTCTGCTGGTGTAAATCAGTGTAGCTCCATTGAGGATCTGACCAAGTGTGTCCAGGGATCATGCAGTGTTTGAGGATTCCATGTACTGCTCAGACATCTTTCTCTTCCTTAGTAAAATCCTCAGCCATGTGTAAATGCAATGTTATAAACGATAGCCTTTCTTGTCATGATGTTAGTGAATAGTCTGTTATCACATTAGTGCCTAGAAATCCCCAGATCAGGATTGAGTCTAGATTGCTAGGCACTTTACAATCACATATGAAGATATGGTCCCTGCCCCTAAAAGCTTACAATCTATGAAGGCATGATCCAAACCCAATGAAGCCAATGTAAAGACACTCCTTGACTTCAGTGGCCTTTGGATCAGGCTTTATGAGATCAGCAGTCAGGCCTCGGTCCTGTAAAAGCTCATATGAATGTGCTTTCTTTTACATACATTACTACTCCTATTGATTTCAGTGGGACTACTCACACGTTTTTAAGTGTAGCACATGCTCAGATGTTTGCAGGATCCAGGCCTTCATCAAGCAGCTGCTGCTCCTGTCAGCTTCCTTAATAATCAGGGTATTTGTTCTCTGTCCAAAGGGAAGTACTGTAATTTTAAGGAGGATACTCTGTACTCTTCATATATTAAAAAAAAAAGAGATTGAATCCCTGCTTCAAGTGCAAACTTTAATGCAACCTTAACAATGGAACTTTGAATGATGTTTCCATAATACACTGTGCTGCTAACTTGAGAATAATATTGTCATTACACAGCCCATGAATGGAACTCCCATTGACATCACTGTTTCTTCCGCTGGTTGAGGACAGTAAATGGCCCTCACTGATAATAGCATCATTCTGTGAGCTGTAATTTCATGTTTATTTTTTCTTTCTTGTAGATACGGTCCCATCAAAATTGATTGGATATCTGCACCATTAATTAAAATAGGACTTTGTCCTCCCTGCTCTCTCTTGTTTTGACTCCCTCTCATACAGAGATGTTTTAAAGAGAGTGGTCAATAGAGTTGTTAGCATCCAGGATCAGCAATCCCAGGCAGGTAGATCTCTAGAGAGGTGAGGGACCCTGAATCCCTTGTCTGTTTATCTCTGCATTTCAGGGGTGTCTTTTCTCTTCTTCATATTTTGGTGGGGGAGGGATACTCGTGTGTGACTTGACCCTCATTAACATGAGATTTAGAGTTGCCTTCCACTCTTCCCAGCTACAGTCCCTACCAGCTCCAGGGAGCCCTGCAGGGTTTCCTGCTGCCTCACAATCAGAGCTGTTGGTCTACCTCCTGATGCCCATCTCCTGCAGCTGCCTGGAGAACGCCCCAGAAACTCCTTTTCATACACAACAGCAGGTCAAAAAAACTAGGAATAAAAGGTCATGACCATTTTCACAAAAGAATTTTCTGGGTGTTCTCCTGCCCCTTCCCAACCCCGATTTTGGAAATTTGACATTTTGAAACTGGAATCATTTTGACCAGCTCTGTAGATGCTCCAAAAAAATGGAGGAAAAATGTGATCAAGCAGGGAGCATTTCCTGGTTGGGCCTAAGAGCTCACAGGGGATCCTAAACTCCCTAACATTTGGTTGTGATGTCTCTATTTGGCAGTTATTAAACCTTACCATCAATTTTCTTCAAAATGCGGGCCAGGAGAAAGGTGAGTTGTAAATGCCCTTCACTGGGACATTTTCATGAAGTTTAGACTGAATTTAATTATTGTTTTTGAAAATTTTTAGAGAATGTAGTAATCAGAAATATTTTAATTTAAAGGGAAACAGTTTTTTGTTTACATGTAATCATTTCTTTGGAATCAAACATTGCAGCATTCTTATACGGCATGAGTAGATTCTCCAGGACCTTCTAGAGAAAAATAGGAAGTCACGGAATCTATTACTCCTGTCCAACTACTGTATTCTCAAGAGACATTCACAGACTCTGTCACACATCCTAAACGTTCAGTACTACTTTTAAGGCAGTTTCTAGGATTTGTTGCTGCTTTGGATATACTGATTTTGGGGCAGATCTACAATTTTAAAGAGCAGCAGTACTACAGCTGCCATTAAAAATTTCATCAGAAGTGTAGAAAATCCTAAAATGATTCTCTTCCCTTTAACTATTTTTTTGGTCAGTAATGTACTGAACAAGTAGTGTTTTGCTTCAAATCTTGACTTCTTAGGGCCTGGCTTGGATACTCTTATTCCACAATAAGAGTGCCTTTTTCCAATGTAGCTTAATACACTTTGGAACAGATTAAGCTACATCAGAAAAAGGCACTTTTATTATAATTATGTAATAGTGTCACAAGCGCCGACTCTGTGGGTGCTCTGGGGCTGGAGCACCCACAGGTTAAAAATGGTGAGTACTTAGCACCTACTGGCAGCCCCCTTATTAGCTCCCCCCGTTGCCTCCCGCTCACCAGCGGGCCCCGCCAATCAGCTCCTCTGCCTTCCTCCCCACACCTCCTGCCCACTGCAATCAGCTGTTTCGTGCCGTGCTGGGAGGGAGGAGGGAGGGGGGAAAGCGAGGACACGCTGCGCTGGGGGAGGGGTGGAACTGGGCAGGAAGAGGTGAGGCGGGGAGTTGGTGGCGGGGCCTGGGGCAGAGCCGTGGGTCGAGCACTCCCTCCCCCCCTCCACCCCCCTGCATTTTGGAAAGTTGGTGCCTGTGAATAGTGTATTATAACTTATAATAATGGCCACACAGGGAGCTATTCCAGAAGAGCTATTGCAGAATAGCTGTTCTGGTCACTATCTCCCCATGTAGACATGCTCTCAGCAACTTAGACTGAAAAACTCTAAAGAGCTGGAATTTTATAAATGATCCATAATAGCAGTAAGTGCTACAGATTTCATGAAAAAATAAACACTGAATTCAGATCTGCAATTCCTTGGAACATATGTCAATGCTGTATACTTTGAAGAAAATTCAAGACATCTATCCAGAATCCTTTTTTGTCTTAATTAATAGGATAGAACAAGAAAAGATGCTTGTGAAGGCAAATAATAAAAGCAAAGTAACATTGATTTCCTCCTCCCTCCTATATTATTATTGATCTATTTTAACCTAATTGGCACTTCCAAAAATAAATGGAAAAAACACTAGAATCTTAAGAGAGATGCAGGTAACTCTTTGTGATTCAAGTATTTCCGCTCTGTACAGAGTGTCCTTCTTCCTGCCTGTTAATGACTCTCTCTCTCGCCTCCCTGACAACCTGCCGACCTGTGACCCGTTAACAAATTGCCTTTGCTTTTGTTCTCATTCTCTTTAATCTCAGGCCTCTAATTTTTCCTTGTAATTTAACTGAATAACAGAACTAAAGATGACCTAATGTATGTGTACAAGGGATGAATCCAAACATGGTCTGAAAAAAAAAAAAGCAAGTTTTCAATACTGGCCTCATCTGACATGTAGATAAGTGGGGGGCGGGGTTGTTTTTTGTTTTTTTAAATGTACAGCTAATTTAGTTCAAAAGAAATAACATAAGAGTTACTGTAACATAAATGCACCAGAGTTTGCAGGAAACAAAAGAAAATTATTTCTGCTGTTCCCCATTGAATGTGAAAGTTTAATGTGACTTACTTTTAATAAATGACAGTCATGTAAACACATTACTATATGTAAAGTCAATGGATTAAATATTTCCACTATCTAACCATCATTAGTTCTTATCCTAGACACTTTGCATGTGGGTAAATTTACACACAAGGAGTCAGGGGTGGCTCTACAAATTTGGCCGCCCCAAGCAGTCATGCCCGGGAGGCGCCCCCGAGCCGCGGGAGCAGCGGACCTCCCGCGGGCATGACTGCGGAGGGTCCGCTGGTCGCGTGGCTCAGCTGGACCTCCCGCAGCTGCGGGCGGTTCGCTGGTCCGGCGGCTCCGGTTGAGCTGCCGCAGTCATGCCTGCGGGAGGTCCAGCCGAGCCGCGGGACCAGCGAACCGTCCGCAGTCATGCCTGCGGGATGTCCACTGGAGCCGCCGGCCGAGCGTCCCCTCCGCAGTCATGCCTGCGGCAGGTCCGCTGCTCCCGGGGCTCCGGTGGACCTCCCGCAGGCATGACTGCGGCAGGTCCGCCGGCCCCAGCCTGCCGCCCCCCCGGGAAAGGGCCGCCCCAGGCGGGTGCTTGCCCCGCTGGGCTCTGGAGCCGGCCCTGCAAGGAGTCCCATAACACACATGCGTAATGTTTGCAGGATTGGGAATTAATAATTACATTTAAGGGCTGACCCGTCAAACACTTACTCCTGTGAGTAGTTGCACTGAAGTATTCTCATGTGCTTCAATGTGAAGTCAGTGGGAGTATCTGCATTTAGTTCACTAAACTTTAGATCAAGCCCTACGCATTTACAATATCAGATTTAGTTCCTGTCTTCACTAGTCCTAATTATCCTCTCACCCTGGTGTAAATCATGTGTAACTTTATTGTTGTCAAAGTTACACTGGTCTAAAACCAATGTAAAACTAATCAGAATAAGGTCCATTGAATGTGCAAACAGGACTCAGTAGAACAGGGTTGGAGAGGATACACAATTTTCCATGTTAGTTAAAGTAATTTAGTTAGTAAATATAGGAAGCAGACAAATATTTTGATGCTGATTTTTAAAATGTCCTTAATTTAGCCTCTTTTTGGGAGGCTGACAAATAATTGAGGAACAGCTCCTAGAAAACTATTATTTTAATAGTCAAATGAGGATGGCACTTCCTCATTTGTGGGGACAGTAAGATAGATGTTTATATATATCCTCCTTTGGGCCCATAAATTAATGATCCCAGTTATTTGCAGGTACCTAACGTGTGAGAGGGCAAGTTTTTAAAATCATATTATAAATTCTGCCACCAAATAGGTGCATTCAGCTCCCACTGATTTCAAAGGGAGTGATATGTGGTGTTCACATTTGGGGATAGAGTTTGGTCCTTGTCATGTGAGCCCTAACCTAGGAAGAGTTATTTTGTGTGTGTGTTTGACTATTTAAAGTACATGGCTTAACCTCTTTTTTCAGATGAACCACCTAGTTATTCTTTTAAAAGGCATGTTTAAGGTAAAGCTACAGATAAGAGACTCTTACCATAATTATATTTCCGTCCTAACATAATGCTGTTGTTTATCCCTATTTACTCTTGTAACAAAACAGAAGTACTCTGCTGTCTCTCTCTGCAACATATCTACAGAGGTCCTAAGAGTCATCAATGCCACAGAGGAACTGATAGCAGAATCCACCGGTCCCTGTGATTTCCCAGCAGATGACCACGGGAGAGGGGCATTTCCGTTAGGTACAGACCCTGTCAGACTCGATGAGCAGCTCACCACCTTGGAAGAAAATGTAAGAGTATGATATCAATGTCAAATATAGCAAATTGTCGTCTTTAGAAAAAAAAGTGGCATGTGGTATGTTTTGACCTAAGCAATAGCATGTTGAGTTTTAGTATTAATTTTCTGCTTTTTAAAAAAAAAAAGTATTTTGAAAGAATCATCAGCTATTTTTTGTTTATTTTTTTAATTCAGTTTAATAATAATAGGAACAAACTGAACATCTGTTGGGTTTTATAGCGGTTGTAAAATTATCTTACTCTAAAAAGAAACTTAATCCCTTAAAGTCAAGTGGTGGCCTGATGTATACAACTGTGGAGTGGCTTACTGGGAAGCAAAATACCTCTATGTCCCCGTACAACCCAGGGCCACCCAGAGGATTCAGGGCGCCTGGGGTCTTCCCGCCACTGCCGAATTGCCGCTGAAGACCAGGCACTGCGGCGGCGAGTCCCGGAGTGGAAGGACCCCCCGTTGTGGGTCTTCGGGGCACTTTGGCGGCAGGTCCCGGAGCGGAAGGACCCCCCGTCACCGAATTGCCACCAAAGACCCGAAGCGGAAGAAGCTCCGGGGGCCCGGGCCCCATGAGAGTTTTCCAGGGCCCCCGGAGCGAGTGAAGGACTCCACTTCGGGGGCCCCAAAAAACTCTTGTGGGGGCCCCTGTGCGGCCTGGGGCAAATTGCCCCACTTGCCCCGCCCCCCCCCCCGGGCAGCCCTGGCACAGCCCCCTGGGACATCAAGTCAGGGTACAAAGGGTAAGCAGGAACCTATGCAGGCAGGCAGGGAGTAAGAATAGCCTTGACTCCATCTCCACCCCCAACATACCAGTCTGATCTGAGAAGGGCCTGGAGTAAGGGGAAATGGACATCTGTGGCACTCCGGCACATCATCTGGGCTGGTGCAGCTTGGTACTGCCCCCATTACATAGAGCAGACTGGAAAACCATAAATTAGTCCTAAAAAATACCAAAAAAAAATTTCCTCAGAAGAATCAAATTCCTCTGCCCTTTTGAATGAGCAGGTGCTACCTAACGTCATCCAAAGGAAGAATTTAGCTATTTGTAAGTCGTCATTAACTAAATGTTCTGGCGTATCCTGAAGGGAATAATAGTTCTTTCATGCCTCTGGATCTTCTCCTAAGTCTGTCTTAGCTGATATTTAAACTACTGTCTTTTCTCTTCTTTAGTGATTTTTAAAGTGTAATAGGAATCCCAACTATCCCATTATAACAATTAAAGGAAATAGATACCTGTTTGACTCTGTCTGAAAACCCATAAAGAAAGGAGCTCCTCCCAGTGGGTGAATTCACTTCATCCACATTAGAGTGTAAGTTCTTTGGGGCAGGCACTGTCTTTTTGCTATATTTGCGTACAGCACCTAACACAGTGGGATCCTGGTCCAGGCTTGGGACTCGGTGTCCTAATAATACAAATAATAAAAATAAATCTGGACTAAAAGTTAAATCTGCCACCCATCTTCTTATCTGCGACCAGGCCATCAGGGCTCTGGTGTTTTAGTCCATTCCCCGTAACTGCTATTCTTGCCAATGATCTGGAATAGTGGCTGCTGCCCATTTAGCATCACTTGCAAAGGATCTGGAGCTCACCAATCCCATGACCCATTCCTCTGACTGGTTCCCCACCTTGCTGCAACTGCTGCCATCTATGAATATGTCTGCACTGCAGCTGGGAGTGAGCGTCGCAGCCTGGGTATACAGATTTGGGTTAGCAGGGCCATAATAGTGCACCAAAATAGCTGTGTGGACATTTCGGCTCAGGCAGGGGTTCTACAACCCCCTAGATTTCAGAGCCCAAGCTCCAGTGCGAGCCAAAAGGTCCATATTGCTATTTTGAGTGCACCAGCTCAAGTTCTACTGGCTCAAGCCGCGCTATCGCAAGTATGAGGCTTGCTTCCAACCACAGTGCAGACACACCCTCATCCTATGTGTTGAGGTTGGCGTGAACCATGGTGATCCAGGCCCTTGTGTAGCTAGCTGCCCCTCCTGTGCAGCCGACCCTGGAACCTCGGTGGCGTAAAGAGCCTCGTGGTTGCTTTTTGTGAGTTTCACCCCTACCATACTTCTTAGTTTGAACGCATTTGAAAGGGTGTCAGAAAATTAAACTGAACTGCAGCATGTGTAACAGAGATGCCTACGTGTCCTTAAATCAGTTTCCTGCCAGTGTCCAATTGATTTTATAGTGCATTAATCAGTGTGATGAAGTAGCAAGTTTAGAGTGTCAGGAAATGTAGATGTTTTAGTCACTTGAAATATTTAATGATTTAAGCCTTAATCCTGCACTGGGATCCTCTAGTGGGCTGACTCCTGTGCCTGCGTGGAGCCCTAAGGACTGGGAGAATGAGAACAGAGTGAAAACTGAAAGCCAGATTGTCCCATGTCACAAGAGGCGCCCGAAGAGGATGCCAGTTTAAAAGATTTCCTCCCCATTCTTTTGCTCTCTGCCCACCCATCAAGGAGTAAACAGTGACCTTCACCCTTAAATTCCAAGAGGGTACCCCCGGATCCATTGGGACACAGGGCCTTGTGCATTCACATCGGCTGTGGCAGGACAACCCCAGTCACAGTGCCAGAGCTTGCTCACACTTGTAGCACTCCCCAGAATTGCCCTCTAACTGGGGTTCCCCAGCACAGAGTGGCTCCACAGGAGTGGCATACAACCTCAGCCTGATTTCATTTTCCTGCAAAAGCCATGCAAGCTGCAAGGGGGGATGATGCACATTGTCCCCACTCTCAGCCCCAGCCCCATCCTCTCCCTCTCCACGCGAAATCCTGGCCCATGGAACTCAGGAAATCCATTGGCTTCAATGTCCAGGTTTTCACACCTCATATATACAGGTGCAGACTTGTCAAGAGCCATCTGCAAATCCAGGACTGGTGCCACCAAGTCAGCTGCTCCATCTCCTCACAAGTGCAGCTGGGGGCAGATCTGCACACACAGGATTCCCTCTGCACATGATCTGGGCCTGAGAAGAGACTTCAGGATTTTATCCATCATGAGTAACTCTCCTTAACAATTATTGGGAATTATGTGTATGAGTCAAAGGGGAGAAAAAAGGGCACACTTTTCTGCCGGATACATGGGAACAACCTCACATGTGCTTCAGTGGGAGCTGCACACCGCTAACTTATAGCTGAGTTTGGCTCATACATTTAAATTTATAGATACATAATTTGGTGGGAGATTTTCAAAGGCACAAAGAGGAGTTAGCCCAACTCCTATTGAAAATGAATGGGGTTCGGGTGCCTGTCTACTCTCTGTGACTCTGAAACTCTCCCCATTAGAGCTCACTGGAAAATCTGCAGTGAAATTAAATTTCAAGAAAAGTTGAGGGTGGAGGAGTTAGGAAAACTTTGTGAAAAATGTTTTCTGTTTTCCAAGCAGTTCTGTTTTCCATAAGCATTTTTTCCTTGTGAAAAATTTAACCTGTTGTACACTGAACTTTGCCATAACATTTAAATGAATCTTTTCTTCAGCTTTCTGAAGGACTTGCTGATTAAATGTTTCCTTTTTCCGCTTTCTCCTCTTGTGAGCTGCATGGATGTATTTAGCAGAAAAGAAGTCGGATATAGATATAGACATACAGTCTCTTTTTAATCTAAAATTACTGTGCAGGAAATGTTGCACCACAAAGAAATTGCTTTGAAATGAAAGAGCTTTTTTAAAACCCACTAAAGCATGAAAATTCTTGTTTAAATCAGAATTTTCATCTTTTATTCATCCTTTTGTGTCTTAAGTCCTTCCACCAAGATGTCAAGGCAGGCCACTTCTTTGCAGCAAGCCACCTTATTAAAGGATTTATCCTCCATACTAAAACTTGTCATTTTGGAAATTCACTTAGTACAAGACAAGGTGTATTAGCTTATCAGCATAGTCACATGTGTAAAAAAATACAATACAGGTTTATACTCTTAAGACTGGTTTTCAACCTGTGGTCCACAGACCCCTGGGAGTCCGCAGACTATGTCTAAGGGGTCCATGAAAGGTGGTTGTTACCAAAGAACAATGGTTTTCAACCTGTGTTCTAAGATTTCCAGAGGGGTCCACACCTCCATTTGAAATGTTTTAGGATTCTGCAAATGAAAAAAATGTTGAAAACCACTGCTCTATGGCAACCAATTCAAGATGCCCCATTTATTTTTATTGTGGGGGTTTAAATTATTTCGATTTAAGGAAAACACAATCTAGTTCAAATAGTTAGAAAATGATAACATCTAATGTAGTGGTTCTCCAGCCCTTTTGGTCCATGATGACCCACAAAAGGTCCCCAAAATTGTATCCCACCCAACTGTATTAAAGAATTGTGGGATTTGGAACATAAGCTGGTACTGTTGCTGCTAGGTTGGGAGGCTTGAGTGGGCTGTGAGGGAGTGATGCTGCTGTGAGGGCGAGTGGCATTTCTGCTGGAGGCTCTTCTCCCTGCGTGCGGAGTCTCTCGGCTGTGGGACCCAGAAGCCAGCTGCACCATGTTTTTCACTCGTGATGTTTTTGTAACAATGTGATCATTCAGGGGTGCTGAAATACTTGGCAGCATTCTTTCGTTTCCTTCCATTGTGCAGCAACAGTGGCTGGTGGGATTGCGTTCTGGTTATTTAGGGAATGGGTAGAAGATGCAATATTGTCACGTGGACTGGCAGACATTTAGGCAGAGCATTACATGGTGGATGCATGTGTCCTATCAAGAAAACCCAACAGTTAGACAACATACTTTGTTCTCAGAGCAAGATGAAAGAAAGTAAATAGACCACTATGTATTATGGATGATCGCTCTGAATAGTTGGCTAGGAAATAAACGGTCTATTAGTGGTTTCTCCCTAGCTGAGATTGCTGTGCAGGGGAGATTCTTTTAAAAATTAGATCTGACAGAATTGTAGCGATACATTTATGTATCCCAAAAATCTTATAAGTAAGGACAAATTATCCATGCCTTTAACTCCCCACGGTCAGACTGCTAATGCACTGTACATGGGGATGCCCCTGAGACTCATTCAGAAACTGAAGCTAGTGCAGAATGTGGCAACCTGCTTAGCAAGTGTTGTGTTTCAATGGAAACCATTGTCTGAGATCTGCACTGCCTGCCTCTTGGTCTCCAGGTATAATGCAAGGTATTAGATTTAAGATATAAAGCTTGACATGAATTGGGACCAGCCTGAATCTGGCCCTCTCCCTTGCCACTGCTGCAGTCAAAAAGGACACTTGACCTGGGACTCCCCATGTTACAGAAGAGAGGGAGCTGCTAACAGAATGCTCTCTGAGAGGGCCCCTTAACTATGGAATTTCCCCCCACACACTTTGTATCCAAATAGCTTAATTGGTTGACCTTCAAGACACACTGCAAACCCCATTTATTTGGAAAGGCTTGTGGAGGGGGATGAAGATATGAGTTTTGGATGGTGTGGGATGATGTATAGTCTGCTGCTTTGATTAATTATCAAGATAATTTATTTTACTGGGTCTAAGTGCTGATATTCTGCTGAGTGATTATTCCTATGTGGAATTTTAATTGTCAGACTACCTTGACTTTGTGTATAGGCATTTTTATTTTAAATTTAAATATGTAGATAATGTTATTTCATAGTAGGGCTGGTTGAAAATTTTCCATCTAAACTGCTTTTGACAGAAAATTGGGGTTTAAACAAAACTTTTTACTAAATTGTCAATTTGTGCTAAAATTTCAACTTTTCATCAAAAAACTAAACACCTGAAAACTAAAATGTTTTCAGTTTTTGGCTGAAAATATTTCCATTTCAAAACAGCACTGTAGTGCCTCATGGGAGTTGTAGTTTGGCTGCCTCCTGCCCCCATTCTCCTCCAGGGGCCGGATTCCCCAGCCAGACTACATCTCCCAAGAGCCACTACAGCCAGGACTTCTATGAGGAAACTGTGTTGCATAATTGGAGATATAGGCAGGATAGGTAGCCTTGCACATAATGAAAAATGAGGTCATGAGGTATCCAAACATACAACTCCCAGGAGGTACCGTGGAGGCAATTCCAATTCAAAATTTTCATTTTCAGTCTAAAGTTTTAAATTTTTGATTTGTCACCAAAAAGTTGAAATTTTCCATAGGGAAAAAATAAATTTCCAACCAGATCTATTTCATAACAACTGTGGTGCATGCAGAGATTTTGTGGGTCTTGGGTTTTTTTGGCTTTCATCTTTTGCTGCCAATAGTCTGTGGTCTCTTTGAGTTACACCATGAATAAAAACAAATCTGACTTACTCTGTACCATGATTTGGATCCTTAGGTGTACCTGACAGCAGGCACTGTGTACGGGTTAGAGGGTCAGCTGAATGAATTAGAGGATGCAGCACGCAAAATCAACAGTGTTACAGCAGAATTGGAACTAGCGGATTTGGAGGATCAAGTAGCAACAGCAGCAGCACAGGTTCATCATGCAGAGCTTCAGGTGAGGAAATTCACTACCTTTCTTGTGCTTAGCCCTTATATATTAATATTTCACTCATTCAATCTTATCATCACTGTTATACAGATTCTGTCTGTACCCACATAGATTAATTAGCTGGACTTCAGTTTTAATAATCCAAAAATATGTATCCATATAACAGCAGCTGAGCAGGGTGTGTGTTGCTTGGACCATATTTCATCACATATAGATATGCAGGCGGAATCCCCTTCTTTGGACTAGATATGTTGGCTCTAATCCTGCTATTACTGAAGTTGGTTGGCAAAACACCCATTAACGTCAATAGCTGCTGATTCGTGCCCAAGTTCCATTGACAGCATGCTGTACATCTTCAGATTCAGCAAAGACGCTGGACTCTGTGCAGTAAATTAAATCAGGTGGTGTTCATACATCAGAGTGAGAGAACTGCAGCCACATAATGTGCCTGTGCTGATTGTACCACCTCTGTTCTGAACAACTTTCTGAACTGTTTCACTGTGCCAATAGGTGGCACATTCTGAGGTCTTTACTACAATTTTTTTTTACAGGCAAACTTGCATTGACTTCATTCAGCAGCAGTTGCTTGTGTAAGGACTAAGACCTCAGGATTTGCCCTAACTACTTGAGTAGCTTTAAAACCAAGGATGGTGATTTCTTTGTATTGGCTTGAATCATTAGTTTATGGTAAAATGTAAATAGGAAAAAAGACAGCCATACAAGGTGTCGAAGGAAAATAAGTTTTTACTTAAAACAGTTAAAAAGCAATCGATCCTAGTGAAAATATCATCATCAGTGTGCCCCTGCACATGTTATCTGTCTGGCTGTTTTCTCGTTTCTCTATTAGTTTTGTCCCTTTTGCATAATTTGTTTTCTCTATCTCCACTTCAGCCTGCTTTCTCCCCAAAGGCTTATTTACTTGGCTGTTTGTTTGCTTGTTGGTTTAATGACATGTCTTTACTGAGGTATTTGAAGTATGAATTACAAAACGTTTAAGGTAGAAGAATTCGGTGTTACAAAGAAACCACTTTGTTCTGTGTTCAAAGGAATAAGAACCAATGTGAAATAGCAAATGCAGTATAAAATATAGTGCTTTAAGCATAACTTTTAAAAACACAACTTGAATGAAGTTAGAATTACACAGCCGTGAGTCATTGAGTACTGGGTATTTTTCAAATGTAGGAAGGTGTCCATAGTCATAGAGAATGTGAGTACAGTGCCACGAGATCATTGGTTTACTCCATGTAATGAGCAATCATCTTTTCTAATATGTGAATGTTCCCTTTGGCACTCACGACTAAAGAACACAGCAGTCCACAATGTCTCAATTAGATTGTCTTTGAGAGCTACAGAAGAAATCAATTGTCTCTTTCTTTATATTTCTGATTGATGAGGATGTGAGCATGAGTTCCTTTTGCCGTTAACTAATGGTGTTCACAGTAATTTTGAAATTTCTCCCTCCCCTTGATTCTTTTTAATTTATTGTTTTGTTTTAAGATTTCAGATATCGAGAGCAGAATTTCAGCTCTCAGTGTTGCAGGCTTGAACGTGGCTCCATGTGTTCACCTGACAAGAAAACGAGATCAAAAGCAAATGAATCAGGTGCCACAACATTATGCAGTTTTGCATGGGGGAAGACCCTGCTTCTTTCTGAATTAAAGCTTAGTAAAACCTATGTGTTTTTCACAGATGCAAACAATAGACACATCAAGACAGCAGAGGAGAAAGCTTCCAGCTCCACCAGTAAAAGGTGCACCAAAAAATTCATTCAACTCATTTTATTTATTATGTTCTCTTTCTGGTTAAACTATAGTGTACAGCCTAAAGAGGGCAGCTAAGGGGAATTAAATTACAAAGTGAATACAATGAGAATAAACAGTACCCCAGAGCTATATGTACATATAATCAAATACTGATTTGGCCCTTTGGAAGATGTTTTCACTTGCTCGTTTGATTTAATTTGGTGCCATACGTCAATAGGGTCAAGAGCAAAAGACTGGCTATGGCAAATAAGAAATGATGACTGTGTGACCTGAAAAGATCCCAAAAGGGGTATTTTGGAGTGAGTGAAGGTTAGAATCAGCAGACAGAGCAATCACAGCGTGCTAGTTAGCAGAGATGGTGCTAGCCCATTAGGGCCCCCCCACACATAACATGCAATAAAAAGCGAATGGGGGGCCCCCTTGAGTTGCTCGGGGCCCTAAGCAATTGCATAGTCTGCTTATGCCAAGCACCAGCTCTGCTAGTTAGCAATGGGCAATTGTAGTTCAAAGCATTATTCTGGAATTAAGTGGAGCATGTGTCAGGAAGGCACCTGTGACATTTCTTGTCTTAAAAATATTTCTAGTTTCTGGAGAGTCAATGCACTTGATTAGAGTTTACTATATACACATGGAAAAGCATAATTAAGGCCTGAATCCAGCAAAGCACTATTTAATAAAACATTTAAATGTGAGCTAATTTAAGCACATCTTTAAGTGCCTTGCTGAATCCAGGCTGAAGGGCGTAGGAAGTTTTAGGGACACGGTGAAGCTACCCAGCTAACATGCCTGTCTCTTTTATTTACCTTCATCCCAGTGTCACGCTTTCGCCATGCCACAAAATCATCTTAAGAAATGTATCTCTTGAATTCATCTATAACTTTCGGCTTAGTGACATTATCTGGTGATTTAGTGTACACACATGAACATTTTCATGAGATAGATCTGTCTTTGCTTTCCTGTTTACTCTGCGTTTCCTAAGTTTTCAGTGTGTGCCTTCCAATTTTTTTAACTCTTCAGTGGTATGAAAATACCTATCTCAGATAACTTCTGGACCCAATTCACCACTGCTTTACTCTAATCGTATAGCAGTGTAACTCCATTGATGGAAGTGAAGTCACTTGATAGCGAACCAGGCTGTCTCATAATTTCAAAAACCTCTCTTACAATATCACAGTCTTCCAGTTTCCATTTAAAGTAAACCTAACTTTCCTCAAAACTTAGGCTTAAGTCTCTAAAGAGCTAGAAGATTTGCTTTTTCAAGTCTGATGCTTGGTTCAAGTTGTCACGTAAAGGATGTTCCCATTTTTTCCCTCCCAGGTGAAAATATTGATGCTTCTCCAGTTACTACTGTTAGAACATTTAACAGAAACTTTATGCTCCAAGGATCTCTAACACAAAGAACTAAAGAGAGAAAAAGCACTGCCAAGGACTTGATGGTAACATCTGAGAACAGACCTTGTTAAAACTGTTAAGAGCAGGAAATACGGAGAGAGCGATTACTCATTTAAGGCTAGATTGTCCCTAGCCCTTGCTCACGCTCTCCTATCGACTCCTTTTGCACTTCTCATTCAGGTGGAGTATAGGAGTCGACCGGAGAGCGATCAGTGGTCGATTTAGTGGGTCTAGTGAAGACCTGCTAAATCGACCGCTGATGCATCGATCACCACGTGTCGAACCCCGAGTAAAGTGTAGACAAGCCCTAGTCTAGTCTGTACCTACATTGACGTGCATAAACACGCTCCTACTGCAAGTTCTCTGGGTGTGTTTATAGAATTATAAATATAAAGCATTTCAAAAAAATCCTGTCAAAATAGGCAGAATTAATAGACATTCGCTCCACAGCGCAAACTTGTGGGGCAGACCCTGACAGCAACAATGCCACAATATAATACAGTAGAAGACACTCTCCTCATATCTCAGCTGCTTACAGGGAAATGCTCGGCATAGGGATTTAGTGGGAGTTAAGTGGTGCATAGACCACGTACTGGCTTTCTGCTTAAGGGTGAATTTCATCCCTGTGTGAACAAATGGGCCATTCACTGTACCCAGAAGATCAATAATCTCGTGTTCTAGCAGGCCAATGGGGGAACAAGTCCAAGAGCTGAAAACACCTTGCCCCAGACACCCAAATTGAGATTGTGGCCCCATTGAAGTCAATGAGAGTTTTGCTTTTACCTTTAGTGGGGCCAGGATTTCACCCACAGAGTTCAAATCTAAGGACTGTCAACAGAAGCAGCTCAGCTCAGCTCATCTCAACAATCAGGAGGGGACTTAAGTGGTATACAAGTCTTTGTACTGCATGGGGTATATTTCACCTGGCAATAAAACATTGATGGTCCCCTTTCATTTAAAAAGCCTTGTCAGCATTGTACTCTATACATTTTGTGTCATTATGAAATCTTTTGCTAATGTTTTCCTTTTCTCTCCATTCTAGGAACCAACTATAGGATCTGCTGTAATGTACTAGACTTACAAAACTACTGCCAATAACACACTGCCTAAGGCTGTACACTATAGTGCCTTTATTTAACAGCCATTGTATATGTCCAATAGAAACGGACCCTCGAGAACCCACAATGCCTCAGTAATAGGGCTTTGTTTGGATACCTCACTGAGAAAGCTGTCCAGCATTGTGGTCTGCTAATGGAAACTCTGCCTTAAAGTTTTCATGAGACTCCAGAAAGGATACTGAGTTTCATAAGCAAGGCTCCATGTTTTAAGATGCACTTTTTTTCCCCCATTGATTGTACTAAAGTATATTGTCTTTAAAATACAATATGTTTTGTATACTTAATTTAACCATAATTGTTGGTCAATATTTCATGTGAAGAGAGAGGTCAAAAACAAACCTGTGATCCATATTTGCTGGCACGTTTGACACTGAGTTCAGTGTTTGTAGATCAATCCCAATATCATTTTCTAAAAGACCCTCTGTATGCTGATAGCGTAACTTTGGCTGAGTTATTATTCTATCTCCAGACCTGGGCTGTTTGGATGCTAAAGGAGCAGTTTACATTTGCGATAGGCTGGCACATTCCACCCTAGCATACTGTGGTGGGGGACACACATGTATCATGCCTACAAAAAGATAAATTCTGAGTCATTATTTTGGCATCTGAAAACCATCGCAAAATCAACCCCTTGCACCTCTATGCTTAGAAGCATAATCCATTTTAGGCAGTGTCCTAAATATTTGTTACACCCAGCAGGTGCATCTCTGAATTAATCCTTATCAAATGTTTAAGATTACAAAATTAGAATAAAACAATGCTGGGTGTTGGATATTGTTCAAAGAAAGTGCTTCCTGAAACGTATTTTTAAACATTAAGGGCTAGTTATAAAAGGCCCTTGTACGGGTGCTACGAGGGCCACCTCTCTTCCCCTCCCTTGCATGATGCGTGGAAGGGCCTTTCAGAATTGCAGTCCCTTTGCTCTGAGGAGCGCTGGGACTGCTCTCCCCTGTAATCTAAAGGAAGCAGAGAGGAGACAGAGCCATGGCTCTTCCCCCTTCCATGCTGACCCCCAGAGCAGGATCAGTGCACAGAGGGTGCTGAGCCGCACACCATACAGGAATGTAGTAGCAGACATGCTCTCCCTGCATCCCAGAATGCCTCCTGAAGCTCCACGGGGTAGCACCACTTTGTACTGACCATCAGTGGGCAGGACAGAACCCTAAGGAGCGATTAGTCTATTTAACCACAGAGGTTTAGAAATACATTTTAAAATATGCAGTAATTTAAAAGTTGGGGACATTAAACAGCTTCTGACTGATTCAAAAAATGATGGCCAACCTTTTCAAATTTGGGTGCCTCAGTTTAGGCACCTTGAGCTACATTTAGACTACCTACAGAAGAGCAGCCTGGTTGTCAAAAAGGCTGAGCAGTCGCAGCTCCCATTGTCTTCCTCGGTAACTGCGGATGCTCGGCACTACTGAAAATTGGACATACGTTGTAGGTAGCCATTGTGGCAGTTCAGGCCTGTATATCAAAGAGATGGAATAGTTTTAGTTTAGCAACATCTGATCAGTAGGCTTGGATTCTGCACGACTAAAAGTAAGGAGCGGTTCAGATCCAGCTTCCATTTTGTCCAAGCCCACCCAGACCTGGTCAGAGTAGCCAGATAAATGGTTCTAGTGTGAACTTCCCTCCTAATTTGAAGTCTCCTCACCAGTGCAATTGGATCATCTGATTATTTGAAAATAATTGGGTCCAATTAGAAGCATAAGGCCATATCCTCTACTGGTGGAAATCCCCGTAGTTCCATTGATATTGGTGGAATTACGGTGATTTACACCAGTTGAAGATCTAGCCCAGGATGGTCATTCTGGGCTAAATTATGCCTTGTGTTATTCTCTTGCAATCCTCATTATCTTCAATTTGTTTGCACAAGTATGAGGACAGAACTTGGTCCAGTATGTTTAAAAATAGTGTGTGTGTGTATATATACACACACCATCTAATGAAGGAGATTATACAGAGTAGGATGCCTAATACATTTTTCAATCTCCATCCAGTAGACTGTTCTCTTATGTGTGTGCAATACATTCCCAGATTTTTGTTTATGCAGGTATGCGTGTCATGAAATGTCACTAATAGTGGTTGGTTTACATATTTGTCTAATAATAAGCTAATACTGTGTATGTAATATCAATTCAGAAATGACTAATTTTAGTAGATTAATGGCTTTTGTTCTGTTAGTGTGATTTAAAAAACAGACTTTGGAGTAGGATGTTTTCCATAAGAGGCATGAAAAGCAACTACTGTTGTTACAATGTTAAGTCTTCTTTGACAAAAATGTGTATTGTGTAGGTATTGCAAAACAAAACAAACCCTGCCCCACCCCGCTACATGGTATTTGCATTTTTACAGATTTACTTGTGCCAAATATGTGCAAAGATTTAATTTACTGTTTTTAAAAAAATCATAAAAACGTTATAGCACACGAAGAATTATTTTGTCATCAAGTGATTTCAATCTTTAGTGTTAATATTTATATTTAGATTAATTTTTATAAATGAAAATATTTTAATGGTTAAAAAAATTAAGACTATATAATGATCTATTTGATTAAGTCTGAGTGAAAGTAAAGCTTGCCTTGTTGTTGTTATATGCGTATCCAGGAATTATTGTTAAGTGAAATTATAAGAGTAAAAGCAATTTATGCAAAAGAATGCCTTTGCAGGGACCTGATTCATAAAGAAAAAGAAAATAAATCTCCTGTTGTTTTGGATTTCTGTGCACTTTACTCAGGAAAGGTGCCGACTGCAATGCACTGCCATACATTTGAGTAGTATGGTAGGTGCTCCGCCCTGGCAGTATAGGAACTTGCTGTACATAAATGACCACTTCTCCATTGGTTCTTTCACAGCTATACAGCTCAGAAAAGGACTGCAGTATTCCAGTGTGTGAAATGCACCAATTTAACCAGGGAGGGATAAAGAGACGTACTCTTCCCTTCAGATTGATTTTAGAGGAGAAAGAAAAGAGCCCTTTAAGAAATGTATTACATCCTTCTAAACCATATGCACGTTGTGCTAAATACTGTCCCTCAACTGGCAAAATTCCCACAGATGTCAGTGGGGGTTTAAGAGCTGGGTTGGGTAACCTCAGGCTTTGGACCTCTCTAAATACAGATTTCCCTGTTCTAATGTGTCCAATGCAAGTTTCATGTTATGTGGCAGGTTCCTTGTAGGTAGCACATTCACTTTTATCTTTTTGTGCTGCGTTCTTGCCCCAGGCTTTTTTCTCGCAAGTGATAAATGTCCTAAACCCATGCTCTGTCTTCCTCATGAGTAGGAGAATCACTTTCCTAGCCCAGCTGGAATTGTGCAGTCTGAGGCTTTTACTGCTATAGCTTGCACTTTTCCATCTCTGTGCTGTGGGCAGTCAGTGCCACTACGCTTAGTGTGGATTACTGCATTGCCAAGCAGTGAGTAGTTTGCATTTGGCCTGTTCCTTTGGGAAATGCTATGGAAATGTCGTCCCCATCAGTGGTGCTCATATTCACAGTGCTGTGGATAACAAGCCTTCCTTCAAGTGAGTATCAACTGTCAGAATATGGCTCAGAATGCTTTCACGGGAAAAAAAAATATGTACATGCAAAAAACTGCCTCAACCAGCTATCTGGAAGTTTTCCTTACAGAAGCAGAAGCCCCTGGCTGACCTAATGCCTGAGGAGCAGTTATACAGTACATATCTTCCAGCCCCTTGGAAATAGGGTATACGGGTGCAGCAGTGCTGAGTTCCAGTCAACCCTGACCACCAGAATGACTTACTGAAGGCCAGCAGCTAGTGCTACTCTAAATTCTTCAGGCCTGGACCAGTGGCACAATCTTGAGCATCTGGCCCATTGTATTCATCTTGTGTGGGAGTCCCAGGCCAAGTTGGGACTAGTTCTGGTATAGTGTTTGCCCTACTCCATTACAAAGTCCATGTCAGCTGTTGAATTTTCTCTCTGTAGTGGCACAGGAGCTACTAAGGCTAATAGTGGGTTGATTTTAACAGCCAAATGGATGATGACCATAGTGAGAACCCTAGATTTCTGGCTCAGTTCACATACCTGCCCCCACTTATGATGCAGCTGTCTTAGCTTGGCTGGTGGTTAGGCAGTTGGCAACTAGAATAGCATCAGGAAATAAACATTTCCATTATCTCTTGCATTGAGATTGGGCCTTACCTACCTCAGTGACGTGAAGGATCTATTTTAAGAGTACACACCCTTGCAGGTTAACGGAACCAGAGTGATTCCAAGAAGCCATTGAGGGGAGACACTGTTCCTTCAACAGGTCACAGTGGCCAAGATTTGATAGGATTGTGTGGTACTGTAATTAACTTTTTGATTAAGCTATTCAGAAGGTTTTTGTATAATGCTGACAAAACACCATGTTACCTAAAAGCCTATCTTTAAGATAGGTGTGACAGAGGCTTCATTGGTGGTGCTGGTAGATTGTCTTTTTATTATTATTCAAGCAATAGCTGTGTCTAATGAGTCAGAATGATTGGTTTTAAAAACTGGAGTAGTCTTAGTTCATAAGCTATCCACACACTCCTAAAAAAGGTAACTGCAATAATGTGTGACTCAGGTCACACCTCATATGAGCAACAAATAGTGGATATGCATAGCAAGCAGTCTACAAACAAGCCCAGAGCTCAAATCCCTTCACACAAACTATTTATCAAACAACTGAGAAATACAATCAAGTTTGTAAAAATAAAATCACCTCCTGATGGCAGGCAGCCCATTTTTCTGCCTTTGAATTAAGTTAGTTGGATAAATTATGTGCTGTGATTAAGTCAACCACTGCTACTTTGGCAGTGATTCAAGACGACGACAACTAGACACACAAGCTTGGTCTATCTTCTGAAGTACTGTTTAGGACCTAAATTTTAATTCTAGTCCATTAGCTAAATAGTGAATGGTCTTTTTGACTATGAGCTACCATTTATCTTATAATTTTATCTGATGTATTTTTGGTGGCAAGAGTTGCTTATCAAGATTAAGTGTGTAATTATATAAGCAATGCTAATTAGAAGTTATTGAATTAACCAGTATAGAATCATAGATACCAGTATAGTGATGGGTCATATCAATCAAGCAATCATGGATTATTTATGCAATCCATAATAGGATAATTTTTTAAGTATGATGCTTGCACAGTGACTTTTAGCTTTCCCAGTTAAAAGATTGTTATAGTAGTGGCTTTCAATTTTTCCATTTGCAGACCCCAAAAGATTTCAAATGGAGGTGTGTACCCCTTTGGAAATCTTAGGTATAGTCTGCAAACCCCAAGGGGGTCTGTGGACCACAGATTAAAAACCACTGTTCTAGAGGGACATGAGCCAGCAGCTTCACCTGTCTTTGACCTCATTGTGCTGCTGAGGGTGGTGGGTTATGTGCTATGATGGCACAAAGCTACCCTGACAGTTTAACTAGCCTGGGGCCTTTTAAACTCCCTGTCCTTAAGAAGGGAGGTTTTTTTGTTTGTTTCAAAATAAGCAAGTAAAAAAAAAACCACTTGTTTGAAGAGTACACCTTGTAAGATAGCAGACATTTTAAAGGGCCAGGAATGTACAGTGTATAAATCCAAGCCATGCATGTCACTGTGGTATGAAAATACTCAAAAAGCACTAACATTTCATATCTATTTAATATTGGTAAATACATTACTGAGAATGTTTTAGTTCAGCCAGCCATTGTTTATTTTTAACCAGCATTAACAAGTCACTTTGAAACATGACAGAAAGGTTTGTTGGCAGGCTAGCATGAAGAGCATATTTTATACAGAGTTGATTCCAAGCATGGAAATCTTTTGGTTCTTGCTCCGAACTACCCTCACAGTGGCATTAGTTTACGGGGGGAGGGATGGAGGGAGGATGCTTTGTTCAGAGCAGGAGTGGAAGTGTGTGAACAGCGTAGTTTGCATTCAGCATCACTTTTCAATTTGGATTTTTCCACCTGAGAGGGCTTCTTTTAAAAGGAGTTTACACAGGAAATAAACGAAAGATGTGGCAAAGGACATGTAAGCAAAAAAGCAGAACCAAAACAGTTTTAACATATATGTGAGGAGGTGGGGAGGGGAGAGAGAGAGAATTCAATTCAAATGAGAGAAGTAACTGAGTTTAGTTACTGCAGTTGACAAGGGAATCACCACCAGCCATCATCTTCTGCATCCAGTGCTTCTTGCTCCTGCAAAGCATTCACAATCAGCTCCAAGCTGCTGATCCCAGGCCTCAGGCTCTTGTGACTGCTCCTTAGCTGCCTTTTCCCAAACCGGCCGATAGGTCGGACCCCACGTCCCACATACCAAAATGGATCAATCTCAGGACCTGGAAATCAAAGCATTCAGTCAAGAAGTGCACACTGAGCCACGATCAGTGAACAGCACTCAGCTTGGGAGCAACATCTACTGAACAATGCCAGAACGTTCAAAGGGATAATACACCCTAAGAAAAACCCAGGGATAACTAACAGTGCACCCCTATAGTCCTAAACATGAAATGTATATTGCTTTTAATGGGAATTCCCCATCTGTAGGGGCTGTAGGATAAGGGCTCAGGTATGGCGAAGATCTTTCCTATCAAAGAATTTCTCCGTGTTTATAGGCCTCAACCTGCAGTTCTTACTGAAGTCAATGGGAGCTTTGATTGAGTAAGTGCCCTCGGTGGTTTCTCTAATGACAAAATGGCAGGCAAGTAATTTTCAGCAGAAGTTGTCACTACATTTTTCGGGAAATCGTAGCCACCTCTCAGAAGATGCTCTCTTTGGGTGTATGTGTCTGATTACAAAGACAAGATTATTCAATTAAATATCTACTGAAATAAGTAGATTGCCTGTATTAGAGAAGAAAACAAAATCAGGCTAAGCTGTGTGGGAGCTTTGCCTTGATTTAGTGCAGGGTTTCTCAAACGGGTCACTGCTTGTGTAGGGAAAGCCCCTGGCGGGCCGGGCCGGTGTGTTTACCTGCCCTGTCTGCAGGTCCGGCCGATCGTGGCTCCCACTGGCCGCAGGTTGTGGCTCCGGGCCAATGGGAGCTGCTGGAAGCAATGGCCATGGAGCAGCGATCTGCAGCCAGTGGGAGCCGCGATTGGCTGGACCTGCAGACGGGGCAGGTAAACACACCGACCCAGCCTGCCTGGAGCCTTCCCTACGCAAGCGGGAAGTTTGAGAAACCCTGATTTAGTGCTTACAATGCATAAAGCAAACTATTGACCTGCACTCAGACCTAGGTCTGCACCAACTTCTATCAACACTGCCTTGGAGGTGGAAAATCCACTGGGGAGGAAGGTTGTACTTGTGGAAGCTAGCTCAGACCAGGGGATTCACTGACCTGTGTATCTGAGATGTCACTGCTTCCTGGGCTCTTCCAGAGCCCTGATCAATTTTAAAACTGCCCTCCTTCAGCAGAAGTCTTGAAGAAGGGTGGCAATATTAGTGTTTGCCCTCAATTTAGGTGACCACCACCACCCCTCAGTCATAGGTTGCTAGCTCATTGTAAGATACCTCTTGACATCAGCATGGGTGCATCAGCTCAAAATGTGTTAAATTCACTTCACCCCCACTGGAGCAAAACCCATTTTGTTTAAGTCTTTTCCATCTAATGTCTAATTTACATAATATTGCATTCAACCAACAATGACAGCTTATCTAGCAGAAAAGCCTTCCACATGAATGGAATTGGTTCCAAAATTGGCCCTCCTAAATCAAATGGGAAAAGCTGGTTGAAAAGAATTTCGATGGAAAAAGTTTTTCAAGGAAATGCTGCTTTGTCGAAATGAAAACATTTTGTGGGAGCATGTCAATTTTGATGGAAAATTTTTCAAAACAATTCAAAAATCAAAATGGAGTACGTTTTGACTCATTTTGTTCTGACTAGCTTTGTTTCAACTTAAATAACTTAATATAAAACATTACATGTTCCAACGTTGCCAAAACTAAATTTTGATATTAAGACATTTCAGAAAGGCAGTTTTGATGTTTCCAAGTTGCAGTGTCAGACATTCTATTACATTAAATATTTTGAGATTTCAAGTTCATTCTGAATCAGGATTAAAAAGAAGTTTTGAAATTCTGTTTTTGACCAGCTCTAATAAATATCTGAAGCTGCAGCTAATTGATTTTTGATCACAGAGCAGTGTTTTTAGCATGTACAAAAAAGAACACTTGAGCTGTATAAATGTGATGTTTATGAAGGAGCTACGTTAGAAAAGCCTTTGTCAAGAGACATGGTTGAAGAGTATTCTGGTTCCCATAATAAGGTTCAGAAATACACTGCAGCTCAGTGTGGGTAGGAATTAAAGCTAACTCCTTCAAAGAGCTAACCCACTCTTTGCTAATGAAATTATTTTTAATAGATATCACATTTTTACATGGCTCACTTGTGCTTCATTTAATTTGTAGGATTTTTTTTTAAAGCTCGGAATTCTTTTTAATTGCATCAGGGGAGTAGTAAGGTTTAGTTAGTGCAAACGTTCTGTGTGTGTGTGTGGGGGGGAAAATCTATAAAGATGTTGATGAAGACACCACCAGAACCGTAATGATGGGGCTGATATTCCAGGAATATCATAGATATGTCAAGCTTGAGAGTGATGACAATTTATTTCAAATGCATTTCCTAGTTTATACAGATATCTCCAGGACCTGAAGTAAGGCTGCAGAATCCAGGCTTGAGGATTTTGGTTCTTAACAAGAAAGAGAGAAGAGCAAAAAATTCCATGTTGGCCACAAGTTGCTCCATAAATATAAGGTACTTTTCATAAAGATGTGCGGGGTAAATGGGATTAGAGACCTCAATTTTGGAGTGCCCAACTTGACACCTTAAAGGGGCCTGATTTCCAGACTCTGCTGAGCATCCACCTTCTGAACATCAGACCCTTTAAGTTGTCTCAAATGGGCACCCAAATACTTAGGCTCCCAAAATCTCAAGTCATTTTTTAAAATGTAGAGAACATACTGTGGCAGGAGCCAGTTCCTGTCACTCATCCCAGTCATGGCCAGCCCCCTTCCTGACCAGAGTCCTGTGGCCACACAGGACCCACTGAGAGGATTCGAGGGGCAGAGGGAAGAAGGGTGCATACCTAGGAGCGACTATTTCCCTTCCATTACTTTTTGCTCCCTTCTACCTATGATTGTGGAGGAGGCAATTTGTCTCAAAGCTGCTTGTTGTCAGGATGGCCCCTCTGATTAAATGTGGCCCAGTGTAGAAAGAGATAATGCCTTTTATCTAGCCTGGCATCAAAGCACTACAATGACTTAAATACTGGAGGGGAATTCTCCCCCGTGCATTAGATTCCATTTTTTAAATTCTGTGACAGGAGTTTTATTTGACTCCGAGAACGTAATGAAATAGACCCTCATCCCGTTTACACTAAGTAGTAATGCCCCCAGGATGCCCTACTGCATCTTTCTAACATTATATACACATCTGACAGGACTTTCCATGAGACCCACAACCTGAATCTGATTTCACCCATGCATATTTGAGTCTGGTGTCACTCGGTGGAATCCAGTGGAGTTGCACTGTGTCAAATCGGTGCGAGCGGAGAATCTGGCTGGCAGTGGCCAGTAAGGGAACAAAATAAAATGATCATTTGAAAAAAGCCAGGAAGTTAGTGCTTACTTCTGTTGTCTATCTGATGGTTAAACGATCTCCGCTGGCCTGACGTAAAGCTGAGTGATGCCAACAGCACCAGCATGTAGACTGTGAGCAGCTTTAAGTATTTGGGCTGAGGTGAACAGTGAAAGCGACGAGACCCCACCACTGCATGCCACATGATGGATCAACTGTAAGGCCACTGGGAGAAGAGAAGGGAACATGGTATAAACTACATGTTTAAAAAAAAAAAACATTCCATCATTTTTTTAAAAAGATGTATAGATATAGATGGCAGTTGATAACTAGGGCTGTTTATTATACAACTATTCACCTAACAGCTATTTAAAAATCTCAAAATAAAGTGAAATATTATTGATACCATGGTCTAATCCACAGAGCAGGGAACTTGGAACCACAATGTTCCCAGTCAAAGACTGTAAGGAGCTTCAGAGATGCAGTGTGTTGTAGTATGTAAGCACTCACTGTACGAGCTCTACTTCAATCCCTATTTTATTGTTTTCCATCATTCCTTTGCACAAAGATGCTAATATTAAATGTTAAGTATCAGGGTATTTTTACTGTCCTAAATAGGACTAAGTTCCCATAAAGGATGAGAATACATTCTAGATCTCTCTCTAGTGCTATGTACATGCATCTGTGTGCATCTGAATGTTGCTGTGCAAAATATCACTATCTTCTGAACCTGTAGCATTTATAAAGGACATTTTTAGATTTTAATTAAAATTTGGTTGATCAACTCATTCTTCTGTTTAGAAGATAAAGCTTTCTAGGTGCCAACTTGTGGTTTGTTAAATGAAACAGTTTCCACTGATTGAACCTGCAGTCCTTAGGCAAAGTTCTCCAGGGCACTGTTGGGAATCTTATGTGAGGACTGTAGGATGAGTTCTACAGACATCAAGGGTCAAAAACTGGGCAGTAACGTGGGGGAGTCTAGAAGTTAGGATCTAGACCGTAAAATTCTGGGTTCTGTTCCAAGCACTGACATTCACTCATTCTGAGATCTTGGGCAAGTCACTTAGGCCCAGATCCTCAAAAGGTACTTAGGTTCCTAAGTCCCATTGATTTCAATGGGAGTTAAGAGCCTACATATCTTTGAGGATCTGAGACTTAATCTTTCCATACCTCTGTTCTCCTGTCTGTGAAGGAAGGAAAATATCTACTTTATAGGGATGTAGTAAAGTAGAGTTTAACACCAAGGACTTGATCCCACATCCATTACACTCGATAAGAGTATTTCTATCAATTCTAGTAAGTATACAATTGGGCCCTAAGATTTTCAATTTCAAGGTGCTAAGCATAATATGCAGTGCACTAAACTAATGCTCATTGTCTGAAGCACTTGAGCATTTCTAGTCACTTTGTTTAGTAATATTTGTACAGTCAAAGGCTCTTGTCCTCCAAATGTAGTTGTTTTACTTTTCCACTGCCAGTTATTTAAGACTGAATGAGAAACAAGCATATAACAGTTTAGAGCAGGAGTGTTTTAATGGGTATTTTAAACAACCTTTAATTTTTAGCTGCATAATTCTCACTGTAATCAATAGATTCACTTCTCATCCAGTCAAATCCCTCTAAAACTAGTAGAGCAAATGTGTTTAGAAATATCCTAACTCTTCCTGAGCATTAGACTTTGTGGGGCAAATTCTGCTGTTACTTATTTACATGGGTATATCTGTGGAGTGAGGCCAGAATCTGAATCCCAAATGTTGCATTACAAGGAGTCTCTCTCTCTCTCTCATATTCCATGACATTACTAAAGCAATAATTATCAAGGTAGGACATTTCTTGGGGACTAACAACTGTCTGGCTTGTACATCTTTACCAGCCTCCTCACAGTCATTTATTCCCAGAAAAGTCCCTGCATTGAGGTCATTATGGCTATAAAATGAAAAAATATTCTAAAAAGCAAAGGCACTTATACTTATCTGAGTAATGCAAGTTTTTTTTTAGCATAGTTCTATAGAATTGGTGTCTTGATACAAGCAGCCTGACTGGCTAATCCTAATCAGGACAGGATCCTAGTGAAGTGTATTTCTTCCACACACTTCTCTGTAGTTATGTCTATGACCCCCATAACCAAGTGACAGCACCTCAGAATACTCTTAATTTATCCCTGGGAGGAAGGGAAGTAATAAACCCATTTTACAGATGGGGATACTGAAGCACAGAAAGAGTACTGACTTGATCCTGCAAGGTGCAGAGCACACTCAACTCCCAGTGAGTTCAGTGGGAAATACATTCCTTCAGCAAGGTCATGATTAGCACCTTGCAGGATCGAGCACTAAGTGCTTGCCCAAGTGAGTCTGTGGTAGAACTAGAAAACAAATGAACCCACAGCTCTCTAGTCTCACCCATGCCTTAGCCCCAAACTCATCCTCCTCCTAAAATAAACGAAGTGAACCGTTCAGCTTTAAATCCAACCAGGATTATTAGTTACTGAGGACAGAAACATGTCACCCCTGAGTATTTCATTACTTATGTTGGCAGGCCAGCTGGAACAGACCCCATTGCTCTGCTCAGTGACATGCCTACGTCTCCCGGAGCAAAAGTAAACGAGTCTGGAGGAAACAGTCCCAGTGAACCACACGATCAAATAGCAGCTGCAGCGCTGGAGGATTCTGTTACACCCCGGCGCTGACTGAGCTGGGAGCTCGCTGGTGTTTCCTGCCTTCTCCAACGGGGCAGAAAGCCAGTGACAGTAAGGGAACGGCGGCGGCGGCTGGGTGCCCTGCACACGCTCCCCACGGGAGTCTGGCAGCAACACGCAACTGCCTGGAAACCTCGTTCCGAGGGGAGCTCTTGGAATCGGAATGGGGAGAAGGTCCTGGGAGTTAGTTTACGTTACAGAGTCTCAGACTGTTACAGTAACGTGAATGTGAAGCGCTCAGGGCCCGCTCCCGCAGCCCCCGACGGCAATGGCAGCGCCTCTCCTCCGATTCCAGCGGGTGCAGGCTCAAGTCCCCAGAGCGTTTTACAAAAGAAGGCGGGGCTCGGCCCCCCTTTCCGCGTGGGGAAACTGAGGCAGGGGCAGCTGGGGTCTTGCCCAAGTCCCTGGCGGAGCCCCGAACACCTGCCACTTCTGCCCCAGATCTGCCTTCACTCGGACCCTGCATCTGCCCAGCCTTTGCACTACGCTCGCCTGGCCCAGCAAATCCCCCCTTGAAACCGGAGCTGCCTCCCCCACGCCGCTGCGCTCCGGTCCTGTCCCTCTCCCAGGGGCGAGCCGAGCCCGTGGCCGGCGCTGCCTCACTCACCTGTCCCCGGGGGCTGCTGCTCCGTAAGTAGCTGCTGCTCCACAGGGAAACCAGTCCCGGAGCTGGGGTGCAGCCGGGGCTTTTATAGCTGGGGGCTCGGGCTGGCGAGAGGGAGGGAGGGGAAGAGCCGAGGGGGCGGCAGCCGCGCGGCCGGGCACCATTTAAATCAGCCGGAGCAAGAGAGTAGTTCTTGTGGCTCCATTAGCCAGGCACCGATCAATGGGGCCGAGCTGGGGGCGGCGTTAATGCAGCGCACGGCTGGGCTGGGGGCGCTTTGTCAGGCTGATGGAGCAGCTGCTGGGCGCCCCGTGACTAAGGGGGAGGCTGCTGGGGCGGGATGGTGGATCAGCCTTAGACACCCCCCCCCCTCCATGGGGTGAAGCAGCAGGCGAGCTCCTCCCAGCACCCTGAGAAGCTTTTCAGCAGGAGGGGGAAAAACCTGCCCATGCTGGAGGACCCTGCTGGGGGGAGGCAGGGGAGCAGCCTCCAGCCCCAAGGGCTTGCCCAAGGTCACACAGCGGAGGGGAAACTGCCAGGGCAGGGGGCTAGGACAGTGCTGCAGAGCCACCCCCCTTTGCCTGCCACTGTTTGTCCATTTTGCGGGGCTGAAGCAGTTTGCGCCCCTTGCCCACCTTAGGGAGAGGAAGAGTTAATAAGCCAGGCTGACTTTCCACCAGTGATCGGCAACCACCACCCTGCACCGATCTCCCCCCTTCATCAGTGGCTATCCACTCACCTGTGAGTGGTTAATAAGTAATAACCTTTAATAGCCTGGGGGACATGGGTCACATCCCAGGGAGGAGCCCGGAGCAGCGCTTACACACCTGCTGAACTTTAATGCCTGAAACTGACAACTCCCCACTCCTAAGCATAGGCTTTTCAGCCTTAAGTCAACAAAATCCTGAAGTGAATTGTTAAAGCAATCCCTAGGCAGCAAAGTACTTATTTAAAAAAAATTAAGCGTGTGCTTAAATGCATTGCTGGATCAGCTGATTCCATCCATCATTTCTCCAGTGAGGCCATTATAACTGTGTTTCTTGATTAAACTGGTATTAGATTGTCCTCACTGCAGCAGTCTGGGTGGTGTTAGGGATCTTTCCATTTATTTAAGTAATCCTATGTTTGATTTCAAAACTGGTTTTATATACAACTCTCTGAACAAGGAGGTATTTCCTTGATAATTCGTGGTCACCTGGTGATGCTGAAACTGGTAAGTTTTTATACAAGTGACTGTAGGCCACTACTAAGCCCAGGGCTTGTTGCTAAAAATGTTTGCAGTTAAAAAGATGGACTAATTTGGCATTTTGAATCGGTTCCTTGCTAGCTGTGAGCTTTACAACCAGAAGAAATTTTAATCCCACACCTGAAATTCTTAGTTCTATTGTGAATATGTGCAGAGGAGTGCAGTAAGAAAGTCTGCTATTCATTTATTAAAGTGGAATTATATATCTATACATGTACATACAGAGAGACGGAGATCTGTGATTTAGTTGTGCTATAAAAATGCTTCAAAGTTGGTCAGTTGAGTAAATAGAACAACTGAATACAGTAACTAGTTTTTAGCCAGGAGAAGTGCTTTAACGCAAGGAAAAAAACCACCACATTTGCTAAGTATTGAAATCCATGGTACATTAAAGAGAAGTTTTCCATAGCAGATGCATATGAAGAAAACAAGTGTTTTTGCTTTGCTGCTGGGGTATTGTTGCATTTTGCTGCCTATATTAAAAGATGCACTTTTGACTCTCAGAGGTCCCTGCTGTGACATGAAACCAGATATAAGCTGACACAGGGAAAATACTGTGTGTCAGTTCATTTCACCAACTTCAGTCAAGATGTTAAATCAATTAGCATTTTTCTCACATAGCAGAGTTGCTTCTGTGACAGATTGGATCACAGAAACCACTTTGGGACTGCCACCTGATGTGCCATGTAGACTGCTTCTGAGCCTGTTTTCCCTGCCACCTTGGGACTTCAGTACCTTGCCTTGCTTGAGCCAGACACACTTGCCTGCTGCAAACACAGATCCAAGTCTGAACCACGTCCCCCATAAACAGCAGGCTTAACTGAAAACAGCTTAAGAAGTGTTCCTGTCTCCAGCACTCTGATACCCAGCTCCCAGTGGGATCCAAACCCCAAATAAATCCATTCATGAACTCATAAATTGTTCACCCTCTATAACATTGATAGAGAGAGAGATACACAGCTGTTTGCTCCCCCTCTGGTGCCCAGAATGGGTCCAAGCAGAGCCATCCTGTCCATTGGGTGGACTGGGGCAACCACCCCAGGCTGCGTGCTTTCGGAGGCCCCACACAGCAGCAAGTGACCTGTCCCCAGCCCGCCCTGCTCCACTGGCTCCCGGGATCGCTTGGTGGGAGGGGGTGGAATCTGGAACCTCCTCCACCTTTTCATGTTCTCTGTATGTATAAATATCTTCTGTCTGTGTGTTCCATTCTATGCATCCGAAGAAGTGAGCTGTATCCCACGAAAGCTCATGCTGAAATAAATTTGTTAGTCTCTAAGGTGCCACAAGTATTCCTGTTCTGTATACAGGAAGACTTACAAGTAAACAGAGCCATTTACAACCAATTGTCCTGGTTAATGGGAGCCACCAAGATTCCAAGCCACCATTAATGGGCCACACTTTGCATAATTACAATAGGCCCTCAGAGTTATATTTCATATTTCTAGTTTCAAATACAAGAATGATACATTTATACAAATTGGATGAACACACTCAGTAGATTCTAAGCTTTGTAATGATACTTTACAAGATATCTTTTGCATGAAGCATATTCCAGTTACATCATATTCACGCTCATTAGCATATTTTCATAAAATCATATGGCGTGCAACGTCACAGCTCCTTTCTCCAGTGCTATGATATTTAAAGAGATCACAAAAAATGTGACACTGCACCCCATATTCTTCAGTGATATTATTATTATATGGTTATAGAATAATTATTTTATGCAAGATACATCACGTGAGGTGTTATTGGAAATGTTATGATTTGCTGAACGTGATTATTCTATTGGTTTGCATGTATTGTTTTTGTACCTGAAGTTATAAATATTGACTATGTATCTGTATTTCAAAGGTAGTTATAACTGGGTAACGCCCACTAGACAAGATGCTTTCAATCTAGATAGTTGGTTGGGAAGGGCTTATTTAGGGCAATGAGCCATTAGGGAGAACAATAGGCCTTAGGAGAAGCTTATCTCCCACCTGTGAGCCTTCCTGAGAACACGCCTGACAGCCTGTAAGTACTTCTTGTAGAATCATAGCAATGACATGTGACCAGGCCACATGATGCTGGACTCCATCCTGGGCTGTCAGGATTTTTCCACAGACTGATCTGGGAACCAAGCTTTGGAACAAATGGTTCTTGCCCTATGCAAAAGCTATATAAGGCAGGGAATGACATCTTTCTCCTCCACAAGAAAATATGTGAGGAACACAGACTGAAATGGAGCAAGTGCTGGACCGAGGCTCAAGGGATTTCTAGCCTGTGAAAGAAACACCTGGGGATTCCAAGCTGTACAGCAAGTTCAGCTTGTCCCTTAAGAATCTGCAGCCTGCTTGTATCATCTCTTAGGGTAAGAATCTGCTAATTCATACCCAATCTATTAAGTACATTAAGCTTAGATTGTGTTTATTTGCTAGGTAATGTGCTTTGATCTGTTGGCTATCACTTAAAATCCTATATTTTGTAGTTAAAGCAAAAACAAGTTTATTATCTAAACCAGAGAGTTGGAGTGAAGGGTATGGGAAGTATAGCTCCAGGGGCAAAGGCTGTTGCATATTCCTCTTCACACTGAGAGAGGGAGCAAAGTTTATGAGTTTATACTGTACCGTTCCCTGTGTAGCGCAAGAAAGACGGTATAATTTTGGGTTTATACTCCAGAAGGGTGCATGCCTGGGGAACTGGGAGTTGCCTTGGCTGTAGCATTTCTATGCAGGGGCTGGTTAGAGAGCCTGCAAGTAACTACAGCTGGGTTTGTCCTTCCCTGTATGAATGCTGGTGAAAGTGCAGTCTGGGGGGCTTTGCAGCTTGTCACAGAAGTACAGTGTGAGAGGGAGCCAAGACTGGTAGGTCAGGGGCCTCAGTGGTACCCCAGTTCTACGTGGTGCCCTGGGGTGAACTCATTACACTCCTCATCTAAAGTTTAAGATTTTATTCAGCCTAAGATTACGATGACAAAATATTAAAAACACTTCAAGTCCACAACAGAGTACTACAGCCCTTTCTAAACATGACTCAGTCAATAATGCATACACATGCTCTCCTATACTACCTATTTTTAGAGCACTAACTTTGAACCTCAAATTACAGGGAAAATATTTCCTACCAATAAATAAATAAATAAATAAAAATCAATGTATTCAAGAGCCAGTATCTACTCTTCACTCTTGCTAATTGTGTGTGTTCATGCTAAGAATCCACTTCTTGGTTTTTACCAACAAAGAGGACAAACCAAACACAGGTTTTACTCCACTCTGCTTCAGAGCCCTTTTCTCTTGCCACTCTTCTTTGTACTTCTGTTCATTTACTCCTGGCCTCCTGTTTCTCTCTACTCCATTGGGCCACTGCTGGTGTGGGAGACTTCTCCTAGCTCTTAGAACAGCCTTCCTTTATCATTTTGCCTGCTTGATTCTCCATTTAATCTATTCCTCCCAGCCCCAATCCTGCTTATACCTCTTCATTTCTTTTTCCCTCTGCTATTTTTATCTAATTATATTATGGAACTCAGTTAAGGGGGCCTGGGCCTGCCATCCTAAATTTCTAGGATTCTATAGCACCAATGACATTGGGTACCTCAAGGAATGATCCAGTTGTATTAAAGTTACAATTTTTATTTTGTATGGTATTATGCTCTTTCTATGCCAGTTGGTAAAATAGTGATCCAAATTAATGTACTGCTGTGAAATGCCACATAACATGATGCCTATTAATGTGAGAGCTACAGTTTAAAGTGCACATATTTTCATGCTTTCAAGCTTGATACGATAGTGAAAGGATACACTAAAAATGTTCTGGAACAGTCAAAATTAATTAACCATGTTTCAATCAAGAGGCCAAATATTGCAGGCAAAACTCCTGTTGATGTCAAACCACTGACCGCATTATAGGTGTCATATCCTTAAATAGAAAGTTGGCTCTGGGTGACTTAGGTTCAGGGACCAGACCTAGAGATACTTCAGGCATTTCCCACAGGAAGATTGATTACTGGCACATGTGCAAGTGAACTATAGGAAAGGAGCATATGTTTGACACCTACAGCCTTTGGCCAAAGTTTTCCACCTGGGATTCATTTTTAGGTGCATAAATAAAAATGGCCAGATGCTTAGAGGTGCTGAGCACCCACAAATCCCACTGAAGTCAGTGGGAGCTGCATGTGCTCTGCTCCTTTGTGTATTTGTGACATTCCCCTCTGGTGTTGTCTGGACCAGCGATCTGCTAGGTCACCTCAATCCTTGACTCTGGGAGCCAGCCTTACCCTGCTCTGCTGTGAGAACCCCCACTCCTGGGCTGTACATGCACAGCCTCTGGCATGTAAGCTGCTTGGATTGTGCAACCAAATGACACTAGCCAATATCTCCAGTCCCAGACACAACCCTAGGTACCTCCGTCTTGCAGTGTCCAGTTATGCCAGCTGGACGCTGCAAGCTTATATGCAGGGCTGCCCAGAGGATTCAGGGGGCCTGGGGCAAAGCAATTTTGGGGGCCCCTTTCATAAAAAAAGTTGCAATACTATAGAATACTATAGTCTCGTGGGGGGCCCAGTGGGGCCTGGGACAAATTGCCCCATTTGCCCTTCCCCCCTCGCCCCCCAATAAACATTTAAAAATCTTCTGCATCTCGGCACAAATCCAGTTTTGAGAGAACTTCTTTTCAAGTCACCTTTACAAGCTATCACTGGATCTCAGCATCAGCTAGTGCTAAAAGGCACTAAAGCTCATTAAAAGGGTTGGACAAATTTTTCATCAAAACTTTTTTTGGATCGAAAACCAGGGGTTTTTAAAAAGCAGAAAAAAATCACGGCCAATGTCTGCTTTTCTTCAAAATTTGTTGTGGTTTTTTTAATTGAAAAGCTGAAATTAGTCTGCCAAAACCTGAACATGATTTGGGGTTTCAGAAGTGTGTGGCCAAATATTTGCTGCTTGCTGTGTTTGATTGTTTAAAGAAACAATAAAAAAAAATTCTGCTTAAAAAAAAATCCAAAACTTTTGAACCACCTCAGCTTGTGACCAAATGCCCGAGCCCATCCAGTCAGAGATTTTTCCAGGTTTCTGATACTCTGCTGGCTTCCTTGACTCATATCTGTCTCCATAACTTTGGGTTCATTTAGGTTAGAACATAAGAATGGCCATACTGGGTCAGACCAAAGGTCCATCCCAGCCCAGTATCCTGTCTTCCAACAGTGGCCAATGCCAAGTGCCCCAGAGGGAGTGAACCTAACAGGTAATGATCAAGTGATCTCTCTCCTGCCATCCATCTCCACCCACAATCAGAAGCTAGGGACACCATTCCTTACCCATCCTGACTAACAGCCGTTAATGGACTTAACCTCCATGAATTTATCTGTTTCCTCACAAACTGGAGACGGTTGTTGTGGGTTTGTCTTTAGTATAGCTTATGTACATACGCCACGAACTGAGCATTTGAGCTTGTTCCAGAATCTGGGATGAGCCTATGTTGTGAAAACTGAAATGCTCAAAATAGCACATGCATGTGAATGGACACAGGGTGCTAAAATTAATTTAACCCAGGGGTTCTCAAACTGGGGGTTGGGACCCCTCAGGGGGTCACGAGGTTATTACTGGGGCTGTCATCCTGAACCTCAAACCCCACTTTGCCTCCAGCATTTATAATAGTGTTAAATATATAAAAAAGTGTTTTTAATTTATAAGGGGGGGTCACACTCAGAGGTTTGCTATGTGAAATGGGTCACCAGTACAAAAGTTTGAGAACCACTGAATTAACCCCTCTGGAGCCTCGGGGAATGCATGGGAAGGAGGGTCTCCATTGGTAGGGTTGGGAAGAAGGTAGGTGGTGTAGGATATTACTCTTCTCATGTGACCCCCTCTCTCATGACTCTCTTGGCTCTATCACTGTTAATCTAAAGTGGCTAATTTTAAATGAAGCTACCCTCCCCTGACATGAATCTCCCTATGGCACTGAAATTAAATGTAGACTATAATTTGGCATTTGAGAAGTGAAACGGACGGTAGCCCTGAGGGAAAAGATAACAGCTTGGCTCTTTGTGTTAAATAACTGTGTGCAAGCCTCAAACTGCTGAATGAGCTTTAGGGTAGGGAAGGCTATGCCTCCCCAAACAGCCTGGCCCTGCCCCCTATCCGACCCCCACCCACTTCCTGCCTCCCGACTGCCCCCCTCAGAATCCCCGACCCATCCTGCTCCTTGACCCGACCGCCCTCTGGAGAACCCCCCAACCACCACCCCAGGACCCCACCCCCCACCAATGCTCCCTATCCCCTGACTGCCCTGACCCCTATCCACCCCACCCCCCCCGCTGAGTCTTGACAGACCCCTGGAATGCCCACTATCCAACCCCCCATTTCCCAACCTTGACCGCCCCCCCAGAACCTCTGCCCCCTTCCTGTCCCCAACTGTCCCTGGGACTCCCTGCCCCTTATCCAACCCCCCTTACCATGTTGTTTACCCCTGCCTCCCCACTATCCCAGAACCTCAGCAAGCCGCTTCCAGGAGTGGCCCTGGACAGTGCTGCAGCAGCATGGCTCCAGCGGGACCTGAGCTCCTGCCTCTTGGCCACAGCTCGCAGCCCCGTCCCTTACCATGTGGCTCTGAGCGGCAGGTACGGCGTACTGGCAAGAGCAAGCCTCTGAGTGCGACCCCTTTTATAAATTAAAAACACTTTTTATATATTTAACACCATTATAAATGCTGGGGAAAGCAGGGTTTGGGGTGGAGGTTGACAGTACGCGACCCCCCCCATGTAATAACCTCAGGACCCCCTGAGGGGTCCTGACCCCCAATTTGAGAACCCCTGGGAATAATGCTAAAGTGTGGAAAAAGCTTGTGGATCATCCAGCATCGTGTTTTCTGCAAGGTCACTTGCCCAGAGGAATAATGGAATATCTGCATAGCTGTTTTCCAGGCACAAGGTTTCACAAGTCACTTTTGATTGGCTATTCATTTTATTGAATAAATAAAACAGCGTAAAGGACGTGAAACTGTAGCATGACTCAAGACCAAAAAAAAACACAAAAATGTTGACTCTTAAAACATCTCATTACTTTTAGCATGACTGGAAAATACATTTAAACACTGATCAGAGTGTGACACCTCTGGATTTTATTCTATGTTCCCAACAGTGAAATTGTAAAGAATAGCCACCCTTGCTGTTACCAGATGGGCTCACGGCAGCCATGACTTAACTCCAATGAGGTCACAAGACAGATGACTTTATTCTAATAAGTGACAGGACATTAATGCACTGTAAAAGAGCAAAAATAAGTGTCTTGTAAAGTTTATAATAGCACCAGAGGCAAAGACAAAGCAGCAGCACACAAACAGGAAACTGAATGCCAAATAGACAAGGGGGCATCAGTGAATGTGCTAGACTACAAAGATTTAGGGTATGTCTACACGGGCAGAGTTACATTTATTAAGCAGACAATACAAAGAGATTCACTTAGATTTCTGACTCTGTGCTTGTGCCTTCAACACTTTCACAACAATCTTCTGCTCCTCAATAAGGAAAGCTTGTTTGATTCTGTCACGAACACATTTAGCACACATGGAACCGCCATAGGCTCTGCTAACATGCTTCTTTGTTTTTGACAACCTCATAAGGACTTTAGGGCGCACAGCACGAACACCACGAAGTCTTCCTGGACACACACCACATGCAGACTTCGGTGCAGAGTTACAGCAGGGCAGTTACCACTGCACAGAGAGTGCTGAAGGGAAGCCACTGTTGTGTATTCACACTGTCAGCTGCCTGCGCAATAGCATGTTCATACTTGTGGCACTTGCAGTGGTATTTGGAGTGGTGCACTCTGGGCAGCTATCCCACAGAACATCTCTTCCTCTTCTGCTGCTAAGAGTTGTGGGAAGGTGGAGAGAGGTCGAGGGGCATCCTGGGTCCTGTCCCAATGCCCCATGATGCATTGCTTCACATCCCAGCAATCCCTGTGCTTCCACCCACATTTGGTGCCATCTTTCAGTGGTTTGTGTACTGCATGCTCTGCCTCTTCAGTCTGCAGGAATGGATCCCGCACTGTTGACCAATATGCTGCTCGCTCTAAGACATCACAAGTGGCAGTGGAGTTATTCCTTAAACTACAAAGGCAAGAGGAGTGCAACATTGATCTTGCCACACGTAGTTGCTATGACACAAGATTGCTTGTGGCATTCATGGAGATGGTGACCACAGTTGAACGCTGCTTTTGGGCGCGGGAAACAAGCATTGAGTGGTGGAATCACATTGTGATGCACGTCTGGGATGATGAGCAATGGCTGCAGAACTTTTGGATGAGGAAAGCCACATTCATGGGACTGTGTGATGAGCTCACCCCAGCCTTGTGGAGCAAGGACACGAGAATGAGAGCTTCCCTGCCATTGGAGAAGCGCATGGCGATTGCACTATGGAAGCTGGCTACTCCAGACTGCTACTGATCGGTCGGTAACCAGTTAGGAGTGGGAAAGTCGACTGTTGAACTTGCGTTGACGGAAGTGTGCAGGGCCATTAATCGCATCCTGCTCCAAAAGACCATGACTCTGGGCAACCTGCGTGACATTGTGGATGGCTTTGCACAAATGGGCTTCCCTAACTGCAGAGGGGTGATAGATGGCACACACACATATTCCACTTCTGGCACCAGACTGCCTAGCACTGTGTACATTAATTGGAAGGGGTATGCCTCTATGGTTCTCCAGGAGCTTGTGGATCACTGTGGTCTGGAAATGTGCAGGACACACACATCTTTTGGAACACTGTCCTGTTCAGGAAGCTGCAAGCAGGGACTTTCTTCCTGGACCAGAAGATCACTGTAGGGGAAATCGAAATGCCCATTGTGATCCTGGGAGACCCTCCCTACCCCTTAATGCCGTGGCTTATGAAGCCATACACGAGGCAACTTGACAGCAGCAAGGAGCGGTTCAACAACAGGTTGAGCAAGTGCAGAATGACAGTTGAGTGTGCTTTTGGCCATTTAAAGGCCCACTGGCGCTGCCTATATGGGAGGCTGGACCTGGCTGATGACAATATTCCTATGCTTATAGCTGTGTGCTGTACATGCCATAATATGTGTGAAGGGAAGGGTGAAAGCTTGACTAGACTGCTGAGGCTCAGCACCTGGAGGCTGAATTTGAACAGCCAGAGACCAAGGCTACTAGAGGGGCGCAACATGGGGCCATAAGGATCAGGGATGCCTTGAGGCAGCAATTTGAAGCTGAAAGGCACTAGTATTTGTTGCAATGCTTAGGAATGCAGTGCTTGTAATGCTAGGAGGTGATTGGTGCAGACGATGCACTATGAAGGTTTAAGAAAATTGCCTGTTGCTTTTCAGGGATCTGTTTGCTTATAATTAATAGACTAAAGATTGCTTTCAAACCAACACAATTCTTTTATTAAAAAACAACTGGAGGAGAGAGAGAGACAAAAAAACCCAAACACATCAGCACTATGGTGGCTGGGGGAAGGGAGGGTCCCAGGAGGAGGTGGGGTCCCGGGACAGTTAAAGATTTGTGTATATCCAGGGATCATACCCAATGTTCTCCTTCAGAGTACAGTACAGCAAGCACTGTACTTCAGCAGGGCTAAACTGCAGAGGGATGGGTGTTGAGGGCAGTGGGTACTGGGACTCCACAATGCAGGACTGTAAGTGGGGAGAACTGGAATGCCCCATATACAGACTGGAGCCAGGAGGTTGATAAGTGTGTTGGCAGTGTCTGGGGGGTGCATGGGAAAGAGTTTTGTGATAGTGGCTGCAGGGGAGGGTGGGCATGGAGCTGCTCAGTTTGCAGTGCTATTAGCGCCTGGAGCGTGTCTGCTTGGCATGCCATAATGTTTAAGAGCCACTCTGTGGCTTCATTCTGGTGCACCATGTTCTCCTTTCGGTCCCTTTTCTTGCTGTCAGACCATTCCTTCAATTCCTGGTTTTCCTGGAATGCAGCATGACCTCATGCACAAAGTCCTCCTTAGTTCTTTGTGGCCACTTTCTAATTCTGCACAGCCGTTCAGCCGGCAATAAAGAGGGAGGCTGGGCTCCCAAGCATAGGCGCCAAATTTCTCCGGTGCCAGTGGGTACCCTCGCCCTGACTCCACCCCATCCCCGCCCCTGCCCCATTCTAACCCCATCCCCAAAGTCCCCGCCCTAACTCCACTCCCTCCCTGCCCCATTGGATCCCTTCCCCAAATCCCCGGCCTGGCCCCGCCTCTTCCCCCAGCACGCTGCATTCCCCCTCCTGCCTCCCTGCCCCGCGAATCAGCTGTTTTGCAGCGCAAGCGCTGAGAGGGAGGGGGGATAAGCAGGATACAGTGTTGCGCTCGTGGAGGAGGCAGAGGTGACCTGGAGCAGGGGGGGTGGGGCAGGGCCACGGGGAGCCGCCAGTGGGTGCTGAGCACCCACCAATTTTTTTCATGGGTGCTCCAGCCCCAAGCATCCATGGAATTGGCACCTATACTCCCAAGGTCATCTCTGTGAAGCCAAAATGCAACCTTTTACAGAAGCAGTATTGTTTGCGACACACAGACCACTGATTCAATGATTTAAAACACAGCCACTGTTCACACACCTGTCACTAACTGGCTGACCCCAGGCAAGCATACATGAGCCATAAGACCCCCAAAATGGTGAGTAACCGCAGGGGCAGGGTAAATCAGTGTTCTAGGACTGTACTGTACACTGGGCACGTGGCTCTTGGGGAGA
Source organism: Mauremys mutica (assembly GCF_020497125.1). Taxonomy (NCBI): domain Eukaryota; kingdom Metazoa; phylum Chordata; order Testudines; family Geoemydidae; genus Mauremys; species Mauremys mutica. The sequence continues at coordinate 211,788,094 of NC_059073.1, forward strand.
TCCAGCACTGTAGGGGGGGCCTTTTAATCATTCCTGTCCCCACATTTTCCAAAGCCTGTGTTTGTTATGGAAGATATCTCACTGCTGAGGGTGAGCAGGGAATCAAGGGAGGGTTTTCTCCAAGACTGTGGCTTCCGCCCTGGCCCTTATGAGGCAATGTGTGCAGCAATAGTCCCTGCCCCAGTGACAGCTGAGTGCCACAGGAAAGTTACCCTTAATGGAACAAGAAACAAAGCAGCTCTGCTAAAAAACCCGTGGCAGCGGATTGCCCAGTATCTCCATGAGAGTTTCCTGGAGATCTCTGAGGCAGATTTCCATGAAGTGAGGGAGTCAATCAACATCCTGTTCCGCCGCTGAAAGTAAGCAAAAGGTGGTATGCACATAATACAGACACAAGCCTGCTTTCTGCAACCCTCCTGCCCCCAACATCTTGCTTCAGCGATTCCCAAAATCAAAGCCACTTACCAGGGGCCTCCTCTCCTGTTTGTGCTTCACCAAGCTCCGACTACTGTGACTGGCGAGCCTCCTTCGGGGTATAGAAGACCTTCTGGCTGCATGCATCTCTGGTCTCTGAGTCGTCCTCTGCCTCTGGGTCCCCTCCCGCTCCACATCCTCATCCAACATTTCTTCCTCCTGGCTCAGTCCATTCTCGACTGGCCCATGAGCCACCAAAGTATCCACAGTGGCCTTCGCAGTGGAGCTGGGGTCACCGTTGAGTATCGCATCCAGTTCTTTGTAGACCTGGCAGCTCGTGGGCACAGCACTGGAGCGGCGGTTTGCCTCCCGCCCCTTGTGAGAGGAGTTCTGCAGCTCCTTCACTTTGACCCTGCACTGCAGCGTGTCCCAGTCATGGCCCCTTTCTGTCATGCATCGTGAAGTCTGTCCATAGGTACATAGGCGGCGAGTTATATGGGACCGTGGTGCCCAAGGTCCACCAATATTCCTGAAGGTGGGCCCAGCTCCACCAATGTTTGGGCCCCAGGCCCCATGCTTTGGGGGTCCCCGCACCATGGGTCAGCAACGTGGGGCGCTCTCCCCTCGGGGGCAGCTCCTCCCTAGCCCCAGAGTCTGTGCTGTGGAGTGGACCCAGTGCTGATCTGGTTCACAGCCCATTGGCCGGGATTCCCAGCCAATGGGAGCTGCAGGGGGCAGCGCCAGAGCTGTCTGGCCACACCTCCACAGCAGAGTCGGGGAGGGAGCCACAGGCCCCCACCCGGCTCTCCGCCCCGGGCAGAGAGAGAGCAGCAGGAGTCTGTCACTGTCAGACAGAGCCACACAGACACACCTGGGGGGTGAACAGACAGATGGAGCCGTGGGCGGGGAAAGGAGGAGCAATGGGCACCCCGGGGCTGGCATAAAATACACAGGACAGAGGGGGCTTACTGAGGGGGCTATAGCAGCACCCCCCCGCAGCACAGACCTGGGCTGCGGCTGGCTCTGTCCATCACTCCCCCCACCCCACAGAGACCCACACAACCCTCTGCCCCCCCAAGAGACCCCAATGGCCCCTGTGGCCCTGTCACCCCTCTCCAGAGAGCCTCCCTTTGTGCCAGACAGTTCCCCTCCCGCACTGTCTCCCCTGCTCCAGAGGTCCCTACAATCTCCCCCTTTGCCTTCCCCCTCCCACTCAGCACAGCCAGTGGGAACTGCACCTGAGGCAGGGTGCCTGCTTGCCCCAGTCATCAAGATCACAGGCACAGCAATTCTCTGGATATTTAATTTCACTGAGGCAAGTAATTCAATTTACTCTTCCTTTCCAGACAGTCTGTGGCTTTTCCTGTAAGAAAACGTACAATTTCTTTGCAAAGAAGTCCATTTGTAGTTTTTTCACTTGAAGTATATTTTCTGGTTGTTCATAAGCTCATTTATTTTGTTAACTTGGTTTCATAGGCAATCTTAAAAGTCACTTGAATTGTATCTATTTTTTTCCATTGGTCCAAAACACATGGAAGATGTGCAGATTTTCATTTCTGTCTGCCAAACCATCCTGTGTAGAAATGTAAATGTCGGAGTCAGAAAAGCTCTGCAAGGGTAAGGGTCTCTTCAGAAAATTGTCCTCAAGTCATTCATGCTTCTAGGCATTCCATTCTATGGTTCACTCCTATAGTGATAGAGATCAGTGTTTCCACCCACAGGAGAGAGGCAGAAGACTGGGTCAACCCTGCAGTGACTCTGCCTCTACCCTTGTTCTCTGTCTGCTCCCTCTACCAGCCCCTTTGGTCTCCCTAGGATTGCCCCTACCATTACTCTCGCTGGGTCTTCTTTCTCTGGAGCTTCTCATGAAGTAAAGTCTGTCATTACAGGCTCTTATCTCTGTAATGTATTTAATTTTGATGTATTTATTAAGTGTTAATTAATGCACTATGGGAGTCCCCTTCAGTCCTCTGTATAAATTGATCCTCTTCTTTTCATATGTTTTGCCCATAGGATTTTCTGCAGCCCTAGGGCAGCCAGCAATAACCCCTGTGCCTTTGCAATGAGGTGAGGGAAGGGGACCGTGGGTTCCCTATTTATGTGATTTGCAAGAAGAATTATCATTCCTCAAGGTACCAAATGTGTTTAAATGAGTGCCTCGTAAAATCCCAAAGCAAGCTCATTTTCATTTCTCATGTAATAATCTCATATACTGTATACACACATTTTTCATTAATTATGAGTTGAATTTATTATTATTATTATTAGCTAGGTTACAATTTTTTTTCCAATGTGGCAAAATGTGTGCTATTTTATGGGTTGAATGATTGAGTGACATAATACCCTCCCTGCCCCCAATGTTCGTCATTAAGTCCGGTAATTTTGTCAAGTGTTCGTCGCACAACATGGTGCTGCCTACCCCTGCCTTGTGCTTCAGGGGGATCATGGGGTCCAGGGCGGCCTGGGGACTTAGCGGGGGCCCTGGCGCTGGCAGCAGCAAGTGACCTGGTAGAGTGGGGGCGGGATGGGCAGAGGTGGGGCGGAGCAGGGTTGCTCGCTGCTGTCAGTGCCAGGCACCCCAGACCACCCTGCACCTCGTGTCCCCCTGAAGCGTGGCGGTTGCCCCAGTCTGTCCTATGGATGGGACAGATCCACTTGGGCACCACCAAAAATTATACAAACCTGCTGCCTATGCATAGGTATCATAACACCTACAGCTGGAGCGCAGCTGGGACTGGTCAACCTCCTCTCCCCAAATGCTGATGAGGTCCAGCAGCTCAGCATTGCTCCAAGCGAGGGATCGCCTGGTGCATGGAGCAGGCATTGCCACCTGGAAAGATGCGCTGAGACCACTGCACGCATCACCAAGCAAACAGGAAGGGGACTTTCAAAATTCCTAAGGAATTTACAGAGTGGGGCTGACGGTTGGTCACCTGAGTGCAGGGCAGTAGAGTTCAAACTGATGACCAGAGAGGCAAGAGCAGGCATTGTGGGATGCCTCCCAGAGGCCAGTTGCAGCGCTATGAATCGACCAGGGTGTCTACACTGGCACCGCAGTGCTTTATCACCAGTGCAGAAAGCTGTACTCCTCTTGTCAGGGTGGGGTTTTTTTCTACAGCGCTGCAACTACACAGTTTCTGCGCACTATGTGGCTTGGCAGTGTATACACCTCGGGCATTAGAACGCAGAAAGCTGCTTTACTGTTCAGAAACTTGCCAGTGTAGACAAGGCCTTGCCCAGTACTATGCAAGAGAAGAAAGTGAAATTGCAACCAAGATCAAATATGGCACAACCATAATACCTATAAGCAACACAAGTTATATGCAGAATTCCAAGGGAAAGTACACAGGCTGAAATTTCAAGTAGTATAGATCACACAGGAACCTTTGCATTTAGCTAAAATTAGTCAATTCAGTCTAGTGACACTAAACCTGGGACAAATGACTACTAATAGGCACACAAGCAAAACAAAATCTACACTGTGGCACCCTCTTGCTAACAGATTACCAAGATGAATTTTTAACATCTGGGATGTCTTCCAGGCATGTTACACCTAGAAACACAAACAGTTCAACTAGTACAGCACCTACCTTACAGAGTACCCTTTGCATTAAAAGAGCAATAAAGTAAATGGAAAAAGAAAGCATCATTGCTAAAGTTAGAACTCACAAGTTGGATAGGAAGCACTATAGCCTGTGAGAAGCCAAACAAACTGTACATTTGTATAGACCCAAACAATTTAAACAAAGCACGAAAAAGAGTGCACTACCAAATTCCTACAATTGAAGTGCTACCTGATTTTAATACTTGATACCAAAGATAGATGTTGGCAAGTGCTACTGGAAAAGTGAAACAGCTACCTGACCACAGCCCAGGCACCAGCAGGTAAATACAGATAGTTGAGAATGCTGTTTGGGATCAAACCTGTAGCAGAAGAATATCAGTGCTGCCAACACAACATACTAACTGGACTCTCAGGGATCAGCATCATTTCCATACTTCAGAATGTCAAGGCAGCATGGCAGAAGCTGTGGCAGATCACGACTACAGCCTCATCCGTCTGCAATAAACCACCAAGAAAGTTAATCAGAAATTGAGTAAAAGCAAGATGGCATTGTAATTGACTGCAGTACTATCCACGGGGACACATGTTGACCTCCAAACCACTACAGTATGACCCTGGAAAGGTAAAAGCAATACAGCAGCTGCCCACACCTAAAGATATTAAATCAGTTTAGGGCCTATTAGATTCGTAAACTATCTGACAAAATTTCTGCAAAGCTGTGACAAGCAGGTTCCAGACACCCCAAGCAGAGAACAGGGGGTTTGAACCCCAAAGAATAAACAGCTCGATCAACTGGTTATATGCAATGTGCTATAAATTATGTCAAGTAAGGGCTTTTATGAAAGCTTGTAATGTTGTGAACAGGACAGTCATTGTTAGATACACGTACAGACTATAGTTATGAATTTGTATATAACTGTGCTCCTAATTTCTGCTGCAACATGCAGCTCTGCCTCACAGTCAGGTAGGCAGGGTCTGCCTCCCCAAACAGACAAAATTAGCTTCAGGTACCTAGCATTGTATAACCTAGGAAAAGACAGATAATGGGCCATAAAAGTTAATGGGAAAACACTGACACAACTGAAAAGAACCGCCCCTCCCCCCCCCCCCCCCGAAAACTATAAAAGGAAGGAGTTTACCTCACTTTGAATATCTATAGTGACTGAAAGGTAAAAATCCCTTAAAACCTTTGGGCTTGTCTACACTGTGATGTTGTCGACAGAACTTTTGTCTTTCAAGGGTACTTTAAAAAGCCCCACCTCCCCAAGACAAAAGTTTTGCCAACGCAAGTGGCAGTGTGAATGTGGTTTTGACAGAGTATTTACACATGCTGACTTTTAGCGACAAGGCTGTGACTTGTCACTAAAAGCTGTGTAGTGTAGACAAGCCCTTTGAGAGAAAGGGTTTGAAGTGAAATCTACCCAGAAACAGAGGGACAGCAACTAGACTAGAAAGCTATCTGTTAAATGCTGGATCCCCTGCTACCGTTATGGGGTATGCTGGGAAATGGTTCAAAAGCAATAAGTAACTTAGTTAAAAATCTCTTTTCTAATAAAAAGAAAGAGTAAAGTCTGAGGCTGTGTCTTTGTTTATTTTCTGTCACTTGTATAGACTTTCTCTCTCACTATTTCATCTTTGAATCTGATTTTTCTGTCAAATAAAAACATCACTTTTATCCCAACCACATCTCTGGTGTGCAAACAGTGTGGAGTGTATAAGCCAAAGCAAACCAGTCTGCGGGGCTGGTTCCAGGCTTCAGAGGTGACAAACCAGAGTGGAAAAGTCTGAGTGTCTGGTAGTTAAGAACTCAATGTGGATGGATCTGGGTGACTTAGGACTGGAAGGGCTGTTGGAGTCACACCTGGAAGGAGTAACTAGGCTGGTAGAAGCCTGGGTGAGACCTTTATGCTTGTAGGCAGGCTGCTGGTGTCATGGCTCTGAGCCCTAGCAGCATAGTTATAAGGCAGACAGTGAGAGAACCCCTTTGTGGTCTGGGTGATCCCCAAAAAGTCACACAAGCCTCTCACATGTGTGCAAAGCCCCGAGGCAACTACTGGATGAAGATGCAGTATGGACATAGGTACCTCACCATGGTGCAGCTATTGAACATAACAAGGAGCTGGTGACCAAATACCCCATTTTGAAATACTATGATGTGAATGAAGAGGCAGCCATCCAATGTGATTCCAGTAAGATGGGGTTTGGAACATCACTACTACAAGAGGGATAACTGGTAGCTTTCACACAAAAGTCCCTAGTATCAGCAATGGAACAAAGATACACCCAGATTGAAAAGGAATGTCTTGCAATAATGTTCACATGTGAAAGTTCAACCAGTATGTTCCAGGATTGGAAACTATTGAAGTAGAGTGGAACTATGAACCACCAGGCGTGTATTTAATAAAAAAAAAAAGACAAAAAAAGACACCTGCCAGCAGCCCCAAAATCAGGGAATGGGCTGGTCACAGTGTCACCAGAACCAAGGGGGCCAGGGCCCTCCCACTTTTTGAAAGTGGACAGGCCTGACCAATCCACTTTTTGCCAGGGCTGACTCTACCCCTCTCCCCCACCGAGGCCCCACCCCCCAGCCAGGCCAGTGTGGAGCCTGGCCGGGGAGCCCAGGCAGTTGTGGGAGCTGCGCAGACCCTCCACCTGCTATCCTTGCCAGAGACATATTCTCACAAGAGCAGGGTGTGATGAGGAAGACTTTTATTAGGAACGGATTGAGAGCTGAAAATGACTATTATCAGGAGGGCTGGCTTCAAAGAGCGTGAGAAGGGACTAGTGCATTGGGGAAGGAATGGGAAGGAGGAGATGGTGGGAGTAAGAGAGGATTAGGGGGGTCTCTTGAGAGGTGAAGGACCTTGGAGTGAGTAAGAGATTATGGAGAGGTTTGGGGAGTCTATTATAAAGAGGAATATTCCCAGGGGATGCAGGAAGGGCCTAAATGAGGTTCAGTTTTTAATACTACAGCAAAGCCCACTCAAAGTCAAAACTAATTTACAACAACATTTTTGACATTGGCCAGAAACTTCCTGTAAGTGATCTGACTGTCCTCAAATTGAAAGTGAAAACACCAAACGAGGGGTGTCGTAATTCAGTTCTTGTGTGCTAAACAGAATGATTTTTCCAGCCTTCCCACATCAATTTTTCATATGGTTGTTTTACCTATACAGCACACAATTACACTGCAAATATAAAAATATTGGACACTATAAAGCAGTTATAGTGGCCTGCAGTTGTCTCTCCCTGTCAAGCTCAGAGGGAGGTTACTCTGCCTCACTACTTCACACAGCAGATAATTATTAGGATAGGGCTCTGGCCACCTTGGGCAGGGCCAAGCACCACTCAGGCTATAGCCCAAGCCTCCTGGCAGAGCAGACAGTAATTTATACTGTCTGGGGCTCTGACTCCCTGGGCAGGACAGAGCAATGAGCAGTCTTTTAGACCAGACTTCTGGCTAGGGCAGACAGCCAACACACAAGGCATAGGCCTTCAGGCCAGGGTGAGTAGGACGCCACCCCAGGGGTGGGGGTAGGGAGACCCAGGCCCACCCTACTCCACCAGGTCCCAGCCCAGCTCCTCTCCACATTCAGTCCCCTCTGGGGGCAGGGTGCTACATGGCTCAGTAGCGGGGCTGGAGTCCTGCAGCAGACTAGCAACTTCTACCTCCTTCACTAGTCCCTCCCAATGAGCTCAAGGGCCTGCCTCTTATACCTCCTGCCCCACCCGTCTGCTTCTGGAGTGGCGGCAGGGCTGGCTTGGCACCACCCACCAGGGTGAATGTAGTAGGCCCTCTCCTTCAAGCTTGGAGGAAGGCCACTCTGCCTCTTGCTGGCATCCTTTCGTCTACCAGAGATGGTGGAAATTGCAGCCTATGATGTAGATGGTCTGTAATGTCTCATGTGACTGACTAGTCCAATCCAAGATTTGCATGATCTTTGACAGTTATTGCAAATGTATGTATCTTGGTCTGGAGCTGCTTGCTTCCTATGGGCTCTTTTTTCATCAAGCTATAGGAGCCAGTTACTGTCATGGACTTTGGTGTCCTGATGGAGACAATGGCGTAGTTTATTGTTAAATTATTCTTAATAGGCTGGTTGAACTGAAGTAGCGCAAAAGGATTTGAATATGTAGAAGACTTTAAATTAAGTGAGTGGATATGACTATAATTATCTGTTGTTTTACTTCTGGACATGGACATCCAGTTATTTCATGAAGATTATTCATGTCCAGAGGAAGCATGCTAAAGAATGTTTGTTTTTTCTTTGATAGCTAAGCACCATCTAGTGGATAAACCAGAAGTAATCTCTCTGGCTTCATGTTCCTACATACCTTTGTAAGCATCAATGAGTGAAACTCTAAAGGTTTTGGAGTTTGGATAAGGACCAAGGTCATGTCTAAACTAGCAAGTTTATAGCAGCAGAGCTGTACAGTAACTCCTCACTTAAAGTCATCCCTCTTAACATTGTTTCATTGTTATGTTGCTGACCAATTAGGGAACATGCTCTTTTAAAGTTGTGCAATACTCCACTCTTGTTTGGCTGCCTGCTTTCTCCACAGCTGGCAGCCTCCCTCCTCCCGCCCACCAGCAGACCCCATGGATCAGCGCCTTCCCTCTCCTCCCCCGCCTCCTGCCCGCGGCAATCAGCTGCTTTGCGGCGTTTTGGAGGCAGGGGGGGAGGAGCGAGGACTCAGCGCTCCTCCCGCCTCCCTCCTCTGCCTTCCGAACGTGGCAATCAGCTTGCTTGCAGCATTTAGAAGGGAGGGGAGGAAGGGGGGAGGAGAAGGGCCGGTGCAACCCATTAGGCGACCTAGTAGTTCTTCAATTACTTCCTCAAGGATGTTGACGAAGCCATCACCACCCACTTGCCTGGCCACCTGAACTTCTTTGTCAATGGTCGGGAAACCCTTAAAATCATTCACGTTCTTTCCATAGTTTTCGCCAACATGCATTGACTGTTTCAGGCTTGATTGCATCCATTGCCTTTTTAATATAAGTGATGCAATTGGCAATGTTGAAGGACTTCCAACCCTCCATCACATTAAGATTGGGATCAGCATCCATAGCACTACGTCTCCGTGAGAACGTAAGCCTTGTGTATGTGACCTTGAAACAGTGAATCACACCTTGGTCGAGAGGATGGAGGTGGTATTGGTGGAGGAGAAAGATGACTTCAACGTTATGTGCAAATCAGTGTGCTGCAGGGTGGCCAGGAGCATTGTCGACCATCAGCAACACTTTAAAGTCAAGTCCTTTCTCTTCGAGGTACCGCTTGACCTCCAGAATGAAACACTTGTGGAACCAATCCAGAAATAATGCTGCTGTCACCCAAGCCTTTTTATTTGATTGCCAGAACCCAGACAGGGGATTTTTGTTCTTGCCTTTTACGGCACGGGGATTTGCAGCCCTGTAGAGCAAGCCCGGCTTTATTAAATGCCCAGCCTCATTGCCACAAAACAACGCAGTCACATGGTCTTTAGCTGCTTTGAAGCCAGGGGCTTGTCTTTCTGATTTCAAAATGTAAGTGAGGTTGGGCATTTTTTTCCACAAGAGCCCAGTCTAGTCAGCATTAAAAACTTGTTCCAGAAGATAGCCCTTTTCTTCTATGATTGTCTTTAATTGTTCGGGGTAGGCTTTTGCTGCTTCTTCATTGGCAGATGCAGCTTCACCAGTAGTTTGCATGTTTTTGAGGTTGAATTGGTTCCTAAAACTGTTACGCCAACCTTGGCTGGCTTTGAATTCCTTCTCATCAGAAGGCTGTCCCTCTTCGGAAGGAGGTTTGAACAGTGCGTAGAGGATAAGAGCCTTTTCTCGCAACGTGTTGCCATCGACAGGCACACATTTACGGTTCTTGTCTTCCAGCCATAAGTTTAATGCCTTTTCAGTCTTCACTAAAGTTTTATCACGCACCTGGCTCATCACCTTAGCAGTTATTGGAGCACTTGATGCCACAGCTTGACTAATTTCTCTCTCTCTCAAATCTTGATGGCATGGATGCTAGATTCATTGATGCCATATTTATGCACCACATTGGAAACCGACGTACTGTCTCTCAATAAGTCCAACACAGCCAGTTTTTCCTCCAGCATTGGAACAGATAATTGTTTCTTCAGTTGAGCACCAGATGAAGTAGTTGGCTTGCATTTAGGGGCCATGTTGTATGAAAAATACATATCTTTAAACACTAGAATCACACTCAGCACGGTGAGATGCTCACACTATGAGAGGCACACGGGAACTGAGACCGAATGAGGGAACAGCAGATTCATGTCTCCCATCTCACACTCACTCCGGGGCATACGCTCATTGAGTGGAATGGTGGGTGGAATCGCCCGCGCTGTTTACAGGTATCTTGTTGTTTTTCTTTTTTTTCGCTGAGCGCATATTGAATTTGTGTAAGTTAAATGCACGTACGATGCAACTCACCTGTATGTTCAGCCTAGTGATAGTAAGATCATTGAGCAAACATACCAATAGCCATAAGTATTAGGGCAAAGATATAGCTCCTCCTAGCTGGAATACAGGTTCTTTCATATCATAAAGCTTTTTTATTATATTTGCTTTAAGAGCTTGGGGTACAGTAATTCTCTTGAAGTGAAAAAGTATACAAGATTTTCCCTATCTGTATGGGTTATTCATTGCTCTATAAAGAAATGTGTACTTATGAAGGTGGGGGTGAAATTCAGCTCGCTGCGTGGGGCTTCTGCTGGTCCTTTGCATAGGGATGAATTTCAGAGCTTGCTACAGTATGTAGGATTTTTCATACATGATAGTAAGTCCCAAGATTTAACAATAGTTCCTGATCCTGCCATAGTGTTTTATTATTCATGTGAAACATGACAGCTTAACAAAGGTGCAGTAAAATGCAAGCACAGGAATTACTAATTGCTATTCATTCCAACTAATTGTTTAACCAGATTTCCAAGTACTATATTTAAAAAGGATGAAGTTATGAGCAGGATAATTAGAAATGATGTTCTTTTACAGCACCGTAGTTGTTAGGTTATACATTAATCATGCAATTATATCATTAATTTGCCCATATTAGACCATCTGTTGTTTAAATAGTAATACACAATAGAATGTGTGGTTGTGATTAACACCCACCTTAGGTGTTTAACAATGAGATAGGAGGTGACACCGGTGGTATCAAAATATCTCCTGCTAGTACCTAGGTTTAAAAGCTATTTTAACCCCTTCTCTGCTAATCCTCAATTCCCACATATGTACAATTTTATCTGCTGAACTTCTTTGGAACATCATGGCATACATACCTGGTATGACTAGCGCATTTGAAGTACATTAAGATTCTCTAGGCATGGGGGATTCTCCAGCTGGTGAAATGATGTACAGATGGCATAGTCAACTCAGTGCCACAACCAGAGTGTGCAATGGGCTGTAGTTGGAGCACACTGTGCTCTGGCAATGCACAACGGGTGTACTGACCTTGTACTTCCCCCATAAATACGTAAGACATCCTTACTTAACACACATATGTCAATGCTGAATATTTGCTAATGCTGCTGAAACTGGGATAAGTTTTGAATTATATGGTTGTGAAGGAGATTTAATAGGATTTGAGAAGTGTGTTTTATCTGTTGGAATCAGAAGAAAATTCCTTGTGAAGGCTGTGGAATCTGTGACTAGCAGTGTAAACCTATTCGATGGACGTGAGGGTACATTTAAGGGTATCACATAACTTGGCATTTCCTTGCTTCTGTGGCTTGCACTTTGGGGGGATGTCACACTTAACCAACCTTAATCCCTTTCAAATGAACTATTTCCTAATGGAATTGTTGTGGGTGTTTTTGTTTATTGTTTTTTACAAGCGAAGAAGGCTATGAAGGGGTAGATAACAAGGGGGGGGGGAAGGGACACCCTCTCTCAATGTTGCCCATGGTGTGAGTGGACAGGAAGGGTTAATGGAGGCACAGCGTGGGGCAGACAGTAGGGTGGGGAGGGGATGTAGTGTTGAGTTGAATTTGTGGAGTTCTTGGTCCTCCAGTTACCAAGAGTAGACCAGGACATGTTGTAAGAAGACCTTCGGAAAGTGAGGGGCTTCTGGGCAGGAGCTGACACTCTACTTCTCTGCTTAAGTCCATGGAGGTTGTAAACTTTGTTCACTTGGTAGGCCTTGGTCAGCTCACACTACAAGGGAGGTAAGGGGAGGATAATTGTGAGGGCCGTGGTAGGTCTGTCTCTATCTCCCTAATTCCAACACAACATTGCCTGCAACCCTAGGATGGAAAGAGTAAGAGTTTGTCAAGCCAGCTATGCTATTGCTTCTGAAAAGTGGAGTAGCCTCTGTCAAAACCACAGAGCTTCAACAAAGGCTGAAGAGAGCTTTAGCTTGTAGCTCCTCTCCCCTAGCAACTCCTGCTACTCATCCTGACTGACACAGGGCTCACAACATAGATTATTTCCTCTCAGTTTTTGGTTCAATGTACTACAGAACTGGGGAGTGAGGGTGAGGAAGGAGGTGAGAGGGGATGCATTTTCCCTGAGGACAGTTTGGCTTGAGCCTTATTGTAAGGTATGGGAAGTATCGACCATTTTGAAAAAGGGAAAATTAGCCGCAACAATCTTTAATCACTGAGTTTAATAGTAACCTGGCTTCTTCAGATATACATTGGGCACTGGTTTACAATAAATTAGCTATTTGGAAAATCTGGAGGATAACAAAGGAAGCATTTGTTAGCTAGTATTGTCCAAAAATGGTGAGCCACTCAGAATTTTTTCCTAAAGGACCTATTTTTAATTAACTTTGGTTCATAAAATAAATAACAGATTTGCTTGCAAAGCCTCAGAAACTGAAAAGTTTAATCACAGATTCTGAACTTAAATTTGGGTAGATACACTGGATTTCCGCCCCCCACTCCCAAACCAAGAAGTGACTGCTTAAGTGACAAACGGAACCCAGCCTTAATTGTAGAAGTGTGCTCATGCCAATATAGTAAAGTTGCACAGAATTACGGTTTGTTCGAGGTGTACAATAAGCAGCATATAGTCTGTGCTATATATTTCCTAGGAGCGTGTATGTGTATATTTTGCAGTATTTATTCTCCAATGGGATGCGGGGGAGGAGTAAACTATGCAGAGTATCCTGCACAGTACCTATTCCCAGACACGCAAAGGGTGTAGAAGCAGCAGCGTATGTGGCACGTAGCTATCTCCCAGAAGTGGTGAAGGAAACGTACCGGGGGGGGGGGGATTGCATAATGTTTAGCCCCCAAGGTAGGGTGGGGAGGGTAATACGCGAAGTATATAGCAGGGAGGCAGGTGACGCTATCGCAGGGAGAGCGCTCTGCGGTAGCTGTTCTCCGGGAGGGGAGCCGGGGCAGGGGAGGGACGGGCCGCGTCCTGCCACAAGTAGCGAGCCCCTGAGCGGGGACACACACAGACACCCGTGTCCCCTCCCCCCCCAGCTCAGGGTCCGTTCCCGGGCCGGGAAGGGGCTGTGCGCGGAGTAGGGACAGAGCGCTATGTAGGGCGGGGTGTCACGTCCAGCCTAGTGCCGGGGGGAGGCTGCGGGGTGTCAGACACAGACACCCCCCCGGCGGGAGGGGTCGCACGCACAGCGATCGCTGCTCCCTGGGGGTGTCACTGTCTCGCCCCCCCGCTCCCCCCGCTCTGCAGGCTCCCTGACAAGCCGACACTTTCGGGACCGGGCTCTGGGCAGAGACAGACACCGGGGCGGGGCGGGAGGAGAGAAGCAGGCGGGGCAGCTGGCGGCGGCGCGGTGCATGCTGGGCGTCGTAGTCCCCCACCGCTCTGCGGCTGCTTGCTGCCGGCTTGGGAGGACTCCATTCCCCAGGATGCTCCGAGCCGACGGAGGTCACGTGCCCGCGGCTGGGGCAAGGGCCGGGCATAAGAGCGGGCGGCCATTTTGTGGGAGAAGTAGTCGCTGCTGCATCCGCGTCGCGCCCGCCGCCCCCGGCCCGCTGCCGTCGCTCCGGACTTGCGGTTTGGTTTTTTTTTTCCTCTCCTCCCTGCAGCTCCAGTGAGACGTGACCCGGGCGCACCCAGCCGCGGCCTTCTCCCCTGCTCAGCGCCCCGCCACTGAATCGCATGTCCACTATCCAGAACCTCCAATCCTTCGGTGAGCGACCCCCGCCCGCCCGGCTCCTCGCCAGCCGCCAGGCTCGCCCAGCGTCCCGTGAGCGATCCCCTCGCTTGCCGTGTCCCAGCCTCTGACAGGGGCCCCCGACCCCCACCCCCTCCGCTGCCCCGGGTGCCTGGGCTTTGCCTTGCAGCGGGGAGCAGCCTGATGTGGGGGCGTCCCCACTCAGTCCATTATCCTTGTCTCGGTAAGGGGCCCTGCTCTGGGGGTCTCCCTCCCCCCGTAGTCTGCCCTCTGGGATCTCTGCTTCCTGGTAGTGCCCAGGCTGCCCCCATAGCTGCTGTGCAGCACCCCCCGGAGTGATAGCTTCGTATCTTCTCTTCCGCCCCCCCCCTCCATCCACTGTATAGACCGGGGGTAGGCAACCTATGGCACGGGCATGTGAGCTGATTTTCAGTGGCACTCTCACTGCACTGGTAGTGCCCACGGGTCTGGGGGGCTCTGCATTTTAATTTAATTTTAAATGAAGCTTCTTAAACATTTTAAAAATCTTATTTACTTTACATTCAACAATAGTATAGTTATAGATTTATAGAAAGAGACCTTCTAAAATGGTAACATGTATTAGTGGCATGTGAAACCTTAAATTAGAGTGAATAAATGGAGACTTGGCACACCACTTCTGAAAGGTTGCTGACCCCTGGTATAGACCCTTTGGGATTGGATCTGCCCAGGCACTGGCAGCTGATCTGCCATGGGATTATTTTCTCCATCCCCTGTCACCTGCTGTCCTTCAGTGGGGAAAAACTCTGGCCCCCAAATCCTGGTGACTGCCCTACTGTAGAGCCCACTTCAGGTATTGACCTGCATGGATTGTGGGGCCTCCTTTTTGCATGGTCAGGCACTGTTAATCCTTAAGAAAGGCATCCTGGGTACGTGCTGTCTGGGGCGGAGTACCAAATCCTAGGGATTGACCTGCCTGGGGAACTTCATTTTATCAGTAAGAATTGGCCCACCCCCTGTCCAGAATCTTATCCCCTTTGGTAAGGGATTTTCCTTTCTTGGTCCCCTCTTCCCTTATATCCACACTGATTGAAATCCCTATTTGGTCAACTTGCCCCCAGAATTTAAACCCTTCCCATGCCCCCACTCCCACTGACTCTTTTAATAAGGTACAGACTCTAGGGATTCATCTGTGATCCAGAATCCCTTGATTCTTTAACAGAGGTGTGGAGGAAGTGGAACCAATCTGCCTCTCCTTCCTTCTAGTTCCTGACAGGCCAGAGTTGTGCCTGCTCCTCTAGATGTATTTTGTCCCAAGCCACTGGACCCCCCTTCCATGCTCTCCCCATTTTAGTTGCTTCTGCAGGCTAGGCTAGTTTGCTGGTGCTCTTAGGCCTGAGCATTCTTTCTCTTGGAGGTTTGTTTCTGCTTCTGGAAAGTAGTGGAGTTGCATAGGTAGATGCTTAAGTGAAGACTTTCAAATGTGACTAGTCATTTTTGGACCTCAAATTTTGGAAATTCAGGCCATTTTCAAGTGTCAAATTTAGCACATGAAAGTGCTGAGTTATACGCCTTCTGATAATTGGAGCTTTTAAAGTGGCTCAGATTGGTAACCCAAATCACTAGTAACATCTGAAAATCTTGATCTAAAGCTCATTACCTACTTTAGCTGAAGAATCCTATGTAACAGGTGAAGGAGTTTGTTTGGGAAACATGCAGGTCTAATCTAAATTGGTTAGAAAAGATATTTAAATGCCGTTTGTTTAGGGAGTAGGGAATACCTCAAACTGGTTGAATGGCACAGGAAGCCACTTTCTTTCTTCTTTATCCCGTTCTAAAGAGACTTGGCTCTCTTTCCCCATGCTTCAGTACAGTTGAAGACTGGAGGAGTCTGAAGGGTGCTGTTGTGTAGACATGGCTAAAATGAATTGTATTGGCTTTTTGCCTCAAACTAGGTACCAGTTGTATAGTGCACAGTGTGTTTGCAGTACCTGGTATCTGCCAATGTTTGTCACCATTTCTTGAAGATCTTCTCTTAGGACCATTACATATGGTGCTTAAAATTATGGTGACTGTCTGGAACTAGGACTCCTCACTGGTGGGGAAATTTTTCAGCAGAAATATTAGATGAGGCACCCCCTTAAGGTGATGGGTCTCTGGGTGAAATGAAGTTTTGATGTGACAGTTCTTGGATTTTGGTGTTTATGGTTTAACGAGTAAACACACAGTATTTTGGGGTTATGTCATCTATTTAACCTTTGAGGGGGTTTTGAAGAGAAAGCAAATGTATAAGTTGGTGAAAACATGACAGTGAGTTAGCTAGGGCTTTTATCATGTAGTTAGTTCTGTTTGAGATAAAAGAACAGGTTTTTTCCCTCTGTTAACTCTGATCCTAGGGATAAGAGTTAACAAGACTCTTCCAAAGGGCGCTCTGTATAACTGGATATTCTCTGCTAGCTGTATCAATTTATCATTTTCGCATGAAAAATGCTTCATATGTAGTAAACTGCCTTTTTCCCTGCAGACCCCTTTGCTGATGCAACTAAGGGTGACGACTTACTCCCGGCAGGGACTGAGGATTACATTCATATAAGGATCCAGCAACGAAACGGCAGGAAGACATTAACTACTGTTCAGGGAATTGCAGATGATTATGACAAAAAAAAACTTGTGAAAGCCTTCAAAAAGGTAAAGCTGCTAGCTTAATGTGGAAATAGGAGCGCAATGCCAATTTGTGAAAATTGAGTATTTTATTTTGACTTTTGGCTACATGTCTGCTTCATTTTCACATATGGCTAAAAGCAAGAAGGGAAGGGAACAGTCCCTTTGTTCAAGGGACAATACAATATTCTTGAAATTAACAATTTTTTTTACAAATGTTAGTCTCTTAAAACTTGTTCTAAGCAATCTAGTTAATTAGTTAAGGGTCTGCCATTTTTGTTGATTTGGCAGATATAAATGATAGACTATCAGGGTTGGAAGGGACCTCAGGAGGTCATCTAGTCCAACCCCCTGCTCAAAGCAGGACCAATCCCCAGACAGATTTTTGCCCCAGATCCTTAAATGGCCCCCTCAAGGATTGAACTCACAACCCTGGGTTTAGCAGGCCAATGCTCAAACCATTGAGCTATCCCTCCCTGCAACAATGACATGAGTGTTGCTTTTAATGTCATGGTTCTGCCATTTTTGATTTGCAGTGAGAAAGTGGTGTTTCCAGTGAAACTCTTAAACATGGAAACTAGTGGCAAGTTGGACAGGCAAATCTTGCATGAGACATTCCTGTGCTTGACTTTCCATCTTTTGGCTTTTAAGTATTTTGTTGGGGGGGGAGGGGCAGCTTGCCAGTTTACAGTTGTGTTGTCTGTAATGCTGCTGTCCTGGTGTCACCAACTAGCTTCCATACTGTTTTAAAAATCAGAATAGTGTAGTTTTAACCATGTTTGTCTCTTTCCATTCTTTTGTTGATACATAAGTGACTTATTTATAACCTTCAATATTTATCTTATGCAGCTTCTGTTGTGGAAGTACACTGTAAAGCATAGTAAGCTTCATTACAGTTTACATGAGATGTCTTACAATATGAATGTTTTTCTAGAAATTTGCTTGTAATGGCACTGTGATTGAACATCCTGAGTACGGTGAAGTTATTCAGCTTCAAGGTGACCAGAGAAAGAACATTTGCCAATTCCTCTTAGAGGTGAGTGACTACAGACAGACCACTAGCAGTATTTTAGATCTCTCTCTGAAACTGATAAAGACCTTAATTGTTAAAGGTATCATATTAATTTATTTCTTTACATTTAACCAGTTTTTGAACCTTTAATACAGCTCTTAATACACTGACCTGAAAGGACAAAACCAGATGCTTGCAGTACATAAGAACATAAGAACGGCCATACTGGGTCTGACCAAAGGTCCATCTAGCCCAGTATCCTGTCTTCCGACAGTGGCCAATGCCAGGTGCCCCAGAAGGAATGAACAAAACAGGTAATCAAGTGATCCATCCCCTGTTGCCCATTCCCAGCTTCTGGCAGACAGAAGCTAGGGACACCATCCCTGCCCATCCTGGCTAATAGCCATTGATGGACCTATCCTCCATGAATTTATCTAGATCTTTATTTGAACCCTGTTATAATCTTGGTCCTCACCAAGTCTGGCAAAGAGTTCACCAGACTGACTGCGTGTTGTGTGGGGAAAAAATATTCTTTTGTTTGTGTTAAATCTGCCTATTAATTTCATTTGGTGACCCCTAGTTTTTGTTTTGAGAGAGAGAGTAAATAACACTTGCCTATTTACTTTCTCCACACCAGTCATGATTTTTATAGGCCTCAATTATTTCCCCTCTGTCATCTGTTACAAGCTGAAGAGTCCCAGTCTTATTAATCTCTCCTCATATGGCAGCCGTTTTATACCCTTAACCATTTTTGTTGCCCTTTTCTGAACCTTTTCCAATTCCAGTACATCTTTTTTTGAGATGGGGCGACCATATCTGCACATAGTATCCAAGATGTGGGCTTGCCACGGATTTATATAGAGGCAATATGATATTTTCTGTCTTATTATCTTTCTCTTTCTTAATGATTCCCAACATCCTGTTTGCTTTTTTGACTGCTGCTGCACATAGAGTGGATGTTTTCAGAGAACTATCCACAATGACTCCAAGATCTTTCTTGCGTAGTAACAGCCAATTTAGATCGCATCATTTTGTATGTATAGTTGGGATTATGTTTTCCAATGTACATTACATTTATCAACACTGAATTTCATCTGCCTTGTTGCCCAGTTCACCTGGTTTTGAGAGATTCTTTTGGAGCTCTTCGCAGTCTGCCTGGGACTTAACTATCTTGAGTAGTTTTATATCTGCAGATTTTGCCACCTCACTGTTTACTTGTTTTTCCAGATCATTTATTAATATGTTGAATAGGACTAGGCCCAGTACAGACCCTTGGGAGACACCACTATTTACCTCTCTCCATTCTGAAAACTGACCATTTATTCCTACCCTTTGTTTCCTAACTTTTAACCAGTTACCGATCCATGAGAGAACTTTCCCTCTTATCTCATGACAGCTTTCTTTGCTTAAGAGCCTTCGGTGGGGGGTCTTGTCAATGGCTTTCTGAAAATCTAAGTACACTATATCCACTGGATCCCCCTTGTCCACATGCTTGTTGACCCCCTCAAAGAATTCTAGTAGATTGGTGAGGCATGATTTCCATTTACAAAGACCATGTTGACTCTTCCCCCAACAAATTATATTCATCCGTCTCTGACAATTTTGTTTACGATAGTTTCAACGAATTTGCGCAGTACTGAAGTCAGGCGTACCAGCCTGTAATTGCTGGTATCACTTCAGGAGCTCTTTTTAAAAATTGACGTCACATTAGCTATCCTCCAGTCATTTGGTACAGAAGCTGATTTAAATGATAGGTACAGACTACGGTTAGTACTTCTGCAATTTCACATTTGAGTTCCTTCAGAACTCTTGGGTGAGTATCATCTGGTCCTGGTGACTTATTGCTGTTTAGTTTATCAATTTGTTCCAAAATCTCCTATAATGACACCTCAATCTGGGACAATTCCTCAGATTTGTCACCTAAAAAGAATGGCTTGGGTTTGGGAATCTCCTTCACATCCTCAGCTGTGAAGGCGATGCAAATAATTCATTTAGTTTCTCCGCAATTCCCTTATCCTCGAGTGCCCCGTTAGCATCTCGATTGTCCAGTGGCCTCACTGGTTGCTTAGCAGGCTTCCTGCTTCTGCTGTACTTATATTTTTTTGTGTGATTGTGTAGTATTTTGTATAGTATTTAGATTTTGTGCGGTATTGTGATAATCAGGGTGATAAACATCTTCTACGAGTCTAAAATGTTTCTGAATTTTCTTGCACCTCTCTATTGAATTAACAATTCCCATTCTTTGGGGAAACAAAGTTTTGAGTTTTGCCTCTTGTTGTAAAAGCCAAAATATGTCTGACAAATATAACTGATAATGAACAGGTGCTGTGGGGTGGGGGGGAAATAGCTAATATTTTTTGTCTTGTCATAAGAATACTCAGCTGTAGCTGCTGTTTGAAGGCATGTGTTATCAGTTGTGGTTTTTTAAAGCAGTTCAGATTGAAAGGGTAAGTGGAAAAGACTAAAGGATTGAGATGTTCTATGTTTCTAGTAACCAGGTTCCTAAATAAAAAACATTAAGGTACATAATTCTTTGGGGCAAACTTCTGGAGATAATTCTCTAACATTTGACTCTGGAACCTGGAAAATGGCCATGAATCCTGTACTGTACCTGGTTGATGCACCTAGAGTCCCTTGTCACTCCTAATGACTTCTAGATCTTCTCTCTTGATGTAATGTTATGGCCACTCTGCAGTACAGAAGCTTTACTGAAATGTGTTTCCCTTTTGCAGGTTGGCATTGTCAAGGAGGAGCAGCTGAAAGTTCATGGCTTTTAAAATGTGTATAATCACATGAAGAATTCTGCAGTTTTTGTTCATACTCACGCTGGCTAAACTGTGAAATATGAGTCTTTTCAGTAAATGGACTTCCCACTTACCTAAGCATTTAAAGTTTTATTCACATTTGCATGATTACAGAAAACATGTGGTGTGTAGACTAGAAACACACAAAAAAATTGCAGTAAGATGGTAATGAAGACCTTTGTGAATTTTAACACATTTCCAATGGAAATGTTTTAGTGCTGATTGTTGAGTTTATTACTTTTCACCTGACTTAAATGTTTTTGTTGTATTAAAACCATGTATGTTGCAGCTTAAAAATTATGTCTCTTCGTATATTTCTTTGAGTATTTGGAACACTTAGTCAAGCAACAGTCCTGATTTAGTGTGATAAAACAGCTCTGTGGCAAGTTTTAGTTTACTGAATACCAACTAAACTGAGGTCTGCATAATGAAGTGTTAGCTAATTAAAATCAAAAGTAAGATAAATTAGGACTTTACAATCTCTTCTGAGTTGGTGCATTTGAATACCAATTTTATTAATACAATTATTGATAGTTTGTACAATTAAGAACTGGATCTTCACTCTGTTAAAATCTAAGATAATCAGTAAATTCTGAAATGCTAGTCTTACAGTCAAGAGGACTTTTGTAAACAGTCCTGATTTCTTAGAGGACCTTGGGTATTGTACTTCATATCTAGGTTTTCTATTACACACTGCCATTATCTTCGGCACCAAAAAAGTTTAAAAGAAATGCTCCTCTTCCCTTCTCCCAAATGGAGGGAAAATGTTTTGAGATGGCTTCTACCACAGCTATGCCCTTGGAGTTTAGTTCCTTATCTAGGATAGTGGTTATTTCAGAAAGTTGGCTTAGGTAACTTTTTCTATCAAAAAGGTCATTCTATTTTGTTTGAAACAATTAATATGGTTTTGTTAAGCTGGCCTTCTAGTTTCCGTTAAAGGGATTTCCCATCTCTAGGCTGCATCTCTTCATAGAAAAAAATTAAATGTTTCCTATTACTGAAGTATGCAAAGATCCCTTCCTTTTTTGGGAAGGGCATGGATAACTTCTGAATAGGTACCTTGGATATGCTGAATCAGGAAATTACAAAACACCTGCCATAGCTGAGGGCATTAAATGACTTTTGTTCTCCCAACATCCCATCTCCACACCAAATGCACCCCCCCCAAATTTTTTTGTACTGGTTTAAGGTACCATGTACAAACATTAGGATTAACAGGAACTCACTGAGTAGTAAGTACAGTTTGTGGGAGCTGCAGAGCTATACCAAATACCTGTTTGCTAGTTATCCCATCCTCAAGGGCTTGACTTTCTAAACATTGGATTGGTGCAGCTCTGGTGTAACCCCCTTCCACCAGCCTACATCGGAAATGATCCTGCAGTTATGGAGCTAATAAGTAGGGGCAGGGAGCCGCATTCTGTACCTAAATAACAGTTTTGAATTACATTGGCTAATGCTTGTGTGTATGTGTGCGGGGTTATCCCATTTTTACTGGTATAGCTTGTTTCATTCGGGGGGCAGTGCATTTACTCATTGGGTACAAAGCACAGATTTTTCCAGTCTAGCTGCATCTATGCCTACTGTAAATATGGGCTTAGATTGTAAAGAATGATTAGCAAACCTGAAAGCCATGTGATGTTCCCCAGGGAACAATCTAGACTATTGAACAGCTGTGTCCCTTTAATTCTCCAACTTGTGGTACCTTTTACACTGCTACATTAATAAGAGCAACCATGCTGGGTCTGCTCACACACAGCCCCTAGCATGTAAATTACTCCCAGCTGTGTTATGATTGCTCTCCCCAGCCACTCCTGAATTATAGTACAGTGATTACACCAGCAAATTCCCAGTTCTGGACTTGTCCCTAGAAATGTTCATCTTGTACTGCCCAGCTCTTTACTTTTGGACAATACAAGCTCATAGTCTTCTTTTTGTAATCGAAAAGGATATGCACAAACCCTGTTAACTCAAATGGAAGTTTCAAAACACTGGTTTAGATCAAACAAGTTTATTTACTGCAGAAAGATTAAGTGATTACAAGTAATTAGGCATAAAAGTCAGAATTTGGTTACAAGAAAATAAAAGGTAAAATGCAACTAACATCTAACTAAAGCTAAGTGAATTCAAAACAAGTCTCTTGCTTTTGCAGTCTTACTGGCTGGATGCTTTCAGCCATGACCCCACCCTCCAGTCCAATGTTTTTCCTTGTCCTTCAGGTGTTGTGGACAAAGACGATTTGTGTCCTCAGTTTTCACTTATGTGTTGCTCTTTGAAAATCATCTCCAGCTGAGGTTCAAGAGACAGGCTCTTTGCATAGGAACCCACAGCTGTTCCTTGACCAAGCTGTAAACTACTTGCTCACACCTTTTTTCCTGTCAAAGAATGGCTGCTTAACCAGGTGCTAGTCCATTTGATTATATTGACAGCTGGCCAAGGCATCAGTTTGCCTTTTCTCTCTGAGGAACTGGTTTGTGCCTGGTTTTCTACACTTGGAACCTCACAGCAATGTCACAGTAGATTCTTAACTTTACATACAATGTTGTCAATACTCAGCAAATTGAGTGTTCAAATGATACCTCACAAGGCATACTTTGTATAAAAAATACCAGTCTTGTAAAAAGGGTGAAGATAGGGATACAGACTGTCTCATCATGTTACTCAGAATCTGGCTCCTAGATGCAGATGGCATCCATTGGGGGTTTTTGAAAACTGAATCATCCCTCTTTAAATTGCTTTTTATTTTAAGCATAGTGACTAAGCCTTTTTATTGCCATATTTTCTTTCCTCTGTTTAAAAGCTTGTGCAGCAGAAAAAGCTTGCTAAGTTCTTAATATCTTGTTAGAAACGTGTGGGGGTGTGACTTGATTTCATGCTGCATGGGAATTTTGTTTTTTCTACTTCCTATTAAGGGGGTGTAAATAAGTAATGTTTTGCTAAAGCTTGAAAAGCTAAGTTTTAATAATACAGTGGTAATAATAAGTTGTAATAATACAAGAGAAAATTACACCCATCTAGAATAAAAGCGCAAATCAATTTCACTAACCTTGATTTTTTTGAAACTAGAATGGTGACTTGATAAGATTATAACTAAGTTTTCATTGGAAATTCAGGATTTATTCCTATCCTCAAAACGAACCCCAACCTGCTTTCCTTGTCACTTCTCACTGCAAAAGTAATATTAAAACTAAGTTAACTGGTGAGATCAT
Source organism: Mauremys mutica (assembly GCF_020497125.1). NCBI lineage: Eukaryota > Metazoa > Chordata > Testudines > Geoemydidae > Mauremys > Mauremys mutica. The sequence goes on from NC_059073.1 coordinate 211,811,823, forward strand.
TACTGGCGTACTGTCTCTACGTTTCAAAGATATGTTTGAGAATTGGAAAGAGTTCAGAAAAGAGCTGTGAAAATGATTTGAGGCCTGGAAACCTACCTTACAGTCACACTTTAAAAGCTTTGTCTAGTTAACTTAACAAAGAGCAAGTTAAGTGACCCGATGCTGTATAACTGCCTACGTGGGAAAAGGTTTGATAAAGAGCTCTTTAATCTCAACACAGAATTGGGGGGGGGGGTTCCTCCATCACTAAGTCTTTATAAAAACATCAGTCTTGATTTAAAAGATGTGCTGTGGTTCATCCAGAAGTTATGGGTTTGAGGTAGGAATTACTGGGTGAAATTACTTTGTCGGGTCAGACTTGATCATAGTGGTTCCTGCTGGCCATAAAATCTGTGACTTGGTCAAACCATTCTGGAAATTAGTATTTTAATCATTTAAGATGTCTTCTGTAGAGCTTATTGCTTTCTAAATCTGTTAGGAACATTGTAAGTACAATTAGCTGAACCATCTCACCTTGATACCAAATGAGGTAATGTACCCTATCCCTTCACCCAGAGAGAGCCCATGATCCTGAAAGCTGCAGACTATGTAAGCTGTGCACACTCCTTCCTGTGGAGTTCTTAAATTCACAAGAACATAGGAATTGCCATCTTCAATCACACCTACGGTCTGCCTAGTTCAGTAACTTGTTTCTGACAATGGCCAGACTCAGCACCACATGCTTCAGAGGAAGATGCAAGAAACCTCAGTAGGCAGATGTGCAATAATTAAGGCTCTGTGTTTGTCACGGAGATGATGGATTCCGTGACCGCCTGCCGCCTCTGTGACTTGTGCAGTAGCTGGTGTGGCTGAACCTGGGGCTGCCCAAACAGTGGGCCTCACTGGCTGCTGCCGGAGCAGCTCTGCAGCCAGCTGCTGTTCTGGCAGGCGGTGCCTGGCAGCTGGCCCCTGGGACTGCCTGAGCAGCTGCTGATGTAGCTGACCCCAGGGACCACCTGACCAGCAGTCCCAGGGGTAGGGGAAGTAGCCATAGCTCAGCAGCTCTGGGCAGTGATCCCAGGGAGGCTGGAGAAGTGCCTAACCCAGGGCATTGTGTCTCTTCTCCCCCCCCCCCGCCCCCCACACCATGGCAGCTGGAGCAGCAGCCCCTGTGTGGGGTTCTCCTCCCGCCCCCCTCCCCCCCGTCAGCGGTCAGCACAGTAGTGGGCCTCCCGGCACTCTCCCCCAAGTGGCAGCTGGATCGGCAACGGGCCCACTGGAGCTGGTCCCCCAGGGCTCCTCCCAGGGGGTGGCAAGAGTGGCAGCGGGCCCCTGGGACTCCCCCTGTAGCTAGTTCCAGGGGCTTCCCGCCCATGCAGTGCTGCCCATCCCACCCCATGATTCAATCAGGTATTTATGGTATAAGTCATGGACAGGTTATGGGTAAGAAACAAAAAATCATAGTCCTGTGACCTGTCCATGACTTATACTAAAAATACCTGTGATTAAATCTTAGCCTTTAGCAATAATCAGCCCCTATGAAGGTCTCCCCCCTAAGCTAATACTTAGATTGCTTTAAACTGTGAGTCATGAGATTTCATATTTCAAAACCTTTTTGCATTAACTGAAAATTACTCATATGCATGGCCAGTCCCTTCACTTAAACAATATAATATGGCAATGAGTTCCACAGTCTAATTACTTGCTGTGTGTAAAAGCATTTCCTTGTATCAGTTTTGAATTTGCCACCTTTCAATTTCAAATGTCCTTTGTTCATGTGCTGAGACACAGAATCTTTAGATGAGTTTTTTCCATATCTCCAGTCAATCTCATTGTCCTTTTTTCCCTCATCCCCTTCAATTGTGCAGCATCCTTTTTGAGCTGGGTGACTGTTTCTAACTGAGGGCATACTACTGATTTATATAATGGCATATTTTCCATATTATTCTCCATCCCATTCCTTATGCGTACTAAGCAGGTTGCTCTTTTTCCTATAGGGCTGTTTCACTAGTAAAAGATCAGGGGCTAGGCCTTTATTTTGTATGATTTGGGGCAGTTGTCTCAAGTAGCTTAGGTTGTACTCTACTCTAAAAATAATGCCAGAAAGAAATAGAAATAACACTTTAAACTGGTTAGTTTTAAAATACTAAGGAAATTCCCACAAAACAATTACGTCAGAGGCTGGGGATACTCAGTTTTCAACACCAACTTTAACTCTGCCCTATTCTCCCTGATCACTCTCTGCCATCCTGGTTATGGTCTACATACTCCTGTCATCCTAAACAAAACACTACATATAGGCTTGTATGTTCCAAATCCATCAGTAAGTAGATACAATACCAGATGCCGCTCTTACTGATGGGTTGGGGACTTATCTCCTTGTTCATATAATGTGCACAAGATCCTGATTTCGTCCAGCACCCAGTTGTCTGGGGGATACCCTGATCACCAGTACAATATTGGTCAGATCCCATATTCATGCTACAGGTGAGTGATTAGCTTTTTTTGATGTCCTCGCTGAAGGCAATGGTCCATAGACTCCCTGTACCATGCTCTTGTTAAAACAGGCCTGAAATTTCATCCTGCTATAGGCTGGCATGGTGTGTACAAGGTATATCCGACAACAAAAGGCCATACTTTGCAATCCACGTGCACAACAGGGACTGCTTGTTTCTCTTCTGTGTCAACTAGTGGGGATTCTCCCAGCAGTAAACAGGGGATAGGAGAGGGGGGCTGGTGGTTAAACTTTAACTGAATATTTTCAGACCCTCTGAAGTGTGTAGATACTTATTTTAAAATACAGCAGTCCCCAAAAATTCTTGTTACCATATGTTTATTTCCATCTCTCTCTCTCTCCTTGTCCCCCAAATAAACCCCGCAAACAATCTTTAGTCATTTTCTGTGCAATGGCATTGATCACAATAGTCTCAGCAAGGATCAAAATTCTTCCAACCAGTGAGGTATGTGAATATCCTTAACATGATTCATTGACCCTACAGATAGCACACATTTTTTTTGAAGTTTAAACCTCTATACACTCAGGTTCCTTTCATCAGGTTGTATTCTAGGCATTCATACAAGCCTATGGTTAATTAAGTCTTAACTGTTAATGTTTCTGTAAGCCTGTGGGGTTGTTGTATACAAGTTTCCATTGACAATAATGTGTTGATTATTTTTAGAATTGGCAATTCAAATGTTTTTAGAAATTGAGTAAGGGAAAAACTAAAGTGTTTACTGATTTTTACACAGATTCATTTTACATACTACTTCTAGTCTACATATAGAGAGTGTTTTGAAGTTGTGGGTTTTGTTTTTGTTTTTAACTATTTGGCACACTTATTTCTGTTTCAGTTACAATTCTGTAACTGATCACTTCATGTTAAGTCTTAACCTGTTTTTCAGTAATGCTATCTAGTTGAGATAATGTGAGACTATCTAAAAGAAATTGTATTAGTGTTGTCTTATGTGCATTTTATAAAAAAATAAAGTTTATGCCATTTTTAAGATAGATTCCTTCTTGGAAAATATGAGTAATGTATATCCTCTAGGGCTGTCGATTAATCGCAGTTAGCTCATGCGATTAACTCAAGACAATGAATTGCGATTAAAAAAATTAATTGTGATCAATCGCACTGTTAGACAATAGAATACTGATTGAAATTTATTAAATATTTTTGGATGTTTTTCTACATTTTCAAATATATTCTGTTACAACACAGAATACAAAGTGTACAGTGCTCACTTTATATTTATTTTTTATTCCAAATATTTGCACTGTAAAAATGATAAAATAGTATTTTTCAGTTCACCTCATACAAGTACCATAGTGCAATCTCTTTATCATGAAAGTGCAACTTACAAATGTAGATTTTTTTTGGTTACATAACTACACTCAATAACAAAACAATGTAAAACGTTTAGAGCCTATAAGTCCATTCAGTCCTACTTCTTGTTTAGTCAATCCCTAGGACAAATGAGTTTGTTTACGTTTATAGCAGATAATGCTACCCTCTTCTTATTTACAATCTCACCTGAAAGTGAGAAAAGGCATTTGTGTGGCACTTTTGTAGCCCGTATTGCAAGGTATTTATGTGCCAGATATGCTAAACATTTGTATGCCCCTTCATGCTTTGGCCACCATTCCGGAGGACATGCTTCCATGCTGCTGATCATAGGCGCCAACTTCTGCTGGTGCTGGTGGGTGCTCAACCCCCCTCTGCTCCCGGCCATGCCCCGACTCCAACCCTGCCCCACGCTGTACACTTTGTATTCTGTGTTGTAATTGAAATCAATATATTTGAAAATGTAGAAAACACTCTAAATAAATGATATTCTATTATTGTTTAACAGAGTGATTAATCATGCAATTAATCATGATTAATTTTTTTAATCGCTTGACAGCCTAATATCCTCTAATATCCTCTAATATCTAATGTTTAATATTAGTACTTGAGCCTTGCATAATCAGTTTTCTGAATTGTCTTTTCATTATGTAACAAAAATACTTGAAGGAAGCAGAGTTTAAATGGGGAATGTACTTCTCAGTGTGAGAAACAATATGTTGCAGTTTTAAGTTTCAATCTGTGGCTCTGTTAATTGACTTAAGTAGTTAAGCGTAATGTGCCATGTGTTCTGGAATGATCTCACAGTTCTAAAACAAGGCTGTTGATACTATCTCCAGAATGTTAGGGAGAGGAGGATCATCTAGCATTCTGGACAGTCACAATATTTTTACACGATGTAAGTACTGGCAGTTAGAATAAGTCTCTGCCCACAGTAGACTCTAAACTGTTTTCAAATATAGCTTGTGTCTGCATGCTGTCATACCGCCCTTAAAAATGAGTTATTGGCTTGGTAAGTTGTCCCTGTTAAACCATCCTTGCTATGATTATAGCAAAAACCATGGTCAAGCATAGTTCTGCTGCTTTACAACAGTAGTTAAGTCTCTGTGCTTATACAGCTTGAGTGAGGTCACACAGAAAGTCATTAGTAGAGCTGGAAGTCAGGTCTTCTGAGTCTATGTCCAATGCTTTCACCACAAAGCTCTCCTTTCAAGTGAGCACCTTAAACACATGGATGTTCTACTGCCTAAACACCAAAATAAGGCATAAATACTTAGTGTGTATTTGGCAGTCATGGAACTGCTGTACAGCGAAAAGTATAAAAATAATTGTTACATCTAATAATTGTTACATCCTGTTGAGAACTATTGTGTTTATTTCTCTGAAAACCTGCTTGGCTTGCTGTGGTTTTGCACTTTTACTAACAAGTCCATGGGAACCAGCCCTGTTGTAAAAGAAATGCAGAGATTGGGGTGCCTTCTGGTAATGTAGGAATTGCTTATGGAAAATGTTGAATAATGCGCTACTCCTCAGTAAATAGTATACATCTATATAAGGCAAACATTGGCAATTCTCTTGCATATCCTACTGTACAACCTTGCTAAAAATGACCTTATTAATTGTGCTTGGTGCATGCTCTGTAGTGGTAGTTGTATATATCTTCAGTCTCTTGTAACATCTTTTTACTCAAAACCATATCTGGGCCAGACCCCAGGAGCACATGATGTGGAAGTGCTGCCTCAGATGATTTATAAAGTTATAAGGTAGCATCTTGTAGGTTAATAATTTATACATTATTCAAGAGAATTGCGATAGGGTTACTTAATACAGTTCCACGAATGCCAAGATAATGCAGTATGAGCAAACATACTACAATGACTATTAAATAGAGAGAAATTTTGCTACGTATTATAAGGTGATGTAAAATTATATTGTGATGACCTATGAATGTGTAAGCTATGTATAATTGTTTATGCCAGGGGAGGTTTCTACTGCACACACAATGCTTTGGTGAATAGTGATGTATTTGAAAGTAATTGTGAAGATTAGAATGCTCAACACCCTGCCTCACTCTCCTTATAAAGGCTAAGCTATTTTTAAAGGGATACTAAAATTTTATCTGGAATGTATATTAGTATCCCTTTAATATAGCTTATAGGTGATATCTCTAAGCTATTTTTAATGGGATATGTTATATATAAAATGTTAAATAGCTTAAATATATCATACATTAAGATTTTATATATATATATGTGTGTGTGTTACAGATGTCAAGATGTAAGTGAAAAACTAGTTGCTTGATCAAATGTTACAAATAACTCTTCACATTATAAAACTGTAATTATGCAAAACTTCTAATTTACCTGTTCAATTTATTTGCTTTTTTTGCATTTCTATCAGTGTGTACAAGGAAAACTGACAAGCCGGTTTCCTTTTCTGCTTCTCCTACGCTACCAAATTATGCCAATATTTGTGTTGCAAACACTACAGGGGGAAGAGGTTGATATTTTTTAAAGTTTCTATTTGAATATGAAAAGCAAGACAAGATATGGAAGCATTTCAATTGGTCTTAAATTTTACTGTGCTAATTTTGCGGTTTTAAATAGATTCTAATTTTTGGGACAAGTTTAACTTGACAATATCTTTTCTGTGAAACCCAAGCATCATGTGAACAGCTTATTGTTTTAACCTTTTACCAGAACTTTTGTTGTAACAGAACTTCTGTTTTAAGCTCACTCAGAATTGGGATTCCAAACAGTGATGAGTATCAAAATTATGAACCATTACTCCATTTACATGTATTGTAAATCCCTCTGGAATCTTCCAGTTGCAGATAAACAGCAGGTCAGGCTGTTAGTATTATGGATGTTTAAAAATCAGTTTTAATGCCTTCTCATTGCCATTATGTAGTTAGGCTATTGGGTTAATTGGGACTGCATTACCCCAATAAATGACTTGATTATGGTCTAGAAGGGCCAGGTTTGTAAATGTATTTAGACACCTAATGATACAAATAATTGCCTAGTGAGATTTTCAAAAGTGCCTACGTGCCTAATTTAGACACTTCTGAAAATGGTACTAGGAGGCTATCTGCATCTTTACTCACCTAAATTGCCTTTACACATCTGACCTAAATACCTACGTGGGGAGAAGATTTCTAAGCAATCTGAAGATTTCTCTTTAAGTCAGCAGACAAAGGCATAATAAGATCCAATCACTAGAAGCTGCGCAAATCAGGATTAGAAATAAAAGGCACATTTTTAACAGTGAGGGTAGTTAACTATTGGAAAAACTTACCTAAGGATGTGACGGGTTTTCTGTCACTTGAAGTCTTTAAACTAAGATTGACTGTCTTTCTTAAAGATATGCTCCAGCTCAACCAGAAGTTACGGGTTTAATGCAGGAATCACTTTGTGAAATTCTGTAACCTGTGTTACACAGGAGATGTCAGACTAGATAAGCATAATGGCCCCTTCTGTCTTAAATTCTATGAATCTATTAATTGCAGTGCTTAGATCTTTTGTTCTCTCAACGTAAGTGGAAGTCTAGTTGACTTGAGCCAAAGTTTCTGTGCTTTCCAAAGCCTCAGTGAACTCAAAATATATTAGGAGAGAGAACCAGAGTGTGAACAGGAAAGAAGAAGGAACATGATATCTTTCTCTGTCATAAATCTGACCCAATGTAGAGAAGGGAAATCGTGATTTGCTGATTTTGAACTTATTTAGAATCTCATCCCCCAGAGTAGCATGAATGACTAGTTAATTATATAAGCAGATGCTGCTAATTTTATAATGCTGTGATTTGAGGAAAGAGAATGAGTCTATCCTAGAGAATTAATAGCACACAAGTGTTAGTCATTACAAAATATTTTTTTTTCCTTGTACATTACAGGTCAAAGAAAAGTCCAGATATTTTTGCTATACATTTTGGCCAAAATTTTCAATTTAAGTAAATGAATAAATAAATCTTTAGGGTCCTAAATAAAAATGGCCTGATTTTTCAAAGATGCTGAGCACCCACACCTTTGAAAATCTGATCCTTTATTGAGGTGCCTAAATACAGGTTTAAGTGCCTAATTTTAGGCAACCAGGTTGGAAAATGCTGGCCTTCTGGTATAGAATAAATCCGCTATTATGTTACAACCAGCTTCTAGTAGTGTGCACTATCTTGAGTGCTTAGAAGTAGAGCTAGCTGGAAACTAGAATTTCTATTTTATGGGAAATTTTGAAATTAAAAAAAAAAGTTCCAAACAGAATGAAAATGAGATGTTGAAAGGCTCCCTGACCTGCTCAGAGCCTCAGCATCTTGCCAGGCAGAGAGCTTGGGAGTCAGGGTCCCTGGGAGACTGGGCTGCTGATAAGCTGGGAGCAGGTTCCCAAGCACCGCCAGAGGCAAGTTGTCAATGCGTTGGGTGGGTGAGTTGGCAGGAAACTTGGCAGGATTTCATTCCAGTTCCCAGGACATCCAGTCAGAATTTTGTTGAAATCAACATTTTCCTTTGGAACATTTCAACTTTGACAAATCAGCACTTTCTGACAGAAAAGCATCCCACCTGAACATTTCTGACCAGCTCTAGGTAGATTTTATTATTTTTATTTATATTAATGTTATTTCTCAGATTAAGTAACTGAGTGGATAGTAACCAGTTGTGAAATGTGTTTCATAGACTTTAAAGTCAGAAGGGATCATCAGGATCATCTAGTCTGACCTCCTGCACATTGCAGGCCACCAAACCTCAACTACCCACTCCTCTAATAGAGCCCTACTCTCTGTCACGCTGACCAGCCCTGCTATCTGCTGTGGCTACTTGCAAAAGTGGCTACTCCATTCAAACTTGGAGGCTGATGAACAGATTCCCATTGCAATGGAAAAGGTACCAATGGAAGCAGACAGAGTCAAAGGGTCAGTGAAAGGAGCTGACAAAGCAGCCAGGAAAGATGCCGGGGAAAAAAAAAGCTGAGTTTGAAAGACAGAATAAAAATCCACCATGAACATGACTAGTAAGAGTAGCAAGGAAATAACAGAATAGTCTGCCTGTACTCTCTCTCTCATGATCCAGGAACTTAACAAACAGGGGCGCTACTTACTATGACTGCAAGGAAAAGCTTAATAGTGCAATGCCAGTAGTTTAAAAAATGAGAGGTAGTGAGTAGTAATATCATTGAAACCCTATTTGGGCTGTTCAAAGCTGAAAGACTGAGAATGTTCCCGCTAGTGAGCTATTTGTGTAAAACAAAGGGATTATAAAACAAGGGCAGAACCATGATTTTTTAACAATGGGCAGCTTGACAGCTGGAGAAAGCATTACCCCGATACCTAATAAAACCTGTGTGGGCAGGCTGCTAGGGCTTGATGAGACTGTGGATTGGAAAGAGACTGCTTCAAAAGTGCTCTAAGGAGGGGGATTCACTTTCCACTCTTTTTCTGCTCACTTCTCCCTTCTGAGACCAATCATCACCATTACTGGGAAGGAGGTTACTGAGAAGGAAGGGAGAGAGTTTTTCTGCTGGGTGAAGATTAGGGCTCTCTTGTTTGTCTACTTCCTCTTCTGGAAGGGGGAGGAGGGGCCTTTATACTTTTCCCATTGCTACCATCACCTTTTTGGTTTCTAGAAAAGGGAGAGTGTTCCTTCCCTCAGCCCATTCACTCTCCTCCCCCGCCCCCCATGCATACACGCACCCCAGTCCCCCTCAGATGCACTGCACAGCTGAGGAACTGCCCTTTATCTTCAAATACAAATGAAATGAAGAGACTAGGATAAAATATGGCATCTCTTACAGCCTCTCTGTAATTTCCACTATTCATTAACAGTGTATTTTTTTGCCAAGTTAACTCAAATTATTATCTACACTCTAATTAATTCCTCTCAAATTAGTTTAGCTCCATCGAGAGTGGCCACACTGCAGAATAACATTTGAGCTGCACAGAGTGGTTGCATTAACTGTTCACAAGCAGAGCTAACTTGTGGGCTGGCTAACTTGAGTTAAAAGCACCATCCCACTCAAGAGATTCTGTGTGTGGATGGCACACTAGTTAGGGGCAACACATGAATTCTAACTCAGATTAACTCTGCTGTGAAGACAAGTTGTTAGCCATTTTTCCTCAAACACAGGCTGGTTGTGTCAGATTCAAATACTTTTGCAACATTCACAAATTATGAGGTCGACTGTCTGCTTCTGGCCCCCTTGCCTGTACCCATCAGTTATTAACTATAAAAAAAATTGTGAATTTACTGGCATTGCATAAGCCTACTGTCTGCAACACTGAGACCTAAATAGCCAGCCTCCTGCCACGTAGCCAGTATTCCACTACAGCCCTCACTAATGTGTTGTGGTATATGTTCCAGAAAGTGGATTATATGAGTTATTAATTATTTAATTATTTAAAACAAGTCTGTGTTGGTTTTATGTTAATAGGGAAAACCTTTCCTGATAGGGACACCGCAATCATTCAATTAGTTATTCTTCCTCAATGGATACACCCTATTGCCATTTACCACACCCACAGAACTCTCTGGGCCCAGCAGATCTAGAATAGGACTTGGGGACCCTGCATAGGAGCTGTCTGGGAAGGGGTAGTGACTGGATCCAATCTAAAGTAGCTCCATTTATCAAACCACGCTTAACAGACTGGAAGTACCGCAACTGTAGAGGCTTCTGCAGCGCTACAGGCTGTGCTGCTACTCCTGGGTCAGGGTGGAGGGGAGAGAGAATTCCCCCATGCACACGCAGCTGGTCTATGAGATGGCTCATGGCAGTTTACTATGAGGGGAACAGAACAGCATACAAGTTTCCTTGAAAATAATGGGTTGGTTATTTTTAGAATTGACAAAGCAAATGGTTTCTAAACTTGGTTCGGGAGGAATTAAATAGCCTAAATAAACATGTACTAAGCACTGCACAGTAAGTAGACAACATTATTATATGTTTAGATCACAAACTCTTTGGAGCAGGGACTATATTTATTACATATGTATGTACAGTGCCTGATTGCTGATCAGGGCCTCTAGGTATAATACAACTTAACAAATAATATTAATAATTAGATTACTCTGATCAAAAACACCTGGATGCCCCAAACTACTGAGCTGCTACTGCTTGCCTGATCCTGCACACCTCCTCAGGTAAGACTCCTGTTAAAATCAATGGGAATTTTGCCTGAACAAAGCATGCAAACTTCTACCCAAAGGCAGTCGATGCTTGATTAGGAAGGATTCCTCAGCAGTGAATGGTGGTTGTGTGTAGAAGACAGCATTAATTGTTACAGGCGACGGGCACCACTTCCAAGGGAAGGATGATTCTAGCTAAGGTTGCTTGTTTTCCCCCACCATGGAAAAACATGCAGTTCTGATGCAGTAAAATGGTCAGGTTCCTGGAGCTACAGTACTTTTTTTACAAATATGTATTTGATTGGTCAGTAGGTGGGACAAATAGACAGTTGAAAGTGTATGTGTTACACAGAGGGCTCAGGCACAGTGTACAGTGCAGATGTCAGCCCAAGCTATCAGAGGCAGTGCAGAGTGCTCACCCCTTCACCAGGTGCAACCTCCTTCCCCCATCCACACCAGTAAACTTGCTGGCCTGCAATTTAATTTGTATTAAAGGGAGGGTTTTCCCTCATTCTATAGGGATGATTGTTTCATCCGCTTGCTTTAAAGGCACTGATTTATTCAAACACTTACTTTAGGGAATTTGCTAGGTCTGACTGTTCTGTAATATGTGGATTGTCTTAGTTACAATAAACACGTACAGGAAGTTATCCTGTTCTTCTTAGTCATTGATTAGCTAAACTATAGGTCTGTGTCCCTTCATTCCCTTTATCCATTTTATTGTTCTTCTCTGAATTATCTCTTCATGGTAAAGAGGTGCCCACAACGGAATGCAATACTGTAGGTGTGATCTCATCCCATGCTATAGAGAGGGCTTGTCAGCACCCTGCTACGTTCATAATGCATCTGCATGCTTCTGGAAGCACCAAGGACTGAATCCTGCAGAAAACAGACTTCACAGCCGCAGAAGCTATTTCATATTCAGAGGAGGAAGTGCCCCCTTTCTAGTAGCTGCAGAATGTCAGACTAGACCACTGGCAGTTTGAACACAAAGAAACCATTCTCTTCTACTCACTCACCATTGTAATAGAGAAGGGCACGAGCTTATAAAAGCACAGTAGTTCTGCAAGGAGCAAGACAAGGTGTGTATGACGTGGAATTTTCTGCTCCTGAGGTGGTTTCTTTGCTTGGTTCTTTGGGTGAAAAAAAAACAAACCCTCATAAACACACTTTTTTCTAATACCCCTTTTAAAAAGGTTTCCCTATGTTATTTTTCAGGCCACCCTAATACATATGACATTAAGCAGTTCTCCAAGAAGACATTAAAAAAAAACAACCAGTTTTGAAAGGGTTCCTTTGTGAAGTGAGTGGATATAAAGGGTATGTCTGCACAGCAGTCAGGAGGTGTGATTGCAGCACCCATCTCAGCTAGCTTTGATCAAGTTAACTAACTAACGGTAGCTGTGAAGCTCCGGTAGCATGGACAGCAGTATGGGCCAGGCACCTGAGTACCAGCCAGTCCGGAACTCTGGGTACATACTTAAGCAGCTAGCCTGTAGCACGTAGTCAAGCAGATGCCACAACCGGAGGGAGGGTGAGGTAGTTCAATCACAGTTAGCTCGAGTATGCCTACACGTGCGCCAATCACATCTCCCGAATGCTGTGTAGCCATACCTAAAGAGACACCACTACAGACAGTGTTACAGTCTGCTGATTTGTGTTTCTGTAACACATAGAAACCCCAACCAAAATTGGGGCCCCCATTGTGATAGGCAGTAAAAGGAACAGTCCCTGCCCTGAAGACTTCATGCTCCTCCCGCTGCCCTGGTACCGTGGGTGCCCACAAATCAAACCTTTCATACCCAGAGATGCATCCTTCCTGATCCATCTGAGAGCCTATTCCTCCAATAGAATGTAGTAATAGTGGTCATTTGAGGATCTGAAATCTGCGACTGAAACAAAGTAGGTCAATAGTGCAAATGGAATCAGTAGGGTCAGGAGGCTGTCTTCCCGCTTCTGCTTCCTGTGGTGGCTTGGTGATCAGGCAAAATGTCTGCTGGAGACAAGAAGCCTGATCTTCCAGTTCCTTCCAGCAGTGTAATCAGGAGTAATAGCACTGATGTCACTAAAGCTATTACAGTGTAAGAGATAGGAGAATCAGGTTGAGACCCAGGTCTAGGGCCTTGTGGTCCTGACACAGGGGAAGTTCTCATTGACTTTACTGGCTTTTATTTTTCCCCTTATTACCATAAAATAGTTTCAAAACAAGATTTGCAGAGGCAAAAGACTGCTGCATGCACTACTAAGCATCGAAAGTAACAAGTGTGTGTCAACATGTTGGTTTGAAATGCACAAGAAGTCCCAGCAGCTAAGTTTAAAAATAGCACCCTTACAGTGCATAAATATGTGTACTGTTTTTCATAATCTGTGCAGGATTTTCCCACTTGCTTTATTTAATTTCCAAAGTTAGATCTCATGGATCTCAGCTGGTATAAATTAGAATAGTTCCATTGAATCTGGCTCTTTGTTTTTTAAAGAAAAAACATTGTCTTGTTTTACTTGCTTTTACCCACACACTCATTTTCATTCAGACAGATTAAAAATCTACTTTATCTTGGGAACTGAAAACACATATGAACATACAGTCACTTATATTGCTTCTCCCCTATTTTTGTGAATCTGTTTTGTGCACACCTCTCTGCTGTATGAAACACAAAATATTGTTTTGAGCTTTCTGGGACCTGCACATCTTTTCATCTGAATATAAAATAATATTTGTGTCCGACTAGTATATCACGTTAAATTTACATAGACCAGATCTTCAGATGTTATGAATGGAGCTATGCCAATTTATTCAATGGTGCTGTGTCAGCTGAGAATATAGCTTATGCACGGCATATATTGTTAAATGTGGCCCATTATATGAATGCATGGTGCCTAAATTACATAAACTAAGTCTTTTGAAATGTTATAACTTTTGTGTGTACAAGAGCTTGGTATTATTTTATTATTGTTAACTTCTTATGAAAGTTATCTATCATATGTTTTACTGGAGGTGCAATGCTTCAGTGTAAGTTTAGTGCAATGTGACTGCAAAGTTGTTTTGAACTTGTGGCTAGAGCAAATTAGACTTGTGAAGAGTTTTGTTCTCCAGGATCACCATGGATGGTGGGTGAAGCTTCCCCTTGGTGAGGGTGGCCCCTACCCGCACCTTCTGGCTGAGGCTCCGCCCCCACTTGCTGCTCTCAGGCCCCCCCCCCCGCATACTCTGAACTTGGTTGGGGTCATGGAGGGGATGGGGGCCGGGGGGCCGGGGCGAGCTGAGAGCTCTCAGCCTCAGCTGGGTCCTCAGTGGAGCTCTCTGCCCAGGCTGGAGAGCTGAGCACCGAGCCCCTCCCTCATTCTGCCCCTCCCCCTTCAGCCCTGTGGCCCATTCCACCTATTTCCCCCCCCCCCGTTCTGCCCTCACTCTGCCTCTTTCCCACTCGAGGCCTCGGCACCCGACTTGCTTCTTCCCCCCTGCCGCCCTGAAACCAGAGAAGCTCTGTGCCCCCACTGCGGCCCTCAGGAGTGGAAAAGATTGGCTAGCAGATGCTGAAAGTGATACTTACTTCTGGAATTTGACCTCTGAGAGGATAAAATCAACAGACTTTAAGATGGGAGCTGGCCAGGGGATTCATTTACACTGGCTAGTTTCCTTCTTCTGGTGATGAAAATAAGTTTATCCTTTATTAGCCTGAGCCAAAGCCCTCTACAAGTCAATGGGAGTCTTTCGATTGACTACAATAGGCTTTAGATTAAGCCCTATCTGAAGAAAGATTGCTTTGTAAGACTCAGAACTTTCTTCTGTTTTGTATTTTTAGAATGAAATTTATTCAAGGTATGATTAGGCGGCCCAGACTACAGTGTGTGTAGTGCACATTAGCTCAGAGATTCCTAAATTCTTGTAAAAAGTTGCAACACATCAATATGTGACTTATACACAGAAAACCAAAGACACCAGGCTGTGACCAGGTGCCTGGGTCGGCCACACCAAGAATGGCACACTCAGGGTGGACTGCAAGAAATAGAGCAGACAATCTCCCAACTAGTGGTTTATTCTATAATTAGATTCACCAAGCCAATAACAAAAGAGCTTCTGCAATACCACACTGGGTAAGAAGAAGCCAAACACAGTCCCCGTTTAGTCATTCCAGCCCTTGGCTCCCATCTAGACAATCAAGTCTAATATAGTGAGGGGTTACTGAAAACCCTATTCACCAGACTTAAAGTTCTACCAATCCCAAAGAATTGGACATTTACCTTCAGGTCAATATGAATTTCAGATCTTACCCAAATATCACGCTGTCCGCCAGTTCTTAGTAAACTAACTACAAATTTATTAATAAAAGAAAATAAAAATGTTGTTAATGGTTAAGGAGTCATATACATACAAGTGATTTTCCATGTTCATAAATCAGGTTCATAGCACTAATGTTGTACCTGCTGGCTTGTAAAGTCTCTCTGGAATTATCCCAAAAAGATTCGAATCCAAATGCAGCTTAGATGTAGAGTCTGATGGCTTGTCTACACTGGCACGCTAAATCGGTGCTGCTGTGATCAATGCAGTGGCGTCAATTTAGCAGGTCTGGTGAAGATGCAATGAGTTGATGGCAGAGCGCTTGTCGAGAGGTAGAAGCTATGTTGGTGGGATAGCGTCTCCTGCCAACATAACGCAGTGCAGACATTGTGTTAGGTTGATATAAGCTACGGGGAGTGATTTTTTCACACCTCTGAGCAACGTAACTTACATTGACTTAAGCGGCAGTGTAGACCAGGCCATAGAGTCTTTCCATGCATATTCCAAATAACTATTTAGAAGATCTCGGTCCTATGGTTTAGACCTTCTCTATTAAAGTTAAGCAGACCTGAGATGAGAGGATCAGGCCCGAGGCTTCTCCTTTATAGCCCCCTAGCAGTCTGACAAGCCTCCTCACAGAAACTGTGAGAGCAGGGCTTTCTTCCAAGGAAGAATAGACTTCAGATAGTTATTGGACATTTGCTTTGAAGTTAATTTTCTATTTCCTGTGCATACACAGATAATCTAGTTACACTGTAATACAACTGTCATACACATACAGCTAAGGGTAGCATAAAATCCCTCCTTACCTCTAAAGGGTTAAGAAGCTCAGATAACCTGTTTGGCACCTGGCCAGAAGGACCAATGGTGAAAGAAGATACTTTCAAATTGGGTAGGGGGGGGGGAAGGCTTTGTTTTGGGCTGTGTGAGTGTTCTCTCAGGAGACAAAGGGAGAGACCAAGCAAGTAATCCAGCTCCCACTGAAATGGTACATCTAATATTACAGAAATAGTAAGTAACAGCAAGGAAATGCATTAGAGTATCTTTTGTTTTAGCTTGTGAATTTTCCCCTGTGCTAAGAGGAAGGTTTATTCCTGTTTTTTGTTTGTTTGTTTGTTTTTTGTAACTTTAAAGTTTTGCCTGGAGGAGAAATCCTCTGTGTTTTGAATCTTTTGTTACCCTGTAAAGTTAGCTTCCATCCTGATTTTACACAGGTGATTCTTTTATCTTTAAGTAAATTCTTCTTTTAAGAACCTGATTGATTTTTCATTGTTTTTAAGATCCAAGGGTTTAGGTCTGTGTTCACCTGTACCAATTGGTGAGGATATTATTCTCAGGCCGCCCCAGGAAAGGGGGTCTAGGGCTTGGGGGAATATTGTGGGGGGAATAGGACTCCAAGTGGTCCTTTCCCTGATTCTTTGTCTAAATCACTTGGTGGTGGCAGCATACTGTTCAAGGACAAAGTGTAACTTGTGCCTTGGAAAAGTTTTTAACCTAAGCTGGTAAAAATAAGTTTGGGGGTCTTTCATGCGGGTCCCCACATCTGTACCCCAGAGTTCAGAGTGGGGAAGGAACCCTGACAACAACTACCAGTCATTCATTATAGCAGAGATAGTTAAGCTGAAGACAATGTAGGTAATATTATTAGTTTATTGCAGTATCTCACATCTTTGATCTTAAGGTCATGGGCAGCGGGTGAAGCTTCCCCTGGGGGAGGCTAGCTCCCTGTCCCACCTCTTCCACTCAGGGCCTCACCCATACTCCACTCCCATCCCACCCCAGGAATGGCCAGTATCAGAGCTTCAGGGGTAGTCGCAGAACAGGGCAGCTGGAGTGCTCCATCCCTATCTTCTTCTCCAGGTTTCTGGCAGTCAGAGGTTTAAGGTCACTCAGAGCATGGGATTGCATCCCTAACTACCTTAGCTAATTGCCATGGAGGAACCTATCCTGCATGAACTTATCTAGTTCTTTTCTGAACCCACTTATATTTTTGGCCCTCAGAACATCCCAAGGCAATGAGTTCCACAGGTTAATTACATGTTGTATGACAAAATACTTCCTCCTTTTTGTATTAAACCTGCTGCTTATTAATTTCATTGAATGACCCTTGTTTTTTGTATTGTGGGAAAGGGTAAATAACACTTGTCTATTCACTTTTTCCACACTAGTCATGATTTTATATACATGTATACCATTAGTCATCTCTTTTCTAACATTTTTAGTTTCTCTTTGTAAGGAAGCTGTTCCATACACCTGATCATCTTTATTTCTCTTCTCTGAACCTTTTCCAGTTCAACTATATTCTTCTGTAGGTATAGTCAAGGTGTGGGAGTGCTATAGATGTATATAGTGACATTAGGTTATTTTCTGTCTTATTTTCTATCCCTTTCCTAACACTGTAGTTCCTAACATTGTTAGCCATTTTGACTGCTGCTGTGCACTGAGCTGAAGTTTTCAGAGAACTATCCATGCCGACTCCAAGATCTCATTCCACTGGAATAAGACACCAATAGTCATCAAGCGGCAGCAACATCTTGTCACTACTGCACAGGGGTGGATTTGAACCAGTGACCTAAATTAAGAGTAAAGGATCCATTGGAGAGGCCCGGTTTATTGGTTGGAGCATAGAGCTAAGAGGAGACCTGTGTTCTTTCTCAGCCTATTTGACCTTGGGCAAGTCACTTAACATCTCTGAACATAAGTTATGCTATTTATACAACAGGAATAATAATACCAATCTTTCTGAAGCACTATGAGATCCTCAGATGAACAGAACCAGGGTCCTTAAATATTGTTAACAGCAAGTTCCATAAAACTTCAAACATGAAACTAACAGAGGTCACTTTGAGTATATCTTATAATAATGATGATATAGCAGAACTTTTTGTAGTATGGTATCTTTACTACTTTTTTGCATGTAGCTATTAGTGTAAGCTTTAAAAGATTCAATATGCTGTACAAAGTGTACTGCAAAATCTCCAGTGTAAAAAGAAAATACAGATCTCATTGTCAAATATATTGTTTGTAGTACTTTAGTACTTTTCTAGCTCCACTAGGGGGAGCTAGTTAACTATTTTAGGGGTGTTTATTGACTTCATGCCATTTTTTCTACTTTCTTATGTATTTTGTCACTTGATTAGTTTTTCTTGAAATAATCTTGTTATAACCATGGTTAATAGGGACCGGTAATTAGCTCTTGCATAGTTTGGGAATAAAACAGAGTACATGACACAGCCTTATTTTGGGGGGGGGGAGGGTAGGGGCGCTGGGGAAGTGTGTGTGTGGGGGGGAAACTACTGAAACAAAAGTGTAGAAAGAGCATCAGTACCGTTGCCTTGTTTGCAAGTTCACCCATTCAATTCTATCTTGGGAGCCTATCATCTGTCAAAAGGGAGAAAGAAAGGAAGGCTAGATTGAGCTTCTATAGAGCCTATTTAAAGGCCTCCTCCCCAGCAGCATCAGAAAAACTAAGAGTTATGTTCTCTTGCTGTCCATTGAGTGACGCTTTTTGGGGCCAGATCCTCAAGTGAAATTAATGGATCTCTGCCAATTTACGCCAAGTAAGGCTCTGGCCCAGTATTGCTATTCATACAATAAATAGCAATGGGAGGGCCTTCCCTGAAGGGTAAGAACATACCCCGGAAGAAGAAGAAATCTAGTGCAGGTGGGGATTTAGAAACCCAGAGCCACGTGCTAAATTAAGAGCCTTTTTTTCTGCTTTTAAAAAACATGCAAGAAATATAGCATGTCTTTGGGTTTTAAAAATATAATGCTGTGAGTAGGTTTGAAATCCATTTCTGTGAGTGAAATATACAGATATCCATTTAAGCAAGACATTCCGAGTAAGTTCCATAAGAGGAATTCTTACATTAGGAACTCTCCTTCTCTGCTATTATCAAATGTACTGATGACAAAGCCACAGGGGCTCACCTCAAGTGAAAATGTGCTCGCCAAGAGTGTGAGGAATGATTTTGGTTTCCATAATAAATTAATCCCCAAATGCAGTATGTTTGTTATGCTTATTTAGATGGTTTCAGACAACCTGAAAATTCCTTTACGAAGAATACACCACTAAAGTGGCTTAGCTTACAAGAGAGTCTATAGGGTGCAATGGGATGAGGTTCGTTCATCCTTCTTCACTGCACAATAAGAGATAGAAAAGAGTTCAGGAGCTGTGATGTACCACACCTATGAAAGTATTAATTTGGCAAAGGTAGCTTTCAGAAGCAGCCGGACTCAGTCGCCTGATCTCACGAGATGATCAGCAAGTAGGAACTTGTTCTAATGTTTTAATTTGTCTTTCACTGGTAGAGTGTATTGTTAACACATGCTAGCCTCGTTGGAGAGTTTGGTAAGTGGAGTTCTGTGGAATAGCCAGTGACGCTTTCTTCAGCACGTGCCAGTTCAGTAAAATTTTTTGATGGTGTTACCTTATTTTTAAGAAGAACTGATCAAATTATGGGCTGCAAATAATATCACTAAATTAGCCCAGTTTTCTATTTCTGTCTCATTCATAAACTGATCCTGAATTCATTTGTAAGTGTTCACTGAATAATTTAGATCACCCATTCCCAGTGGGAGGTATGGCTACTTGGGACCTCTGAAATCAGGCCAGTCTTATTTAGTTTAAATATGAGAGGTGGTAGGATTTATTTTTCCTATGGAATATTTTAACAAAAAAAGAAAAAAAAAATCTAAAATCTGAAAATTTTGACTTTTTGCAGGAAAACCAACCCTCTGAGATATTTCAATTCAGAAATGCTCCTGTGTTGCCTCAGGGGAACTGTAATTCAAGTGCCTCGTGCTCCTTCATGGCCAGGCTCCCTTTTCAGTTTTCAGACATTCTGTTTTTCTACTCCCACCCTGCCACCAATCAACCAACAATTTCCAGTAAAAGCAGACACTGGGGGGGGGGGAGGGGGGGGAAGAATACTTTAGTTGAAAACCCAATTTTCCATCAAAAAAACTGTTTCAGTGGAATGATGTCCATCTGTTTGCATTTGGAAAGGAAGATGATGTCTGTCTGTATCTGTATGAGTTTTTTTCATGAAGTTGCTGGATTTCCACTCCATACGGCTAGATGCAGTGCCTTGCATAATGACAGGTTTCAGAGTAGCAGCTGTGTTAGTCTGTATTTCTATCAGCCTTACTAAGGCTGGAATTGATTTCCTAAATGTAGTACTTAAATTGGAAAATGTTGACCTAAATAGTTTAGGAGCCAGCTACCCCAAGGCACCCTTCTCCCTGTCTCAGCACCTGTGTTGACCGAGGACACTGAAATTAATCACCTCAAGTGTGAGGCTTGAGGTAGCTCAGAGAAGGAGGTTCTCAGGAGTAAGCCATTGAAGTTGGCTTTGGGCAGCAGTATGGTGCATATTGTGCAGATGACCTTTACTCAGGCTGAATTGTAGGGTTAATTGTAAATTAATCCAGCCTCTGTTTAATAGTGAAAAAAGTTATTGGGCTCACTCCTGCAGCCAAAGAGGTTTTTTTCCGTTTCAGCCCAACAAACCAACAAGAAGCTCCATTTAACAACCGTGAAGCCCTTACAGCAACTCTGATTCTAAAGTTAAAGTTATTGCAAGAGATTTCTGTAGAAATGAGCCCACAGTCTGCTCTGTAATTGTGCGCTAGCTGGCCAGGAGTTAGTACCCAGGGATTTGGCAAGCTTGCTGTTACTATCCACTGAGCCATATTAAAAAATAAGATCTCACGTATAATCATTACCTTCTTGCAATTCACAAGTGGTGGTTTTGAACATACTTTCTCTGATTTACCTTGAACAGCCTTTTCATAAGAGACACTTGGCTAGTCTGTATCCCTGAGAGGAATTTTTCAATTCAGGCACAGATAATTAAACTGGATAGCATTTTCCTAGAATGTAAGATGATGCTTTTCTGCTTATGCTCTCTGACCTAACTAGCCCTGGGTAGAGCTGTCTGTTACAATGTCTATTTTAATTCCATCGAGAATCACGACAGTGCTTTATTCACCAGAAAGGTCCCAGCTGCTCCCCAAGTTTTGGGACTAAGGGAAGGAGACTGACTTTTTCTTGTCATTTGCTTGGTTGGGAAGTTGTTGTTTTGCCATTTACAATAGGAAGAAATCAGACCCGGTAAAACTTTTTATGGCCTAAGTGAGCTACAGTGAGAAACAGTGAAAATGGCAAAATCCAGCCCTACATCTGAGCTCCCCGGGCCTCAGAACCAGTGTGTGGGTGCTGGGTGTGGTAGGGCTTTATAGGGTCCTACTGTGTGTTGGTCACAGCACCACAGCAGAAGACCAACCAGATATCTAGCCCCATAAAAAGGAGAGAGGCTCTGGATTACTAGGTATTTTAGTGTGATTTTTCCTGATCTTTGCAACGAAGCCCTGTCTCTGCAGCCAGATCTGCACAGGCAGACTCTTGTGCCCACTTGGTATCCCAATTAAATCTCCTATTTAGGCATCTAAATAAGTCTGTGCAGGTGAAAGCACGTACCTGCAACACTTGATTGCAGAGCCGGGGCCCAAGTTTGAATGAAGGTTACTGCACATGTCTGTGGCCCAATCTTGCAAACACATCGGTGAGCAAATTTACTCCCATGAGTCGTCCCACTAAGCTCAATGGCTATGTCTACACTGCAGCTGGGAGCAAACCTCCCAGCCTGGGTAGACAGACTTGCGCTAGCTCCACTTAAGCTAAAGCGCTAAAAATAGCAGTGTAGACATTGTAGTTTGGGTGGCACGCAGGCTCTCAAGCCCACCTGGCCATGAAAAGTCTAAGCTTGGGTGGCCAGCTCTGAATCTCCACTGGAGCTGGAACACCCATACTGCTATTTTTAGTGTGCTTGTGCATGTCTGTCTACCTGGGTGGGAGGCTCGTTCCTACTTGCAGTGTAGACATTCCCAGTGAGGCTACTCCTTTGAGTAAAGTTATGTGCATGCTTAAGAGTTTGCAGGATTTGGCTCCTAGCAATTTAGCACCATTGTTGTTCCTCTTGTAGTAGGTTTCGGGTTCCTTTCCTATGGCACCACCTGCTTTTCTTGGCTACTGCAGCCTAGTGAATCGGTTCTTTCTTTTTAAAATCAAACCACTCAAAGGATTTCATTGGTTTATAAGAGTGCCATTCAAAGTCTGGACTACTGCTAAGAGGACTTTCTTTTATTAGGAGCATTTATAGGGAGTCACCATCACAAGATACAGCTAGAAAATCGCCACCAATAATGGCTTCTGTTTTCTGACCCTCTCCAGAGATGGCCTAAAATGTTCATTGAAAAATATTTATGACAAAGGGAAAAACTTCAGCCAAAATGTTCACAGTATTTTTCCTGTTGTTTGAATAGCTCAGACCATCATCTTGGGATCTGGCCCTCTAGCCATGGCTTAGATAATAAGCAAAACTATTTCCCCAGTTACCAGGCAGGGAGCAGATACCCAAGAACAGCACAACTTTAAAGTCAGGCATGGTGAAAACCTTACCAGTAGGCTGAATGCTGGTGGGCAGGGAGCCACCAGCTAGCAAACTACCTGGACAGAGTGGTGCACCTTAATTTTCTGAATGGGACCAAGCTTAGACTTAGACCTGGCAGGAGCAAAATCTAGAGGCAAGAAGGGACAATTCCCAAGACTGCTCCTGGCTCTCTGAAGCTTTGTCCTTGAGATGGTTAACGTCAGAGTCCCAGCCAAAAGCAGGTGGAATTGTGGCTCAAAAAGGGAGACACCCCTTGAGGTAGCTAAGCTCTAGGCCATTTAGGTAAAACCTTTCAGTTGTGGATGACTAAAAATTAGGTCCCCAAATCTGTAGTTAAGGCTCTAAAGGAAAGTGTCCCAAATATCAGCAGGAGCTACAGCTATTCAGCACCTCTGAAATTCAGGCCATTTTTGCTTACATCTGGATTTCGGTGTCTCCCTTTAGGGACCCACATTTGAAAAGTTTGTGGATGTTCCCTGCACCCTCAGCTCCATCTGGAAGTTAACTGCCAGCTAGTGCATAGTGCTTGCACACAGGTGTAATAGACCTACTTGTCTTACTCACCTTGCCTGGCTCGAGCCAGCTGAATTTCACAACTAGAGCCAGCTAGACGACATTTCAGTTAACCAGAGCACAGCGAGAGGAGACTGGGTTCTTTCTTTTTTCCTTTTCAGTGTTATAGAACTTTTAATAACTTTAATTAATAATGGGTGTTGCATGCTCTCCCCACCCCAATAGCCACTTTGTGTGCAAAGGGGTTTTGTGGCAGTGTTGCAGGCAGATGACTAAGAAAGCAGATTCTACACTATTACTCCAGGTTCATTTTGTTCCACATAACAACTGCCTGTAGGCAGTGACTGATCATCAGTGAAGCAGGTGTTTTTCAATGAACATTTCTGGCACATAAAAATGAATGTTAAAAAATGGCCTTGAACTGAAGTCTGTGGGCCAGCTTCTGCTCATGATGTGATCGTGTGAATTTGGAGTAACACCAGTGACTTTAATAGCCTGGCTTTTAAATAGCGTTTGAAGGTTAAAACCCATTCTAAGTGGATCTAGTTTAACAGCATAATTTTTTTAAAACATTCTTTTAGGGTTGGCTACAGCCCAGGCCATGTACATGTGGGGCTACCTTCAGAGGAACACAGAGCAGTTTCAAACTAGTTTTCAACACTTCCAGATATAAATTGACCTCCTGCTGAGTCCAGGCTGAGCTGCTGCAGAGGCTGGACTAAGCCAGAGGGGCACTGATGTAGTGGGAGTTCGGGGAGAGCAGGGGAATAGGAAAGAGTCTAGGAAGGGATATGGGGAACATGGATAAGGGGGCAGGACAATGGAGGAGCCGTAGATTGTGAGACCTGGAAGGATGGAATGGAGGCATGCTGTCTGGGCGTGGAATGGGTAGAAAAGTTTCTGGGAAAACAGTAAGTGGAGGCACTTGGGGTGGCAGGCAACTGGTGAGGCAGAGCAGGATATGAACAGTGTTGTGGAGTGACAGATCACAGGTATTGAAAAAAGGCAGGGGACTGGGACTACCGGAGGGTATGGAAGGGCACAGGATGATAATATGGGAGCAGGAGACTGGAAAAAAAGCATGGAACCAGATGAGGTGTAGAGAAGCCAGTATAGTCATGGAGGAGAGGGTTGTATGGGATTGGGGGAGGCATAGACATCAATCGTTCCAATGATGTGAATAATCTATTCCACCAGCACATCATGCTCTAGAACTCCAGCATAACTTAATGTACCTTGGGACTGTATTCCCCTTCAAAATCTTACTGCACGTTAAACAAACAAACAAACAAACCAATGTGCAACACATAAGCACAGGAAACACCCAACAGCACATTTCCATTACAGCACAAAACAAGGGGGCAAATTATGGTGGAGAGGGTGATTGTAAATCAGCCCCTACGAAAGTCAATTGTTTCTCTTTAAGGAAAACTTGATCAGGATGACTTTTTTCAGCCCTCACAATGAGGGAAACAATTAGACAGCAAACAAAGGCTGTCGGCACATGCAGAGAGGCATATCATCTCTGTAAGGAATTGATTCAACGCAGTGACATTTTACATTGTAGAACACCTGAGGAGCTTTTGTGGGTAACGAAACAAAGCTACTTACTGGTGAGTTCATTTAGCAATTGTGACATCTGTAACTCATCATGTATTTGTGCATCCTTTGAAGCATCAAACCTACCAAATAAATGACTTAATTATTCCAATTAAAAAAAAAGCCTCACTCTCATTATCTCTAGTGGAGGGCAGCTTAGTAATATTCTAGATTGCATAGGACAACTTTGTCAAGTTAGCCAGTCATGTCTCTCTCATGGGCCTATGGCCCAGTGCCCCTATGACAATTTACACCACCTGAGGCTTTGCCCCTCAGAAGGAAAGAGACCTTGCAAAGGTTTAACGAGTAATTTGGGGCAGGGTTTCTTAATCTTACTGTAGCGTGGAGCACATTTTTCTAGAGATTGTCTCATGGACACCTCCCCTTCTCTTTGGGATTGCTTGGACCACCTCCCCACCCTTTCAGAATACAATAATATCCCTGTGGCAATTAGAATAAATGCATATGCTAGGAAAGTACTTAGGCCAAATGTTTCAAACCTGGGTGCAGAAAGTTAGGTCCCACCCAGCAACTTCCCATAAAGTCATGGGAGCTAGAGTTGCTCAGCACCTTTGAAAATAATTATTTAAATTGCCATAGTGCCTGAGCCAGTCCCAAGCTTGGTTGAAAAAAGAGAGGAGGGTAGGGGTCAGATGGGCAGCGAGCTGTAAAACATTCCAAAGAAATCCATGAAATGAGTCCTACCCAACCTCGCACAGATGATACAAAGGCTAGCAGAAGAAAGAGGGGTTGCCCAGGAGACCTAGTCATGGACCATGACTCCCACAGTGCTAAGTGTAGTACAAACACAGAACAAAAAGTCGGTCCCTGCCCCAAACAGTTTACAGTCTAAGTCAGCATCTAAATATGGGTTTGGGAGCCTAATTTTGGGCATCCAGGTTTGTTAACATTTGCTTTAAATATTTTAGCAGTCTGTTAATGTAATTTAGCAAAGCACTTAAGCCTGTGCTTAAATCCAGCTTCCACTGATTTCATAAGAATGACCATATGGTGTCAGACCAATGGTCCATCAAGGCCAGTACCCCATCTTCCAACAGTGCCAATGCCAGATACTTCAAAGGGAATGATCAGAACAGGGCAGTTAGCAAGTGATCCATCCCCTGTCATCCAGTCCCAGCATTTGGCAGTCAGAGGCTTAGGGGTACCCAGAGTCTGAGGTTGCATCTCTGATCATCTTGGCTAATAGCTATTGATGGACCCATCCTCCATCTAATTCTGTCTATCTAATTCTTTTTTGAACCCAGTGAGCTGAACAGTCCATCTTTTTAATTTCTTCTCATATGTGTTGACTCTTCCCCCAACAAATTGTGTTCATCTGTGTGTCTGATAATTCTGTTCTTCACTATAGTTTCAACCAATTTGCCTGGTACTGAAGTTAGGTTTACTGGCTGGTAGGTGCCAGGATTGCCTCTGGAGACTCTTTTAGAAATTGGTATCACATTAGCTATCCTCCAAGCATTTGGTACAGAAGCTGGTTTAAATGATAGGTTACATACCACAGTTAGTAATTCTGCAATTTCAAATTTAAATTCCTTCAGAACTCTTGGGTGAATACCATCAGGTCCTAGTGACTTATTGCTGTGTAATTTATCAGTTTGTTCCAAAACTCTTCCATTGACACCTCAATCTGAGTCAGTTCCATGACCTAAAAAGAATGGCTCAGATGTGGGAATCTCCCTCACATCCTCTGCAGTGAAGACTGATCAAAGAATGCATTTAGCTTCTCCACAATGGTCTTGTCTGCCTTGCATGCTCCTTTAGCACCTTGGTCATCCAGTGGCCCCACTGACTGTTGGGCAGGCTTCCTGCTTCTGATGTTCTTTCAAAAACTAATAGCATTTTTTATTGGTCTTTTGCAAGTTGCTCTTCAAATGTTTTTTTGACTCGCCAGAGTTTATGCTCCTTTCTATTTTCCTCAGTAGGATCTGGCTTCCAATTTTTAAAGGATGCCTTTTTGCCTGAAATGGCCTCTTTTACTGTGCTTCTTAGCTAGGGTGGCATTTTTGGGGTTCTCTTACTATTTTCTTTGGGGTATACATTTAATTTGAGCTTCTATTATGGTGTTTTTAAAGAGTTTCCATGCAGCTTGCAGGCATTGCACTCTTGTGACAGTTCCTTTAAATTCATTTTTTTGGCGTCCTCATTTTTGTGTCGTTCTCCTTTCTAAATATAAATTATAATGTGGTGGGTTTCTTTGATATTTCTCCCTTTCACTGGAGCACGTGGATGTTAAATTTAATTATATTATGATCGCTATTACTGAGCAGTTCAGCTATATTCACGTCTTGGACCAGATCCTGTGCTCCATTTAGGACTAAATCAAGAA
Source organism: Mauremys mutica (assembly GCF_020497125.1). NCBI lineage: Eukaryota > Metazoa > Chordata > Testudines > Geoemydidae > Mauremys > Mauremys mutica. The sequence goes on from NC_059073.1 coordinate 211,838,944, forward strand.
TTGCCTCGCCTCTTGTGGGTTCCAGGACTAGCAGCTCCAGGAAACAGTCATTAATGGTGTCTAGAAACTATCTTTGCATCCTGAGGTGACATACCCAGTCGATATGGGGATAGTTGAAATCTCCTATTATTATTGTTTTCAATCTTTATAGCCTCTCTAATCTCCCTGAGCATTTCATGATCACCATCACGGTCAGGTTGTTGGTAGTATATTCCTACTCTTATTCACACTCGTATTACTCAAGCATGGAAATTCTATCCATAGAGAGCCTATGGTACTGTTTGATTCATTTAAGATTTTTAATATATTTGACTCTATGCTTTCTTTTACATATAGTGTGACCATGGCGGCCTGATCTTCAGCTGCCTCTGTTGGGGGCGGTATTTCGGGGGCCGGACCTTCTGCCGCCTAAGGCACCAAAAAAGCTGGCGGCGCTCCTGCATAGTACATGAAAAGATGGGAGTTGCCTTACCAGGTGAGGGGGCAGTCTAACCGGACAATTCAATTAACAGTAGAATACCAACGGAGGAAAAATCACTTTTGTAGTAGTAATGAGGGTGGCCCATTTCAAACAGTTGACAAGAAGGTGTGAGTAACAGTACGGGGAAATTAGTATGGTAAAATCTCGAGTTCACAATCTTAGCATTTAAACTTCTAGCATTTGTATACAAGCACTTGTAAAATTTGTCACTTTTTAGGTGTCTGCCTTCATGTGATGGCATTCATTTCCCATTAATAGATCCTCCTCTACAAGATGTCTCTGTCCAAACCATGTGCTCCTCAGCACTTGACAGCTTTCCTCCAGCCCTTAGTTTAAAAACTCTTCTATGACCTTTTACATTTTACATGCCAGCAATCGTGTTCTGTTTCGGTTTAGGTGGAGCTCATCCTTCTTGTACAGTTTCCCCCTTTCCTAAAAGGTTCCCCAGTTTCTAATAAATCTGAATGCCGTCTCCCTACACAATCTTCTCATCCGTGCATTGAGACCTTGCAGTTCTGCCTGTCTAACGCCCTGTGCGTGGAACTGGAAGCATTTCAGAGAAGGCTACTATGGATGTCATGGACTTTAATCTCTTACTTATCAGCCTAAATTTGGCCTCCAGGACCTCTCTCCTACCTTTCAGTGGGAGATAAGCACATGCGTAAGTGTTTGTTGCATCAAGCCCTTGTGGCCAGCCAGCTCTTTTGCAGATCACTAGTTGGGAATTGCTGATCTGATAAATCTCTGCTCTCATATCTAGCAAAACAAGCTCTCACAACTATGGCTGTGTGTGTATAAAGAAGGTAGGTTCCCTAGAAACTAGGAATGTACAAAAAGTACATTTAATTCTGAAGTTTATTGCTGGTAAGATATAGAATGTCAAACTAAATAGCTTATAGGTCAGGTAAACTGACCTTTTAGCTTCTTTGTCAAGATTAAAACTGTAACTATATTTGTCATGTCAATACAAGAAAGGGGCCAAAATCTATTTTCGGCTTAGGTTGTAAGTTCTTTGTGACATGGACTGTCCTTTACTGTATGTAGGTGACGGCTAGTGGCGTTCTGTTACTTTCTTTGTTGGGCCTGTCCTGTAGTAGGTGACTTCAGGGCACCCTTCTGGCTCTGTCAATCTGTTTCTTCACTTCCCCAGGTGGGTATTGTAGTTTTAAGAATGCTTGATAGAGATCCTTAGGTTTTCTCCTCTGCCTGAAGGATTGGAGCAAATGCAGTTGTATCTTAGAGCTTGGCTGTAGACAATGGATCGTGTGATGTGGCCTGGGTGAAAGCTGGAGGCATGTAGGTAAGTATAGTGGTCAGTAGGTTTCCGGTATAGGGTGGTGTTTATGTGACCATCGCTTATTTGCATTGTAGTGTCCAGGAAGTGGATCTCTGGTGTGGACTGGTCCTGTCTGAGGTCGATGATGGGGTGGAAATTGTTGAAATCCTGGTGGAATTCCTCAAGGGCCTCCTTCCCATGGGTCCAGATGATGAAAATGTCATCAATGTAGTGCAAGTAGAGTAGGGGCGCTAGGGGACGAGAGCTGAGGAAGTGTTGTTCTAAGTACGCCATAAAAATGTTGGCATACTGTGGGGCCATGCAGGTACCCCTAGCAGTGCCGCTGACTTGAAGGTATAAATCATTCCCAGATCTGAAATAGTTGTGGGTGAGAACAAAGTCACAAAGCTGAGCCACCAGGTTTGCCATGACATTATCGGAAATACAGTTCCTGACGGCTTGTAGTCCATCTTTGTGTGGAATGTTGGTGTAGAGAGCTTCGTCCTACATTCAGCAAGTTTATTAAACAAGTATACATGTTGGAATTAGGAAAGATTTAATTTTAAAAAATTACCAATCTACCAACCTCCCACCCCCCAAAACCCCATAAAACAAAAAGTCTGTACAGCTTGAATTCTCACTGGATGAAATTTCTTTTCTAGACATCTCTGCACGCATTTAGTTGAGTGGCTTTTTCTCTAGGGTAAATAATTGAGGGAGAATTCCTGGTAGCTTAGCAGTAATGTTTAATGACCTATAAAACTAACTATGTTATTTGAGGATTTTATAGATTTCTTCACATGTTAGCCTCATGTCAGTTTTGTGAACAGAGGGAATTTCTCATGGCAGTAACCGTGCATCTTTCCAGCTCCATCTTTAAAGAGCAAATTCACCTCTGGTGTAGCTTTGACTTTAATGGAATTTAATCTGGGGTGAAGTTGGCCTTGTAAAGCTGGCTATCCAGTGACCAAATCTGTATCTTGGTTACACTACAAATGTTTTGCAGGTATAGCTATAATGGCAGAGTCCCCTAGTGTAGACGCAGCATATATCAACAGAAGGAGTTTGCCTGCCTGTGTAGGAACACCACCTCCTTGGACAACATTACCTGTGCTGACCGAGGCATGTTGTTGGTTTTTTTTTCACACACCCTTGACCAACATAGCTACGCCATCAAAACTTTGTAGTATGGATGTGGCCCTAGTTTCCTGTCGTAGCATGCTGTCTTTGGGAAATAAAACAGAAGCATTCCACTTCATAGGTCTCTGAAGAAGGCCTGCCTATTCACCTCACTGAGTGTCTATAGCTTTGTCTAGCATGTTTACTGATGTGCTAGCTAGCCCATTATAAACTCCTTTTGGAGACAAGGTGCTGCAGGTTTACTGCAAGTTAAACAGGATGAGGTCAACCCCAAGCAGGGTTACAGCACTGACCTCACCTAGCTACCTCATGGATAAAAATAACAGGGAGCATCTCCAGGGCTGCCCAGAGGACTGAGGGGGCCCCTTGCATAAAAAAATTGCAATAATATAGAAGATAATGTTTTCATGAAGCCGGGACCCCTGTGGGGCCCAGGGCCTGGGACAAATTGCCCCACTTGCCCCCCGCCCCATCTGGGCAGCCCTGAGCATCTCTCCATCAGGATTTGACAGCATGATAACTATTATTTACTATTATCTTGCTGTAAAAAATAAAACAACAACCCCCACCCCGGCCCTTCTTTTAGTAGTGAAGACAAAAAGCCTATATGGAAAGGATGAGGGAGAAATAAGGGTACTGACAACTTGAAACTCCAGCTGTTTGCTCTCCAGTTCTAAGTAGTGCTCAGTTGAAATAGCCGTTTTTACATACTTTTATGGCAGCAGAAGTCTCTAAAATTTTTCTGATCCAACATTTAAATAAGGCCCAAGGGATCCAAAAAAGCCATCTCAGTTGCAAAGTTCAATTGTATGAAAGAGAGGATTAGATTTGGGATAAGATGTGAATGATGTAGAGCTAGATCTTGCCCAATAAATTATTCATCCCCCCGCAACATTGCTTTCGACAACTGAGAATACCAAATCCCTTGGGTTAGAAGAAAGAGCTGGAGTCTGAAATACAGCTTGCTAACCCTACCATTTTTTAAAAGATATCAATAATTTTAGAAATAGTTTGTGAGTGCACCCTTCAGCTACAACACAGGGTGAAAATTATGGTGGTGGGATGATATCAATGCAAAAGCCACACTTATAAATCACTGGAACAGCTTTTGTGATGAATATCAGTAATTGTTAATAGCCTCAGCTTTTGTTCATTTAATTAAAATCATCCCCAAATATGATCCACGAGTGACACATGGACATGTAACGTTACACATCTACTGTAAAAACGACTGATTTAGATTTCTTGGTGCATAAAGTAAATCAATTAAATAGTTTTACTATGAGTAAATCTTTATTCTGGGGTGTAAGAATTTTTTGTGGACAAGTGTCGACAGACTGTATTATAGATTTAATATAACTAAAAAAGGTTCATAGTCTGTCTACTTATATAGCATCATCACCATAGTATCCGAGCACCCCACAAGCATTCATGAGTTTATCCTCACAGCACCTCCGTGGGGTAGGTTGTTATCCCCATTTTACAGCAGGAGACCTGACACATGGAGAGATGAAGGCCAAAATAATCAAGTAGCCACTGATTTTTGGAGCTGTTTCAGGGAGCCCAATTTTATATATCCTTTGCTTGGATTCCAGAGGTGCTGCCAGGCACCGCTCTGACTGAAGTTGTCAGGAGCTGCAAATGCTCAGCCCCTCGGAAAATCAGGCCTGAGATACTTCAAGCTGAGTATGAAACTGAGGCACTCCAAATCAGAAGGCACGGCTGGCCTAAATGACATGCTCGGGGTCACATAGGAAGTTCATGGTAGAATTAGAAACTGAACTTGGTTTTCTTGAGTCTCAGTCCAATGTCTTAGCTACAAGACTAGCCCTTACTGCTTTCATAAGTGGAAAAGAGAATGAGGCTCTATGTAGCTGAAAGGTCTTAACTTCCTTCCAAAACTTTAACCTTACTAAAAACCTGCTGTGTGGTATATAACTCTCCAGATCTTTCTAAGGCTGTCCAAATGCAGAGCGGATGACTTTCTTAAAATCTATGGTTCAGTTATTGGGTTCAAAATTATTAGGTTCACAGTAGGAATTACTGGGTGAAATTCTATGGCCCGTGTCATGCAGGAGGTCAGACTAAATGGGCACAGTCGTCCCTTCTGGCTTTAAAAATCTAGGAATAGCAGTAGCTCTTATAAATGATATGAAGCAACAGCATTCCTTTCACTGATGGAAAGCTGGCCTTATTTCCATACAAATGAATGTTAAACTTTCCTCTGTATGGTTCATTTAATTGCTGTATTGTCATTTTATATCCAGTATCAGCCTATAAAATTAGACTGCAACTTGATTACAAAAGCCAGCAGCAGGTTTTGGTTAACCAGAAAAAGATTAGGGGCCATGAAAACTTTCAATGTAACAAAAAAAACTCTTGGAGCCATCATTATGAATATATTTGAATACCCACCCTATAGGCGTTTAGTTCAGTGCATATGAAATATCAATAGACCTTTTTTTTAATCCACTAACATGTACAACTGCTGGATTCTCTCACAGGATTCATTTCTTGGATGCAAAGCTGGTGCACTTAAACAGAAATATTAGACACTGAAATCAGTACTATTTTAATGTGTTAATTACAAGCATGGAGGTGTTGCATTATGGGTAAATACAACTCAGCACTTAGTCAGTGCACCATAGCATTTCACAATGCTCCATGGATATTAGCTGTGAAGCTACTATTAAAGTTCATGGGATTTGTGTGGCTGACTTCCCATGCAACAGAAAATGACTTCTAGCTACCTCTTTCTTTTGGCTTAATAAATGTAATGAGAATCAAATGATTTCATATCTTTATTCTGATATACCAGAGTACTTTACGTCACTCAGTACAGACATTAGGTGGCAGTATACACTGTATGTTTTTCAGCTGAGCAGTAAAGCAATGAGAGGTAGTAAACTATGCAGTGAGCTGAACAAAAAGTGATTGCCTAGTAAGGATGTTGTTAACTAATGGTTGCATACAATTGCACTGAGAAACCTTGAGGATACTTAGTGGTCACTTCAGACAGGTGTTTACTTACTGGGGGTACAGATGAGCTTGCGCTGCAAAGTTTGGATCTTAGCTTTTTTCAAAGTTTGTGTGTTGCTGGGCTCATCTCTGATTGGAAGAGCTCTTGAGTACAAATGTAACTGTAGTGCCATGTAGAAATGTGCTTTTGTTGGATCCTCACTGAATCATTCTTACATCTTTAAAATGTGGCCTGGAAAATTACTAAAAGTCACTAAGTAAGAAACAACCAAGAATATTTTGTGGCATAATCAAAAAATTGAACTATAGGTTCACTTGAGCAAGCATTGGGCAAACAAGTCAACTAAGTGTATGGTGAGAAGGGCTAGCCAACTCCTAATATGTATCTATCCAAGATACTAGATCCAGGCTTGGGGTGGCTATGCCCTCCCACCACTTGTACTCTATTTTTAGTACTCCAGCTCAACCAGAGTTAGTATGCATATGACTCCTTAAGCTGGAATTTATACCTCCAGCTCGAAGCGTAGACATACCTTATATGCATATATGTGTGTGCACGTGCATACATTCACCGGCATTAATTACACATGGAAAAGGAGAGCAGTGTGCCTCTAGAATATATTTTGTTTTGAAGATACAAGGATTTCATCTGGTGTTGCGAATTGCATCATTTTACAGCAGCAGGGAAACTGCACCACAGTGTGCAAAGTTTGCAAAATCATGATCAGGTTCATTGTGCCACTGGTAAATTCTGCAGTTTCTCTTTATCTCACTGAAATTACAGGGACAGATTCACTGGTACTTTAGGCCCACTTTGTTCAATTTTGGCTTAACTGGGAACTGCATAATGCTCTTGAGTAACTGTAGTGTGTCCAGTGCCAGCCACTTTAGGCCTCTGTTGCACAGGATGTGGCCAGGAAAAAGAGGGCAAGGCCAAGCATGCACCCAGCTTATCCCCTGTTACTGTAACAGCCCCTGCGGGGTATTGGCATCAGATTGCTCTTGTACACTGGGAACCAGTCGAGGACTCTGGCTCAGGAATGAAGAGCGCAAAGGTGTGTTAAAGCCACCTTTGCCCCTCCATCCGGGCTTGCTCGTGCCTCAGAAGGACCAGAGAACAGTGGTCATAATGTCTTATGATCATTATTATTATTTTATCTATTGAGTGCTGTCAGCATGCAGGCACAAGACAGAGGAAGACCTATATGTCCAGGGAACTCATAATCAATGTCAATCACTTGGGTCAGATGTATTGGAGACACCGCCTGTGAGTTTAGTTTGGTAGTGATACAACTTTAAAAATGTTCTGTTTTAGAGGGCTTAATAATGAACATTTTTACAAAAGGAGCTTGTTTGTGCAGAAGGCGAGGGAAGGCGTTCCAAGAGCAGGGGTTGGCACGGAAGAAGGTACAAAGATGAACCTGGGGAAAAGGATCAAAAGGGGCATGAAGAAGGGAGGTTTGGAATAACTGTAAGTAGCAGAAGGTGGGGGAAATAAGCAGAGAGCAGAGGCAGGGACATTAGCTTTGATGAGGAGTTGAGAAGCGTAAATTTGATGTGAAAGGCACCATCTTGTCTCTAATGGAAATAAGATATTGTCCTTATCCCCAGCTGACATGCTCTCATTGTTGCTTTGGAAGAACATTCACGTAGATTAGGACTCCGAAGGGGAACAATATCCCTGCAGCCATTTAAAGGTATTCGAGGGACAACAAAAACGATTAAGGGTTTGGAACAGCTTCTGTGTGAGGAGAGATTAAAAAAGACTGGACTTTTCAGCTTTCAGGGAAAAGAGACAAGTAAGAGGGGATATGATAGAGGTCTATAAAATTTGAAGTGGAGTATACTAAACATCCCTTAGGACTCACAACACAGCTTCTGTTAGAATGCTGCTGTAATCAGGACAAGGGAGAGGGTAAATAAATTATCTGTGGCCATTTTCCCCTGTCATGCCAGCAGCAGGGAGGCTGAGTGGTGTAAAATCGCTATGCTGGCATTCATCACAGGACTCTTACTCTTGCCCTGAAATAATCTTCCCAGGCCGGTTGCACCAGCTTTAAGGTTAGTTTGTGTCAATGCTGCAGCACAAAGCAGCCAGCACCGCTGGAGCAGCTGGCCTCTTACTGTAGCAGAACCTGAAGTCCCTATGCAGGTAAATATCCTGAGAAGAAAATACACTTCTCAACAAGGCCTGTAAATGAAACAGAAACTGACTTTTCTCAGTCAATTATTTCAAAGATGCTGTTGTCCTTGACCTTCATTTCTAATAGTCTGAATCTCTCATTTTCCAAAGGTGGTTTTTTTTTTGTTTTTTGGTTTTTTTTAAATATTGGCTCTAAATTAGATCTCAAAGGGATGCTGGCTCCGGGAGCATGAAAATGAATATACATGCAATTAAATTTAAAGAAAAACAATGGAGGACAAAAGAAGTCAGTGGCATTGGAATTGGAGTTATGCAAATTAGTTCATAAAGATTCAGGGTTAGGAAATTGTTTGCGATCTAATTCACTTTACTTGGCCATCAAAATCCTTCTTGTCCATCGTTCCATTGGAATGAAAGTCCTTCAATTAAATAATAGGCATATAAAATCCCTCTTTTCTATTTCTCCCCGCAAGTAAGTGATATAAAATAACCATGAGCAGCAAGAATTGAAGCTGAGAGGCGAGATGACAAATATGGTAAGCAATATACCGAGCAATGGCTTGACAAATAATTTCAGCCTCTGACATATAGCGATCCTATTTTCAGGGCCCTTTTTTTGCATCTTTGCTTTGGAGTTAGGTGTTCAATATATAGAAGGGGAAAAAAAGCTTTTGCTTGGTATGAACTATTTCTTTGTGCGCTGGTTCACATATGTTTTGTTAACTCAAGACTGCATTTTGCTGTTATGGCTGTAGCAGTGGTTCTCAACCAGGGGTATGCTTACCCCTGGGGGAGCGCAGAGGTCTTTCAGGGGGTACATCAAATCATCTAGATATTTGCCTAGTTTTACAACAGGCTACGTAAAAAGAACTAGCAAAGTCAGTACAAACTAAAATTTCATATAGACAATGACTTGGGGGTAGGCAAGACAAATCTCACTCCTGAAAGGGGGACAGTCCTGGAAAGGTTCAGAGCCACTGGCCTGTAGAATCAGTAAGGACCACAGTGTGCTGTGTCATCCCTGCAATCCCACTGAGGTAAATCTCTGAGATAAATGGGGTTGCTGAGGTGCAATTGAGAGCAGTATCTGGCCTAAGAAAAGACAGCAGTTGAATTATTCCTTTTATGAAATCATGAGAGAATGACACAGCAGGATGTGGCCTTCATTCTTTATGCCCTTCTTCTTCCTAAGAAGGTGATGGGGCATGGAATCCTGACTGAAGATGACACAAGACTTTTTAGAAGTTTTAGAAGACGACTTTATTTGAAGGGCCAAAGAAAGTGAGTTCAACAAAAATGTACCATGCAAATATATATTACTGAGGTAGACAGCACTCCAGTTTGTACTAGGCCAGAGCTGAATGGAATTTCATGGGACTAGCAAAAGTTCCCTTCCAAAGACCAAATTCCTGCTACAAACAAAGAATGGAGGTGTTAGAACTTCTGAAAAAAACTCGTAAGAATCGTTTGTAATGAAAATGTTAAGCAACATACATATAGCTACCCTTTAAAAAATCTGTAAACCAAAACTATCCTGTGTGTGCATGTGCGTATGTGTGTTGCTGTGTGTGTTAAATGAATGTTAAGGTGGCAAAGTCAGGCGGTCAAAAATTTAAGTCCCAAAGTAAGGTTCCGTGTGCAACCTTAATTTGCCCCATTGTCCATATGCGGATAATATGACCACGATTTGTAGTCTTCCAGGTAATGAGATCAGCATTTTTTTTACAACCACTACATTCATATGGGAAGGGGAAAAAATATTGCCATCTCTTTTGTAATAGAGCACTTTTCAGGCCCGTACTGTACTGTCATCAGGGAATCGCTATACTTCCCAGTCACTCTGTGGTTATTAAAAGTAGCAACTGATGAAAGGATTAAAGGCTGTATCATAAAAATTACTTGACCTGTGCTGTTGAAGATTAATTATTAGATTATAGAAGATAAGGAGGATCTTTCCAATAAGCCACTTTCCCCCTTCCAGATTGTTCATGACAACTCCCATAATGAAAATGTCAAGATATAGCGTCAGTGATTTTTGGATTAAGAAGGTACATTATGTTGTTTTGTAAATCGATAACATTATTTGAAATTACATTCAGCACGTCAGCATTCTTCCCCTTTCATAATAAAGTAATTATTTCCTTCACAATAAAATGGAAAAAAATTAACTGGAAACTCTGAGAGATGAATGTACTAAAGAATGACATTTCTGTGATACTGTCAGAATTCCGTTAATCCATCGTTGGCTCATCTGTGTCTCTAAATACCTGTAGTATTAACTACATCTGTATAGGTGAGTGGCTGACACCACAGATTGGGTTGACTTTCCCTTTCCACACCTGTACATAATATATCATTTGAAAGCTTATTATGTCAACTTTAAGATGAGGTATGAAATGGAGCTGCCAAATGGTGCCAATACTATAGAAACAGGGATAAATGATGACCACTTTGGAATATTTGCATTCATTTCTGTTAATGTATTACTTACTCTATGTATTACTTCAAGAAATAAAATTGGATTTCTTTGTGACCTCAAAGCATCACAACAATATAAAGGGTAAAACAAAATCTAATAATAAATTTGTACAGGCATCATCATATAATCATCATTATCATCATCTTGTTCAAGATTACAACCTTTGTTGAGAGTGCGTAGGTTACTACAGTTTTCATTGCCTTGGCACATTGAACAAACTTCCTTGTGCAGAATTATGTGACAACAGACACAGTTGATTGTGCAGCGACCCCTACTGGTACAGACACAAAAAAACTTGTAGAAGGTCAGATGCCATTGGGCCCTTGAAGAATACAGGGAGTAGTTAATCATCCAATTTTTTCCACCCATGTTGCAATAGTGATCCAACATCTGGTTTAACTATGTATGAAGACATCCAAATCTTTGTTTGCCAAGATGCTTTTTTGACATGCACTTCAAAACTTTCCTCACATGGTGGGAGTTTGGCCAGTGACTTGTCCTTTTTGATGGCTAGATTGAGGCACAAGCAATTCATGTCTCTATGGGTCTTCTTTTCTATCTCGCTCTGGTCATACAGCACTGCTTCCAGCTTCCTTGCTGCAGAAGTTGCGGCTTGTCCATCATTCTCTCCAAATTTTGCAAGATCTATGAAGTAGTAAACTCTACAGGTGCTCGACCCCTCACTCTGCCCCAAGCCCTGTCCCCACTCCAGGCCACCCCTTCCCCAAACCCCTGCCGCCTCTGCCCCCACCCCACTTCTTCCTGCCCCATTCTGCCTCTGCCTCTTCCTGCTCCTTCCCCTCCCCCTGTGTGCATCCTGCACACCGCTGAACAGCTGATATACAGTGATAGATACAGCTGGGGGTAGGGGGAGGAGCTGATTGGCGGGTGGCTGGTGAGTGCTGAGCACCCACTATTTTTTTCAGCCCTGAAGCACCCACGGAGTCCGTGCCTCTGGTAAGCTCTCTTTGTTTTGCTAACATTAAACACAGATTTTTTTCCAGTACCAAATAGGGATGACACAGTCACATGCTGTTAATTTGTGTACAGCAGGAAGTATGAAGGCAGGAGTGAGTGCATCACAAATTGCATGCACAGTTATGAAGCAACAATTGTCAGTTGTTCTGGTAATCAGGGCTGGCTCTTGGTTTTTTGCCGCCCCAAACAAAAAAAAAGGGGGGGGGCCGGAGTGCTGCCGCTGAAGCAAAGGTGTTGCTCCAAAGGACTGGAGTGCCGCACCTTGAGAAGTGCCCCCGCAAGCACATGCTTGGGATGTAGGGTGACCAGACAGCAAATGTGAAAAATTGGGACGGGAGTGAGGGTTAATAGGAACCTATATAAGAAAAAGACCCAAAAATCAGGGCTGTCTCTATAAAATCGGGACATCTCGTCACCCTTTTGGGACGCTGGTGCCTAGAGCCAGCCCTGCTGGTAATGGCACCTGCTTCAATCCACATGTTATCTGTGTGTTCCATTTCTGGAATATAGTGAACAGCAAAGACCAAAACATCTGTATTGGATGACTTAATTGCTATGGTTCCCTTGACATCTAGAAACCTCAAAACCATATTGGCACATACAGTATGCAGAAGCAGACTTGTGACCACTTCCTTTTGAGTACTGTACGAATCTTGTTCTTTTTCAGTGCTTCTGTTGGTGATGGATTTGGCTACTTCACCATTGGAAAAGCCTCCTGCAAAAAAGGAGTGTTTGTGTTGGATGCGCTCCTACACTCTCAGGTGCATTTTGAACCATATATTCACAAAGGAATTTTTACAAGTTATTGCTTGTTGGATGCCATGTTTAGAAACTTTTTCCATGGAGGCACAAGGTATCCACCAACCACCTGGCATTTCTTGCATCCAACGTTAGCCCCAGTTCAGCATTGTCTTTCTGCAGTTTTCACAGAGTTACTATTGTCATATCTTTCAAAGATTTTTGATTACAGAATTAGCTTTATCAACTCCTTTTACGACCTGCCTCAAGTACTCAGCAGCCAATTCATCTAATGTGCGCATGTTGTCTCCAGCCATCATTCATATGACATCCATGGCATCTCTGATGTACATTGTGGTTTTGTTGTTGCATGCTCTTAGCTCATGGATTCTTTCAGCTTGAGCATCCAGCTGATACCCTACTTCACCTTTGTTCTTCTCATTGTTCCATCAGCATGGAAGAGGGACATGGGCACAAGTCCCATTGGGTGACCCCAATAGGACAATAGAACAGTTGCCATTGAAACATCATCTCTGCATCTTGCTAAGGACGGGGCTCTGTAGAAAACAATTTCTGGACTGAGCTGCTGTGATTGTCCCTCTCTTGCCAGACTTAAATTTGGACTTCTTGACTATGTAAGCAAATGTTTTGATGCCAGATTTCTTGGCTAGGGTGAAGAAGCTATGTGTCCCATCAGAATCAAGTGCACTTCTCACAAATCTCTCTATTTGTTCTTCACCAACATCTGCTATTTTCAGTAGAAACTCTTGTACATCTGACATGGGCAGTGCAATAGATATGTTGATAAGCACTTCTGGATGTGATTCAGTGTCAAATGGCTTTGTCATATTGTTTGACATAGTTGGTAAGAGCTGTAAAACTCATCATCCCTCTTCAGTGCAGAGACAAGGACTTGTGTGTGGATTTTGTCTTCGCTACTTCTAGTTAGGCGATTTCTTTCTCTCATAGGCCTGGTCTACACTAGGACTTTAATTCGAATTTAGCAGCGTTAATTCGAATTAACCGTGCACCCGTCCACACCAGGAAGCCATTTAGTTCGACCTAGAGGGCTCTTTAGTTCGAATTCGGTACTCCACCCCGACGAGGGGAGTAGCGCTAAATTCGACATGGCTATGTCGAATTAGGCTAGGTGTGGATGCAAATCGAACTTACTAGCTCCGGGAGCTATCCCACAGTGCACCACTCTGTTGACGCTCTGGACAGCAGTCCAAGCTTGGATTCTCTGACCAGCCACACAGGAAACGACCCGGGAAAATTTGAATTCCTTTTCCTGTCTGGGCACTTTGAATCTCATGTCCTGGTTGGACATCGGGGCGAGCTCAGCAGCACCTGCAACGATGCAGAGCTCTCCAGCAGAGGAGTCCATGCAATCCCAGAATAGAAAGAGGTCCCCAGCATGGACAGACCGTGAAGTCCTGGATCTGATCGCTGTGTGGGGCGATGAGTCTGTGCTTTCGGAGCTGCGCTCCAACAAACGGAATGCAAAGACCTACGAGAAGGTCTCCAAAGCCATGGCACTCAGAGGATACAGCCGGGATACAACGCAGTGCCGCGTGAAAATCAAGGACCTGAGACAAGGCTACCAAAAAGTCAGAGCGGCAAACGGACGCTCCGGAGCACAGCCCCAGACCTGCCGCTTCTACGAGGCACTGCATGCCATTCTAGGTGGGTCTGCCACCACTGCCCCACCAGTGACCGTGGACTCTGAGTATGGGATAGTGTCGAGGGGCAGTTCCTCGGCGATGTTCGCCGATGGGGAAGTTGAGGAAGGGTTTGTGGAGGACGACGCAGGCGACAGCGCTTACAATACCGCTTTCCCCGACAGCCAGGATCTCTTCATCACCCTCACAGAGATCCCCTACCAACCCTCCCCGGCCGTTAACCCGGACTCAGAATCAGGAGAAGGATCAGTCGGTAAGTGCTATAAACATGGAAACATTTATTTTTTAAAAAACAGGAATAAAAAATATGTAAAAACTATATAAAACCTTTTGCTTAAAAAACTATATAAAGAGAAGGTCCACACAGATAGGGATGGAACAGAAATCCTCCTGGGACAGTTCCACGAAGCTCTCGGAGAGCAGCTCGAAAAGTCTCCGCAGGAGGTTCCTGGGGAGAGGTGCCTTATTTGGTGCTCCGTGGAAGCACACTCTTCCACGCCAGGCCATCCTAATGTACAGCGGAATCATTGCCTCCACCAGCATTGCAGCGTACGGTCCTGGTCTGTGCAGGGATTCGAGCAGCATCCGCTCTCTCTCTCTCCGAGTGACCCGCCTCAGGCTAATCTCGTTCGGCGACTGCTGCATCTAATTAGGGCAATTAGTGTACTGTTACTATTGTGAATGCTTGACTTTTACTTTGCATAGCAATGACCTTCGCTTAACAGCCACGTGTTGGAGGCCACAGAGGAAAAGCATACAGTGATCTTTCCCGTGCACAGCCGCGAGGGGCTGGAACAGGGTCAGACTTTATGCTTTACAGATTGCCTTCAGCGGGAGGGCACAGCTATCCATTAACTGTTAAGCAGCCTATAGTGTAGTGCTTACCAGGCCTGGCTGCTACACGGATTCAGCTGTACCGCCCCGCTTGTCCGATCTCCTGTGCAAGACCGCAGCCAATGAAAGCGTATTCCGAAATCTCGAACTTGTCCTGAGAGCTCGTGAGACTAGGTGCCCTGTATGGTCTTGTTCACAGAAACTGACTAGACTGTGTTCAGTGTTCGCAAACATGTATCTTTTCAAGGAAATCACTTCCTTTTTCCCATCACACAGCTGCGGCTCTTTCACGAACTGCCCCAGCATCCCCCTCACAGAGGCTGGCGCAGATTAGGCGGCGAAAGAAAAAGACTAGGGACGACATGTTCTCGGAACTGATGGCTTGGTCCAGAGCCGAGGCGGACGAGCAGAGACAGTGGAGGGAGACCCTATGTCAGCACCAGCGCTCACACAGCGAACGGGAGGACAGGTGGCGGCAGGAAGACCAGCAGGCGACTCAAACGCTGCTTGGGCTAATGAGGGAACAAACGGACACGCTCCGGCGCCTTGTAGATGTTCTGCAGGACCACAGGCAGGAGCAGAGAGCCCCCCTGAACTGTATCTGCAACCGCCTTCCCCCGCCACAAAGTCCTGTCCCCCCCTCACCCAAAATCACAAGAAGGAGGGGCGCTAGGGGCCGTGAAAACTGTCACTCCACCCCAGCAGAGCGCTCATGTACCAAACAGCTCTCATTCCCTAAAGTGTGAGAAGTGCTTCCCTTCCTGGATCACCCAGTCCCAAATCCAAGTTTCATCCCCCCACTGTGTAGTTGAGTATTAAAAGTAGTTTGTTGTTATTCACTGTTTCCGTCACGTTTTCCTTGTCAGAAGACTTTGTGTGAAGGGGGGGGAGGGGTTTTTTAATTGCATAGGACAGCCTCCATTATCAGGGTACAGACTTGGGGGCAGGATCAACAGCAGGACACACACAGACTGCAGTCACTAGGCACTAGGGTCATTCTGGGAGGTGAATGCTGCCCCGGGTCAGTCTGTGAGGTGTATGCTGCCCCAGGGTCCTAGCGCCTGACATCCACAAATGGCAAGGCAGGCTGCCCTTACCATGCCCTTCCCCCCTAGCCACGAGCCTCTCCGATGCCCTGTGCCCCAGCAAGAGCCCTCATCCACGGACACATACTCACCCTTCCCACACACCCCTCACCCCTTCCTACGCCCCAACCCCCAGTCCAGAGCCTGCATCCAAACTCCATCCCAAAGACGGCACCCCTCACCCCTTCCTGCAAACCCACCCCTTCCTGCACACCCACCTGCAACCGTCCTCCCCCCAGAGACCGCTGTAGGAGCAGGAGCCTGTCATTCCTCTAGTGTAGAAGCGGTCTGGACATCAGTGCACACCGTACCCACCACAGTCTGCGGCCATGTTTCAACCCTTGAACAGGAATTCATAATTAAAGAAAACTTTATTAATAATCAGTGTTCCATTAAAGTTATTTTAAAACGTGTGTTGGAAGGGGGGAAACCTGGAGAACGGGGTATGTAACCGCAGATCGAAGTCAACAGTCACTGAAACAGGCTCAGGTTCAGCTTCTCTGTAAATCAACTGGAGAGTCATAGGTTACCCTGCTCTCCGAGGAACCTATCTTTCAAAGCCTCCCGGATGCACAGCGCTTCCCGCTGGGATCTTCTATCGGCACGGCTGTCTGGCTGAGCGTAATCAGCAGCCAGGCGATTGGCCTCAACCTCCCATCCAGCCATAAAGGTCTCGCCCTTGCTCTCACAGAGATTGTGGAGCACACAGCAAGCAGCAATAACAACGGGGGTATTTTTTTCGCTGAGGTCCGAGCGAGTCAGTAAGCTCCGCCATCTCCCCTTGAGACGTCCGAAAGCACACTTCACCACCATTCTGCACTTGCTCAGCCGGTAGTTGAAGAGTTCCTTCTCACTGTCCAAGGCGCCTGTATAGGACTTCATGAGCCAGGGCATTAGCGGGTAGGCTGGGTCCCCGAGGATCACTGTAGGCATCTGCACATCCCCAACCGTTATTTTGTGGTCCGGGAAGAAACTACCTGCCTGGAGGCATTTAAACAGACCAGAGTTCCTGAACACATGCGCGTCATGAACCTTGCCCGGCCACCCCACGTAGATGTTGGTAAAACGTCCCCTATGGTCCACCAGTGCTTGCAGCACCATAGAAAAGTAGCCCTTTCGGTTAATGTACTCGCTGGCCTGGTGGGCCGGTCCCAGGATAGGGATGTGAGTCCCATCTATAGCCCCACCGCAGTTTGGGAATCCCATCGCGCCGAAGCCATCTATGACGACCTGGACGTTTCCCAGGGTCACTACCTTTGAGAACAGTTGCTCAACGATTGCGTGGGCTACTTGAATCACAGCAAGCCCTACGGTAGATTTGCCCACGCCAAAGTGGTTCGCTACTGACCGGTAGCTGTCTGGCGTTGCAAGTTTCCAGAGGGCTATGGCCACTCGCTTCTGCACAGTCAGGGCTGCTCGCATCCGGGTGTCCTGGCGCTTCAGGGCAGGGGACAGCAAGTCACAGAGTTCAAGGAAAGTGCCCTTACGCATCCTGAAGTTTCGCAGCCACTGTGATTCATCCCAGACCTGCAGCACTATGCGGTCCCACCAGTCCGTGCTTGTTTCCCGGGCCCAGAATCGCCGTTCCACACCATGAACTTGACCCATTGCCACCATGATCTCCACTGCGCGGCGTACCCTGCTTTGTGAGAGGTCTGCGCCACTCTGTGACTTCCTGTCCTCACCGCGCTGCCGGAGCCTCCTCGCCCGATTTCTCAGCAGCTGACTGTGGAAGAGGTGGACGATAAGGTGCGAGGAGTTGACAACGGCCATAAGTGCAGCGATGATCGCAGCGGGCTCCATGCTTGCAGTGCTGTGGCGTCCGAGCTGTAACCGACCAGAGAAGGGCGCGAACAGATTTCCCGCCGGCGCTTTCATGGAAAGAGGGCGGGAGTGACAGTTCAATGATGACAGTTACCCAAAACCACCCTCGACACATTTTCCCCCCCAGCATGCATTGGGGGGAAATCCCAGGATTCCAATGGGCAGCGGGGACTGCGGGAACTGTGGGATAGCTTCCCACAGTGCACCGCTTCCAAAGTCGACACTGGCCCCGTTACTGTGGACTCACACAGTCGAACTAGTGTATTTAGTGTGGATACACAACTTCGACTTCATAAGGTCGATTCCACAAATTCGAATTAAGTTGATTCGAAATAGTCTTGTAGATTAGACGTACCCATAGTGTTTGCATATTCATAATATGAAGCTGTGTATTGTCATCGATAACACTAATACTGAGCTGTACATAAATGTCACTGAATTAAAAAGCTAATTTCTAAAATATTTCAAAGGCTAGTACTGTGTGCATAGGCAATTATACATTAAAACCATCTACCAGGCAGACTAGATGCCACATTGTATGTAAAAAATGCTGACAAATGGAGAAGCCTTACATGAGGAAATAACATGCATTTACATCTATCCATGAAGCAACTTATGGGCATGCAAACTACTGCTACTAGTGCACAGCCTTCAATGTGAGCCTAATCTGGTCAGCAAATTTCAATTGAAAATACAGAAAACTATTGTAATCACTTGTGAGATACGTTGACAATTAAGAATATGTATTTTATTGCAAAATTTTGATATTTATATGCTAAACAGCTTCATTATTTCTGGGGAAAAAAATATTTGCCCATGCAAAACCAATAAATAAAAATATTTTAATTCATTGTCGTGTGGTAGTTTTGACCAATAAACACCCCATTAAGGTGTTGAAATTCATTTAAACAGTAAAAACTATGGTTATTAGCATGTTGCAGTGTTTCTGGAACTGTGAAAAAAATGACACTCATCTTAGGTACCATTGTTTCACCTTGCCTACAGGCGTATGGGACTACCTGACAGCTCCACAACATACCTCACCTAAATTTACATAAAATAAGTTTCAAATGATATGATGTGGCTGTGCCTAGGGTGGCCCTTTTTTGGTAGTAGCATTGTACATATCTACAAGTATGTACTAACTATGCAAGTTTTAGACCGTAAAAGTGGTCTAGTTCCTCGATTGTTGGAATTATAGGGTTGGTTGAGAGCACTGAAGGCTCCTCTATTGCCATTCATTTTGTAAAAGGCTTAATTAATGATCTGCTGAGAGGACCAGTAGGCTGTACACTGGCTTATGTAGCAGAATGTAACTACATTAAAGGAATCTGGAACTCTGAACTCTCTGTTGGCTACATTAAGCTGTTAGCCAGTTGTGCTGAAGATAGAGACGAAAGAGAAGTGGTCAGGTAGAAGTTAGGCTTTGGAAGTGAGATACTAAAAATTGTTGCTGTCCATGCAAGGGGGGAAAGAGGTGACATAGCACTGCACATTATGAAATATCTCTATTAATTCTGTTACAGTTTACACTCCTAAGTTGCTGAAAAACTGCATTCAGCTTAACTATGCAGGAGCTTCCTCTTACCCCAGTTAGCTTCAGCTTGATTGACAGACAGAAAAATGAGGGATCCAAATTGCCATCTTTGCTGACAGCATCAGAGCCTCTTAGTTGTAACGGTTATATCAATGCAAATGAAAGAAATGCAAAACCACAATTTCGGTAAAGCATCTGGGACTTCAGATAAGTATTCTTTTTTGAAACACTGCCAATCACTTCCAGTCTAAATGTTATTTTTAGTGCTGTTTTCAACAGCATCGATCCACTAGCAGTTTTTAATCATGCTGCCATAACTTTACATTTGTTTTTATTGGTTTAAAGTGTTGAAGAAGCCAGTTGGTCTATATTATAATCAGTGGGGCAGCCAACATCCCATTGGCACTAAGCATATATATATAAAATGTGTGTGTAAGCAGAGTGGAAATTTCCACTGAATAAATGATGTCCCAGTATTCCATTCGGGTTGCACAGGTGTCCATAAGAAAGTGGAGTGGAATTTCAGTTTTAATATGCAACACACTGTGGAATATGTTCTGTGATGATGTGTGTGTCCTGCCTCTTTTCAGAGGTAGTGTGAAGGCACGTGGGAGAGGTAGGGTTACCATACATCTGGGTTTTCCCAGACATAATAGCCTCTTTTCTGAGCTTCCCTTCTCTTTCCAGGCAGATTTTTGAAATAACAGGAAATGTCCAGGGGCTTTTGCAGAGCAGACACACTGCACCTCAGAAAGAGCCCCGATTGGGCCCTCACCTGCCATCTGCAGCTGACTGGCCTGGTCCTCTGCAAGTCACAGCTGCTGGATCCCACCCATCCGGACTCCAGCTCCCAGCCCTGGAGAGGGGATTCCGCAGGGAGTCGCTGACTGACAGCTGGTGCTGCATCCTCAGCTTGCGCAGCTGCCTTGCCACTGTGACAGAGAGCAACACTGCCAGTGAGTACCCCTGATGCAGGTACCCCTCCATCACCCCCAACTGTACCCCTCTCCAGATCCCCCTCCCCCCAAGACTCCTTCCCATCTGGCAGTATCCTCTTTTTGGGAACCTGAGATATAGCAGTACTAGAGAGATGCCAGGGCGCATTCTATATGATACATAAAAAGTACCTATGACTTGAGAGCCCCAATTTATTCTCTGACAGTTGTTGCCTAAGTGGGTGCAGATATTATGTTCTGCAGCTGTCTAGCACATAACTGCACGTTCATGGAATTTCTTAGTTTTGTAATTTGTTTTTTAACTGCTCTTGGAAATTCCATAGAGAAACCAATGTTAAAAGAATACTAAGGCTGTTAAATCATAGTTAAAGGTGCCTTCAGAACCATAATACTATCCTTCTGCATGCAGGCATTAAGATTGAGTTACACGATCACTGTGATGGATTGGGATATGTCTGTATCTAGCCACAACCTCCAGTTTGTTTTGTGAACATCATTTTGATTGTAAACTGTACCGTGATCTTCACTTTTGCACTGTAGCCTCCATCTTGAGTGGGGACATGTAGGAAGTGTTAGGAGAAATCCTTATACCAAGCAGAGGTGCTAACAACGGGAAAGCCCTTAAGGGTCCTCAACGTTGATGGTCCTCCATGCAGATGGATCCACTCCCGAACAATAGACTGGCTGCAGAGCAGGGGAACTACTGTTCCCAGTATAAACCTGGGGGCAGAAGGAAAGCTGGAGTTAGGCAGCTGATCACCTAACAGAGGGTTGACACTGCTCAGGAGCTCACCTGACAGAGGGGCCAGAATGAGTTTGGGGCTGTTTCACCAGTCATCCCTCCAGCTTCTTCCATTCCCATGAATCCCTGATATCTGCATGGCTGGGAAGGGGGCATGACCACACAGCACTTTAACTTCCTTCTGTTATAGGGGAGTTTCCCCTGTCTTTGGACCTTTCTTATGGGGTTTCCTTGAAGTAGAATCGACCTGCTCCCATGCTGTGACTATTCAGTTGCCTATGTGAAATGAGTGACCAGCCTCCAGCAGATGCATGTTCATATCACAAAAATCTTCCATCACTGGGTACATTTACACTGTGATAAAACACCTGCAGCACGGCCGTGGCTGGCCCAGTGACCTGACTTGGGCTTGTGGGGTTTGGGCTGCAGGGCTATATAATTGCACTGTAGCTGCTCAGGTTAGGGCTGGAGCCCAGGCTTTGAGCTCCTGCAAGGGAGGAGGATGCTAGAGCTTGAACATCTACACTGAAATTTGATAACCCTGTAGCTTAAGCCCCACGAGCCCCAGTCAACTGGTCTGGGCCAGACATGAGTCTTTCAGTGCAGTGTAGACATACCCACAATGACCAATCTCATTGTCAGGCTCATTTGAAAGGCTGCGGACTGAACAGGCATGGAGACGGAATTGCTCTCTTATTCCCAGAGGATGCTTTCTACGCATCAGAGCTGAGGTATCCTGCCATGGTGAGAAGTGTGCACTGCCTTTGCCTGTCCCCTAGCTACACAGGGAACTTTGCTTACCAGTCTGATCAGCTTGGAATTGTTTATAAGAACTAAGTTAAGTACATTCAAAGAGTGTTCGGCCACCTTGCAAACTATTTTATCAATAGCTTGCAGGAAGTTTTGCATTTTGTTTTTATTTATCTTTGTAGAATTATCGTGCAGGGACGAAATAGAAAAAGCTTTTATAAAGGAAGCATTGGACAAAATTACATAGCAATGCTATAGGTCCCAGCTGTACGGAAATGCTTTCAGAGCAAAGACATGATCCCATTGAAACTGAATCAAAGTCTTTTAGTGATAGAATTTCTGCTCCACAATTTATGAAGGAAATATTTTATAATTGAAGGGCCTCTCTAAAGATTTTCACTACCATCTTTCTTGCCCCCAAGGGCTTCCAAACTTCATTAACAGCAATAAATCTTGTTTAGAAGTGTGCTACTTCTCTGTTTCAAAGATGCACTGAATATTTTGCTGTTTATGCTGTTCCTTGAAATAAAAGCATAATCAAGGATCCAGAAAGTGAAGGTATGTGGTGTTTTCTGAAAATAACTTTTTGCAATTTATACAGTACCAAAATAGAGGCTGCCGATACCATTGCTTCATTGGTAGATATTTGTAATAAACAGAAGGAAAATGCCTGTTGAGGCAAATGAACCTGACCTCATGGGGGAAAAAAAGAACATGGAAGAAAAATAATCCTGTAGCTTTCTAGAGACCTGAATTTAGAATGGAATTTTCAAAGATGTTAGGTGCCCAAGTTCTGTTGAAATTCAGTAAGAACTGGACTCCTGCCTTTCTTAAACGCCTTTGAAAATCCAAGCTTTAATCCCCGGCTCAATCAAACTGTTGCAGGAGTGCTCTGTAGCTCTCTATATGTAAATAGTTAAGGTGCTAATAGATCGTGCTCAAGAGGTAGTAGCATAGTTCCTAAAGTTTATAGGACCAGTAAAACTTGTTGTGCACAACAAAGGCTGTTCTTTACACCATCTGTAAAATGGGGCTAATTAAACATCCTTTTCTCACAGGGATGTTTTGAGAATAAATTAATTAATGGCTATGAGGTGTTCACATACTACCATGATAGAGGCCGCAGAAGTGCCTAAGTTGATATAGCAATGAATCTATGAAGTTTTAGGAGATATGAACGAAATACAGAAATGGCACTGGTATTATTTCTAAGTTTTACTCTTGTTTTATCACTGAGAATGCTAGTGCTATTCTATTTGCATAAGGAAGTCGTAATGTTCTTCTGTTTGCCTCTGATACCTGTGTGCTGCATGCATGGCTCCTCTCTGTATTAGGATAATAGGCAAGTAAGCCAAACAAGCTTCACCAAAGGCCTGGACTCACCTTTCTAATACTATAAGTATGTCTAAACTGTAGTTAACCTGCGTTTTAGCCCAACCCCCACTACCAGCCACACAGAAAAACCTCTGCTCCTGATTTGGAGGGGCTTTTAACCCAGGCTAGCTTGCTTACCTGAGGCTGTGACTTAGAATCTAGGCTCTGCTTTAACTCAGTCTGGAACCTGTTCACTTTGCAGTGAGGATGCTGGCTTAATCATCCAGTGCCTTCCCATAATTTTCCTCAAAGCACAGACGTTCTCCCACAATTGACTGGAAAAGACCCCTAGAGCCTCTCAGTACAATGAATCCTGGGCTATGCCCCAAACACACACAGGTGAGTCAATTGCAGAAGCATTGAGATCACAATGTAGCTAAAGCTTTGCTGGGGGGATGCTTACACCCTGGCTAGGCTAACCCAGGTGCTCACACCTGGGTGCCAATGGCCCAGGTTAACTGGACAGGGTAGACATAGCCTATTTACTTGACTCTAAACAAGGGGTCTAGCTAACATCTTGTATAACCATGTGTCAGAGGGTTCAGTGTCTGAACCTGGTAGCATCTCCTGGTGGCAAGAGTTTGAAGCAGTATGGCCAAGTGGTGAGAGTCAGTGGTTCTGGCGGTGGAGGAACCCAGACCCTCCCTGCTCCACTGGGTTCCGACCCTGGACCCAGTGACTGGCAGGTCAGGTATGTGGCCTAAAGTGGACGTCCCTCCGTAAGCCTGCTCCCTGGGCCAGGGCCTCTGCCCCTCCAAAGTCACCGTAGAATCTGCTTATGGACTCCTCAAGTGTGTGGGAGGGGTTCTCCCTAGCAGTGATCCAGAAACTTTTTTCCATCAGGCACAGCCACCCATTCCCAGTCTCCATGGGGGCCTTCTACTGCGTGGCAGCAAAGTCTGGTCTAGGCCGTGTGAAGCTTCCGTGGCCTCTCTGGAGCAGCTAACAGCATAAGACTGCTCCATCACTCTGTCCACTCTGACTGCACTGGGCTGCTCCCTTTTGAGCTCTGCCTCCACTGTGAGCATGCCTCACAGGTGTGGTGGGGTGTGATGGTCTAGGCCCAGAGCTGCTTGTTTACCTTTGGTTCCCCAGTGTGGGGCTTGTATGCCCCCTCACACCATGAATCAAAGCAATGTTGCTTGACAAACCCTAGACATGCTATAGAATCCTTGCACCCGGCTTGAAATAATGAATAAATTATATTAGCCGCATCCTAACAGGCCTTAGGTCTAGATATATTTTTCTCCCCGGAACTTTATTTCTGCCTAAATTTGGAGCTGGGTTACATAGCTTTTGCTATGGCATTTCACAATTTCAAATGGAATTTAGACTAATCAAACTTTGTTGCTCACCGCCAGCGGCACTCACTGTTTCCTGATTTTATGGACGGCAGCAGTACATGGGTCATCAGGGGCACCATAATAATTTCATTGCTTTAAACCAAGGGCAAGAAGATGATAGCACAAAAATGAAAATATCATCACAGAAATGGGGATATTGTTCTCTCTGAATTGCACTTAAATCCAGACATGATCTTGGCTGTAATAGATGGGAATAGGAATTAATGTGGAAAGATCAAGGCAAGGACACTCAGAAGCAAAGCTGTCATGGTTAGGCCTAGTTTATAGGAGTATATAGTGTACGTTACTTACACTCTGTCTCTGCTCTCAGAATCCAATAATTTCTATGTAAAATGGAAGAAATTAGGTGTGGAACAAGAAGAGCATTTACTCTGAATTTTCTTGTTCTGGTTACATGCTTAGGTGAGAACTTTATAATAAAGAGAAGGGGGAAAATATAATAAAGGGAAGGTCCACTTAAAAATGCTTATGCACTTATGAGTATATAGTTGTGAAACTACATGTTGTGCTGGTATGTAAATACTGTATTGAAATTCCCTACCTTCTCTTTTTGATTGAAATGTAATTTACATGTGGAATGTTTTTGCTCTGATAAATCAGTTGACCATCCTTTTATAATGGCACTGTCAAAGAGAAAGCATGTAAAGAAATTAGATCAGAAAAGGGAAGCTAAAAGCATGGGAAATGTTGGTAAAGATTTTCCACACTGCAAGCAGTTAGGCAATCCCTGAGCTTTGCATTGTAATAAACTCATAAGTAGAGCAGGTGTTTCCATTCCATGAAAGTTTGTGAGACATTGAAAAATGTTCCTGTCCCGACAGAGGATGAAATGTCAAAATCTTGAAAAAATTTTGTGAACTGAAAGTTTGACCCCAATATTTGGTTTGGGTCAGTTGAAATGCTTCATTTTGATGTTGACCATTTATGTATTTATTTGTGATATTTAACTTAAATTTGAAAATAAAATCATTTTCAATCAGTGTTTTTTCACTCTGAAAATATTGAAACAAAATGTTTGGACAATTTTTAATTTTTTCCAAGTCAAAAAAATTCATTGAAACCGACCCTTTCCTTTGAAAAGTTCTATTTTTGACAAACTGACACTTTCTGCTGAAAGACCGTTTAGTTGAAAAATTCCCAGCTCTACCCATCTTCTCAAAATGAAACACAACCAAAACTGCCTAGTTTCAAGTCAAAGCTGCACAGACCCTGAGTTTCGCATAGTTTCTGATAGCCAAAATTCTGTCTAGGCTCACTTGAAACTGGTTAGCCAAGAGATTCATGAACCTCAGTGAACCCTTGGGCAAACCTATCTTGAAGATGAAGTTTATAGCAAAACTTAAGTTTCATCTGCTTTTTGGTGCCACTTCAAATGCTTATCTAGTTTTCAGTGTGATGTGCATCATAACTTCAATAGAAGAACCTCTAGTTGGGGATTGAACTGTGGCTCATGTTGGTTCATCAAAGGGAATGTTTCCCTCTAGTTCATCTAGAGAAGCTGCTGCCTCTTGTGGTGGTTGAGATAATATTCATGCGTGTCTATACAGCAAATCCAGTCACTTGATGAAGATGGATTCCACTGATTTGCTAGGTCTTTTCTAAGCATCTGGCCACCATTAGACAAACATCTGACCATCCCTCAAAATGGAGCTGAAATATCGGACTATCCCTCTTCCACTATCCTTGGGAAAAGAAATGAAGTAAACTGTCTCCTCTTTATAATGAATGTGCCCACCATTACATCTATTAAAAACACTCCAGGACCAGATCCTCAGCTGGCGTAAGTGTAGCTCCATAGGCTTTAATGGAGCTATGCTGATTTACACCAGCTAACAACTTGGGCCAATGTGTTGATAATGCTCCTTCAACAACAAACATGTCCTTAATGAAATAAAAAAGAAATTATATTTGCTATTTAATAAACATCCTTCCTTCTGACTATCAACAAACAGGAAAGAGCAGAAGGTCATGTGAATTTATAAACATCTCAATACACAAAAACTAAGGCATCTGACTAGGAGAGAGATAAACAGAAACACCTCCACTCCCACCCCTACCCTCTCCTCATAAGACAGAAGGACTTAACATGAGCTGTGTTACCTAAACTAAAGCACTACAGACTTTCAGTTCTAGAGCAAATATATTTCTACATAGCCCTGCTTGTCAAGGAATCCATTAGTTTTTACCAACTACAAAAAGAATACTGTACATTCGATGTTTATGAAATGAGTGTTACCTGTTATAGTAAATTTATTTCAACTTCTGATCACAGATGCAACAGCATCCTTTTGGGTTAAAAACTCTGGAGTATATACCACTAAAAATATTCATCAGTGCTTCTAATCTTTTATAAATAATTCTTGCCCTCCAGGTTAACTAAGTCAAAATGCCTTTCTGCAATTAGAGGTCATAGAAATCTGGTAAATAGAACTGCATTTGAAGTGCTGAGGCCCTGTAAATAATCAGTACCTTCAATTATCCATATCGTGTCCCCATTTTACAGTATGGAAGGCATGCAGAAAATTTCAGTGAAATTATTGTGTGTCTGTTATATAGGGACATATCCTCAGCTGTTAATCTGTTATTCTATACAAGCCAAGGGAGATAAGGGCTTGTCCACACAGCATATTAGTTCCCACTAGAGGAATATAAATTTTAATGCACACTAGTATGCTGCACACTAACTGGCCCATCCGGACACTTTTGGTGTGCACTAAGACTTCCGTAGTGTGTGTTAACAAAGTACTGTTTGAAATGGGACTATATTACCACGCACCAGGGAACTTGTCGTGCATGTCATTGTGTCCACAGGGGCCAGTTAGTGCATGACAGCCTACTGCATACTAGAATTTACAGCCTCTAGTGTGGACTAACGCACTGTGTAGACAAGCCCTATGTCAATTTACAGCAACATATTTAAAGATCTGGCTCAGTATGTTAAAAATGTATGGGAGTATGGTAACTGTACCTTTTGGGCCAGATTTTGAAACAAAACAATTGCATATACAACTGCAAGCTTAATTTTCATACAGTTAACTACAGTGACCCAGTTTTCGTGCACAATCACAGTAAATGCATGTGCAAATTAGGTATGCAGTTGTATATGCATTTTTCAGTACGCAAACATGGTTGAAACTCTGGCCCTTCATGTCATTAAAACATGGCCCTAGTGCCAAGGAGGGGAGATTTTGAGGGGAAGTCTACACTCCAGTGCTATGTCGGCACAGCCGTGCCCCTGTAGTGCGTCTGGTGAAGACATATTATGCCGGCAGGAGATCTTGCAAAAATTTTTTTGCTGGGATTTTATTTATGATATTTTTAATTGAGTTGACATTATCCCATTTAGGCTTGCGGTTTTTTCCAGGGTTTGTTTTTTAAAAACTGAAACGTTTTTCTCTTAAGGCCTGACATAGTTTGAGAATTTTAAATTGGCAGGATCAATTGACTAGACTTATCGCAATGATATTATTCCTAGGAATTAGTGCTGGAAAAGACCTAGACAAATTCATTGATTGATTTAATCACAGGTAGCATTTAGGCAATGAGTTTCAAATCATTTAGATTTCGGTTCCCAGCACAAGTAAAGACATCAGTGTTGAACATGGAGGGGTTTTCCAAAGACTATGCCAGGAACTGGAAACCATCACCCCAGTGAGGAACTCAGCAGTCTACAGATAGCTATCAGCAAGTTAAGCAAGAGTAGCAGGCTGATCAAATCAGGCAGTTATACTGTGCAAAATTCCAACTACAGTACTTTAAAATTGCATTTTCATAATGCACCACTATTGCTATACTTTTCACAAAGGTATCATAAAGGGATTCATAAAAATGACAATTGTTCTTTTCTTACTTATCCAGGGGTTTAATGTGATGACAATATAGAAGTGCTAGTTGTGCATATTTATTCTGAATACTGTATTCTGCTAACCTATAAACTAATGGACTAGTATAGAGATGTAGCTATTTTACCATTCCAAACAAAAGGATTTGGATTTTTTAAAAAATAAAATTCTCTCAAGCTACGTGCATTGTTCAAGCTGCAATTTAAAGTTCCTGTGGGTGTTGCAGTGGGGAGTGTTTTCACACACACAGATACACATAAGTATTGGAAGTGGGTGCTCCTTTTATACACTTTTATACTTGTTAATTAAAATGAACTTTTCTCCACCAAGGTAACCCAGTTTTATTCTGAACAGGCAATATTTGGAGGGGGAATGAAGCCGACACTACAGCCATGCTGTAAAGAAAGGGGAATGGCTACGTAATGTGTTAAAGTACATTAAGCCTACAAACATGTCCAATGTGAACTAGGAGTTTCTAGAAGCCAAGCATTCTTTGACTGGACTGAATGCTTGTGCAGTTAATAAAGAGTGCTATGGCTTCTGTCCTAATAAACTTCAGAGTATATATTTTAATCTAGGTTTAAAGAGGCCATCAATCTGAAGGCTGCACACATGTAATTCAATAATAATTATACTGTAATTTTCAAAGCAAATGACCAGTTGCTATAGTGAGAGAAGAATTACTAAGTGCGCACTTAAGATCACACACTTGGCTGACATGGTAGGATGAATTATAGTAGAATCTCAGTTATGAACACCTTGGGAATGGAGGCTGCTTGTGACTCTGAAATGTTCATAACTCCGACCAAAACGTTAGGGTTGTTCTTTCAAAAGTTTACAGCTGAACATTGACTTAATACAACTTTGAAACGTTGTTATACAGAAAAAAAAATGCTGCTTTCCCTTTTTTAAAAAAGTAGTTTACATTTAACATAGTACTGTACCTTTTTTTTTTGTCTTTTGTCTCTGCTGCTACCTGATTGTGTATTTTCACTTCCAAATGAGGTGCATGGGCGACTGATCAGTTTGTAACTCTGAGATTCTACTGTAACTATATTCACATGTGTGGTAGAAGTTAGCCAGCTACTTGATAGGTTCATTGGCAAACTGTGTGCTGCTGCCACTAGGCTAAACACTAGACTGAGTCCTGCTGCTACTAACCTCAGAAACCATGGTACTGTTCTGGCCAGCCTCAGAGGCCCTGGTTGCCACTTGCTTTGAGACCTTTGGGGGAAAGAGGGGAATATGTGTTATGGTAAGTGTTCTCCCTCAAAACAGTGAAGTAGAGTGAACTTGTTCATGAACAATACCAGGTTCTCCTTTTCAGAATTTTAAAAAACAAGCCCCCATCTACTGTATGGTGGACCGTACTGTATAAACTATTCTCCTTTGACAATGTAATAACACTCCCATTTGTTGCTCTCTTGTGTGGCAATTTGTCACAGCAGAAATGTACGTTGTCATGCGGATGAGTCATTCTTTTTAGCTTGCCTAGTCCTTATTCGTGTTGTAATAAATTATCCAAGTATGATGACAGCAGGCAGATGGTGGATACACAGATACTGCTGTGATGGGAACATTAGAAATATCTTGACAAAATGTCAGCCTTATCAGTTTAGGTGCAAGCAATGCAGTGATTGTATTAGTCTTGGTGATTTTTACTGTGGACACAGAAAAAGTGTCTTTCTTTAATTCTGTAATGTATTTTTACTAGGACCCCCTCCACAGATACGTGTCACCCAGTTGGCAAGATATATAGCAGTGTAGCTGAGGTGAGTAGAGTGCCCTACATGAGAGGCTCTGAGGACTCTGAAGATTGAGTGAGAGAGAGACTTGAAGGCTATGAGAGAGACTTGAAGGCTATGAGAGAAGGCCTCCAGAACTCTGCAGGACCTGGAAGGTAAGGACATGATAGTGTGTAATCGAGGCCCAATGCTGTGAGGTACTGAGTGCCTCCTGGAACGTGTGAGGTTGTGGTGCTTGGCACATTACAGGACTGAGCCCTTAAAGAGGAATATTGAAGCAGCTTAAAAAGCCCATCCCTCATGGCCATAAATGAGATTTTATTTTATTTTATTTTTAGTCAAATATTGTCTTGTCAGCATATAGCACCATTGTGAAAGGATACAAGAGGTGAAACAGGCATAAAGAGGAGGGGAGATAAAATGGGTGATGTGAGGAGAATGAAAAAGGCCTTTTAACTCTGCCTTGGTCTTCCTTTCTCTGAGTGATGCTCTGGTATGTTCTGCAGGTCAGCAGTGGCATACAGACAACAGTAGCTATCAGGCACAAATGTGTGTGATTTTAAAATTGTTATAGCAGTCGGAGTTCTGAAGGAATGGGAGGAGGTGGAAATAGGGAGAGAGAGAAAAAAAACACTTGACTTGATTGATTCTCTTCTCCTCCTCCACAGATAGTGCTAGAGCCACTGATCATCCCCCTGCAAATGAGTCACTATCAAATTGTCTATTCTGCAACTACTCTACATGGGGAACAGCTGCATCTAGAGTGAAGTGTATTTATTATCTTACTCTGCCTCTTTGCATAACGCCTGTCATAGGTCTCACCCCCACTTAGAGCTGTTGGGTTCCAATATGGGGACCTGCATGGACTCCCCTAAACTAAAATCCTAGTTTAGATCTGGTAAAAGCTGCCACCACCCAATAATGTACGTGTATTGGGACACAGTCCTTCCCCAAAATCCTTGGGGATCCCAAGAGCCCCAAATCCATGGAGTTCTTACACCTAGGAGAAATAAACCATTCCCCCCTGCTTCCTCCCCCCTCCCTTTTCCTAGGAGAGATACTGGGATGCCGTCCTCCTCCCTCCTCCCCTTTCCCTGAGAATTCACCCAAGGAAAGATCAACCAAGTCCTTAACAGAAAAGAGTTATTAAAGAATAAAAAGAAAGTAACTGTCTCTGTAATACCAAGATGGAACAATACACAGGGTCTAAACTATCAATCTCTGGGGAGAATCCCCCCTCTTTTCTTTCTCAGTAAAAGCAATAACAGTACAGAATTAAAGAAATTCTATAGCAAAACACAGAATTGCAAATACAGAAAGCAACTCAAAAGACTAATCCGCCTTTTTAACTAATACTCACTATACTAGATAGTAGGAAATACTCCAGGAGAACTTGGAGACATGTCTGGTCTTTCTTAGATCCAAAGAGAGCACAGAGAGCAAACAAGGAACACACACAAAGGCTTCCCTCCACAGAGATTTGAAATTATCCTGTCCCTTGATTGGTCCTCTGGTCAGGTGTTTCTCAGGTTACTGAGCTTGTTAACCCTTTCCAGGTAAAAGAGACCTTAACCCTGATCTGTTTATTTATGACAACACCTGATGAAAAATTGTAGGTCTTGTCCTTACAAGACTGCTTAACCTGTTAACACATTCTTTAGCGGTGCTGACAGATTTTGTGGAAAGTATAGAAAGTATGCAGCCTTTTTTCCTTTGGAAGCAAGAGCTTGTCAACTCTTGGCTGCTATGAACTATGTTCTATTCCCTCTTGGGGTAAAGAATTTAAAGCTCAGTGTCACATATTAATTGCTTGGTTGCCTCAGTTAAAATCTCAACTGGATATTCATGAAGTGGATAATTTAAAGAGCGTAAAGGGTGGAATTTTCAAAAGTGCTCAGCATTAGTTTCAATGGCTCCCATTAGACTTCAATAGACTTCACCCGAAATTTTCTTCCAGTCTCCCACCCCAAAGCTCTGGACTAAAGATGTCGATACAGTGGTGCATTAAGACTACATGGGTCCTAGATCCAATCCAATCCCGCCCCTCCCCCCAGCAAACTAAAGAGACCCCCAACAACACAGCTTCCTCTGCTTATAATTGTATCTCTACCCCAACAGTGAAGGACGATAACTTAAATGAGTAGTTCATTGGGTTTTTTTTTTCTGATTGGTAGCCAACACTTACTGCATGCTATTCTTCAGGAGGTGTTATTTTGTTATATAGCAGGCAATAGCGATAAGAGCAGCAGAAACTGAAGCAACGCCATCTGATTTAGCTTTGATTCATGGTGTAGAACCTGTGCCATCTGTGGGCATAGAGAACACTTCAGAGCAATAAGACACACAGCATAATACATGTACAGTAGAACCTCAGAGTTATGAACTCCAGAGTTATGAACTGATCAGTCAACCACACACCTCATTTGGAACCAGAAGTATGGAATCAGGCAGCAGGAGCAGCAGCAGCAGAGACAACAACAAAAAAAGCAAATACAGTACAGTATTAAATGTAAACTACTAAAAATATAAAGGGAAAGCAGCATTTTTCTTCTGCATAGTAAAGTTGCAAAGCTGTATGAAGTCAATGTTCAGTTGTAAACTTTTGAAAGAACATCTATAACTTTTTGTTCAGAGTAACGAACAACCTTCATTCCCGAGGTGTTCGTAACTCTGAAGTTCTACTATATAGTAAGTTTCAATCAGAAAGTTGTATCAAGGATAGCAAGGTGATGTGTGTAATCGAGGCCCAATGCTGTGAGGTACAGACAGAAAGTGGTGTTATTGCAGTATGAATGTACGAGGAGATGGCACATACACGCATGTTAAACTGAGAGAAATCAGTTTATGAACACAGATGTATTTTGCCCCAACTATTTATAAAATGTCCACACACAATAGTGTAGGAAAAAGGGAGATGTTTTCTAGTGTCATTGTGGCTTAGTATGCAGTAAGATGAAAACTTTGTTCACCGTGTGCAGAGTATACAGGATATGCGATGGAGGGAGGCATGTTTGCTAAACCAACAGAGAGATGCATGCAGAAATACCTACTACCTAAGTTCCCTCTAAGCTGTGTGGCTGCGCAGCAGGCTATAAAGGGCCATGCAGGCATGCTGCCAGTGGAGAGAGATGCCTCTCCCCCGGCCCTGGCCCCGCAGCTGCTGACAGCAGGAAGAGGAGCCTCTCTCCTGGTCCCAGCCCCAGGGCAGCTGCAACAAGAGAGGGCTGGGGGGAGTCCTCTCTCCCCACCACAGGCCCAGGGCAGCCTGCACCCCAACCCCTCATCCTCGGCCTCACCCAGAGCCCACAGCCCCAGCCGGAGCCATCGGTCCTCTGAACCCCAACCCTCTTCCCCAGCCCTGAGCCCCCTCCCGCACCCTGAATCCCTCAGCCTCGGCTCCACCCCAGAGCCCTCATCCCTGCACCTTAACCCTCTGCCCAAGCCCTGAGCCCCCTCCCGCACCCCAAACCCCTCATCCCCGGCCCCACCCCAGAGCCCGCACCTCCAGCCAGAGCCCTCCCCCCCTATACTCCAACCCTCTGTCCCAGCCCTGAGCTGCTTCCCACACTCCGAACCCCTCGGCCTCACCCCTGCCACACATCACCTCCATATTGGTGCACATAACAAAATTCATTCCACACATGGATGTAAAAACTTAGAGGGAACATTTCTTACGACCCCCAGCAACAATGAACACCCTTCCCCTAACTCACTATCATCATTTTTCATATCCAAGACAAACAGCACATGATTCAGCATGTCTCCCTGGGAGATACAACCAGCAGGGCTCCTATGGTGCCTCAACAGATCTTAATGCCCATCCCCAGAGAAATCTCTGGGAGATGGGCATTAAGAAGAATTCACCCACGTGGGCTAAGATGCAACTGCCCCATGAACCATGTGCCCAGAAGCACATAGCTAAAGATACTAATCACTTAGAACCAAGGAAGTGTTGTGCTAGGCAAAGGTAGCTTAGAGCTGGGAGGATTTGCACAGCAGTTGAACATTGCATGTATGAAACTGAGAGCAGGCTGGCTCGCTGAGCATTTGAAAACGTTGTTTTGCTGGAACTCTGAAAGTTATCCTAGAGCTGTGTTTAAAAAAACAACAAAACCTGCAGAAAAGTTATCTGTCTTTGTTCATAGCACTGACAGGAACTATGTAATTATTGTAAACAATAGAATAGGGAACAATGCCTGTGCTTGTGTTTATTAATTTCTCTCCTCACAATGCACTTCTGGAATGCAGGCCCTGTTCTGAAGGTGGGAACAGTCCTACACCAACGTAACTTGTAGGGCAACCTTGGTATAGCATAATAGGATAACTGGAGAAGAGAGCGCAGCCTTAAATTCCTTGTCCTTTGTGGTTTAAACCTGAATTGTAATATTACTTGAACAGAGCTTTTGTTTCTGACCTTAATTATACAACTACAGGCTTAGAAGCCTCCTCTGAATGAAGTGCTCATTACTACTACAGCTGGATGAATAATATTTACAGAATATATTAGACACCAAAAACTGCTGCCTTAATCATATAATTTATTTAACAAAAGGTTTTTTTTTATGGATTTAACCAGCTCTATAGCTGCTTGTGTCCTGTTCATTGAATAAATGTGATGAATGCCGGGGATATGTATTGGATAAATTATTCAGTAAGTACTAGCAATATTTGTGACATTAATTATTCAACATATTTTCCCCTGGTATTTGACCAGTACTACTTAATGCACAGGATGTTCCCAAGTTCTCCCGGCTCTACTTATTATCTGCCATCACAGTATTTCACGGACACTTTTTAAAATTTCTGTTGCATTATGAATTAAGATCAGCTTTGAAATAAACACCTAGACCGAGGGTGTCAGTGATCATTCCATTTCCACACAGGCCTCTCATGTGCAGAGCGTGAGTCCAAGTGTGCTCTAGATTGTTTTTTCTAATGCAGCAGGTCATGAATCTCATTGCGCTAAAGATGCTGGTCATCAGATTGCCAGTTCCAGAAAGCAAAGAGGATCATTGTTTCATCAAGTGCTGCATGCAGCCCACACCGCAGTAGCTAAACGTATTTCTTTACACTTAATGGTATGTGTGTCATGCGATCCTTGAAAGAAATGCTGCAGATGTTGTGTGTGTCATTCTTTCCCTTGTGAGGTGGCTCAGCCAGAACATTTTCAAAGAGTTGATTTTTTTCCCCTTGGGATTTGTTCTCGGGTTGGGAGTGATTATATGGTAAGGCAGTGGGCATGCGGTGAGTGCTGCTTATTGTAATAAAAAAGAAGCATGTTTCGCAGTTACCGTATCTTCGCCTACCTGTTTTCCTTGCTCCGTTCTCTTTTGTTATATGTTTGTATTGTAAGCTCTTTAGGTCAAGGGCTGTCTTTGTGTGCATGCATGTAGAATGCCTATGGCAGTGGGGCTCTGATCCCTGTGTGGCATTTCACTAGAGCATGTAATAATACTATGTTATAGCTTAACACTTGCCAACCCTACTAAGGTGGTGTGCGGCTTAACTAATTAATGCAGGGGTCCCCAACACGGTGCCCGTGGGTGCCATGGCGCCCGAGGGAGCATCTAAATGCACCCGCATCCTGGCCGGCGGTGGAGCATCCGCCGAAATGCTGCCGAATTTCTTTTTCCTTTGGGTTCGTGTTAACCTGATGAGGGACGAGAATTTCTGTAAATCTTCTGCAGTGAAGTCCAGCTGGCTCTCGTCAATCTTTAACATCTACAATGGTCTTTCTGTGGTCCGTACAGTTTGTCTCCTTACATGAATTCTAGAGAAAACAACCTAGTAAAATATAGATTAAAGAAAAAAGTTTGAATTGATCTGCTTCAGGAAGAAGCCTGGCTCAAAGTCAGATAACACATCAGCCCTGAGCTCTATTTACTATTATCCCAGTCATTTCTGGAACAGAAAGAAGTCTACATTAACACCCAACCGAGGCCACGGCAGCTAAGATAGGTGTTTCTCAGCCATTGCAAGGGGATTACCAATTTAATTCCTTTCCTTTGCCTGCTGAGGGGTCCCTTGGAAAAAATCAGAGAGCACAGACACATGCCATGCTGCTGGAACAAATGTAAACTTATCT
Organism: Mauremys mutica; assembly: GCF_020497125.1. NCBI lineage: Eukaryota > Metazoa > Chordata > Testudines > Geoemydidae > Mauremys > Mauremys mutica. The sequence goes on from NC_059073.1 coordinate 211,874,978, forward strand.
GCAAACACTGAGAACAGCAGTGGTATCAAGCTCCTTACAGAATTCCTGAGTAATTACAATGATTCACAAAGAAATCTCCTGCATAGAAAAAACACAGATTTTTACATTTTCCTTATATATTGCTAACCTGATCTGATCTCTGGTATCAGCCAGAGAAACTTAGAAAAACATTCGCTGATAAAATGGTCTAGCCCAGTGGTTCTCAACCTTATTTCACATGAGGACCCCTAAGCAATTTGAAATGGAGGTCACGCCCTTTTGGAAATTTCAAATGGAGGTGCGGACCCCTTTGGAAATCTACCATATGTATATATAGTTGAATTCTTTTCAGTCAGTTTACAGTCTGTGTCTTTTATGGACCCTTTACACATAGTCAGTGGTCCCTGGGCGCCCGCAGCCCACAGGTAGAGAACTGCTGGTTTAGCCAAACCAGACAAAATGAACAGTGGTGCTCATAGGTGCCAACTCCAGCCTTGGAGCACTCAGGGAAAAAAATGGTAGGTGCTGAGCACCCACCGGCAGCCCCCACATCAGCACCTCCTTCTCCCCCCAGTGCTGCCCACCCACCCCGCTGATCACCGGCTCCTGTGGATCAGCTGTTCTGCAGGGTGCAGGAAGCACTGAGGGGGAGAGGGGAGGAGAGATGGTGGGGCACACTCAGGGGAGGGGGCGGAACAGGGCCTTGGAGGAATGCATGGAGTGGGGGCAGGGCCTGGGGCAGAACTGGCGGGAGCACCCCCCGGCACATTAGAAAGTCGACGCCTGTGGTGGTGCTTCCAAGTACAAGTGGAATGATGTGCTCTGCCCTCTAGAGGGTTTTTTGTTCAATGTTCTAACATAAGCATGGACTGCAGAATAGACATACAGTAGCAGAAGGCTAGTATGAGCCAGAAATTGTTGCTTTACAAGAAATCCTTTCAGTATTGCATCCGGCACGTGATAAATATTTTATCACCCTTTTCATTAGGGTTGCCACTTTTGGTTGGATGTATTCCTGGAGGTTTGATCACATCATGTGATCTTCAATTCAAGATTAATTTTTAATTCCTGGAGGGTTGGCAAACCCTACTTTGCATTTGCACCTTTTAATATGTGAACAATTGCACAGAACTGTTACATATTTTCACGTGTGGTGCTTTTGTGTTTTTGATAGCCATTTGTTACATTTCAGTGCAATATTCCTCTACCAATGTTTCTTTGTCTAAGAGTTCTGTAACCTTTCAAATACCAGACATACAGTTCAGATGAAGAATATAAACCAACATTCAGAGCTGGTTATTGGGACCAAGAAACACACAGTTTTAGCTCAGTTGCATGACTAGGTTACATGACATTTAGGTCCTATCCACACTATGAATTTGAACCATGAAGTACCTGGGTCAAGGGACAATTGTATTGTAATCAAGTTCCTCAACAAATTAGGGCTTTGTGTTTTTAGTATAGATGGGCCCTCACATGAATAGACTATTTCTACCTGATCCCTTCTTCAGAGCAGGCAGACACAGTGAATAGTGAAGTCAGGCCACTGGCTTCATTTGGCTTTGCTAAACTCTTAGTAGACGTCTCCTAAGCATGCTCAGAAATGATTTTTGGATATATATTTTTAATCATTGCTTTCCCACTCCTCCAAACCTAAAATAGGCCTCAGTGAGCACTGTGGTATATCTCCACAAAATGTCAAGTTCCAAACTTCAGCTGTTTGGACTGGAGTCCTGTTCAAAGAAGTGTGTATAATTTTCCTCCATTCTCCCATTGCACGAAGATGGTTCAAGCTTTCACAAAAAATAAAACAACAATACTAAGCTTCTGCCCCAAGCATGGAAGATTTCTGCCCTAAAGTTAAAATTTTCTAATGCTTTTACTTTTGGGTCTGTCTCTTCTTCCAAAGTCCTGGTCAGAAATCTGGAAGGAGCCATGACATTATAACAACACTCAGCATCCAAGTTCTGTGTTTCTGTATACCCCATGCATTCCCTGTGGATATAGGCTCCATGCAGAATTTGACCTAAAACAATAGTTAACATTATAACGTCATGGTGTGTAAAGTTATATTAGTGAGACTGTAAAATGATGACTATTGCAACAGTATATGTTTTCCTGAAGATTTAAAAAGGTTTTGAACAGGAAAGAGAAAATTCACTGAGGCATCCAAAACCAAATGCAAATTTCATCTAAAGGTCAAGACAAGATAGCATTAAATACAACCTTTCAAATATCATCAATGTATTGAATATATTTCCATCTATTTTAATCCTGATTTAATGGCTAGTATTTCACTCACATTTCTAAATTAGGGTATTACGTATTGACTCTGTGTCCATAAAGCATAACGTTTTCTACTATTCTATTATTTTGGTACAGGTTTGTATTACAATCCTCAGGTCTCTACTGAATTGACTATTCTAGCAGTCCATATCAGATTCCAAGAGCTCTGAGAATTTGTGTCTCTGTTAATTGATGGCATCTTATGTACTCTTGTGTTTAAGATTTTACATAATTGTTCCTACAAAGACGATCACACACTTTTCATTTCCTGAAACAAGCATAAGAATTTTGTCTCAGTTAAAGATCCAATCTTACACAGAACCCCTGCTGAAATAAACTTGTATGTGATAAATCTTACAAGATCTTTCCCTAAAGATAACATACACTTTCAAGTGAAGTAAAAATGATTGGCCCCAAATCTAAGAGCTATATTTTATTGGTTTTGTACAGCTCCCACTTATGAGACTAGGTTCATATGGGTTTCAAAGAAATTAGAAGAGCAGGAACATACTACAAGCAAAGCACTGAATAAATTGATCTGAAAAGTTACATATTTACTAGGTAAAGACAATTGGGAGGGATAATGCAAATAATTCAAATGCAGTAATTTATAATGTAGAGCTTAAAAACAACCCACGGGTTGTTTGTTTTAAATCCTGCAAAACGGCATCTATTAATTTCTTTCCCATTGGGATTCTTGGGAATTAGTTGTCTTTTTCCACTGCAGCATTTATTGTGTGTGACTCAGCTAACTAAGAGTGCTAGGCAGACGGTAGAATCAATCCTTTCTACTAATTGATGCTACTGCAAAAGTGGACTTGGACTGTTTCTTTTATTTCTCCCATGGGAGGGCTGCCTTCATTTTTCTTATGTTGTGTCATGTACATCTATTTCTATATGTTCATATAATCAGACCCGTTCATCACATTCGATTTAAGAAAATGTATTAGCAAAGGCATTTTTTTACTCCAGAAGAGAACATTTAGACTGTGATTTGATCTGAGCTCCTAATCTGTTACTTTCAACACCAATGAATGAACATGTGTTCAGATACTACAATGATGAGTGAATTTGTAAAAACTTGAATGGATAGATCCTATGTGAACCAAATCATCAATGTGTGTACTACAGTAACAACCAAAGGCTCCAATCAGGCATGGAGGGCCTCTTTGTGCGACAGAGACACTGTACAAACATATAGGAAGACTAAAAAAACTTATTCTGCTGACTTGGAAAATCCAGTTTTGTGGCTCAACCCTGCCTTTCAGTATACTGCAGGCAGGCACTAACTGCTATGTATCTTATAAAAATCAGCTGCTACGTGTGCGCATATGGTCACAATCAAGTCTGAAATACTGTCACAATCCTCATGGCAAGAGGACTGACTGCATGAAAGCCTGGCAGAAAATGAGCATGTGACAGATTATGACCCTAAGAGCATCCCAGTGCCAGAGGGCAACGGGATCACTGGTATCAGATAGTGAATTTCAGCTGGCCTGACCAGTTCATCACTTATGTCATGATCTGTGTCTAATAGGTGTCGTGTAAGATATCACTGGAAAACCAGTAACACACTGATCATTAATATTCTTGTGTGGTGGATGTACAGTAAACACCCAAAGGACTGTACAAATGTGAAGGAAATATGGGACTAAAATGTGTTTGAACCAGACAAGTCTGGGGAGTGGGTAAACATGTTTTTTCCAGACACAGGAAAGGCCAATGTCTCCATTCAGGTACAATCACAGACAATTGGCAATCACAGGCTGCAGGAACAGATCAATTTGCATTGAAGAAAGCACCAGCGGGAAAGAAACTGGCATGGAATCTTCTCCCTCAGACTCCGTGGCACTTTCCTCACAGCCACTGGACTTCGAGAAGGATACATTTTAAAAGTTCACTGGACTATAAGAGAGAGGGGCAATGAACTCCTTCTTCTCTTTCACCTAAGACAACAAAGGAACCAAGCCCTTTGTAGTTTGTGGGAGATCCTGACCAAGGAGATGTCAGCCATCTTGCTAGAAAGAGGTATGGTAAGAGTCGTATCTTCACCCAAGACTGTAGTTTTGTTAAATCTTGGTCACTAGGAAAGCATTTTTCACTTTTATTTATTTGTAACCATTTCTAATTTTATCCCTTACACATGAACTCACTTAGAACCTCTCATTTTTGTTAATAAACTTTTTTTACTTTTAATCTAAACCAACACAGTGCTGTGTTTGAACTGAAGTGATTGTTGACTCCAGTTAAAGCAACAAACTGCTGTGTTTTTGCCTCTTTAAAAGAGCAACAGGCCTACATTTTCCAATAGAAGGCTGGGAAATTTGGAAGTGGACTGTGTAGGGGTCAGTTGGCCAGTACTAACTAAAGCTGTTGGAGTCACAGCTGCTGAACTAGGGCTGCTTATCACAAAGAGACTAAGGCCTGGTCTACACTACGGCTTTAGGTCAAATTTAGCAGCGTTACCTTGATTTAACCGTGGACCCGTCCACACAATGAAGCCCTTTTTTTCGACTTAAAGGGCTCTTTAAATCAATTTCTTTACTCCACCTCTGACAAGGGGATTAGCACTGAAATTGGCCTTGTTGGGTCAAATTTGGGGTAGTGTAGACGCAATTTGATGGTATTGGCCTCCGGGAGCTACCCCGGAGTGCTCCATTGTGACCGCTCTGGACAGCGCGCTCAGCTCAGATGCACTGGCCAGGTAGACAGGAAAAGGCCAGTGAACTTTTGAATTTCATTTCCTGTTTAGCCAGTGCGGCAAGCTGATCAGCACAGGTGACCACGCAGAGCTCATACAGAGCTCATGTGCATGATGTGCACATTGCCGGGGCACATTGCCCGGCCCGTACTTTGTGAGAAGTCTATGACCATGTCTATGTCCTAATCACTCTTGTCACTGCGCTACCGTCGCCACCTCGCCTGGTTTTGTGTGAAACAATTGTCTGCCATTGCTCTGACAGAGGGAGGGGCGACTGACGACATGGCTTACAGGGAATCAAAATGAACAAAAGGGGTGGCTTTGCATCAAGGAGAAAGACAAACAACTGTCACACAGAATGGCCCCCTCAAGGATTGAACTTAAAACCCTGGGTTTAGCAGACCATTGATTTCACAAAACAAATGGGGTCAATTTCTTGTTTTGATCCACTCCATCTATCTTTTACATCTTAGGCTGGCAGCAGATGGTGCAGTACGACTGCTAGCCATCATCATCTCCTGGCTGCTCGCCAGAAGACGGTGCAGTAGGACTGTTAGCCATCATCATCTCCTGGCTGCTCGCCAGAAGACGGTGCAGTAGGACTGTTAGCCATCATCATCTCCTGGGTGCTCGGCAGAAGATGGTGCAGTAGGACTGTTAGCCATCATCATCTCCTGGCTGCTCGCCAGAAGATGGGAATGACCTGGCTGAATCACTCCCATGTTTGCCCAGGTGTCCCTGACTGACCTCACCGAGATTAGCTAAAAGATCACCTAGGAATACAACGACGATGGCTACCAATCGTAATGCACTGTCTGCTGCCAAAAGGCAATGAGCTGCTGCTGCATAGCAATGGAGTCCCACGTCTGCCAGCATCCAGGCAGGGCCGGGGCAAGCACTAGGCAAACGAGGTGGCTGCCTAAGGCACTGAGATTTGGGGGGCACCGAAAAGCGGTGCCTAAAAATAGGACTAGATAGCAATCAAGACACAGGCTGCAGATCGCAGACTGTAGGGAGGACGTAGATACGAACCACGCTCCCAGTGAATTGCTCTCCTGCCATTTAGACAGCCAGCGATTAGGGAGGTCCTTTGATTAGATCGCAGACTATAGGGAGGATGTGTGTGATAAGAACCACGCTCCCAATGAAGTGCTCTCCGACTCCTGCGTATTAGAAAGTCAGCAAAGTCCTTTGATTCTGAATCGATAATGGTACAGATTGCTGTGTTGGTAGGTACATTATTACAGTACTAGCTCCTCTGTCTTGTAGATTGCACAGCAGCAGCCAGAAGGAGAGTGGAGCAGCTTGCAGCGGGAAGCGTAAGACCCACCGCTGGGGCTGAGCTGTGCTGTCAGTGTGGTGCAAGCGGGGCCAGCTTGCACATGGCATGCTCCTCGGAGAGCTAGCTGCAGGTTTTCCAGGGCAGAGGCTCTTTTCCCTGGAGAGAGAAGGGAAGGAGGCCGCGGCTGGCAGCTCTGCAGGCTCTCTTGTGTGGAGGGGTGGCTAAGCCACTTTAACCCACCTCCCTGCACCCCAGCTTTCTACCCTGCTTTGGCGTGAGGGCTGCGCACTCTCTGCCTTCACAGTCCTGCCTGCCCCACGCCCCCCTGCTGGAGCGAGAGCCCAGCATTCAACTCCCCAGCCCGGGCGCAGGACAGACTCATGAGGGCAAGGCAGGCCACACGCTCCCATTGCCCTGTTGCAAGTGCACTTGGCCTGCTGCTGCTGCTGCTGCATGCCAGGGACTGGAGAGGCGAGTGCCCATTTCACCTTGCGGCTCTTTGAATCCTACCCCGTCTGCTGCTCCCCCCGCCCCAGCCAAACCCGAACCCACACTGACCGAACCCGGTCTGCTTCCTTCTCCTCCCGACCAAACTCGAATTATCACTGACCGAACCCGGTCTGCTCCCCCCGCCCCAGCCAAACCCGAACCCACACTGACCGAACCCGGTCTGCTTCCCCTCCCCATCAAACCCGATACCCCACTGACTCAACCTGGTCTGCTTCCCTTCCCCTCCCCAGCCAAACCCAATCCTCCCAGTGACCGAACCCAGTCTGCAAACTGTTCCCCTGCACTCCCCACCAAACCCGACCCCCCACTGACCAAACCCGGTCTGCTTCCCTTCCCCACCAAACCCAATACCCCACTGACTCAGTCCGGTCTGTTCCCCTTGCACTCCCCAGTCAAACCCGAACCCCCACTAACCCGAAGCCAGTCTGCTTCCTTCTCCTCCCGGCCAAACTCAAACCATCACTGACTGAATCCGGTCTGCTTCCCTTCCCCTCCCCAGCCAAACCACAACTCCCACAGACCGAACCCGGTCTGCTTTCCTTCACTGCGGAAAAATAAATTCTAAATTATAACATGTTACTCTGTGACAGTGTATTGTGTATAATGTATGTGATTTATTTTAAGATCCATGCTATGTTGTGCAAAGTGAAAACAATAACAATGTCCGCATTGTCAGGATACTCATTTATTTTCATTAAATATGTAGACTAAATAATTAAATTAATAAAATTTCAAGCCAAATGTGTATGTATTCTAATGAACAATGCCACATTATGCAGTACTCATTTTTTAACGTTTTTAATAAGCAATGCTGGGGGGGAGGAGGGGGCGCAAGGTGGAAGTTTCACCTAGGGCACAAAATATCCTTGCACTGGCCCTGCACCCAGGAGACATACGGTGATGGTGAGCTGAGCCTTGGTACTGTGGACGCAGTCCGTCGACTTAATGCACTTAGCGCATTTTGTGTGGGGACACACACAATCGACTGTATAAAAACGATTTCTAAAAAAACAACTTCTATAAATTTGACCTAATTTCATAGTGTAGACATACCCTCAGTGCATGCTTATATGCTGTCTGGGATTGTCCATACAGGGAGCTATAGTAGCAGAGCATTTTAAGTTACTCAGGACAAGTGGTGACAGTATCTCTCACTGGTCTGGGTTGTACCCCAAAACAAGACACAGATGAACAGAGGAAAGCATGACTGCAGGATTTCACAGGGACTATTCACCTCAGTTCAACAAACAGTTCATGGTTGATCTACGTTAAGTACCTCATATTAGGCAGAATTTGCTTGAGGCAAATTGAAACGTTCTTGGGGAATTAAATTGGATTTCACCTGCAAAGACCTTATGGAATCTCGCCAAAGGTACCTTCTGGGGCTGTATAGTTTCCTTTCTTTCCTGTTAATGTGAGGATAAATGTACCGTTCTGAGATTCTGTCATAATTTCTCAAGGGTGATAGCTGAAGTCCCATCACTTCAGTTGTTTCTCAAGCATATACTGTAGGAAGCAAGCCTCAACTGGCAGGGGATGGATTGGATGGCCCAATAGGTCTTTCCAGCTCTGATTTCTATGACTGTGAGAAAGCACTCTGGAAAATTTATTCCTTTTCATATCGCTGATGAGAGAGCTATAGTTGGATCAGCTCATATAAAAAATAATACTGGGGGGAAAACACAGAAACTTCTTTCACATGCTGAATCCTTGCAAGGAAAATATAAAAGAGAATCACCTCATCTAATAAAATATTGAATAGCATTTCAATGGGACTTTAAAAATATTAATTGGTGAGTTTGTCGGGGTTGAGGAAGTAAGATAGCCTCTGGCACTATCTCCCAGGCAACGTATCTACCTTGCCGCAGTTCTTTTTCTATCTTTTCCGTCCTAAGGTCCTTGGCAACTTTTGTATTATTTTTCTGTAGTCAATGTAGCTAATTTAACTTATTCCACCAGCTATTCCAGTATCAAACTCCCAGTATATCAATGGCCACCAAGTGACATCTCATTAAGGATGAGGAAAAGTGGTTCAGATAATGAAAAAATTGACCAGAGGATTTGCGCTCCCCTCGCTTCCCCCCCGTAGGAACTGAATCAGAACCCAACCTTTGGGGGGAGTTACAAAGAGTTAAATTTTTTAAAGAAATGATTAGTTCAGCTCCTGTTAATGTGGTAGCCATAGAGAGTTTAGCACCTTACAAATTATGGCAGTTTCTGCCCCAGTGAACTGGAGAGAGTCCTTTTACCTACAGACCTCACTGACAGCACTAGGGTGACCAGATCACAACACTAAAATATCAGGACACATTGGGGTGCCATCAGCCCTGCCCACAGTCCATCCCCACTCCTCCCAGGCTCCACTCCCACTCTGCCCCAGGTCCTGCCCCCTTCCCCCCACTGCGCCCTTCCTCATCCCCCAGCCTCCTGCTGGCTTGCTCCATCCTGCCTCAGTTCCCCACCCACCGCTCGCCTCCTCACCCCCGTCCACCCATCCTCTGCTTGCTCATCTCTTCACCCTCCCTGCCCGCCACTCGCCTCTTCACCCCACTGCCTGCCACTCACCCCTACGGTGCCGACTGCTGGTTGGGTGCTCGTGCACCACCTGCCTCTTCCCACCCAAGCATCTGCCCTCGCGCCGCTCCCATTCCACCCCCTTCCCTCAGGTCCCTGCCCTGCCGCTTCTCCATCTCCTCCCCTGAGCATGCTGCATCCCTGCTTCTCCCTTCTGGAAAGTGCTAAGCACCACCAAACAGCTATTAGGCGGCGGGAAGCATTGGGAGGTGGGAGGAGCAGGGACGTGGTGTGCTGGGGGCAGGAGGGAGAAGGAGGCGAGGAGCGGGGAGCTTGGCTGCAATTTTTCCCTGTGGGTGCTCCAGCCCTGGCGCACCCACAGAGTCAGTGCCTCCCTCTCCTTACCTGAATATTGGGACAAATGGCATCCCGATCGTACATTGGTCAGGACACGAGACAAAGGGTTAAATATCGGGACAGTCCCGATTTTATCGGGCCATCTGGTCACCCTGGATGGCATGTGCACAGGAGTGCAGCCACAGTGCATCACCTGGCACTCCCTGAGCAGCACAAGGCAGTACTGGGCGGGGAACAGCACGTGCTTCCCCTTGAATACTGCTGTAACCGGTGCCACTGCTGAGCATGCTCCCCCGTCAATCATGTAGGCATAAGGCCTCCCGCCACCACCACTAGTGTGTCACAGCTGCTTTGTCCCGCGCTCCGCTGACTCAGAGCCATTATTTAGCCCTAAATATACCCCCCCTCACTGAAATGCAGCCACCTTTGGGGTGGAACAACAGCAGCTGTCTAACAGTGCACAGCATCAGTACACTTTAAGACCGGGAGGTGGGGGAGGGGGAGAAGATTTTATCCAATTGAAACCGCAGAGGGGATTTTTTGGTAGACAGAATGTAATGGACCAAACTGGAATTTGGCCAGGCCACCGAGGATAACTGCCCTGTCACTAAGACAAACTGCTAGATTGGATTTTCAATGCTCTTGAGTCATCAGACCTTGGCTTTCCATCTCTTCCAGACCATGACACCTCCAGCAGCACAGTATCTGCTACCAGCATGGTTCAGGACATACAGCGCTCAGAGAAAGCGTTAAACTTACTAAACGCTCAAGCTGTACATCCCAAATATAACATCTTGCCCCTAGTTCATTGTTAGCCTGCCCCTTCTCTCCTCATTGACATCAGTGCAATGGGGTGTCAATCACTACTAATTCAGAATGGTAGCATTTTGCATCTATTTTGCACTCCATTCCCACTGAAGCAATGATTCAGATTCTCAGTGACTGTTGTGCTAGAGAGAGTTCTCAGTTCTCTACATAAGAGAGGGGTGTGACGTCAAGCCAACAAGGGGCTAAACAATAAAGGAGCTGACGGGTTAATATTCAGTTTGTGTTGGGCAAGGGATTTTAATTATTTTAACTGCAAGGTTGTAACAAGATTATTTTTCTATACTATTCATGGAACCTTAAATTCTTAACAGGATAATTATAATATTTTCTAAATTAAAACAAATGGAGACTGGGAAGTGATGATTAACACTTCTATCCAAGCAACGGGAGAATCTGGCTTCTTGGGATGCCTTAGCAAATGCATGCTAAGCCTGATGGTGGTGTCTGCTCCTGCTGCCTGTGGCAGTGTTGGTGGATAGGAGTTGAGGCCCCTGGGTGTGCTAGCTCATTAAGGAAATGGCCCTAAGCTTACTTAGAGTTGGGGTGGGGATCATCTTTTGGTTCTGTGTCTATTCATTTCCTGGCCCAGTGAGACACTGATCCATGACTGGGGAATGTAGGTGCTGCCATAATACAAAATGAATAATAATTAACAATTAATAAAATATATCCCCTCCTTAAGAGTGACAATGGGGGAGCAGCCACTCAGTAAACTGAAAAGACCCATGGGAGAGGGAAACCCAGTCTCAGCGGGTAGATGGGAGAGGGGTCAGGAAAAGTGTTCAGGCTCTCAGAGGACAATAAAGGTAAGTGGGGGAATGTGGGGCTGTGGGTACAGAGGGTCAGGGATATTTAGGTGGATTTTTGGAGGAAGAACCTACCAAACCCAGTGGGATTTCACTCTGCCAACTCCTGAGAAGACTCTTCAGGTTCTGGCCCATGTTATCTACAGAAACCAGATCCTGGGGAAGTTACAGTCAGCCTTAGAATGAGTTCAATGAAACATCAAGCAAAATAGGCAGCTATTCAGTGAAATACTGTGTAAGTCAAGCACTTCAATAATGTGTAAGCAGGCAGATGTTCAATAAACCACTGCACAAGCAAGCAATTATCCCAAATAGCATTACAAAGCATGGGCACTTATTCAAAGGGCAAACAATTGTTCAATGTTGTACAACAAAATATTGCAATAATTCTGTAAACAACCAAACTGTATTGCTACCCAGTGAAGCTCACTGCCAGGTTAACTTCTCCCTCTTTCCTCGGTTCCCCATTTCACTCCTCTTACATGGTCCCATACATTTCTTCATAACAGAAACGTGCCTTTTAAAGGTTACCTCTGCAGGGGGAGCACTGTCTCTTTACCTTTGTATGTACAGCTCCATGCAGAATGGGGTCCCAGTCTTGACTGGGGCTTGAATGCTACAACAACAGAAGGCAGAAGCAAGAAACCAAACAGCGAATTATCCTACTGCCTCATTTACTCCTTACCTGCTTGGCTATTTAGGTCCAGATTCTTCGACACTTACATTAAGTAGTACTTTAATCCCATTGGTTTCAATGGAGTAATTGAGGAGCTAAGGCTAACTCAGCAATGACAAAGGCAGCAGTAACTGGCCCTTAGTAAGTAAGACGAAGTGTATCCTCCAGGCTCTGTACTAACAAAAACCAAAAGGATGCTGCAATTGCCGGACTGACCTGACAATGCAGGTCTCAGGGTTGCATTTTTCAGCATCTGCAGGCTATGGGATTGTGAACTTTATGAGGGGGTTTTCTGTGGGGGTAACATAAGAAAATAAAGACGGCCATACTGAGTCAGACCAAAGGTCCATCTAGCCCAGTATCCTGTCTTCCGACAGTAGCCAATGCTAGGTGCCCCAGAGGGAATGAACAGAACAGGTAATCATCACGTGATCCAGCGCCTGTCGCCCAGCTTCTGGCAAACAGAGGCTAAGGACACCATCCCTGCGCATAATGGCTAATAGCCATTGATGGACCAATCCTCCATGGATTTATCTAGTTCTTTATCTAAGCTAAATAAATAATGCAAAAGGGCCAGACCTTTCCCTAGACTCTGGCTCAACCCAGAATCCAGCAAGTCAAAGAGATCCTTTCAATGCACACAATGGAAACCATTACAGTTACTTAGAGCTATTACGGAACAGAATGACAGATAGTTACTTGGATTGAACTTTCACTACATACCTGGAGGCAGGAAAGGTAAATGAAATAGAGCAGGGTTCATTAAAAAAACATTAAGGACCAGATTGTGCCTAGCTCTTACGCACGTGTACAGTGTAAGGTAGGGCATGTGGAGCCTTCTCTCCCACTATGAAGCTTACAGAAAAGCCAGGTAGAGTTGCCCTGGGAAGCACAGAAACTTCTTTCTCCCTGCTTCTTTTATGGTACACCCTTGGGAGGGGTGTGTATGATAAGGTGGCATTCTGGGTTTGCCCCCTCAATCCCCCATTCGGCAGAAGAATTAAACTGCTGAGAGAAGGTGGCAAACCGCACAAAAGGGTGTAGCAGTAGGCATGAGTCCTTTGTACACCTGCAAACCCTGATGCAGAATGCCTCCCACTGCTCCATCTGGGATGACACAGCAGCACCTCAGCACCCTGAATGCAGGGCCATTCCTAACTGACCTAACCGAGCAATAAGTGAGATGTAGGCATGAGAAAACTGCTTTGATTACAGTAAGCAGCAATCTGAACCATCCATTGGCTGAAACCAAAGCTATTTCGAAGTACTGTATAAAAATAATTTCCTTCCTTCCTTCAGCTGTGTGCTCCTTGTGCACCCCAGATTATAATGCAACAAAAGGCATTAGGGCCCTGATTCAATGCCCATTGCAGGCAACGTAAAGTCGAAAATGGGAATTGGGTCAAGTCTCAAAACAGCAAATAACCATTGAAATGAAGTAGTACTAGAAACCTTACAAGAGATCCTCAGCATCAACAAACCTCAAACATTCAAAAATCATGAGTCAGGCCCCTAAAAATCATGACATAAGCTTGAAAACACAACCTGAGTGCACCCTGAAGACTCAAAACCCAGCAAGCAAACAACAAAGAACCCAATATTTATTAGGCTTAAAATTCATGAATTAAAAAAAAACCTATCTCCATAGCCACAAAGACTAGAAATTTACTTTAAAAAAAAAGCAAAAGGTGAGATTCTCAGTTACATGCACCCAGGAGATGGAGCATCAAGGAAAACACCAAATATCATCTGATTTGTGATAAAAACAGCCAGAGCTGGCAACACTGGATCTTGTCTCTCAAACACTAGCCTAGGACTTGGGAGACATGGGTTCAAGTTCCTGTTCTGCTACAAACTTCCGGTGTGACCTTTTGCAAGTCACTTAAGCCTGGTCTACACTAGAAAATTAGTTTGGTGTAACTATGTCCATCAGGGGTATGAAAAATCCAGTCTAACTCCTTGCGTAGACAGTGCTAGGTCAATGGAAGAATTCTTCTGTCAACCTGCCTACTGCCTCTCGGGGAGGTGGATTACCTACACTGATGGGAGAACCCCTCCCGTCAGCATAGGTATGGTCTACCTGCACTGCAGCTGCACCACTGTAGTGTTTTAAGTGCAGACATGCCCTTAGTCTCTGTGCACTTTAGTCCCCATCTGTGAAATGGGGATAAGAGCATTTCCCTACCTCACAAGAATGTTGTGAGGTAGGGAAACATTAAAGACTGTGAAGTGCTTTGAGATCTACAGATGAAAAGCACTACGTAAGAGCCAGATATTAGATCTCTGGTTCCATTTCCAGACCAAAGAGGCTTTGGGAAGTTTGGACAAGATTTGCAGCCACATAATCTGAGGATTCATGCATTCATCATACTTCACTAGCTCATTTGGTCGCTGGCATTCTTCTCTTTGTCTGTGAAGGAAGAAAGGAATGCTCTCAACCCAATGGTTTAGAATCACAGAACTCAGAAGTGTAAAGCATATAGTGGATCATCTTGACCAGCACATGCTAGTGCAGGGCTGTTCCTTCCAGTACAGTCCCCAATGCTCGGTCCAGTCTGAATGAAAATAAAAACAGAAAATGTCAAAATATTGCAATTGAATTAACCGAACTCCAGAACACAGAAAACACAAAACTGTAATTTAAGAATTTAGATTTCACAAGACAGAAAGGCAACAAAAAGGAATACATCAGAGGAAAGGCAATAACGTCAAGAACCCAAAACAATAATGGTGCTAAGAAGAAAAAAAAAATCAGTTACTCACGAAAGCCTAAAGCTTCTCCTTACACCGTCTACCAAAAATATCAGCTGGATTAGAAAAAAAAGTGGTGACTACGAAGATCCCAGGCAAACTAAGGTGCCTGGCATCAAATATCAATTAAGCTGTTTGTCAACTTTTCAGGGAATAGTGTAACAATAGCAGTAACTATAGCTAGTAATAAATAACAAGATATTAATGAAATACACAAGTTGAATGCATGTGGGCAAAAGTGTCTCATGCTGTGGAGGGTTTTGTGACAGCATGCTGACTTCAGTTTACTATCTAGCCTCACAGAGGACCCTGAAATGTCACTCCAAGGCAAAATGCAGCCTACAGATTGTTTAGAGACCCATGCTGCGGAACAGAACAGCTAGTGTATTATGATAAATACACTTGGTTTTTATTATGATTCCTAGGACTGCAGAGCCAAATGAGATCTTTCACAAGGGCTTCTGGTGAAAGTTATTAAACAGCTGGTGACAATTATTCAATTCACAACTGCCATACAGCATGAAATTTAATAGGCCTGGACAGCTCATCTATTACTAAATATTTATATTTGTCAAATTCATCAAGAGAGCATAAACCCCTGAAGAATGGCTGCCTTTCCTTTTGCTAAGCTGTCTCAGACAGAATTTGTCATTTGACTGTCAGGTATTATTGCCTTGTCTTTTTATATTCACTATGGTCCTGTTTAAGTTTACTAACCAATCAGTTCAGTGAGGTGACTCCCAGAGAACTCCATAAGCCAGGATCAGGGATTCATCTGGCAGTGATGAGAAAGGATTTTTCTCTCTGAGCTTGGAGCTGTGCTCCAGGTATTGTATGTTTAGAAAAGTGAGAAGATCCAACATTAAGCTTGGAGTGAAGGGGCTGTGCTTTGTTTTGGAAAGCAACATTCCCAGCTTCTGGACCTCCCCTTTGCAAAAAACACAGCACTGAGCGGTGTGTATTAGCACTTTGGATCTGTTTACTAAGGGTGAGAGTTACAAAAATGCTCAGCATGGGCCTAACTCTGCTCCATGGAAGTCAGTGGGACACTGGTCACTTTTGAAACACCCACCCTTAATTGAGAATAGAGCAGTATACCATAGCTGAGATCACCTCACTCAGGGATCGATTGTACCAGGTTCCTCAGCAGCTGCAGAGAGTTAGGGAGCACAGAGCCCCCTACACCCTTTGTCTCACACTCGCTGCAGAAGCCAGAAACTACAGTAGTCTCTGTGCTGCCTTTGGGGTTAGATGCCCCAAAGATGGTGAGGAAGGGCAGGTAAACAATAGGCCTACAATCCCAATAGCTCCCCAGCATCAATTGCTCGCCAGCAAAACAGGCTGGGTAAGCTGTGGTGAGTGTGCTGTGGCCCCAGAAGCCATGTAGCAGCAGGTACACTGCTTCTGTGCATCAAGCATATCCTCCCCGAGCTCCCCCTAAGGGGAGGGAATTTCTCAAACCCAAACCCAGAGCTGTGATTGCCTTGCACAAGAGAGACGTCTGTAAGGATTCAGTTTCAAAGAGTGTCCTGCCAATCATGAGTTTGTAAAATAATCCTATGCCCAATGAGAGCGCAAAACTGTTGTGTATAAAGTTGGATCACCAATCTGTAATTAGTAGTAATATACCTGAGTGGTCAGAGCTAGCAATGGCCTGAGCTAGCGAACGGGAGTCAGAATCTTCAGGAGAAGTAAAGAGTGTGTGGAAAGAGGTTGGTCCCAGACATGAGAGAGTTTGGCAGTTTGCATGTGGGGAGAGCAAATCAGGGGCCATGGGCACCAGATGGGGAAAAGGAGACATCCCAAGAGAACGAAGCGACGATCCCTCTTGGAAAAATCCTAGACAAATTTCAGAGAGAATGATAACTTTTCTAGAGGACTTTTAGATCAGCCTATGGAATTTAAGAGGGAACTCTGCCCCTGCCATAGAATTCTTATAGGATGGCTCATGAAGCCTCTATAAAGATGGTCTTTCTCTGTTTAATTCTATAGGTATTTAGAGTCATTGCTATAGACACCTGTCAAATCTGTAGCGACCTATTGGTTTAATCCCTATTAAAATCTATAGGATTTCCCCATATGCATATGGTGGGGTGTTTGGAGGGTGAGTAGAGATGGGATGACCAAGATCGTCTTTTGTGACTTGCAACTGCCTTCTTGTAATTCCTCTATCCTGTTATAAATTCCTTAGAATTCCTGCTGTTCTTCTTGGACTGTGATTTTACCTAATACACACAGAAAAGGCCCCAAATCCTGCTCACCATACTCACACATGAGCACTGTATTCCTATCATCTTCAATGGGACCTTTTCAATGAGTACAAAGAGAAGGAGGAATTCCTAATTTTTTAATAGCTGTTTGCCCGGTGTTCATCATTGTAACCTATTGGTGTGAGATTTCACAATGTGCAGATCTTCCATATAGCTTTACTGCTACAGTATGTTGAATTTATACAGCACGTCAGTTGCATCTCAATTCATTTCAGTACTTAGAACTCTGTACTCTATTTAATCCTGGAAAAATCACACACACACATATATAGTAGTGGTGTCTCTCTTCCTAACTGCCTATAACATTATTGCCAAACAACAATTACTCTGCTCTGTGGGGAACAAAACCAAGACATGATTCTTATTGGATTATAACAGTAAAAACCAAATAAGCTCCTAGCATTATATTTTCATGCTTGTTTTTATTTTAGGTTAATCAAACCGAGCAGGTGTTAGGATGCAATAAAAATGAACTGCTTGGGAGCTTAGTTTGGAACAGAAGTGATTTCAGAATAATCTATTGGAAAAGAAATTTCTGCAACAAATGTGCTCTAATTGCAGTCGCTTCAGTTTATTACTATTATTAAGTTTCTATTATTCATTTTGGAGGTTGTGAGCAGGGAGTGGTAACACTCCTGGGACCTAGGTATACAGTCCCACAGCCTAAAAATTCCACCAGTGCTGCAGGAAGAGGAGTCTTTTATGAAGGAACTCACCCTACAGGCAGAGAATCCACAGCTGAATGGTGGATTGCAGGAGTGGAGTGTGGCAAAAAGCTCCACAGAGCTGTGTCAATACACATCTGTCATGACTTGTAATTTTCCTGCTATTACATTACTGGCACCTTCTGCTAAACTGTACGGAGGTTTTGTAAAGCAGACAAAGATCCACATGGGGTTAGGAACAGACCACAAAGCTCATTTAATTTGCAGCCTTATCAGAAGATGAACCCAAGTGTAGGCTAGTGCCTGATTCAAATCCCATTGATGCTGGTGGGAGCTAGACTTGGCCTCTAGTGGGAGACAACAGCTTCCACAAGAATGGTCAAATAGCTCTAACTCAAATTTTCCAAACAAAATCCATCTTTGGGCTGAGACCAAGCATGGAAGCTTATGGTCCAAAAGGAACCTTATTATTATTGTGGTGTATTGAAATGGTGTTAAAATTACAAGCTATCGCTTTAAGTTTTAAGGAGTTTCCTGGTCCTGCTTGCAGGTTAGGGGTATCTGTAGGAAAGTGTGCAATCAGACTCACTTCATCAGACACCTATCTTAGCCCTGGTCTACACACAGCCCCTGGTTCGAACTAGGGTACGCGAATTCAGCTACGTGAATAACGTAGCTGAATTCGAACTACCCTAGTTCGAATGACTTACCGTCCAGACGCCGCGGAAGCGAACTCCGCGGCTCCAAGGTCGACTCCGGCAACTCCTCCTGCCGCGGTGGAGTACCGGAGTCGACCGCGGCGCTTCCGGAGTTCGAACTATCGCGTCTAGATCAGACGCGATAGTTCGAACTCCGAGAAGTCGAACTCGCCGCGTCGACCCGGCGGGTAAGTATAGACGTGGCCTTAGAATGAAGTGGTTTGAGTTGTGCCTCTCTTCCTTAAGGAGCAGCCTGCTTTGTCTCTCTCTGTATTTTGAGGTTCTTGTGTGTTATCATTCTGAATTTTAAGAAATAAAGTAGTGCTATGCTGCAACCTTCTAGCAAGAGAATTAGGGTTTTCTCTGTTGGTATGTCCTGAACATAGTTATGTGTATGAAAAAACAGAGCTTTATAATGCGTGTAGAGCTGCAATTTTAGCTATAACAGTTTATTGTGTTATGATAGCATTTGGAGGGTTGTTCACTATTATCTAATATATGCTGTGATATCTAAGTATAATGTGGTTGATTATGCCACAGAACGGCAGGCTTGGCTGTGAAATTCTCTCTGTGCTTGCTTCAGAAACTTAGTGTTAGTTCAGCTTGGCTTTTGTATTTCATAGATGTTTTTCTGCTGAAGGGGAAAAATGGAAAATGCGTGCCATCATTCACAGTTTGTTCTTCTATACTGCCTCCAGCAGCATCCCTTCGACACACACAAACTCCTTAGTGTAGCAAAATCTGGATTGCAGAAATAAACCTCTGGGGATCCGTAGGTGCATGGCCTTCTCCAGGCATCCCCTTGTGATCTAGAGGCCTCACCTCTGTTTGCCTCCTACGTCCCGAGTAACTCCATGCAAGCACATCCTCAAGTCCATCAACATGCTTTAACAACAAAACATAAAGCAGAAGTCCAATAGCATAATCCATCTCACCCCAGTGCACATAGTCCTTAAAAATCATACATCTCCTTGGCCATTGATGTAAGACATTGCAGTGTCTTCTGTTATACCTGGACTATCTGTCAGGACAGTCACTCCAGTCCTTCCTTTAGGGGGGATAACCCCAATATTCCCAGCAGGAGATCCCACAGCCTCCTTGCTTGGCGCATCCCTCACTCCCCCAGCCCTCTCACAGTACCTCTCGGTCCAGAGCTCTCCGGCTTAGAGCCAGCAAGCAACTCCCTCCGTTGCTCCTCCTCCTGCCTTCAGTTCTCTCCACCCTTGGCAATATCAGCCAGCAAACCTACTTGTTACTCTCCTGCCTTCAGCCTTCTCCCAGGAACCAGCTTCTCTCTCTGACAGGCTTCCTGGTGTTCTATTGTCTGACTCCTGACTGACTCAGTCTGCTCTGACTCCCTGGCTTTCTTACTAGGCCTCTTTTAGCCCCTAGATGCTTCCCTGCCACGTGGGTTGACCTGGACTGGAACAGGAGAGCTGAGCCCAGTTTCTTTTAATGGCCAGCTATGATGTTACAGGACCCTATACTGGCAGTGCATTGACATTCATGTTTAACAAGGGTTAAAAAAGGTTCTTACAGACATTCTCTCTCACACACGCACCCCCCCCCCAAGGAATATATTTATGCAAGATGGTAGGGAGGTGAAAATCGCACCACTCTCCCGCTGAGGAATGTATCCTGGGGCAGGGCTGCCACCTTTCCATCCAGAGTT
Source organism: Mauremys mutica (assembly GCF_020497125.1). NCBI lineage: Eukaryota > Metazoa > Chordata > Testudines > Geoemydidae > Mauremys > Mauremys mutica. Next base: position 211,894,973 of record NC_059073.1, read on the forward strand.
CCCAACCAGACACAGCTGCTGTAATGTATGGGGTAAGGTTCCATAGGAGCCGAACTGGCGGGACCTGCTGAGTGGATGTGTTATATCAATGCATTCCCTGGCTGCCCTAGCTTACTATTTAATCAGTGCTGTGCTGGCTTCCTGAAACCCCAGCACTGGATGGAGAGGTTACTACGCTTCACAATACTGCATCCTTCTCCCTGGTGGATTTTCCACTGACTTCCACCAGCGTCTACACAGGCAGAAGCCAGTGTAGACCCTGAGTGAACCTGGAGGCCAAATTCTCTTGCTGGTGTAACTCCATTGAAGTCGAGGACGTTATGCTAGCGGAGAATTTAGCCCTGGGCCTTTAAAATATATCTAGATAGAGATAAAAAACCCTCGGCTGGCCTGAGTCAGTTGACTCAGGCTCGCGGGGATTCTTTTCTGGGGCTGAAAAATTGCTTTATAGATCTTTGGGCTTGAGCCCAAGCTGTGGGACCCTGCAAGGGTGGAGGGTCCCCAATTTCAAATTCGAACCAGAGCCCAAACACCTAAACAGTGATATTTAGCCCGACAACCCGAGCCCAGACCAGCTGACCCAGGCCAATCGTGGCCATGCCGCTGGTCTTTTATCCCTGTGTAGATGTAACCTTTGTGCCCATGTACATTTTTGTCTACCTTTCCAGCTAAACAGATGGTTGTGTACAGACAGCTGGGGTTGACAGTTTTAAATGTGTTTTATTTTCTAATCAACTTTTATAAGTTTTGCTGCTCAGCTGTTGTTTTTTCCATTTGCTTCTGATCCCTAAGCGCCCATAATTTTTTTTAAAATACATTGAAAATTGCCTAAAAATCTGTCTATGGGTGTTGCCTCTTGTATGGTTAATCAAGCAGGCCAACCAAGAAGCTCAGGATTCACACAAAGTATGGTTTATCCTGTCTAGAATCATCTAATCATGTGCACTACTAAACAGAGCACAGGGAAATGGGAGCTTTTCATGCTCATCAACATGAGAGGTGGCACTTAAAAATTATAATATAGTCTGGTTCTATTCTATGGTCTCCTAGACATATTTCTCTTTGGCATAAATCAGAAGTGTGTACAGCCACTTTTGCCAGATGCTGCCCTTTGTTATTAATTTGTTTTGCAATCTGTTTTTCATTACTTTGGCAGAGATAACATACTCTCCTCAACTGTCTATTTAAAACCCTTCATGCACAGTCTAACAAGTGTCTGGTGAATTTTCACCTCCCTGTCACTGAGCCCTTAGCTCTTTCACTGGTTCAGTGGATCTTTTTTGTCTCTTTATTCATGGCGGGTGGAAATGTGAATGTCCTGTCTCAACGTTTACCTTTCCTCCTGTCTGGAGTTTGTGGCTGCTGTTTATTCAGAACAGAGGAATGCTTTGAAATGAGAAATTTGGAGTCAGTGCCAAGGTTCCAGCTTTTACCGTGAAACACAACAGTATTACTGTGAAAGATGGGCCCAAAGCAAAACCCCAGATTGGAACTTCACTGTTGGTTGCTGCAATTCCGTAATGGGTCAAAATAAAACCCTGGCTATTAATACACATACACTGCAAGTGTGAGGAGGTTCAGATTTAGATCTGAATTCTGGAGCGTGGGCCTATCCTTGGGGATCAGTCAGGAGTCCTGAGCACTATGTTATGCTATCCCAAGGGCAGACTGGTGTCTCAAGTCACAATCTGCCTTCGGTTTCCCTCTCTCTGCAAGGGGAATTACTTTGTGGCAGGGTCTAAACCAGGTGCAGCGTACTTCTCCCTGCACACCAGTGCAACTATGCCAGCTGGTGAACTGTGGGATCAAAGCCAAGGCTACCTCACGCACTTGAGCAGGATAAGGAAATGCAGCAACCCCACAGAGAGACTGCTCTTCTTCCTGTGCTGCTGCCCACAGTCTGGGTGGCCAATGCAAGGAAGTAAAGTTTCTCTTCCAGACCCTCTTGCATGACTGTGCAAGAAGGCCTCAATCTAGCCCCTAATTAGCCCCTGTACTTGGAAGGACAGTACTGAAACAGCAGCGCAAATAAACCTCAGATTCACACAGTTCAAAACAGAGAGCCTGATGCTGCCCTCACATCAGTGATGATTCCATTGAAGTCAATGGGCTATAGTCAATATTTGCAAGTCAGTGCCACTAAGTCATTCCCCCAACTTCTGGCAGTGGGGAAGCAGGTTATAAAATGTCAGAGAAGTACACTTTTGTGAAAGATAGAAATATTTCTTCTGTTGTAAAATGAATGATAACCCAGGAGCTGGCCAGGAGCTTTAAGCAGGGCAATTGGCACAGTGAACGTTCCATCTGGGTGGTGGGGAATACGTGCATTTTGAACAGCACCCGCTCATCAGAAAAAATCAGGCCTTTTAACGATAGTGCAAGTTGAGCAACCAGAATTTAAGGCACCCAAGATCACCTGTCATTTAAAAAAAAAGCATAAGCTTTCGTGGGCTAGAACCCTTTTCATCAGATGTATGAAGTAAAAAATACAGGAGCAGGTATAAATACATGAAAGGATGGGGGTGCTTTACCAAGTGTTAGGTCAGTCTAATGAGATAAATCTGTCATTTTTGAAAATGCAGGCATGGGTTTTCAAATTGAGAGGGAGGAAGGGAGAAGAAAAGAGAAGAAACCAGCAAATTTATGTTCAAAGATTGTTACATGTAAATATACCTATTAGGCCTTCTTTTACAGGCAATTCAGAGATGAGTATGGTCATCTAACATACGGGCATCTAACGTGATTATCCTGTATAACACACACCATAGACTTACCACCCAGTGATTCCAGCCACACACAGTACATTCAGCATATTTAAATTTCCCTACACATAATTTGTGTCCTGAGGAAACAAAGAGGAGCAAGGCAAGGAGATGGAATCAGGAGCATCACTTTTTTTAATGTTTCCAAAGCAAATGAAGGTATGTACCACAAATAGGGAGTGTGTATGTAATAGCTGCACTGCTGTTTGATGGACTGTCCAAGTTGTTGAAGTGTGTGCGATCATGTCACCATCTAGTGACTGATCCATGGGGGCTAAAGCCCTAGTCCTGTGACGGCTAATGGAGATTGTCCTTTAGAATCAAGTGGTTAAAATCTCAGTTTCTAGACTTTTCCTTGATGTCCTGAGTTCTGTCCTCAGTGATGAAAAATATGGAACCATGAAAAGGTCCTCAAGAGGCGCAGCATGCTGTAACTTCTTTTAATATTCCAATGGAGAGTCTAAATTGGTTACAAGATAATTACTACATAAACTCTCTCCCTTTACACCATTCCCTTATTGAAAGAGATCACTGGCAATTTCTAAGACTGAAGCATTTAGCTTAGAACAATAAATAGTGTCAAAACAGCCCTTTCCAATCTAGCAGTGAATGCGAAGATCATTCGAAGAGAAAACAAAGCCCATTAACAAAAGTACTAGTGATGATATTGTAAAATACTGTATACACTTCATTTAATCCTGAACTTTCATATTGATGTGGACCTTCATGACACAGTACAATTGATCAAACTATAATCCAGAATGAGGAACAAATCTAATACTTTGCCATCTCTTCCCAGCCCCATTAATCCCACAAGTCGTCAGCAACAGTTTATGGCAGCCTTATATCAACAATTATCTCATGCTGGAGGACAAAGCAAATGTTAGGATATCGATGAGGATGATGCAAGGACACACATTGTTTAATGTTTACAAACATCCCGCGGCAACGTTAACTTATACCTAAAGCAAAGGCCAGATTTGCAAAGAGAGACATGCAAAAGCGCGCACACACTTATGCACACATGACACCAACAACCTGTCCCAAGATGCAACTCTGCTTATGGGAATAAAAGTGGCTCAGAATGCCCCATCAGAAATAAAGGGTGCCATTCTGCCGAGTCAAATGCTACTTTTTGGTAATGCTCTACAATTCCGAAAGTTCCCAAACGGTGATTTCTTTTCGCTTTCTCTTCAGACTCAATATCTAATTAGCTGTCTACATAGGTGAATGATTTCTCTTTGGGACTTAGCATGTCTGGATCAGTCTAAGTGGGAGTGGGCTGAAGTTCCTCATCCTTTCTCTCTGCTTACGGCATTTTAGGACAATCTGCCTAGGAGTGGGCTGGGACCTCTCATACTTTCTCTGGAGCTGGCATTTAGGGATTTCTCAGTGGAGCAGCTAATGAAGTATCATCATATTGACAAAGAGCTTAAAATACAAACCATAGGTCCCAATCCTGCTCACTAGGGCTCTGCCTACATGGAGCTCATTGCGAGATCAGAGCCTTAGAGCCAAATTCTGCCCTCAGGTGCAGCTCCATTGACTTAATGAAGTTGTGTAGGTGTAACTGAGGGCAAACGTTAGCCCTGCAGTAATACATTTAAAATGTGAACACTGTTAGAAGACAAGGAAATTTCCAGTTTACTTTCATAGGCTGCAAATCCTGTTTTGGGGGAATCCGCACTAAAATCTCTGCAGCAACGAGCTGCTCACCAAGAAGTAAAAGTCTTTTCTGGCCTGCGGAGCTGCTTTCCAAGTTCAGTGTATGTTGAAGAATGATGTAGCTGAGTTCATTCCTTACAAGTCAAGATGTGAGCATGGGTTATCTTCACTGGAGGGCTAATCCAAAGCCCATTGAAGTCAATGGGAGTGGACGTTGTCCAAAGGGGTCATTATCCAGATTTGTGTGTGTTGGAAGAGAGATGGCCTTTGGCATCTGGAATATCTAAAATATATATTAGATTAATCACATCCCTAATCTGCACAAATCAAACTCCCTAGAACAAAGGTATATGTATGGAAACCAACCACTGTCTACAGATAAGCTACTTATGCCTGTGCTTACATATAGAAAGTATTACAATACTCCTAATGTTACCAATACCATACATGTAAACCAACATATTAATGCATTAAAATAATAATTGAATATAACAGAGAACATTGCACTGGTTGTGATCAGTAGCTCTGGGTTGGTTGATATTCAGTGTGAATATTCCTAACAAGTCAGTACTCTGATTTTTGGAGAGGTAACAATTCAATAGGGAAACAATTCAACATGGTATTAAGTAGCATTTGTATGGAATCCTCCAGTTTTTTTCCCTAGAAACTCAACACAAATTGTACGAGAGCACAGTCACTCTCACATACCTGCATGGAAGAGTATTCATGGCACCAAGTTTCTCATTACATTTCCACTCTCCCTGCAGAAAATTGTGCCTGTCAATTTCAATTTCTACTGACCAAGAGAAAATTCGGAGTAAATGTTGTTTAACAAACAGCAGAGCACAAATAAGAATTAACACCTGTAACTTAAAATGCTACTGAACACCCTTGCCTTAGAATTCAAAAAAGAAATCAAGATTTAAGAACTTTATAGAAATTCAAGGCCAGATCCTCAGCTAGTGTAAATCAGCATAACTCCACTGAAGTCAATGGAGCTACGTTGATATACATTAACTAAGGATCTAGCCCACTATGCATTATAGAAGTAAACACTAATGTTAGTGCCAAAATTTAGAGCTAAAATAAAACATAACTTTATATACTTTGCATGTGTATTCCAAATTTTCTCTGGAATTGCTGGTTCAGAGGCTTAATTACTCAAGAAAACCACCAGTCTTATAATTAGGAACATAACGATATTAGGGTAAATATTAGACCTAAACACCCCCAATTTTTTAATTTACAACATTGTATGTGCTTCCCTGCATTTCTCTAAAGAAAAGTTTTAAGTGAATTTAACACATTTGAAAAGTATCAGGACAGTTCTGGAGACACAAGTCCACCACTTAACCATAGACCAAGTACAGCATAGAGAGCAGCAGTGCAAGCTACCCAGGGGCTGTGGTGCGGGGACAGAGCTTCTCTGGTCTTGGGGCTGCAGAGGGGGAGGGGGAGAGAGAAAGGAGCAAATAGGTTGGGGGCTGCAGTGAGGGGATGAAATGGGGGGACCCTGGGTGGAACAAGGGCAGGGCCCTGGGGAAAGGGCAGAAAGGGGTGGGGCTGTGGGCTGGGCTTCAGGTGAAAGGGGCAGAACGGGCACAGGCCCACAAGCAGAAGGGGTGGAGGGCCCCCCCACTTGCTCTGGCCCAGGGCCCCAGGAAACCTTAATTCTGCCTCTGTGAGTGGTTCATCTTGATGGGATTTTGGCTGTTTGCTTTGTCTTGTCCTGTAAATGAGCTTCAGCGTAGTATTTTAACATCATCAAATGAGGTCCAGAGCCTGCAAACAGTTATGTGAGGAAGTTTATCCCATTGAGCAGATGCTAATTATTAAATACTGTATTCGATGGAGAAACAGCATCCTTTTACGCAACTTGTGTGCACATGAAGGAAAACGATACGATCTATGTGTCCATATGTTGTACCTTTTTTATGTTTTTTAGATGTCCATTTACAGAGACGTATCATTTTAATTTAAAAAGAGAGAGAGAGAGGCCGGAGTCCTTATCCTATTGTGCTCCCTAATCATCACTCCTATGACACAAAGGGAGCTGGTACCTCCTGTCCGATGGGAGAGGCCTGAGCAGGTGTAGACCCAGCAAACATGGGTCCTCTGCCTTCCTCCCAACACACAAGGAATGTGTCAAGGCAGCTGGGAGGGTGGCTGGAGCAAGATGTGCACCAAGTATCACCAGCTGGCACTGTTCAGTTCCCAGGCTGCTCTAAGCTGTGCCCAGGGTCAGGCTGGAGAGAAAGGGTTTGATCCTGCTCCCAGAGGTGTTAGGCCTGGTCTACACACTGGGAGGAGGGGGGGATCGATCTAAGATACGCAACTTCAGCTACTAGAATAGCATAGCTGAAGTAGACTTATCTTAGATCGATTTAGATTGATTTACTTCGCGTCCTCGCAGTGCGGGATCCACGGCCGCCGCTCCCCCATTGACTCCGCTTCCGCCTCTCGCCCTGGTGGAGTTCCGGAGTTGATGGGGAGCGCGTTCGGGGATCGATGTATCGTGTCTAGATGAGACGCGATACATTGATCCCCAATAGACCGATCACTACCTGCCAATCCGGTGGGTAGCGTAGACATACCCTTAATGGCATAAATCATGTTGAGTTCTTCAGTTTAGGATCAGGGTCAGAACCACTTAGTGATAATGGGCTCCTTGATAGCCCCCTCTCTGCTGCACCCAGCAGAATCTGGATCTGCCTCTTTTCACCTAATCTTGGAGGCAATACTGCACAGAGAGACAATCCGTCAAAGTGTCACACAGCTCACAAATCAGCTGTTCTGGTGAGAAATTTGGAAATATTAAGGATGGTGCACAGCCAGTTTTTACAATCAGACTTTAGGCGATGATTTGGCTTTCACTTACACCAGTGTAAGTCAGGTGTAACTCCACTGATGTCAACAGAGTTACACTGGTGTAAAAGCAACTTTAGAACAGAATCAAGGCCTGTAACCAGCTGGACTCTATAAGCAGGTCTGTTCAGAAAAAGCAGTCAGACAGATCCTCAGTTGTTTTAAACTGGTGTAGTTCCATTGACGTCGTACTGATTTACAACAGCAGACAACCTAGCCGCTTGTCATTAGAGTTGAAACTGCAGCTGTAATGCAGGCTCAGAAAAGACTGAGAAAACCCTTAAATGCGTGTATTATAACCAAAATGTCAGAATGTCACCAGTGTACATACTGTGTTCAAACGCTCTGTTCAATACTTAGGTAGTGATTCTCCTCTCTGTTCTCAGGGGCTGACCTAAAAAGTTAGGAATGATTTGTGCTTTAAAAGGGTTATCAGCAGTCTCTGTGCTGCTGAGAGCTGGTAGTTTTCTGCAACGCTGTGAAAAGCAGGGCTCTCCAGTCCTACATCTCTTCTATAATTATAAAGGCAGAGCACCTGAAACAAGAGTGGGGAATTTTTATTTTTTTTTACCAAATGCATACTGTAGGTTATACCTTCATTATCGTCTGCAGCAAGTGGACGTGAAACCAGTTTATTGAACATAATTTATTCCAATCACTTGGTGATATAAATGATCCCCTTATGCCTCCTCAGCTAGGAAGTTGATCACTCTCTGGATGCTATTAATTGATTGGTTGGTTGGCTGCACATTTTTAAAATACTTCTTTACTGATATTTTAATAATGCAGAAAAAAAGTGGGAACGGATAAATGACTTAAGAATCTAGCCCATGAAAGTGGGGTCTGACAGAAAAAAATGCAAACTGTAGCCCTCAGGGATTCAGTTAACAAAGCAACATAGGCATTTCCAGTAAAACAAATACAGACTAAGGGCCATACATTATCCCTCTGCCACCATGAAGCAGAGCTCCCCTCATAAAAATCAAACTTTGGAAAACTTTTACCTGTTTTAGTCCCATGTATGGTATCAGGCCCCCTGGGGAGAATGGATTCCTCTGCAGTAGCACCCCCTGCTAGGGAGGAGGAATACGGGAGGCTGCTGAGCACAAAACAAATAGCTTTATGTGTCCAGTTTGAAGGCTCCAGATTTCCAGGATAGTTGAAAAATGGGACAGTCCTGGACAAAACAGAATGTCCAGTTACTTTGCCCTCCACAGCCCACCACACAGATACCAACCCTACAAAAGAGCCCTACAAGGCTCTTGGTGAGAGGGCGAAAGTGCTGCAGAGATGAGGGATGCTCTTGTGTTTAGAAGGGATGATGTCTTCTTGGGGTGGGGAGCTTCCGTTCTTGTATCTCTGAGGGCATAAGCTGGCCATCTATCAGGAATGGAAAAAACCCCGTTTAACAGAACAAATTAGCAGGCTGTAGTTGTCTGTTGCACGAAGCGTGCATTAAAATACTGGCCGATGTTAAAAAGGATGATGGAAACTGCACCTACATTTCTGTTTCATATGGTTGTAAAAGGGTGAAATCAAGGGAAGAAGATAAGAGCCCACTCTAATGACTGGGCCTTTTAATTCAAGACTAACCTCTTATTCAGAGGAAGCATGGTCTAGCAGTTAGGCTCAGAGCCTGGGGCCGAGGAAACCACAGTTCAAGTCCCTGCTTCCTGTGTGACCCTGGATTAACACTTAGGCCTGGTCTACACTGCGGGGGGGGAGGGAGGGGTCGATCTAAGATACGCAACTTCAGCTAAGAGAATAGCGTAGTTGAAGTCAACGTATCTTAGATCGAATTAAAATTACTTACTTCGCGTCCTTGCAGCGCGCCACGGCTCCCCCGTCGACTTTGCTTCCACCTCTCGCCAAGCTGGAGTTCAGCAGTCGACGGGAGAGCGATCGGGGATCGATTTATCGCATCTACACTACAGGCGATAAATCAGTCCCCGATAGATCGATCGCTACCCGCCAGTCTGGCCGGTAGTGTAGACGTACTCTTAGTGTGTGACAAGCTGGGGTGCAAATCTACAGCCCATTAGCCTACTTCACACTAACTGTCCATGTGGGCCCTGCTACCATGCTAGTTTATTGTCAATGTGCACTGGGAAAATTCTGGTGCACTGCATGAAGGTCCACTCAGACAGTTAGTGCAGATTTCTACCCCAGCTTGCTCCCCACTAATTGTTTGTCTAAACAAACCCTTAATCTCTCTGTGCCTTGGTTCCCCATCTGTAAATAGGACCAACAGAGGTATTGTGAGGATAAATACACCAAAGGCTCTGGGCACTCGGATACTACAGCGATGGGGGCCATGTAAGTACCATAGATACTGAACTTTGCCTGCTTCCTGGTTAAGGAATGCAGACTAGAAGGCTGTTTAAATTGCTTTTCTGGAAGCAATACCGTTGTTGAACTTTACATGATTGTGATGAGGATTTTGAGGGAAATCACCATTTCTTTCTATATTGTTCTTTTGAACCGATCATTGTGTGGAAAACATGTAAGACCAAATTCTGTACTGAATTACACCCTCAACTATTCCACTGACAGGAAAAATTTGGACTGTATTGCTTCATTTGAGTTTTCTGAACTTAAGTGGCTTGGACATGTTTTCTTCCTCCTGCCATCCCTTCTAATTGGAAATTCAGGCTGTAATACAGAAGAATAATGAATATAGATGTGATTTTTCTCCCACATTCAATTTTCTTAGCCAGTAACCAGGGAAATAGTAAGCCAAATTCTGCCTTAAATTACACTGGTGCAACATCATTAAGTTGAATTATATTAAATAACTCCAAGCTCCTGTAAATCCGCCACTCTGCAGGAAAGAAAATTAAGGCCCCTAGAACTCTTGGTTTTAATTATTTTTTAAATTAATTAATTTAATTAAAATAATTATTAAAAAAACTGGTTTTAATTATTTTTTAAAAGTGCTGTAGTTTTGAAACAATCATTACTGATTAGAAGTTTCCGGAACAAAGAAATTGTTCCCCGGTGTGCTGCCAAATTTGTGTTTGTCCTACTACAGCATAAAATCATAGAACTATAGAAGTGTGAGGCTGGAAGGGACCACAAGAGGTCATTAGTCCATCCTCCCATGATGAGGCAGGACCATGTAAACCTAGACCACCCCTGACAGCTGTTTGTCCAACCTGTTCTTAAAAACCTCCAGTGATGGGGATTCTACAACCTCCCTTGGTAACCTATTCCAATGCTTAACTATCCTTATAGTTAGAAAGTGTTTCCTACCTCCATAGCTTCCACTTTCACATTCTATCTCCTTCTGCTCCCATTTTTGGTTTTTCCTTTCTCCTAACTGCTCCACTTCTTCCATGATTCCTATACCCACAATCCTCCATTCTCCCTCCCCTCACTGGTTCTCCTGTCAGACTCTGTTACGTTAGCCACAATCCTCCCCACTCCTGCTCTCCGTCACCCCTCTGATCACCAGTGACCACTCTTTATTTTGCACATGTACCACTTCTGCTAGGTGCCAGTGGCAACACCAAGGGTCAGGTTCAATCTAACATAAAGGAAACTAAGGTTTGAGACACTGCCCAGAGCTGTACTCTTACTTTTTGAGTCTAAGCAATTAAAATGTAACCTAGTGGTAACCTTCCCAGGTGGTTCTTCCCCACTTGCAAGTCCTCACAAGTGTCCTTGGTAACACTGAACCACAAGTACCTTTTATCTGGGAAAAAGGGAAAGCCAAACACAAGACACATGAAAACCATACAGATAATTGCATATAGTAAAACGAGCAAGACCCAGTCAGCGTACGAGGACTCTGGCCACCAGCACCGTTCCAAGTATTAATCATCTGGCTTGTTGAGGTCTAGAACTCTTAGCAACAAAGCAAACCACACTCACCTAAAATCCACTTGCAAGGCCAGCTAGACTCAGTTATAGTCAGGGGGGCATCAGAGGGTGGCTTTCCTCTGCCTGTCTACTCCAGTAGTCCAGTGAAGTCTGCACCACCAGGTCCTATTCAGATATGCAGCTTCCTGGTCTTGCCCTGTGACACCTGCTCTGCTACCAACATGGGGCTTGTTGTGAGGTCACTGCTGTGCTGCCACCATCCAGTCAGACCCTGCCATAGAGCCAGCTCTACATTGGTGCCACCAATTGAGTCCATTCACTCCACCCAGACTTCACAGTCTGCAGATGGGGGACCCAGAGTAAAATGGGACCCTTGAAGAGCACCCTTATTCTTTGGGATAGTGCTCCCAATCTTTTGCACTTGAATCCCACTCCCAAACCAGAGTCCGCTACCTGTCAGTCAGGGTGACCCTCTTACTCCAGGGACCTACTTGCGCAATTCCTATGCCCCTTTGTGAGTACAGTAATGGCAACAATCTATCATCATTTATACAAAAAGAACATAAAAAAATTCCAGCTAAAGCAACAAAACATAGTTTATGGAACTACAAGTAAGTAACAATAATTCATGTAAATGAAGCCACCCTACAGCTGTCTATTCCCTTGTAAAGGCAGCAGAGAATTCCATCCGTCCAAGGGTATGTCTATGCTGCAATTAGACACCTGTGGACAGTCCGTGCCAGCTGACTTGGGCTTGGGCTATAGGGCTGTTTAACTGCAGTGTAGATACTCAGGCTCGGGCTATAGTTCAAGCTCTGGGACCCTCCTACCTCTCAGGGTCCTAGAGCATCTACACCACAATTAAACAGTCTCTTAGCCCAAGTCCTGCAAGGCTGAGTCAACTGGCACAGGCCAGCCACAAGCAGTGTAGACATATGCTAAGCCTTCTAGCTTTGAGGCTTACATATGAAACATATCAGGCAGAGCACCAGTCATTGAGACTATGGACCTGGCACTTTTGAGCAGCTGCATGTGCTGTGGCAGAGCACCTGGGGAGGGTTCAGGACTCTAGCCTGCTACAGGCAGGATGTGAGAATTTATGCTGAAAGCAAGAATGTTCAACAAACAGAGAAATCCAGATGTCTGACATCTCTATCAGTGTCAAATATCGTATGTAGTCTGCCTTCTTATGGTACTTAGCTCTAAATGGAGAAAGAATTAACCTCACTAATGTTATCATTCAACTCCAGAGGGAACAAGTGACTCACTGTGACTAATATACATTATTTCACATTTCAGCAGAGACTAAGGAGCATATGTGCCATTTAAGAGACTATTAATCAAGTCATTATTTACTTTCTAGCCAAAGCCTCAGGCAATCAGACAAAATCCAATCGTTTGCACTCAAAGTCTTCTGGCCAATACTGGAGGGCGGGAAGGAGGAAGAAAACATTTTCTTCAGCAAGGAAGTAACAGTTCTAAAACTTCACAGGTCTTAAAGTAATTTGCATGGTATTATATTTCCAAAAGAAGCTCTTTTGTTAAAAATATTTCATTTCTTTCACTACACCTGATTCTCTAATGCAAGTTCTGAAAAGAGATGATGTGCCAGCAATCTGGCCTATGCATGTGTAATAATATTAACATTGACTGTGTACTAAGTACATAATTGCTAGATTGTTGTATGGATGCTGTACAAGCATGAAAAGGGCATTTAGGACTAGTTTTTATAATATTTACAAGACCACTTTTAGAACCTTGGATAGGTTGTTACCCTCCTCTTTACAAAGTTAAGCAGATGGTTATTTTCTCCAAGCAAGAGATTCTGCTAAGCTGTTTGGCAAAGCTGTGTGGCATGTCAAAATGATTCTTTCCTCTCTACCAACACACATTTCCTCCAGAATCTATAGAATCAAAAGAGTAGGGCAGTTTTTCTAACTAAAAAAACCCTTGAGAATGTTTTCTGCATAATTTCTGTGCCAACAGAAAATTAATGAAGCCATATGTTAAAAAGCACCAAAAGAATAAATTAAAAATTATTTGTTCTAGTCTCTCAATTTTTTTCCTCAGCTACAACTCAGAGAAACTGCAGCTTATTTTCAAATTGTGATTCTGCTGAGAAACACAGATTGGCATAGCCTCCTCGTATAGACATAACGTATGCTTATGGTTCAGGAACACCACCTCCCCAAATGACATTAGATATGCCAACAGAAGAACTCTTCGGCCTGGTCTACATGAGATTTTACATCGGTATTAACCCATCCCCACACCTGAGAGATGTAGCGATACTGATCTAAGGCCCAGTGTAGACAGTTCTAGTTTGATGGAAGAATTCTTCTGTTGACCTAGTGACTGACTTTCAGGAAGGAGGATTGCCTACACCAGGGTCAGCAACCTTCGGCACACGGCCCATCAGGGTAATCCGCTGGCGGGCCGTGAGACAGTTTGTTTACATTGACCGTCTGCAGGCACAGCCCGCCACAGCTCCCAGTGGATGTGGTTCACCGTTCCCAGCCAATGGGGGCGTCGGGAAGTAGCGGCCAGCATGTCCCTGCGGCCCACTGCTTCCCACCAGCTCCCATTGGCTGAGAACAGGAAACTGCAGCCACTGGGAGCTGCGGGGGGCCGTGCCTGTGGATGGTCAACATAAACAAAATGTCTCACGGCTCGCCCGCGCATTACCCTGATGGGCCACGTGCCGAAGTTTGCCAACCCCTGGCCTACGCTGAGAAGAGAACCCCACCCATAGGTGTAAGTAGTGTTTTCACTGAAGTCCTACAGCAGTGCCGTTGTAGCATTTTAAGTGTAGACCAGTCCTCCTATTGACATAGCTGCAGCTACACTGGGGGTCCTTGGTATAGCAATGTCACTAGATGGTGTGTTTTTTTCAACCTCCGACATAGGTATGCCAGTATAAGATCATGCCTTTGAAAATTTCCCCGTTTTGCCAAATACAGGAGGAAACCACAAACTCATTTAGAGAGAAAAGATGCTTTGATGGGAGCAGTGGTTACTATTGTGATTCTTTCCCTGGATTCTTCTCTCCCTTACACTGGCATTACAGCTGTGTAACTCCACTGACTTCAGCCAGCATGAAAGCACTGATTTACACCAGCATAAGAGGACAATAATGTCTACCATCAGGTTGTGAGCCATTTAAGAAAGGGTCTATGAGTAAGAACACCCAATTCTCCACTGCCTGCATGCTATGTGGTGATTTACATCAGGGCAGAGTGAGTGCAAAGTGGGTATAACATACTCCCATTGTAGTCATGTGTTATACTCCACTTTGCAAATCTGTGACTACACAAGGTGCAAGGCAATAGAGGGTTGTGCCCTTTGTGGAACTGTGATGTATTTCTAACCCATGTGTAGGGTGCCTATATGCTACTTAAATGCATAACAACAACAAAATGTAATAATAAATCCTATAGTACAGTACATACACTCAGTTAGCAAATACCAGACAGAATAAGATTTTACCATTTCAGAAAAGAAATCTGCTGCCACCAGATTCACAAGCAACTCCTGAATGAGAACAGACAAACTAGGATTAATAATTTAGGGTCCAAATCTGCAAACATTTATGATGGGGAGTAGTGCTTACTTAGGGTTGCCAAACCTCCAGGATTGTCCTGGAGTCTTCAGGAATTAAAGATTAATATTTAATTAAAGATTATGTCATGTGATGAAATCTCCAGGAATATGTTCAGCCAAAATTGGCAACCCTACTCCAGTGAGTGATTCCATTGCAGACAAAGTGACTTTGCTAATTATGCCATCACAATGAGGTCAGTAAAACATCTCTGCAAGCATTGTCTTTGAAGCACTAGCAATTTTCTTTTACTCATTGCAATTTCAAAAACCCTTAGATGCAGAAGTGTTCCTGTTTCTTATTCCAGTTGCTCATCTAAGAGTTAGCCCTTTGGGTTTGGTTTTGTTTATTATTATTTTCTTTAGTAGCTCAAGATTGTCTAGCTATTTTAAACAAGTCAATATCCTTTTCAAAGTAAAGTAATTCAGCCAGGAAAGAATGTTGGGCCCAACCGCCCCCCTGCTGTGGGAAAATTATTTGGCGGGGGAGACTGAAGAGTACCAAATCTCTATGAGTCTTCCCTGGTCATTCTGTCAGGGGGCAGGATTTGCCCTTCATAGAACAGGCCATAGGGCCCAACCACAAACCACACTGATCCCTCAAGTTCCTCACAAATTCTGATGACTGAGATGCTAAAGCCATGTAGGGCCTGCATGCTGCCTCTGAGCCTCCGGCAATGTGGCTTTGATGAAGCTATGCTAATAGCCATAGCTAGCAGCTTCCCCGAGCATTCCCAGCAGGGCAGGGAGCTGAAGAAAGGTAACACAGTTCTTATTAGCTTCCCACCCTGACCTTTACAGGCCTATGATCTTTCCACCCTCAGCTAGCAGGAATATGGTCTCTGTAAGCCACCATCACCACCCTACCTTCTGGCCTACATAGCTCCGTTGAAGACACATTGCTGGAGGCCCAAAGAGAGCATCCAGGACCTAGATCATGATCCAGCTCCCATGAAGTCGATTGGTTTCAAGAGGAATGGGACTGGGTTCTTACCCTGCGTCCTTTCTTTTGTTAGCAGTGGCAGAGCAGAATGTCTGTCAAAAGAATGAACCAGTAGATCACACGTAATGAGAAAATAAATACAGAAATATATATACCATATAGCAAGTTCATTAGATGTGGCAGTCTTGCCTTTGCTGCCTGTATTCATTGGGAGAATTTGAGCTCAGGCACAGATGAATAACATTTCTTATGAAATCTACTCAAGCCCACTGAACGATTGTCTATTATTGTTCCGTAATCACATAGCCCTCAGCCCATCAGAACTTCATTCTTTATACAATTGCTGTGCATGGTATCAATCAACTATTCTTAAAAGTGTTTTAAGTCTCATTCCGACAGATTGGGAACAGTTTGTTATTATCCTCAGTATCATTAGGACTATTTGTATTTTTCCTACATGCCACTGGCTATCCTACTACATTCCTCTCAGCTTGATTCTGAAGCTATTAAGATGAAGAACTTATTCATGCCCCAGGCACCACAGCTTAAAGACCTCATTCTGATATATGTTCTGGGCCAGACCTGCATTTCTCATGAGCTGCTTCCATGGCACAAAAGGGCTGGAAAGCTGCCCTGTGTTATCCACTCTCGGCTGCCCTGGATAGGAGTTGTATAGGATGGAGCACAGCCTGAGTGCCTTCTGCTTCAGTGATGCCCAGCTGCATAATGCCCTCTCGGGCACTGTTACCAACTGGCCTAAGTCGGGCTATCTGTGAGGCAGCTGTAACTTACACCAGAGAAAGAATTTGAAAGTCAATGGCAACTAGGCATTCAGGTGCTTTTGAAAATCCCACTAGGTGCCTATCTACATATTTAGGCACCTAGATACCTTTAAACAAAAACTGGTCCTCTGTGCCCATGCCACCTCTATGCAATGCAGGGAATACCCCACCTACTTCCTCGTGCTGCAGTTACCGCCTCCAGCAGCACAACCACGTTGAAATACAGAACCCTCCCTAGGTCAGATACTTTCCTCCTGCCAATGGCCCTCCCAACCTCCTCACCCACTTCCTTGAGTCCTGATACTATTCTAGAACCCCTCTCCTGGTCCCTTCTATGAGGTGGCTCCGTCTCATCACCACCTGCGTTATTTATCATCAGGGTCTGCTGAACAACAAAGGTCAATCATATGGTATTGATCAGACCAGAAGGAAGTGGATTTATCTCATCCCTACTATAAACATCTTTGGAAGGTTAATAAGCAGTTGGGGGATCAGTAAGAGAAAGACCTAGGGTGCTGTGTATGCACACACACACACACCAGGCTCCAGCTCTCAGAGTGAGGAACACAGTGCGTGTTGTACAGAGCTACCAGACAGGGTCTGAGCCTGGATTCAGCAATCACGGAATGGACTGTTGCTACATCTCTCCTCCATTTAAACTAACCTATTAAACGAGGGGTGGCCAACCTGAGCCTGAGAAAGAGCCAGAATTTACCAATGTACATTGCCAAAGAGCCACAGTAATACGTCAAGCAGCCCCCCATGAGCTCCCGCCCCCCTGCTTCCAGCGCTTCCTGCCCTCCGGCAGCCCCACTGATCAGCGCCTCTCCTCCCTCCCTGCACCTCTGGATCAGCTGTTTCATGGCGTGCAGGAGGCTTGAAGGGGGAGCGGGAGGAGCGAGGGCATGGCAGGCTCAGGGGAGGGGGCAGGAAGAAGTGGAGTGGGGGCAGGGCTTGTGGCAGAGCCAGGGATTGAGCAGTGAGCACCCCCCGGCACATTGGAAAGTTGGCGCCTGTAGCTCCAGCCCCGGAGTCGGTGCCTATACAAGGAGCTGCATATTAATTTCTGAAGAGCCGCATGTGGCTCTGGAGCCATAGATTGGCCACCTCTATATTAAACTGACTAATAAAACATATTTAAGCGTATCCCAAGAACAGATAGATGTTGATCATACCCTTATATCAGTCATCACACAGGGAGATCCAGCAACATGAATGTGGATGGAAATCCCTTGTCTGTTCCTCAATCAAGCTAATGGACCTGAGGATCTGTTCCCCATCCTCCCATTTTCACAGTGTAATACATTTCTACATACATTTGCAGCTAATGCTGCACTTTGCAATGATATACTCAAAATATGATCAATTTCCTATTAATCTGACCCATTACTAGCACTGACTGCATGGAACAATCAATCACTTTTAATTATTAAGCCAAGAGCTCTCTGAAACAACAGAGAGATATATGATCTCTTTTATCCTGTGAATCACTAGGTCTAAGACACGCAAAAAACAGCAGTACCGTAACATTAATCACCACTCTATGATTAATCCCATACCAAACATTCTTGTGTTGCAAGAGTGTTTTTGTGTTGATTTATTTCTTTGTTGCTTTTTAAAAATGTTTGTCGCACCACAATACTACAGGGAGTTTTCTTTTAAAGTGCTTTAAAAGGCCCATTTGCAGGGCATGAAGACATCGTGTATTGTTCTGCTATTCAAAAATCATCACAAGACTCACACTCTTCATGTGCCCAATGGTGGCTGGGTATGTTGCAACTGTGATGTGCCTACGGTCATCTTGGGAAAACAATACTCAGATTTTGTTCCTCAAGCCCTCCTTGCCAATTCAATCTCCAATCACTAGAAATGTGTGCCTCTGAATAGTGCTGCATGTAACCTGTACCATCATCTTAAAACAAAAAAGTTAGCCGACCCAATAGATGAATCCACACTGAAATAACTGTGTGAGGGAGGAATATTTTGAAATATTTTGATTATCAAACTTTGATCACACCTAAAATTAAGAGAGAGAGATCACCCCGGAGAAAAGAAAGAAAGGACCTGATCATAATTTTAGCCCCGGGCCTGATTCACCCCTGTTGCAACTCTGCTAACTTGTACTTGGCCCCATGAGTTTGCTGCAAGTTAAAGGCAAACAAAGTCCTTCCCTTATTAAGGAGCCATGCAGCCAGAAAGAGGGCAGAGGATATTGACCTAGTGCAAAGATTCTTCTCAAGCACAGCCTAAAGCATGAAGGAGATCCCCTGAACTCTGAGAGTTTGGGTGTGAAACACCTTCCCTTTCTCAGGGTATCCCACTCCCAACTGGACCATTTGGAAGCTTCCAGAAGTTCTCTTCTCTCAGCCCTCTCCATCTGCTTGAAGCTAGTTAAAAAGCGGGGGCGGGGGGGGAGATTCACAAGAGTATTTTCAAAGTATTTCCATGAGTTTATCATTTTTTAATTTCAAAATTTGAAATTGAATTTGAAATGTTGACATTCAAAAAGTTTCAACCCCAGTTGAAATAGTGGGGTAGGAGGGAAAATAGAGGTCTGAAAAACATGCCTTGAAGTGAGAGACTAGATAAATTGGATCTAGTTTATCAAAGAGAAAGTTAAGAGGTGACAATCCAGCAGGAATAGGTATAATGAGATCCAGGAGTTGAAAACTGAAGCTAGATAAATTCAGAGTAGAAATGAGGTGAAAATTGTTAACAGGGAGGGTAATTAACCATTGGAAGAATGGTTGTGGTGGATTCTCCATTGCTTGCAGTCTTTAAATTAAGTACATCTTTCTAATTAGATACTGTAGCTCAAACAGAAGTCACGACCTTAATGCAAAAATGTGGTAAGTTTCTTTGGCTTGTGTTATGCTGGTGATCCTAATGGTCCCTTCTGGCCTAAAAATCTATGGATCTATGAAAACATTAAAATTGTATACACCTTCTTCCCATCTCCACCCCATACAATTTCACAATTTGAAACATTTCAGCCAGCTCTATTTTCCAATGTCATAACTCAGAGCTGTTTTTATCACCTGTGCAGAGAATGCCCCAAGAATGCCCAACCAACCACAGAAAAGCAAAAACAAAGAAAATGTTAAAATATCAACCTGTGAGCACTTTCACTGGAATGAAAGGCTTGGACTGATGATCCGTTATAAATTTGATAGTATTTAATGACTTATTCATAACCATCAGATCAGAAGACAATCATCAAAACTTATAAAGTTAAATCTTTTAATAAATGCATCTAAATACACAATTAAAGGGTCTGAAAATAATACAGAAAGCGGGAAACATGAATGGAAGTGAAAGGGCTGACAATTATTTAGACAGCTTTAAAGTGATGGCTCAAACCATAATAATAATCCAGATAACTGGCTGATTGGTCCTGATCTGTGGAATCAGCTAATGAAGGAGAGGGGAAGCAAAGGGATATTTTCACAGTGGTTTCCTGCTAAATGTGTAAATCTGCTTCTAGAAAATATTTAAACCAGACACACTGTGTGTCAGCACTTTATATCCCCACAGGGCTCTGTCTTACAAAAACCACAGTGAAGACTACAAAATGAAAACCTAGTCCCTTTGAAATCAATTGTAAACTTCCATCTACTTCATTACTAGCTACACACATTAGGCCAGATTGTGATCTCAGATACATTGGTGTGCATCCAGAGACTGGACGCATATCTAAGTCACAGCAACGGGAATATTCAGATTTCATCAGCTTTACTATCTGGATATCACATGGGATAGCAACAACACGGCTTGGTGAAGTGGTAATTTAGGAGATTTGGGAGTAAACACCTTGATGACTTAATAAAACTTGTATTTTTCTCCATTTTTACTTTGATTTAATTTTGTATGTTGTTTGTCTTTGATATAGCAAAATCCTAAGGATTAGATTGCGACTGGCCCTTACACAGATGTGCAGTGGAGGATGCATGTTAAAAGCAGCCCCCACAAGAGCCCATCACAATTATAGACCTTGAGTTCAGGAAGGACGCATCAAAATTGAATGGAGACTAAGGAGGGTGCAAAACAATTCTGATCATTTGCACAGCTGAGATTCTGCTCGGATCCTTTCATGCAGTGGAGGAGTTTTCATTTTAATTCTTTTGGCGTAGTTGCTTGTGTTTAATGTCTCTAACAATGGAGACACCTGATTTAAAAAAAAAATCAACCAGTCAATCAAGGAAAGAATATGACTTACAGCCATAGGATGCCATGGGAAAAAACTGCCCTATTTTTCCCACCAGAAATGCTGCTGGTATAACAGACACTATTGTAAATGGCGTAACGGAAAGCATAATTTGGACTTAACCATACAATATAATTGTTGCACATTAGCCACCTTGCAACAGGGGTGGGCAAACTTTTTGGCCCAAGGGTCACATTGGGGTTGTAAAACTGTGCCTCCCCAAACAGCCTGGCCCCCGCCCCCATCCACCCCCTCCCACTTCCTGCCCCCTGACTGCCCCCCTCAGAACCTCCCCAACCCATCCAACCCACCCTGCTCCTTGTCCCCTGACTGCCCCCTCCTGGGACCCTCAGCCCTTATCCAACCTCCGGGATCCCATCCCCTATCCAACCCCTGCCCCAAGCCTTATCCACACCCCCACCCCCTGACAGGCCCCCCGGGACTCCCATGCTTATCCAACCCCCGCCCCTGTTCCCCATCTCCTGACCGCCCCCCCGAACCTCAGCCCCATCCAACCGCCCCCTGCTCCCTGTCCCCGGACTGCCCCCCGGAACTCCCTGCCCCTTAATCCACCCCACCCCACTCTCCGTCCCCTTGCCATGCCGCTCAGAGCAGCATGTCTGGCAGCTGCGCCGCCTGACCGGAGCCAGACACGCTGCCACACTGCTCTGCAGGAGCGTGCAGCCCCACCGCCCAGACCGCTGCCTGAGCGGTGGTGTGGCTGCAGAGAAGGAGGTCAGTGGGGGAGGGGCTGGGGGCTAGCCTCCCTGTCCGGGAGCTTAAGGGCTGGGCAGGACGGTCCTGTGGGCCATAGTTTGTCCACCTCTGCTTTACCATGTTTTTGCTTTTGTATAGGAATATGAAATGTGGATACAATTCAAAAGGACACTATTCCAGACCAAGTTGTGAACTGGGGTAAATCAAGATACTGCCATGACTTCAGTGTACACCAGCTGAGACTCTGGCCCTCAAGATTCTGTTAATGGCCTTGAGAACCAGATAATCTTTGGGAGACAGTAAATATTTCACCTTCCTCTAGAGGGTCAACAAATACAAGGTGGTTGTTTGGCTTTTTTTTTTCTCCCATACCCTTAAAATTTCCACTGCAAAGATTAAAACCTTGCTAAAGTATAGTATTTTTCCAAAGTGTTCTTCTTTCATGTATCCCAGGAGTGTTAACCCAGCTATTGGGACTACGTATGCAACAATTTATGGCCTTTCCCCCATGCTGATGCATGTAAAAACAACTCTTATTATTCTTCAGAGGACAATTGACTAACTTTCTACTAGTATTATTATTGGGTTTGCCCTTAGGTATTTTCAAAGGGCCGTTAAGCCTACCAAATATCAACTCTTTTACATTGCCCCAGCTTCTGCTCATTCCAATAAAATTTGAAATGTATCCTGAGGAAACACTTTGAGTTTTATCATTTAAATTTCATTTCACCCATACCTACATTACAGCCAATATTACCCATGTGCCACCAGCATCATCAGTTTCCCACAAAGTACAGTTTTATGTGGAAAACAATTGGCCAGAGCAGAAACACGTTATAAGCCAATTTTAAAATGACACAGCTCTCACAGTTTTAGGGTAAACTACACCTTTGACACACAAAGACCTTGGCCTCCTCTAGGGCACCCACTTAAGGTCTCAAGATTTCTTACCATCACCTCTCTCAGGAGGAGACCTACATGTCTCTCCCTTCAGACCAAGGATTTAGGCTTGAGGTCCCTCTGCATCCCACTGTGATTTCCTCAGCAGCTCTGCCCAGGGTTCTGCGCCTGTGGTTTTCTCTCTCCTTCAGGGGCTACAAGAGTGTACACCCGTTACCAACCAGCCTTCACTAAGCAAAGTACATAATAACGAAGCCTTTTAGCTCTGAATAGAAACATGATTATAGCAGCACACACTAGCCTCCTGTAGAAAACCTGAGCAAATCTAGGTCTTCCATTCTAAAAAAGTCTCAGATCACGCCTGGGACCATGTGAGCACTGACCAGTTATTTCCGACAGTACGTTCAAGGAGCACACCCTCCTCCTTCAACTGTCTTCCATTTCCTTTGAGAGGTTTTTGGTCCCCAATTACAAGTTAAAGGTTTGTGAATACTAATTTTATTACTGGAAATGAGTGCATCCCACATACTTTCCACAGAACGAGTTAGTTGGCCAGAGCCTGCCTTTGGATAGACACACACAATTCCCACTGAAGTCAATTAAAAACTGAAGCTTTGATAATAAGCAGTGATTGCATAAGCAGAAGTGGCTCAGCATTCCATTTCACGGGGTGAGGCCCAAGTTTTTGTTGCCATCTCTAAACTATTTAGTTCCCCAAGATTAAATATAACCTTCATGCTACAAATATGAGACCTGCTAAACACTGCAGTACCTTAGGCCAGTTTGGGCCAAATTCTCAGCTGGTATACATGAACATAGCTCCATTGACTTCAGTGGTATTTCATCCATTTACACCAAATAAGAATTTGGCCCTTTTGAACAGTACCTTTAAGACCATGGTGACTGGTCACTCACTGCAGGCAAGAATACAGGTATGATCCCTTTTATAATGAAGGCTTGTCACAGCGCCAAGTATAAAATGAGCTGTCCAAAATTGGTGGCATTGGTGGCACCTGGATCTCTCTTGTTATCTGCCTGTGGCACATAGTTTAGTTCCCTACAGCTTGAAATGTTTTGGACTAATAGTGGGCTTAAGATCGGGATATCTAGGTGAAATGTAATGGTCTCTGACATTCAGGAAGTTGAACTAGATCATCTGGTCCCTTCTGACCTTGAACTCTGTAAAGATATGAACAAATGCTTGCAGGCAATGAGGGCTCAGTTCATTTCAGTCTCTATGCTGGTGAAAGTGCTGCAGATCCTGGTAAAGAGTTCCCTCGTGGCTGTGGAAAAATCACCCCATCACATTTCCTTGACTGGTGGAGGACTGGCACAGCCCCAAAAGATGGCAATGCTGGATAGAACAAGGGCAACTAGGGGGAGGGCATGGCCAAGATAGTTAGGGCAGTCAGAGACTGAGTACATCCCTGCTTCAAGCTCTGCTGATGGAGCACCTATGGAGGGAAGGCAGTAGGGGTAAAAACTGCCTACTTTTCCTTGGGCCTGAATGGGCCTGTCCTCTGCTTTTGCTGAGAAAAGAAGGACAGAGGATGCTTGGTGGCAGAGGGAGTGGTTGGAAAGGCTAGGCAAGTAGGAAAGGTTAGGTTTTTTGAATCACATTGGGCCTGATTCTCTGTTACCTCGTCACCAGTCAGATTTGGCAGCATTTTACATCCATTTTTCACTCCCCCTGAGAGTGAAAACCATTTGGATCTGTGGGATCAAGAAAGCAAATCATTCTGTTCAGAGTTTTCTTCTTTTCATATCACTTGATCCTTAATGATTAACCTCACAATTACTGCAATGGATGAATGAAATGAATGAATGACAGACAACACCTTTGCTAGATAAATACACTAAAGAAAGCACCTGTTTTCAGGAACTAATTTAGCTATCGGGTTATATAACCTAACGTCTACTTAGCTGACCGGACAAAGTTACAGAGGCATTTAAAAACCATTTTATAAAGAAAAAGAATCGCCTCTCTTTTTTGGCTGCATTTTGAACCCTTAGGTTATTTTAATTAAATTCAGTGTTGGTTCTTTTCATTTTGAGGGGGTTTTTTACATTTAGCCTCAGGACTCAAAGGAATTTCATATTTTCTCCTGATAGGGAGAACAGTGCGTAGACAGTGAGGCTATTCAGACTTCCACCTGCAGAAGAGACATACACATTCATTTCTACCTTTGCCGCCCTCCCCTCTCCTATGTACCAACCATGGGCTCAAGTGTGAGCCCTCTGACTTCCCTGCGGGCTCCCCACATTGAGGACAGAGAGTGTGGGGGATGGGGCAGCTGACACCAGGCTGCTAACCCTTCTCCTGTGCAGATGGGGAGGCAGCAGACAGAGCCTTAGTTCTGGCCTCGCTTCCCCAGTGCACTCGCCAGCTGGGCCAGCACTAGCCAGCTGGGTCAGGGAAAGTATGCTGCATCAAGAGAGGGTCACAATTTGGTCCCCGTTCTGCCGCTGGAGAAGCAGAATTGCATGCTGCCCCTGAGTCGGGCAGAATGCAAAGTGCCAATCCAGCCCCATACAGAAACAACGTAACTACAGCTATGTGAACCTGCTGACCTAGGGAGAGTTACTGAAATTTTGTCAGACATTTGATTTTCTTCTAATTACCCTTTGCAATCACTAGACTCTGAAGAAAAATCCGGAGAAAGTCTAATGTCACAATTGTGCTGGCCAATGCCCATATTCGATTTCAGCCAGTTGGTAGAACTATACTGCCCACTACCCATTTCTACTAGGTCTTAAAGTCAGGATTTTCAGACACTGACGACAACAAGATAAATACCATGAAGGACAGACTGAATTACTACCGGTAATAGGTTTTTCCATCTTTAACTTCTGCTATCCTGTGTACCAGCTTAATTGTTTGGCAGATCATGCTGTCCTGCCACATGAGGCAATGGATCTTGATATAGCATCACAAAATAAGGTATTGCGAGAGAGAATTTTGTCATTATACAGAAAAAAATGCCTGTGGAGACCACGTATCCATTTGCAGCTACTTTTATTTATAAGTATGTCTAGTCTCAGGTCAACTGTTCTCCTCTTGATGACTAAAAACGACAGACAGAGGGAGGAGGGTGCATTTTGCTAAGCCCCAGGCTTGTAGTTTTTGCATACTGGCTGCCAATGTAGTTCTTGGAGAGTGGGTGTAACTGACGTCAGCAGTCCTATCATGGGACCTGATCTAACTCCTGTTACAGTCAATGGAAAAAAACTTCCAGTTCCTAAAGTCAAAGAAAAACTGCCATTGACTTCAACGGGCTTTGGATCAGGACACAAAAGAGCACCCACATTCTGCAGCTTTCGCAGCTCTCAGGTAAGTTTCAAGGAAAGGTTCATTGGACGCGTATTACAGTATTCTGTGTGGGCTACTGAGGACTGTGTTGGAATTGCAAGCTATTACTTTAAGAGTGGAAGTATTTTCTGGCCCAGCTTGCAGGCTATGGGGCTCTGTAGGGAAGCATGTGGAAGCAGCAGCCAGTCTGGAGACAGACATACTATAGTAAGGTATGGTGAGCTGTGCCTCTCTGTTTTAGGGAGCAGCCTACATGGTCTCTCTCTCTGTTTTGGGGTTCTTATGTATTAGAGTTCTGGAGTTTAAGAAATAAGGCAGAGTACATTGCAACCTTCCAGCAAGAGGGTTTATGTTCTTATCTAACTTCTCTGTTTGTATGTCCTGAACATAACACTCTGGATGTGGCAAGTAATAACAAACTACCAACTTGAACATTGTACATTATATAGAAATCCATTTCTAACAGCCTCTCCACTGGAAATACTAGCCAGCAAAATATAAAACTTCCTTGACTCAAGCTGAGAGTCAGGTGAATTAGCTGGCTGGGTATGAAAGGTAAAAGCAGGGCTGGCTCCAGGGGTTTGGCTGCCCCAAGCAGCCAAAAAAAAAAAAAGCCGTGATCACGATCTGCGGCAATTCAGCGGGAAGTCCTTCGCTCCGAGCGGGAGTGAGGGACCCTCCGCCAAATTGCCGCCGAATACGTGAAAGTGCCTCCCCTCTCCGGAGTTGCCACCCCAAGCACCTGCTTGATAAGCTGGTGCCTGGAGCCGGCCCTGGGTAAAAGGCCCATAATTTTCTATGAATGGAGATAGTGAAATACTGAAAAAAAATTCCACGAGTATTTGTTCATATTTCAACTGTATAAAACCCATTTTGTGCCCGCTTCCTGCAATCATTCACACAGTGGGGGTTCACACTCATGAATGCTTGCAGAAAGCAGGTTTTAGCTTCATATGTTCAAATGCTCCTAAGAATTTTGGTTTTCATTAATATTAATGCAAATTGGGGGTCCAGCTCTCTTAGGCTTTGAAATTCTCAGCCTTAAAATTCCATTTTCATGACCGTACGTACCAGACCACCAGCCAATCAGGGGATAGAAACAATACCATGTGACTTATTTCACCAATCACAAATAAAGCGACAACTTGAGTTTTGTAGCAGAATCTATAGTTTAAAATATTCCAGAAGAAAAATTCTTTCAATACTTTACAATAATGAATACCTATGAGAAAATCTCAGTCTGTGTTCAGATTTCCTATATGCACAGAGAGAGGCAGAATGAATCAATTTGTTCAACTGTAGCTACGCTTTTTCCAGAACCTAAGACTGAAAACAAAAAAACTTAGTGTGAATTGAATAGCTTTTCCAGGGTAATATCTAACAGAATATGGATTGAGGGCAGGGCACGTTCAGAGAAGAGTAGGTTGCAGAAAATGTATGGCTACTTAATTTGTTCTTGACAAAGATGGATAGACTTTTCAGAGCAGAGTATTTTTTTAAAAAAACATTTGAACATATCTCTCTCCCTTCCTCCTTTCAAAAATTTGCTGTAACTTTATATAAAATATTACATTTGCTTCCTAAATTGAGGCAAACCGCAATTTATTATTGTTTATATTACAGTAGCTCCTATAAGCACCAGCTGAGATCAGGGTCCCGTTGTGATAGGCACTGTATAAACCTATAGAAAGAGAGTCAGTGCCTTCCCGAAAGGTCCAATCCTGCAAAGCGAACTGCTTTTAGATTGTTTTCTTCTTTTGATCCAACTGTGGAACACCTATTGATCCTAGGAGTTGCCCATGCAGAAGAGAGCAATCTATAACCAAGAGTGGGTTCTTGTTTTAGAGTCTGAACTTAAAAACTTTTTGCTCCTACTTTATATTCATTTCCTTCTAGGCTTTTTCCCTTACTTGCCACATGTTGCACTATTTTATTACATTTTAGCTTAGAACAGTTGCTGAGAAAGATTATCAACTTCTACTTCTGATACCATCTTCTCCTCAACACTCTAGCTTTTCAGTACCAGGGGTAACAACATTCTGCAAGATGTTTTGCTGAATCTTCTCTTCTTTTTCTTTGTTTTCTTGCCTGCTACCATTCAAGTGGGTTATGGCTGAATTACCATATCCTGTAAGATCAAGGCAGACACTGAGTCACTGGCCCTAAATTGCCTTTGGTTAAGAAAGATACTAATCAGAAATGAATTGACTCAAGGAGGAGAATCCCATCTGAATACTGAATGTAAATTTTTCTTATCATTTTCCCTTTTACCTTCCCCAAGGAGAAGTGAAGGTGGTCTCTGAGGCATTGGGTAACTCAGGACACTCCCAATCAAACAGATTAATCTCTTGAACGAAAGACTGCATGCAGTATAAAAGAAATAATTAGATTATTAAAAATAAAGGGAGTACCCACTCAGTTTGGTGACATGAACCAATTAAACATAGTTCAAGCCAGAGCGGTGAGAGGTTGTGTCACAAACTACCCTGTAACCCTTGATGTTTTAAATGCTCTGCTGCTCTGACTCTCAGCCTGAACACCAACAGCCAGAAGATAAGCATGCAGGTCCTTGAGTGTCCGTACAGCCCTGGTTCAGCGCTCTGAGCCCAGCAGCCTGTGAGCAGTAAATACAACATCTGAAGAGGCTCTTAGAAGGAAGATATTATGGATAGTGAACGATCAGCTGTTGTGACCTGCACAGGATGTGCCATGTTTGTCTTTCTCCCAGAGGATAGAAGTGACTTCATCTGGACAAAGTGCAAGCTGGTCTCCATATTGGACTAGAAGGTCAAAGGACTAGACACCCAAGTATCAACCCTGCGTTGCATCAGAGAAAATGAAGACTTTCTGGATAGAAGTCAGCGTTTGGTACTGCAGGCACGGCATGCTGAAGAATCAGAAAGGGCAGTGCAGAATGGGGAAGAAAATTGGGAGCATGTGACCTCCAGAAGAAAAATGTGGAGAACTCATGTACCCACAATGCAGATAGAAGTAAGAAAGCATTTTCAGGCTCTCTGCACAGGTACTACAGTGGAGAATGGTTTGGAAGAGTCATTTGAGGGAAGGGATCAGAAAGGGAACCCCATCGACTGGAAAGCATGGGATGCATTGTCCTAGGAATGGGGGTTCCACGACCACCACTCCCAAGAGGAGGAGATGGGTGGTGATAGTCAGGGGGGATGGAGTCATCCATCTGCCATCCAGATCGGGAGAGTCGAGAAGCATGCTGCTTGTCTGGAGCTAGAATTCAGGATGCAACAGAGTGTCTGCTTGATCAGTCTCGGCAGACACTCCGTCACATCCTGAATTGGACCACTACCCCTTCCTACTTCTCCATGTGGCCATGAAAGATACTGCCAAGAATGACCTTGAGCAGGTCACTGCAGACTACATGACTGTGGGAAGAAGGATAAAGGAGTTTGAGGCAGAAGTTGTGTTCTCGTCCATCCGCCCTGTTCAAGGAAAAGGCCCAGGTAGGGACCATTGAATTGTGGAGGTAAATATGTGGTTGCACAGGTGGTGACGGAGAGAGGGCTTTGGATTCTTCAACCATGGGATATTGTTCCAGCAAGAAGGATTGCTAGGAAGAGATGTGATCCATCTAACAAACAGAGGGAAGAGCATTTTCGCAGACAGGCTTGCTAACCTAGTGAGGAGGGCTTTAAACTATGTTCGCTGGGGGATGGTGACCTAAGCCTGGAGATAAATGGGGAAGTGGGGTACCGGGAGGAAACACAAGGAGGAGGATGCAACAGGGGAGGCCTCCTGATTCATACTGAGAAAGTAGGGCAATTGACTAGTTATCTTAGGTGCCTGTACACTAATGCAAGAATCCTGGGAAACAAGCAGGAAGAATTGGAAGTCCTGGCACAGCCAAGGAACTATGATGTGATTGGTATAACAGAGACTTGGTGGGGTGACTCACATGTCTGGAACACTGTCATGGATGGGTATAAACTGTTCAGGAAGGACAGGGAGGGGAGAAAAGGTGGAGGAGTTGCACTGTATATAAGACAGCACTATTATTGCTCAGAGCTCCAATATGAAACTGGAGAAAAGTCTGTTGAGAGTCTTTGGGTTAAGTTTAAAGATGAGAGCAAGAAGGGTGATGTCATGGTGGATGTCTGCAATAGACCACCAGACCAGGAGGATGAGGTAGACGAGGCTTTCTTCAGACAACTACCAGAAGTTTCCAGATCACAGGCACTAGTTCTGATGGGGGACTTCAATCACTCTGACATCTGCTAGGAGAGCAATACAGCAGTGCACAGACAATCCAGGAAGTTTTTGGAGAGTGTTGGGGACAACTTCCTGGTGCAAATGCTGGAGGAACCAACTAGGGCCATACTCCTCTTGACCTGCTGCTCACAAACAGGGAAGAAGTGGGTGGCAACCTGGGCAGCAGTGACCATGAGATGGTCGAGTTCAGGATCCTCACAAAAGGAAGAAAGGGGAGCAGCAGAATATGGACCCTGGACTTTAGAAAAGCAGACTGTGACTCCCTCAGGGAACTGATGAGCAGAGCACCTGGGAGGCTAATATGAGAGGGAAAGGAGTCCAGGAAAGCTGGCTGTATTTTAAAGAAGCATTATTGAGGGCACAGGAACAAACCATCCCGATGTGCAGAAAGAATAGCAAATATGGCAGGTGACCAGTTTGGCTTAACAGAGTAATCTTTGGTGAGCTTAAACAGAAGAACAAAGCCTACAAGACGTGGAAACTTAGACAGATGACAAGGGAGGAGTATAAAAATATTGCTCAAGCATGCAGGGGTGTAATCAGGAAGGCCAAAGCACAATTGGAGTTGCAGCTAGCAAGGGGTGTGAAGAGTAACAAGAAGGGTTTCTACAGGTATGTTAGAAACAAGAAGAATGTCAGGGAAAGTGTGGGCCCCTTATTGAATGAGGGAGGCAACCTAGTGACAGATGTGGAAAAAGCTGAAGTACTCAATGCTTTTTTTGCTTCGGTCTTCAAAGACAAGTTTAGCTCCCAGACCGCTGCAACTGGGCAGCACAGTATGGGGAGGAGGTGAGCAGCCCTCAGTGGTGAAAGAACAGGTTAAGAACTATTTAGAAAAGCTGGACATGCACAAGTCCATAGGTCCATATCTAATGCATCCAAGGGTGCTGAGGGAGTTGGCTGATGTGATTGCATAGCCATTGGCCATTATCTTTGAAAACTTGTGGAGATCGGGGGAGGTCCTGGACGATTGGAAAAAGGCAAATATAGTGTCCATCTTTTAAAAAGAGACGAAGAAGAAGAATCCGGGGAACTACAGACTGGTCAGCCTCACCTCAGTCCCTGGAAAAATCATGGAGCAGGTCCTCAAGGAATCCATTTTGAAGCACTCGGAGGAGGGGAAAGTGATCAGGAACAGTCAACAAGGATTCACCAAGGGCAAGTCATGCCTGACCAAGCTGATTGTCTTCTATGATGAGATAACTGGCTCTGTGGATATGGGGAAAGTGGTGGATGTGATAAATCTTGACTTTAGCAAAGCTTTTGACATGGTCTCCCACAGTATTCTTGCCAGCAAGTTAAAAAAGTATGGATTGGATGAGTGGACTATAAAGTGGATAGAAATCTGGCTAGATCGTCAGGCTCAATGGGTAGTGATCAACGGCTTGATGTCTAGCTGGCAGCTGGTATCAAGCGGAGTGCCCCAGGGGTCAGTCTTGTGGCCCATTTTGTTCAACATCTTCATTAATAGATGATGGGATGGATTGCATCCTCAGCAAGATCGTGGATGACACTAAGGGCTAGTCTACACTTACCTGCCGGGTCGACACGGAGAGTTTGACTTCTCGGAGTTCGAACTATCGCGTCTAATCTAGACGCGATAGTTCGAACTCCCCGCGCGCTCCGGTCGACTCCGGAACTCCACCACTGCAAACGGCGGTGGAGGAGTCGACCTTGGAGCCACGGACTTCGATCCCGCGGTGTCTGGACGGGTGAGTAGTTCGAACTAGGGTACTTCGAATTCAGCTACGCTATTCACGTAGCTGAATTTGTGTACTCTAGTTAGACCCCCCTTCTTAGTGTAGACCAGGCCTAAGTTGGGCGGAGAGGTAGATAAGCTGGAGGGTAGGGATAGGGTCCAGACTGACCTAGGTACATTGAAGGATTGGGCCAAAAAAAATCTGATGAGGTTCAACAAGTACAAGTGCAGAGTCCTGCACTTACTTAGGAAGAATCCCATGCACCGCTACAGGCTGGGGACCAACTAGCTAAGTGGCAGTTCTGCAGAAAAGGGCCTGGGGATTACAGTGGAAAGGAAGCTGGATTTGAGTCAGCAGTGTGCCCTTGTTGCCAAGAAGAAGGCTAACGGCATATTGGGCTACACTAGTAGGAGCATTGCCAGCAGATCGCGGGAAGTAATTATTCCCCTCTATTCGGCACTGGTGAGGCCACATCTGGAGTACTGCGTCCAGTTCTCCCCCTCCCCCGCAACTACAGAAAGGATGTGGACAAATTTGAGAGAATCCAGCGGAGGACAACGAAAATGATTAGGGGGCTGAGGCATAGGACTTATGAGGAGAGGCTGAGGGAACTGGGCTTATTTAGTCTGCAGAAGAGAAGAATGAGGAGGGATTTGATATCAGCCTTCAAGTACCTGAAGGGGGGTTCCAAAGAGGATGAGCTAGGCCGCTCTCAGTGGTGGCAGATGACAGAACAAGAAACAATGGTCTCAAGTTGCAGTGGGGGAGATCTAGGTTGGATATTAGGAAAAAACTATTTCACTAGGAGGGTGGTGAAGCACTGGAATGGGTTACCTAGGGAGGTGGTGGAATCTCCATCCTTAGAGGTTTTTAAGGCCCGGCTTGACAAAGCCCTGGCTGCAATGATTTAGTTGGGGTTGGTCCTGTTTTGAGCAGGGGGTTGGACTAGGTGACCTCCTGAGGTCTCTTCCAACCCTAATCTTCTATGATACTATGACCTCATGCTGTTTTTTCCTTCCTGTAGACTTCCCATCCCCCTGCTGATCTGTATCTAAATGGGGCTTCCACTGTTTTAATTCCCCATGCTACCTTCCCTCCTGTCTAGGAAAAAATGTTATTTCTTTCTTTGGTCACAGAATTTAAAGCATAATATTAGTAAATATCCATAATTCCTTATATAGTGTTAACACATACATTTCACAACGGTATTAATCACTAGTGTGTCACAGTGTTTCATAAAACACATTACTCAATACACTTTTATAATACAGTAATATGGTATAAAATCAATTGATTCAATTGCTTATTCCTTGGGTTCAGATCTCCTGTCTTTATAGACCAGTAGCCCTTTGAAATGTATTCTCAGGTAAAGTTCCTTTTCTTCTGTTTGGAAGAGATGCCGTGTGGTCTAGTGAAGACTTCATACTGGTTCTTCCCAGCTGGGGAATGTTGAGTTAGCGTGATTACTTTGTTTACCTTTTATGTAAATGTACCTTTGTCTCTGCCTGACGGTCAAGCCAGTCAGACAAACAAATACACATTTGTCTAGGGCAGATCGGGCTTACGCATAGCTTTCCAAACACATTTTTAGGAACATAATTCTAGCACATATCCATAACACTTTGTACATACCCCATATGCACATCATGTAAGGATATTGAGGATCAGTAATCATTCATTTTCCAGTGATATATTACATGTCACCCCGCACTGCCGCTGAGAAGAAGCAGGCAAGCCTCCTTAACTGGCCTGCTGGTCCTGACTGATCAGTGTCTCCTCCTGGAACTTCAGGACCTCAAGGTGGCCTAGTCTGAGTGGGTTTTCCTTGAGCCATGGAATATCAGTGTGCTGATGCCTCCAGCATAGGGCTTTGAAGGCCTGACAGACCCTGTGACAGGCCCTCCCATTCTCTTTCCCCATAGCACACCCTAAGGGCATAGTCATGGGTGTGCCGTGATCCACCCAATTAGCACCCAGGCCCACCCAGATCTGAGCCTATGTGAACCTACACCACCACTGCCATCGCGACTATTGATTCCTCTCAGGAGAAGCCACCGCCTTCACCATCACTGCCTCTAGGGCTGTGGAAGAAAACCTGGCTCTCACCAGATTTATGTGGACATGCAACATAAGGCAGGAGGGGGCTCAAGGGCAGAAGCTGGTGCAGGATGTGTGCACCAGAGCTCTGAGATGCCTGCGCTGGAGCAGCCCTGCCCCTACAGGCCAGGCCAGCTCCAGGTACTGAGAGCCACCTTCATGGGAAATTCTCACACATCTATGCTGAGTCTGGTTGCTTCTTGGCATGCGGCACTGACTGCCTGAGCCTAACTGCTGCTGCGGGGTGTGCCAAGGTGTGAGCTGTGCTGCTGCCTCAGAGTCTCCATGGCACTGGCAGGTGAGTGGCAGGTTGGGGGGCTGTGGCCATGCAGCTCAGGATCACAGGCAGCCAGGTGCTGTGAGATCCATGCTGTGGGGTGGACAGGGGAGACCTTTTCCTTCAAAAATACTTAAGCTGGAGCAGGAACTGGAGCCCAGGTCTCCCAGGTGAGTGCCCTAACCACTAGACTATAGTCATTTTCACACATGGTCTTCCCCAGTGAGTATTTAAATAAAATAGTTACACAAAGTGGAACAGCTTTAACGGACTAGCTTGAGAGCCATACTTACCTGGGAGGCTGGAGATCCAAATTCAAATCCCTGCTCCACAGCAGGCAGAGTGGGGCACTGAACCCAGGTCTCTCACATCCTTGCTGAGGACCCTCGCCAGTGGGCAGAACATTAAAAGGGAGTTGCCAGTGCTGCTCCTTTTGTGTGAATCTAGCCCTTCGTTTTCTTTGCTTTTATGTTAAAAATGCTGAGAAACATAACGTAATAGGTGGAAGAGGTAACAGAATCAATCCCATGATCTCCATTCATTCATTTCCACTTAATGCTGTTTAAATAAATCAGCCTTTCTGTTTTGTGCCTGATTTGTGTCCTCAGTAGCTTTCCTAATGCTCAACTTAAGTTTATCACTTCACAATTTCCTGCATCATTTCTAGGTCTCTTCTTAAAAACAGGTCTTATATAAGTTTCATTCCAGTCCCTGAATACAGTCACTTTCCTGCTTCCAAAGACTTTAAATATAGCTGTTAAAGATGTTCTTGTCTTTTAATTTCCTTCACAATTCTTCGGATAGTTTCTACCTGGCCCAGGAGTTCAGTTTTCAGACGTTCAAATCTCTTGATCATCTCTTCTGCTGTGATCCTGATTTCCTTTGGCAAGTTGTCATCTTCTTCTCTTCCTCCTCCTTTGGGAAATTTATCACTATTATTGGCAGCTATCTGCTATCCTCCGTTGTGAATACTGAGATAAAGAATTAAATTTCCTTTTTTAAAGCAATATCTATTGCTTTTCTCAATACATTCCCATTGCCAGTTGTTGGCTATTACTGAGTCTGCAGTCATCTTCTGTAACATCTTACTCTTATGTAAGTTTATTCTAATCTTCTTGGTTCTTCACCTCAGGGTCAAATATGCAAGCCTTACTGATAAGTAAACTCAACTCATGCAAGTAGTCCCATACAATTCAATTGCATTAATCTCATGAGTAAGGATGACTCATGTGAACTAAGACTAGGATTAATTGATTTTAAGGCCAGAAGGGACCATTATGATCATCTAATCTGATTGCCTGCATAACAACACTCTCAGAATTTCATCCAATAATTTCAGTATCAAGCTTATAACTAATAGTTAGGCCTTTGTTGGGTTGCTTCTTTTTAACTCTCTAGCTTTAGCTCCCACAGAATAACAAAAGTTAAAGACAGAAAGGACCTACAATATATTCTCCAGGCCTTGTCCAGGAGAGTTTTAAATGACTCAACTAATGATGCGTCCACCATTTCCCTTACATTACTATTTCAAAGTCTCATATATCACACCTTTAATAAAACATTAATGAAATGTAGTTTAATTTCTTCAGTCCCACTCGCTGGACTTGATACACTAAATAGCTCAATTACAGTTATTTCTGTTTCTGCCATCCCTGTCCTGTGTGCATAGAAAGGATTTATGTCTCCAGTGAGTACCTTCCACCATCCTCTGGGTCATTGAAAATACTTCTTTTAAAAAGAACAATTCAACTAATTTTGGTAATAAGTTAATTGGGAAAAGCAAACTAAAGAAACATGGGAATGGTATTTCAGTGTTCGAAGCATATAGTTTGATCTAGTCATTCAACAGACTTTCCAGTAGAACCGGTTGGGAATTTTTGACGGACCAAGTTTTTGGTCAGAAAATACTGATTAATTGAAACCAAATTTTTAGAGAACAAGCATCCAGAAAGCCAATAGGCTGGTGGTTCTGACAGTCACCTGGGATGTGGGATACCCATGTTTAACTCCTTGTTTTACTTGAGTCAAGCCAGGGACTTGAACCTGACTGTACCACATCCCAGCTGAGCATCTGCCTCTCACAATCTTTGCTGATGGAGCTGAGCCATGTTGTTTATATAATTAAACATTCCTGGGGGGGAGAGAGAGACTGACTCTGTAGTATTGTGGTTTATGGCACCTAGCTACGATGTGTGTTTTGTCCCTGTGCAAGATGGGAAAATCATTTCGCACCCAGCTTTGCTTTACAAAGAAGGGAGAGTGTTCCCCAATCTTTGTCACCACAAGTGAAGCCAGATTTTAAACAACCTGCTGATAGCTTCTTTGCAATTTGTACTCTGTGGTCCCCTTTTCAGTAATAGCATTATGACTGACCTCTCTGTCTCCACAGGGAGTTCTCCTGAACGAATGGAATTTGGAGCAATTTCTGCTCCCTAAATCCCTCACCATTTTACAGCATTAATCTATTACATGTTGCCCATGCCAGTGCCTTATTGGTTTCAATGATTGCTGATATTTTGTTTTGTTTTTATTCTTTAGAGTACTCTGCTTATTCTGGAAATTTAATTTAGCTAAAACCTGCTCACTTCATTCAGAAGACAGATGTGAAAAAAACGATGTTTTTAAAAATACATTCGTTTTAAGATTCCTCTCCTTTGATAGGTTAACCCGAGGCACTATTTTGGCTTTCCATTCATTTTCACTTTAAAAAAAATTAAAAATAACCTCATCAAATCTTTCTGTTTACTAGGGATCATTCCAGGATTTGCAGAACCCTCTCTATATAACAAATAAAATCACCACAGCAATTCCTACCAGCAACAATAAATTTTTAATGATTTTTTAGTCCAGTTTTTACTGGTGCTGGATTTGATTAACAAGTTTCACCTAAATGTTTTGTAAAACCATCTCAAACTTTGTATGCTGATTTTATTTTTAAACTTTTAAGATATACATTTAAATCATTATATGCCACAGATTAAGCTCTTAGGATGTGGTTATCAAATCACTTTAAGCACACGCTTGAAGTTAAGCAATAACTTGAGTGCTTTGCTGAATTCAGGTTTGATTACTCTCAGGCTTTACATATGTGTTTAAATTTAAGCCTTTTGCCAGTTTTGGGGCCTTGTTTTCTAAATTTCTCCCACTGGGGAGAAATATATATATACTTATATATCTAATGGAATATTACAGAAAAGAACTGTTTCATTTATTTGGAAACTCGAGTAAATGGATATCATTTAATCTAAAAATAAAATTAAAATAAATAATAAATAATAATAGTATTAATTAAAATCCAGGAAAAGACTGTAACATGTAGGCAGACTTAGATTACAGGGACAAAATTGTCACCACTGATGATAACAGAGGAAATATTGTAGGTCAGATCTTCAGCTGGTGTAAAATGGCATAGGTAGGTTGAAGTCAACAGAGCTACATTGGTTTGTACCAGCTGAGGTTCTGGCACGATGCATTTTTGAAAATCTGGTGTGCCCATCTTGCATTCTTCACATTTTTTAAAGTAAAACCCACCTTATGTCTTATTAAATGCTCCAACTTTCATTTTCATCAGGGCAACAAGTTGTTCTGCTGATAAAAATGGCTCCCAGAAGAAACAGAAGGGAGCCATAATTTTCAAAACCTGATGATTTTCCTAAAATATAACAAAAGTAGGATGAATGGAAGTTATTAACAGATTTTGCACAGGTCCAAATTTTGTGAAGAATTCTACAGTATCTTCATGGCAAACAGTTTGCAAAACATTCAACTTATAGTCTGATGTATAGTTAAGTATCCAGCACTCCCACAAAGGGGTGGATTCTGCTCTCCATAGTAAATGCGATTAGACCAGTGAATGAAAACAGAATTTACTCTAATATCTAATGGCAGAACATAGCTGATTATCTAGCAGGCATATTTGTTGACTTGGGTTTGTTGCTCGCTTTCAAAATCCTTGCTTTAAAAATCAGCCTTTTGTGTGGAAACAAACACACTGAAATAGGTCCCATTCAGATAATCAAAAGACCACACTAGCTCATACTGTATATTGCTTTGTGTTTGCACAAGCCATTCCAATCAATTACCATTGCCTTTCCAGCAAAACTCCCAGGAGTAGCACAAGTTAGTCACATGTCAAAGTTTTTTTCAAACATTTCCATCTGCCCCCGTGAACAGTTAACCCTGGGATGGGCTCCCTACACTTTTGTGCTGGATTCAATGATTTGCTCAATAACTTGCAAAGTGTTGTTGGTTAGACTGCAGTTCCTCTTTCCCCAGTAATTAGATTTAATGACGTTTGTACTGGTTTCAAAACTAATTAGAGCAGCCCAGAACACCACTCCAACACTGCTCTATTGTCCCCCATTTAATTTCTGCAAAACTTAAGCGTTCATTTTACAGCAAACTAAATTGCTAGACCTGCCCTTTGCAGCTATTCATAGATTCCAAGGCCAGAAGGGATCACCACCATGATCATCTAATCTGATCCCCTAGATAACACAGAACTTCCCCAAAATAATTCCTAGAGCAGATCTTTTTAAAACATCCAATCCTGATTTTAAAATTGCCAATGACGGAAAATCCACCATGACCCTTGGTAAATTATTCTAACAGGTAATTACCCTCACTGTTAAAAATGTACCCCTTATTTTCAGTCTGAATTGGTCTAGAGTCAACTTCCAGCCATTGGATCATGTTACTCCATTCTCTGCTGGATTGAAGAGCCCATTTATCAAATATTTGTTCCCCATGTAGGTACTTATAGACTGTGATCAAGTCACCTCTTAGACTTCTCTTTGTTAAGCTGAATAGATTGAGCTCCTCGAGTCTATCACTATAAGACATGTTCTCTAATCCTTTAATCATTCTGGTGGACTTTCAAACATGATCTGATGCAGTGTGGACTTCCTGACTCTGCAGACAGAGACTCCAGAACAAGTGCTGTAAAAGATGTGAAGTAAATCCCTCCAATGCAACAGTGAACTCTGAAGCTCAACAATGATAAATACAGTGACAGTGTTGTTAACTATTTCACGGTTCAAAGATTTTAGCAGAATCATCCAGCAAATATGATTATCAGTTTTGTTGGATATCATAGAACCTAGAGATAGCAAAGAGCTGTTAGGTCCTCTATTCCATCCTCCTGATAGTGCAGGATCATTCTCCACAGTATTTTCTCTACACTGATTTCCTATGCTTTGGATAAACCAGGTTTATATGAGAAGCGATGGAGTTTCTACCATTTTGTACAGGAAACCATTCCACAGCCTAGTGGATTCCACTGTCAAAGTTTTTCCTGGTTTTTCCAGCCTAAATGTTATTCCATAATCCTTGTGCTACCATAAGACTAGAATAGTAGACCCACATAGGCAAAGGAAAAATTAAATGTGGAAAATTACAGCTCATAGAACGAGAAAGAGAGGTAGCAACCACGAGGGAGCTGGATCCTAATGATCTAGGCACTGGAAGTAGTAAGCAGCAGTATTACAATAGTGCCATGAGGCCCCAGTCGGGATTGAGGCCCCATTGCCGTAGGCACTGTAGAAACCCCAGATAAGGAGTAGACTTCCACCACTTTTCCTCACTACTATCACCCCTACATCTATCAATGTATTTAAACTCCTCTCATTGCATACGTGTGTTTCCCTGTGCTCTACCCCAAAACAATTCTTCTACCAATGCCTTTGTGACAGCCTAGCAAAGATGCAACTCTTATGGTATCAATACAGAATAAATGTAATTAAACCCAGAAGAACTCTTAAAAATTCGGATATGATTCTAAATCTTTTATAATGTGAGATAGTGATATGAATACATCTTCACAATGCACTAGAGGAGCTGGAAATATTCATACTGTTTTTGCCTGGGGGCAAATATTTAGCCCCTTGGTTCATCAATACGCCCTTATCATTTTAGATCTTCAGCCCTCCCATTAATCAATTTTAGAGCCATTCTGTAGCAGGAAGAAATCACCCTACTACACATAGTACCTAGCCATCTTTTCCTTGAAAAATAGAGCATCAGCATTTCAACTAGGATTTTTTTATATGAAAATAGTTAAGGAAATGCAATTAAGAAAAGCCTCTTTGAACTACCTCCAGTCCCAGAAGGGCGCACAAGCCTCAAAACAGAAATCATCCACCAAACCCAACATATTGTACTGCAAGCTGCAAATGCTGATTCTTTCCTGAGGCCTCTCAGTTATTCAATCACTTAAACACCTTTTTTTTTGTTAATGTATCATAAATGCATCCCCAACTTCCATAGGTGTATAAACAAATGTTATTCTGACCAGGCTACAAAACAGCAAACAATATAGTGGATATGTTTGGAATAAGCTAGTACATATTACACTCCTGGAGCCCAGACAGTCCCAGTGTTTTCCCCCCAACTCCCAGTCCCAGTTTCTCTCACCTCCTGCTATAGCCCCTTCAGTCCCAGTCTCCACCACGATCCCATTCTTTGTTCCAATCTACTCCCCTGGCCTCACCAACTCTCCCAAATCTGGCCCTTGTCCCTTCTGCATTTGACTTGTTTATATTCATTGTGGAAAAAAGTGATGCTGCCTCCATGGTTGACTCTGCCCGGCAACTAATGATGCTGCCTCCATGACACTTTTATTAGTTCTAAGAAATTCTAAATAAAAAAAACAATATAAATGTTTTCGTTTCTGAACACCATATTCAGTGACATTATTGGCCTGCTGGAAGGATTTGAGGACTGGCACTGGCCCTAAGGTAAATTGAGTTTGAGACCCCTGCTCTAACGTGTCTTTACTGAGCACGTGCAAATAGATTTTTCAGAGGAGTATGGCTTGATCAAATTTGCTTGTCTTTTCACCAGGACAGCAAAAAGCATATCCCTGAGACAAAGGCCACTGCCACAGCTGAACTTCAAGTCCCTGCTCTTAAGCATGAGAGTGCAAGAGCTTTTTTAAGGACAACAGAATTTTCAACATGGGCAAAACCAATATATTTTTCTTTAATCTTGTTCTTGAAAATCATTAAACCATTTTGGCTGAAACGTTCCAGAAAAATTCATCCTGAAGCCCACCCCAGCATGGAATCTTTCAGCTCAAATGGTTAAAGTCTGGCAAAGATATAAGCAACTGGAAGCAAGCTCTTATAATGGGAAGCGTTGGGTGGTCTTAATTATAGGGATTTCTCTATTCCTGCCTCTAATGATAGGAATTCTCATTACATTAGTGACAATGAGAGAGTTAAAGAGATACTTAGAGGGTTCCTATTGCTTCACAAGACCTTACAGGTACAGTAAGTGGGAGATATACCTCTTGTTTAATCAAAAACATGATCCTGCAAGATACAGTGAATTTCAGGCTCCTCAAAGTCTCAGCATCTTGCATGATTGGACTCCTAAGATCACTGAGGAAAAGGTAAGTCTTTGGGCTAGTCTACACTTACCTGTCGGGTCGACGCGGTGAGTTCGACTTCTCGGAGTTCGAACTGTCGCGTCTAATCTGGACGCGATAGTTCGAACTCCCCGCGTGCTCCGGTCGACTCCGGTACTCCACCACTGCAAACGGCGGTGGCGGAGTCGACCTTGGAGCCGCAGACTTCGATCCCGCGGCGTCTGGACGGGTAAGTAGTTCGAACTAGGGTACTTCGAGTTCAGCTACGCTATTCACGTAGCTGAACTTGCGTACCCTAGTTCGACCCCCGCCCTTAGTGTAGACCTGCCCTTTATTATGTTCTGTTGGGATCAGATGTGCCACCACTGAAATCAACGGAAGTCTTGTTATCGACCTCAGTGCTGACGAGACCAGGCCTAACAAGCTTTTAGTGAGCACTTTAAAGGTATGACATTAGATCATTGCCTGGTTCCCTTGGAATATCAGAACTTGGATGAGACTGAACAGGTAAATATATTTCTAGTTCAACTTGGCATCATGGGTGTAATTTACCTTTTCTGTGCTTGACTTGAGATCTGGGGATCTGATATGCAGTGGTGATGAGCCCATTTACAGCTGCAACTGACGTTAGAGGGAGCTCTGATGGTTATATAAAGTGGTGTATAATGCTAAGTGCTCTGAATAATCAGGGCCTATGGGTCTCCCAAAATTAGTGGACACTTTAGACCTTAATCTCTGTGCTGCAGTTTCCCCTCTGTAAAGGGAGGTTAAAAACATCCCCTCGCTTCACAGGGGAGCTGGAAAATAAATTAATTAATATCTGTGAAGCACTCAGATACCATAGAAAAGCCCAGGAGGAAATTAATAATTCTGTCTTCAAAGCAGAGTTTGAATTGCGTGCATTAGCTGAGGGGTGGGGCCACACATTGCAAAATGAGGGTAAAAAACTGTTGAATAGCTTCTCATTAAGGGAGCACTGACCATCCGTTGCACTGAATGCAGTTGGGGATCTTGTGACAAAAATAGTGTGTGATCATGTAATTAGAGAGTGCACCATCATGCATTTGCACAAGGGAGCCAAATTAAGGTTGCGTGGACTTCCTTAATTCTGGCTTTTCCTAACTTTTTAATGCTTGACTTTGCAACTTTAACGTTTTTTTAACATAAATTGTGTGTGTGTGCGCATATGAATCATTTATTATTTTAATGGCAAAAAGCCACAAAATAAGTTAAATACTTCCAAACACAGAGAAAGAGACAGTTGCAGGACAATTGGCTACTATATAAAGTGGTAAATTTCAATTCTGTCTCTGTAATTCACTCCTGTTCAGCCTGAAGACCTGCTTGTCTATCCAGGCATTTAACACTGAGCTAATGATTTTGGTGTCCAAGTCCCATCAAATTCTCACAGCACTGATGGGCTAGGTATTGCTTCCTATAAAGTCAATGGAAATTTTGCCATTGCCTTAACAAACAGGAAATAAATACATGGAAATTGAGATTTTTTTCCACGTATATCTCAGCCTGTTCTTCCATTGTATAACGCTTTTGAAATATATGAAGATATGAGTTGCTTCCTGCCATTTAAACAGCTGTGGGAGTGAGTCCCTAGATATGGTAAGTCTTGTCCTGTTTAAATCTGATATGTAGTTCAATCTCTTTGCCTTTTAACTCCCCACTGTCTCTTTGATCAATAATTTAAATACAGGTCCCTAGGGAACTATATTATAGTTACATTTGTCCACACTGTTTATTGGGAAATCACATTGAGTGAGCTTTAGTAATCATTATGGGGGATTTTATGTAAAACATTCTCTGAAAATAATTGTAACTGTAGCTTTCCATTAGCGAGTATGGGCATAACGAACAGCTGTCCTGATGAGCAAATATAAAGAAAACAAATATTGGAGCTCTGTATTTTCTGTTGCTATACAAGCAATGCAAACAGCAGTCATCTCAATGTACAGTAAGCAGAGCTATACACAGCATACAGCACAGGCATTTCTACCAACCAGCTCAGGAGGACGTGTGGCAGGATGCAGCAAAGGGTACTAAGTATCAGAGCCGTGTTAGTCTGGTTCTGTAGAAGCAGCAAAGAATCCTGTGGCACCTTATAGACTAACAGACGTTTTGCAGCATGAGCTTTCGTGGGTGAATACCCACTTCTTCGATGCTTGCATCCGAAGAAGTGGGTATTCACCCACGAAAGCTCATGCTGCAAAACATCTGTTAGTCTATAAGGTGCCACAGGATTCTTTGCTGCAAAGGGTACTGTAACTCATGGGCTGTGGTAGTAGCTTCAGAGTGGCTCCAATGGAGCCTGTGAAGGATTCAGTTCCTCTCGAAGCTTCACAGAGGGCACTTTATACAGGATGAGTCAAGATTTGGCCCTATTTTGCCTATAACTTCTAGCAACAACATGCATTTGCATTTACTTTCAGCAGCTTTCCTCTAATTTCCCTCAGCACAGAAGGCTTTCTACGCCTTCTTTCTTGGCCTGGTATCAGTCTGAAAGCAGTCCGTAGTTGACTCTAGACAGCTGTTCTTTCCTTCCTGGGAGTTACCTTCCTTCAGTAACTGCAGGATCCCCAACAGGGGGTTACAGCAACACCCCAGGAAGCTGGTGAGACCTCATCTGGAATACTGTGTGCAGTTCTGGTCTCCTATGTTTAAGAAGGATGAATTCAAACTGGAACAGGTTCAGAGACGGGCTACTAGGATGATCCGAAGGAATGGAAAACCTGACTTATGAAAGGAGACTCAAAGAGCTTGGCTTGTTTAGCCTAACCAAAAGAAGGTTGAGGGGGGGATATGATGGCTCTTTATAAATATATCAGAGGGATTAATATTAGGGAGGGAGAGGAATTATTTAAGCTTAGTACCAATGTGGACACAAGAACAAACGGATATAAACTGGACACTAGGAAGTTTAGACTTGAAATTAGATGAAGGTTTCTAACCATTAGAGGAGTGAAATTCTGGAACAGCCTTCCAAGGGGAGTAGTGGGGGCAAAAGACATATCTGGCTTTAAGACTAAGCTTGATAAGTTTATGGAGGGGATGGTATGATGGGATAGCCTAATTTTGGCAATTAATCAAAGATAAATTGCCAAATTATCAGCAGGTAAGTATGCCCAGTGGTCTGGGATGAGATGTTAGATGGGATGGGATCTGAGTTACTACAGAGAATTCTTTCCTGGGTGCTGGCTGGTGAGTCTTGCCCACATGCTCAGGGTTTAACTGATCGCCATATTTGGGGTCGGGAAGGAATTTTCCTCCAGGGCAGATTGGCAGAAGCCCTGGAGGTTTTTCGCCTTCCTCTGCAGCATGGGGCATGGGTCACTTGCTGGAGGATTCTCTGCAGCTTGAGGTCTTCAAACCACAATTTGGGGACTTCAATAACTCAAACACAGGTTAGGGGTTTGTTATAGAAGTGGATGGGCGAGATTGTATGGCCTGCAATGTGCAGGAGGTCAGACTAGATGATCATAATGGTCCTTTCTGACCTTAAAGTCTATGAGTCTATAAGCTTCCCCAACCAGGAAATGTGACACCATCACAGAAAACTCTTCAGTAGTTTTTCTCTTTAGTTGAGATAAGGGATGAAAAACAAAACCCAGCACTTGCTTCCCCATTTGCACCGAATTCACTGTAGGCCTGACCCTTCCTTTGCACACAGAGTTGCAAGGGATTATAATTATATCAAAGCCCCA
The DNA here is from genome assembly GCF_020497125.1 of Mauremys mutica. Lineage (NCBI taxonomy): Eukaryota > Metazoa > Chordata > Testudines > Geoemydidae > Mauremys > Mauremys mutica. Next base: position 211,939,932 of record NC_059073.1, read on the forward strand.
CACAGGCTGCATTCAATGGATTGTCATTTCCACAGAAACGCTCATAGACTTGGTGGCTGCAGGAGCAATCACATTGCTTCAAATCAATGGCAGCTTCAATTAAGTCTTTATTTTTAAATTGCAAAGATAAATTTTTATAGGCAATGTGGCAATTATCCACGACATGCGCCAGCTCTGTCCAGCTCATTTAGCACCTTCTAGTCAATAGTATTGATCAGCTGTTAAAAATATTTGTTCAATTTTTTTCACTGCTCATCAGTATCTTGTTACCAATTGGCTTTTAATCCGCTACTCTTACAAATGTCTTTGGTACAAATTCAATACCACACAGTCATATTTCTTCAGTATTTTCTCCCATGACATCTCATTTTTACCAAAAAAGAACTTTAATACATCACTGTCTTAGACTTCACTTTTGGTTTGATTGATTGATTAGGAGATGAAGGATAGTCTTGTGCTTGTGACAGTGGACTGGGACTCAGGAGATCTCAGGTCAGTTCATATATGAGCAAATCATAGAATCGCTCTGAGCCTCAGTTCCGCATCTGAAAAATGGAGATAGTTACAGTCCCTTTCTCCTGTCTATTGTCGGTCTTGTCTATTTAGATTGTAAGCTCTTTGGGATAGCGTCTGTCTATTACTCAGTGTTTGTTTAGTTACTCCTGGGGCCATTCTGCCCAAATAATTAAAAATTCTGCAAACTTTATTTCTCAAAATTACATTATGCCAATTTCAATTATTTTGGTAATTTATTTCAAAATATCTGTCAGCAGGTATGTCGGTAACAATACAGACACACACAAAAATTCCCCCAGGAGTAGGGAGTTAAAGAAACCCCTATGACAATCCAGTTCCTGTTTTTCTGCCCCCTTCTCTTCTCCCCCCAGAGCCCATCCTGAGGGGCCAGACACCCACAATCCCTCCCCCCAGAGCCCACCTGCAGGGCGCCCCCAGCCAATACATCCAAATCCCCTTCTCCCCAGAGCCAAACCACAGGGCCCCTTCGGCTCAGACACCCATCCCCTGCCCCATTGCCCAGGGATCCCGAGGGAGAAACAGCCTGATGCTCGGTCACAGGCTTGCACGGAGCTTTGTGCATTCCCTCAGGGCATGCTGGGAACCACAGCTGCCAGGAACCCTCTAGCTCCCTCTCCCTCCCCTCAGCCGTGTCTCCTATGTACCAAGTCCAGTGGCGGCCAGCAGCACTGCAGCCCATTTCTGTGGGGGAAAAGGAAATTCTGCACACACAACGTTAATTTCTGCAAAATTCTGCATTGCCCAGTGGCGCAGGATTCCCCCAGGAGTAGTATGGTGCCTAGAATCATGGGGCCTTTATTAAGATTGATGTTTTTTCTAAAAGGCATGCTTTAGTTCAAACAGGATTATTTTGGGGAAGTTCTATGGCTTGTGTTATGTAGGAGGCCAGAACTAGATGATCCCTTCTGGTCTTCGAATTTATTAATCTGGGAAAGAGGTTTCAGGAAGAAGGGTAATTCAAATAATAAACTGTGTGTCAGAGCCTGATTTCATTTAACACTAAGGTAAAACCAGAGCAATTGCAAAGATACTCCAAATTTAGCCCAGTGTGAATAAGCCAGAATCTAGCCCTCTTTTTATTATTATTTTAATTATACAGAATTCATGGTGCACAATGAAACCTGGATCACATCCAACCTGCCCTGTGTAAAGGTAGAAATGTGTCAGGCAAGAGGTTAAATTACCTAATTTATTTTCTGAGTTGGTAGTAGAGATGCTGCCACAATTATACACTGGAAATAACAGTGTCAGCAATGCTCTTCATAATCACTACCCTGACTCGCGTGCTCAAGCAGTTCTGGGGGATATTATCCAGTTGTCCTATGCTCAGCTGTAGGCAATGTTGGTGTAGCTGTGTCAGTCCCAGGATATTAGGCCTTGTCTACACTATGAATTTAGGTTGAATTTAGCAGCATTAAATCGAATTAACCCTGCACCCGTCCACACAACGAAGCCATTTTTGTCGACATAAAGGGCTCTTAAAATCCATTTCTGTACTCCTCCCCAACGAGGGGAGTAGCGCTGAAATTGGTATTACTATTTCAAATTAGGGTTAGTGTGGATGCAATTCGATGGTATTGGCCTCCAGGAGCTATCCCACAGTGCACCATTGTGACCGCTCTGAACAGCAATCTGAACTCGGATGCACTGGCCAGGTAGACAGGAAAAGCCCCACAAACTTCTGAATTTCATTTCCTGTTTGCCCAGCATGGAGAGCTGATCAGCACAGGTAACCATGCAGAGCTCATCAGCACAGGTGACCGTGCAGTCCCAGAATCGAAAAAGAGCTCCAGCATGGACCTAATGGGAGGTACTGGATCTGATTGCTGTATGGGGAGACGAATCCGTGCTATCTGAACTCCATTCCAAAAGACGGAATGCCAAAACACCTACCCCAGCCTACCCCTTGCTCCCATGGCTCATAAAGCCTGGACAGTAGTAAGGAGCAGTCCAACTATAGGCTGAGCAAGTGCAGAATGGTGGTTCACTCTACTTCCCTGTAAGCCAACCGCCCTCCCCTCCCCTCCCCTCCTCTCCCCTCCACCCTTTGATCTCCACTTGCAGAGGCAATAAAGTCAGTGTTGTTTCAAATTCATGCATTCTTTATTACTTCATCACACAAATGGGGGGATAACTGCCAAGGTAGCCTGGGAGGGGTGTGGGAGGAGGGAAGCAATGGGTGGGGTTGTTGTATGGGCACCCCCAAGAATGGCATTCAGCTCATCATTTCTGCGGAATGTCTGGGGCTCTGAGCTGGAGCGGCCGCTTGTATCTCTGGTTCTTTAGTAGGCTTGCCTGATATTCTAGGCAGCACTGAATCTCCATTAGACAAAACTTAAAGAAGAGAATGACCTGGGGAGTCATTCCCATTTTTGTCCAGGTGCCCCCGACCGACCTCACCGAGGCCGGCCAGGAGCACGCATGACAGCAGCAGATGGTACAGTATGACTGGTAACCGTCATTGCCAACTTGCAAAGCAGCAGACGGTACAGTATGACTGGTAACTGTCTTTGCTAACTTGCAAGGACAAGGAGCTGCTGCTGTGTAGCACTGGAGTACCGCGTCTGTCAGCAGCATCCAGTAGACATACGGTGACAGTGAAAAAAGGTTGAATGGGCTCCATGCTTGCCATGCTATGGCGTCTGCTCAGGCAATCCAGGGAAAAGGGCGTGAAATGATTGTCTGCCATTGCTTTCATGGAGGGAGGGTTGACTGATGACATTTACCCATAACTACCTGCGACAAATTTTTGGCCCCGTCAGGCATTGGGAGCTCAACCCAGAATTCCAATGGGCAGTGGGGACTGCGGGAACTGTGGGATAGCTACCACAGTGCACCACTCCAAAAGTCGACACTTGCGATGGTACTATGGATGCACACCGCCGAATTAATGTGCTTAGTGTGGACGCATGCACTCAACTTTATACAATCTGTTCCTAAAAATCGACTTCTGTAAAATCGGAGTAATTTCATAGTGAAGATATTGACTTAACTTCTATTAGTGAGAGAGAGAGAGAAGCTTTCCAGGAACACAGAGCTCCTGAAGAAGAGCTCTGTGTAAGCTCCTCTCTCTCACCAATGGAAGTTGGTCTAGTAAATGATATTACCTCAGTCATCTTGTCTCTCTATGCTCAGTTGGTAATTTTCCTATCTTGCCATGTGCTAAACTGTTTTTTAAAGGTCCAAACAGCCTCAAATGTATAACACTGATTTTTGCAGCTATGCACAAGAAGGAATAGAGTCAGATACTGTAGGAGAGGTTTTCAAAATGCTGGATAATTGTGTGACCATAATTAATGTATATATGCATGTTAAGATAACAGCAATAAGATCTTATACTTCAGAGCATAACCTGGTTGTCACCAAGGTAAGGAGAGAATTCCCCTCCACAATTTACAACATGCACAAATGGCTAGGGCCCACATCCACAAAGGTACTTGGACCCAGTTTTAGGCGTCATTGCAATCCATAGAACTCCTGCTTGGCTGCTGCCTAACCCTGTAGGTGCCTACACTCACTGAACAGCTAAGTTTTTGCTATAAACTGTGCGCATTCACATTGCTGCCTCACTCTAGATGCCCATCTCCTGCCAAAACCCCAGAGCGATCCACAAAGTGGGGGAAGGTGGGCATTTGTGTGCCTAACTCACATGGAGCCCAATCCAGTAGGCATAGTCAGAGGCCACCTACTTGATAGGGTCCCACTCAGAATCCATCCAGAGAAGGTGGTGGTGCTGGTAATGCCCAGTTTATAATTTTTAGTCCAGTGGTTAGAACACTAACCTGATTTCCCCCTCCCCTGCTGGGGGGGGGGCGGGGCGGGGAGGAGAAATGATTTAAACAGGGCTCTCCCTGCTCTCAGGAGAGCTCTAAACACTGAGCTATAAGAGATTGTGATATGGCGTTCCCTCAATCTCTCCTGTTGAAGTTGTTCCACTTTGGATGAATAAAAAACAGTCATTGGAGCAAGGGGACTGGACCCTTGGGTCTCCACCTGCCCCAAGCAATGGACAACAGATCATTCCCACTCTCTCTCTCTCTGACCCAATGACTTGAAGAACAGCTCAGTGTAAGCTCAAAAGCTTGTCAATCTCACCAACAGAAGTTGGCCCAATAAAAGATATTACCCACCTTGTCTCTCCAATGACTGTAAGCATTTATTCACAGAGATAGATGCCTCCCTGCAGCCCAGACTTAGTCACCTACCTCCATGAGAGGCTTAGGGCTCACCCCCCTTGTCAGTATCTCCAATGGGAGATACTGGCAGGCAGTGCCTAGCATGTTGGCTTTTGTGGATTGCACTCTTAGGTGCCTATCTCTCCTCATGCATTATATAAGGAGCCTAGGTATCTAACTCAGGCTTTGTGGATCACGGTGCTGTTCCAGTGTTTTTCTAGGCACCTAATAGTTAAACATTGACACTTAGCATTGCAAAGCCTCAGTCCCTTTGAGGGCTTACATGCCTTGTGGAGTGGGAAAAAGGTTGCCTTCATCTCACTCATAGGTATAGGGCCGGCTTTAGGAACTGTGGGGCCCGATTCGAATACCCAAACTGCCGCTGAAGACCCAGAGCGAGTGAAGGACCCCCCACCGCCAAAGTGACGCCGAAGACCCGGACCGCCGCTGGGTATGTAAAAAAAATTTAAAAATTAAAAAGGCGCCTAAGGCGTGGGTCCCTCTTATGCATGGGGCCCGATTCCGGGGAATCGGCCTAAAGCCGGCCCTGCATAGGTAACTCCAAGACTTGGACATTTGAAGTTACTTGTAGATATGGATACCAGAAGACCCCAACCTCATTACTCTCCTGTCTTGTTCAAAAGGCAGACTATAGGTGAGAGGAGCAATATAGATAAGAACAATTGTTCCACAACAAGTGCCAAATTTTCAGAACAGGCCAGCTGAACTGAGGCTGCAATATCTGTGCATTGGATGTGTAAGATGTGTGTGTGTGTATGCGCACAAAATGTGATTGAGAAAAGGGCTATTTCCCCTCATTACCCTCCCAGGGAGTAGAGCTTAGCCCATTTATAAGCAGATACAAGTTTTGCAGGTGCCATTCAAGGGCTGAATGTTAAAGTGAATAATCAACGGCCATATTATAGATAGCCCCACAGGCATTTGTGACTGTCTAGTGATGGAGAAACAAACCAGTGAATTTGGGGATCTGTTCAATGAGGTCAGAAAGTTTCGTGCAGAGTTCATTAAATGAGAACAAAAAAGCTTTCTATTGTCCCAGGCTGGGTCTGGCTCAGAGGGCCAACCTAAAATCCAGAGAGAGGAATTCAAATGCTTAATTCCTTATAAATCCTCCCAGCAAAATGATTCTCTCCAGGTGAGCCCAGCCACATCCCCTTCAGGGGGAAATCCCTGGCAAGACTGAAGACACCTGTGCTGAGTATTCTGCTCAGAGAGAGAAAGAGTGAACCCTTCCCTTGCCGTGCACTGGCTGAACACCCCTTCACAGGATTACAAAGTTACAAAATGAGAAAGAAAATACAATGGGAGCTTCAAATGGGTTGAATATTCTCATCTCTCAGCCAAATTAAGCTGTTTATGCCAGCTGTGTTTTTAAAATGAACCTACATCATCTCTCGTTGGAACACTAATGGATCACTCCTGCAAAATTTTTGATTTGCATAACACTTTGCATAAATATTTGCATAATAGTCACTAAAATTACTCTCCTGAGCTTCTCTATCAAGACAGAGGAAAGAAAATGCAATAGGAGTATTAAAATTAGTGGTTGGGGTTTTTTAAAAATATTTTTTAACATTTCTTTATTTACATTCATAATCTCAGAGTTAATTTCACAATGAAAATAAATAGCTAACAAAACAGTACAAAAGTTTTTAGACTAGAAATAATTGCAACATCAAATACATGGATTTCAATAGTGATTTTAAAAGTAGATGTTCAATCATATGGCTCACTGAGGGGCTGATTCTGCAACACATATACACACTAATACCATTGAAACCAAATGGAAGAGAAAATAGCAAACATTTGCAAATCTCTAGAAAGTTCAGTTTGGATTTGATGGCTGCCTTGGTGAAGGTTTGGGTCAGATATTATATCTAAAGCAGTCCATCTAACCTTGTTTATTATATCATTCATCATCTAACATCCTACTGTGAAATCCATGGCAAACCTCACTGAATGAAGTTAATCTTTACTGAGTTAGGGTTAATATCTTTGAATTCATTGTATTAGAAATGGAAATGTTTCTGTACCAGAGTGAGACTGTATGAAACTTCTTTAGCAAGAAGACAAGATTAATGCAATCCCTGGAAGGTTCAAAGGATTGTTTGGAACAATGTGTGTGAAGTGGATTTCCTAGGAATATCTTGAAGTGAGGGGAATGCAAGTTCTCTCTTCCGAAGCCAACTTTTTGAAGATACTATACAAGGGTCTCTCTCCCCAGGATGTAACTACCTGCTTCTGGAAACTCCCAATCAAAGACCACTGGTCTGTGTAAACATGTGATGAGTGTGTTTGTTCTGAGCTGATGCTATGATGAACTGGTAACCACAGGGAATCCCCCCGGGGGTGGGGATTTGAAGGGCTGCACCTGCCAGAATCCATGTTTGCGTTGGGGGAATATCTGGTAAGCTCATTGGCATGTGTGTATGTTTTTAATTGTTTTGTAATGCTTTTTACCGTTCTACGGAAGCCTGTGTGGTAATATAACTGTAGCAACAGCACCTGTTATCAGCTTCTAAAGAGAAAGCAAGCCAATGTCTGTGCTGGGATATGCACAGCGAAGGCAAGGAACCCAGTCAGAAGGGAGAAGGACATGGGTCTCCACCCAAGAGAGGCAACAGTTGGGGAGCTGGAAGCCTTAGAGCAGGTGCCCTTGCTGGGCCACTAAGGGGAAATACAGATCCAGTTGCCCTGAACTGTGACACCTACCGTGCTACTTTGGTATCTCTTCAGGCAAGACAGACAAAGGAAGAGGCGCTCCAGGCTGACCTTGGCTCAGAGACAGAAGAGATACCATCGCTCTCCCCCTGGGGTCTCTGAGCAGAGAATATATAACTCACATTTAGGATAGTGGGTTTCAGTCTTTTTTGGGGGGGAGGTGGGGAGAGTGAGCTCTCCCATATGCTGGTCAGAGAGGACTTAAAGCCTTGTGAGAGGCTCTCAGCACCTCACAGCATTAAGCACCTATTGTGTATGTGCAGAGACAGTTCAGGAAGGTGATATAAACTTCATGGGCCAGATTCTCATTTACCCTAAAGGGAGGGCCCTTAGAGTGGATGTAAGTTACACTTATGTCCACTTTAAGGCCCCATTTCAGTGCCAAAGTGGTATAAAGGGGCCTACCATGATGGGTGGTTGTGCAAAGCAGACAGACAAAAGAAGAATCTGACCCTAAGGCTCCCTTCATTATAGGGCTCTCTTAACAGTTACCTCTTAATAGAGGCAAAAATAGAGTTGACTTCCCCCAACCAGTCCTTTACAGGGGACACCTTTATTTTTGTTATGTTTTGTTTAAGAATTCATTTAAATGAGTTTGGTTCAGTAGTAAGAGATCACAGAGATCCTGGATCACAGGACAAGTAAATTCCATTAGAGGATCGCAAAATACTTAGGGCCTGAGTCATTCCAATTTTACACCAATCAAACTCCGTTGATTTCAGTGAAATTGCACGGGTGTAAAACTGGAGTAACGCAATGGAGAATCAAGTCCTCATTTATTCTGAAGGAGATTGTGATACCCTCACTACCACTGAATAGCAGGCGCAGCCAAAGCAGGGACCTTTAATCCTTTGGAGAACTTTTTCTGCTCTGTGGAGATTGGCTGTTTGCACCAACCCTGCCTTTCCCTATCCCTTTCACTTCCCTCAAAGTCCCCTTCCCCTTTCCATTTCTTTCCAGTTACCTTATCCAGTTAGTTTCAATACCCACCTAAAGAAGAAAGAAAATCATGGAATTAACATGCTGTTTGTCACCACCACTTGTTCACTCTGCTCATGTGTTCTACCCCTGTCCTATGTCGTTTTCTCTATTTAGATTGTAAACTCTTTTTGGGCGGGCATTGACTTTTTCCTCTGTCTGTACAGCGCCTGGCACAGTGGGGTCCTGATCAAGACTGGGGTTCCTAGGCACCGCAATGATACAAATAATAAAAACAACAAGTAAGAGTATCACCATATAGTCAATTCTGTTCATGCAGCAATAGAAATAGCACCTGGCACCAGTGAGTGGACCATAAAATTATTATTTATGGTTATGAAAAATTCAGTGCTGGCTATAGCTCTGGGAAGCAGTAAGATTTACAAGACAGTATATCTGGAATCTTCATCAAGTTCATAGAGATGTGCCAAATAAGTGTTTGTTTTACATATTACTTTGATGAGCAGACACTGCCTGCACCACTCAAATAGTGTTAGAAATAATAACCAAGTGTGCATTTGGGAAAACACTTTGGACTGATTTCCACTTAACATTTAGGCTCAGCTGATGTTTTGTGTTCTTACATTAAACACAAATGCAACAATCAGCACCATAACCTTCCTTTTAAAAAGTTTATACTGAGAGTTCTGCACATAAATAAAAAATGATATTTTCCCTTCTTTGTAATAAAGGCTATTGTATTTATTTTGTTGCCTGCTATTCTTTATCCTGCTGAGTGACGAGAGACATTCAGCTCATAAATATACCCCAGCTCAGAAGGAAGACCATATATTTGTACATTATTATTTATGCCCCATGCAAAGAAGTTACATTCAGCACAAAATACTAGCAAGAAAGTCTCAAGTAATTTCAGTTTAGGATCCTGCAATCACATCGTATAATCCCAATGGGTGGTGAGGATGCTCTACACTTATTAGGATCAGATCCTAAATTATGGTTATAATCTAAAAGTGTAGCCATTTATACCTGCACAGAGTGGGCCAGATTGTTATCTTCTATGGTTTGGACTACATGCAGGGATGAAAACCTGGCTCTACTGAAGCTTGCAATTGACTTTGAAGGATTTCACCTGAGTGGTGGAAAAGGATGGGATGTACACCGGATTTCTCCAGCAGAGTTTACAAGTAATGCTTCAAACGTTCAAAATTCTGCTGTTTGGGTACAGCCATGACTAAAAACATGGCTAAAATCCTTTGAAATTTATTTTTTCTACTCAACAAGCAAATTAAAAAAACAAAAACAAAGGGATAAATCAGCAAACATAGACACACAAATGCACAGTCAACTTCAGGCAGAGCAGTAGCATGAAATAGTTTAGCTAAAAAGGTGGATTTCTCAGCAAGTTAAGAGCACTTAGAAACAAGGGTTATAATGGAAGCCATTTTGCAAACCTCACTACAGTATTCCCAACCAGGCAAACTCCAAAGTGGGCAGCACTTGCTATGTTATTGGGCAGGCAGCAAAACATTAATTGCCCAGTTCTCCTTTTTCATATAAACTTAATTGGGTAAAACATGGGGGGGAGTATATTTGCATTCCATTTGGGTTCATTAAGAATATAGTTTTGTTGGGTCTTCAGAGTGAGGTCTAAAAATGTTTTTCGTAGTATGAATATAGATCTAAAAAGCAGATGATTCTGAGCTAGCCCGTGTCTGCTCAAGAAAGCATCAGTTTAATAACAGGGATGAAAAGCTACTCGGAGGTCTGTCTAACCAGAAATTCCATCCTGAACCTTAGAAACCTTCCTGACGATAGTTTCATTAAAAGCAATGTTTCCTCAAAATATTTTGGTTCAATGCGAAAAATGTCAACCTTTTTCATTAAATGGAAAAATTGTATTCCAGTCAGCTAGTTTTCAGCAAACATAACAAACCACGTAATTTCATGTCTCATGTTAGAGACATGGAGAACTGTTTAAGTAACCATCAATGATACTTATATTACAACCAAGAAACCCATGCCAGTGGAAGAACTTTTATACTACATATTGTGTACAGAAAACTGTTTAAACATAAATATTGTGAAGCAGAGTACATAAAAGCAGGAATTATCAAAATTAAGGTTGTCTAAACAACCTTAACTCTGCCCCTTGTGTGTATTCATTATTTTGCAGAAATTATTTACATGATAATATACTTTTTTCCTTACAGACCCAGTGTTCAGACTGAAGAGTACTAGTGAATTTTTGCCATATGTGTTTTCCCTATAAACATGAATACAGAACTGCAGTCTACGTATTAACTTTTCTAAATAAGGGTGTCTAGTTTGGCTTGCTTACTGTTCAAGAGATTAAAAAACAAGCTTGACTCTTAGATGTCAGGTTTAGTTGGCAGGTCTGGCAGGTTGGGAAAAATATCCTTGAAAACTGAGCAAATTTTATATGAAATCATTGAGAGAAGGCATAAAGCCAGTCTGCAGACTACAATTACAGCTTAAGTCTCAATCATGCTGTTCATTCATTGCCTTATATGTGGGTTGGCTACAGTACAGAAGAGGGCTGAAATTTTAGCCATTTCAAAAGATTTTTCTCAGTGCTCTCTGCTCCTTTTTTATAAAAAGAGACAGGTGCAAACGAAGCACATCAATTTGTCTAGTAAGCTAACAAATATTAACTCTTGTAATATAGCCTGTATAACAACATAGTGCATGCCCTGGGAATTGTCAGCATCTGTGTAGCAAGAGTACATTATAATAAGCTAGGTACTCAGATATTACAATGTCAGACAGCAGTATAAGAATCAAAGGGGCCAGAAAGCAACCAGATACATCAAGAGATACCCGTCTTGGGAGGATGACGACCCAGCTGATAGGAGCTGCTACGTTCGCTCTACATCAAAACTCTCCAGCAATCTCTGGTATAGAAGGCCTGCCAGGGGCACTTCTGTGGGGATGAGAGGGTGTGACCAGAGTGCACTGAACTTCTTTAACAATCTTGGAGCCATACCAGCAAGGCATAGTAAAAGTTAATTCAGAGCAGAGATTTATCCTAAATTGGAATCAAAACTAGCTCCCCCCACACACACATGCCCGAGAATCAGGGAACCACATATGACTGCACCACCTTCAATCCCAGCTTCACTCTGTGAATATCTGGCACAGTTGCAGATAAAGGCCACTATTGGCTAACAGTATAAATACATACGTGTCCAGTAAGAGGCTATTTAGAGTACACAATGATGCCATTCCTAACACAACGAGGAGTCTAGTGGCACCTTAAAGACTAACAGATTTATTTGGGCATAAGCTTTCATGGGTAAAAAACCCACTTCTTCAGATGCATGGAGTGAAATTTACTGAAACAGGCATAAATATGCTGTCACATGAAGAGAAGGTAGTTACCTTACAAGTGGAGAATCAGTGCTGACAAGGCCAATTCAGTCAGGGTGGATGTGGTCCACTCCCAATAATTGATGAGGAGGTGTCAATACCAAGAGAGGGGGAATTGCTTTTGGAGTGAGCCAGCCACTCCCAGTCCCTGTTCAAGCCCAATTGATGGTGTTAAGTTTGCAAATGAATTGTAGCTTAGCAGTTTCTCTTTGAAGTCTTTTTTTAAGTTTTTTTTTGTTGACGAATGGCTACTTTTAAATCTGTTATTGTGTATCCAGGGAGACTGAAGTGTTCTCCTACTGGCTTTTGTATGTTACCATTCCCAGTGTCTGATTTGTGTCCATTTATCCTTTTATGTAGAGACTGTCCTGTTTGGCCAATGTACATGGCAGAGAGGCATTGTGGCACATGATGACATATATCACATTAGTAGCTGTGCAAGTGAATGAACATCTGATGGTGTGGCTGGTGTGGTTGGGTCCTATGATGGTGTCGCTAGAGTAGATATGGGGACAGAGAACACAACAGGGTTTGTTATAGGGACTGGTTCCAGGGTTAGTGTTTCTGTGCTGTGGTGTGTAGTTGTTAGTGAATATTTGCTTCAGGTTGGGGGGCTGTCTGTAAGCAAGGATTGGCCTGCCTCCCAAGGCTTGTGAGAGTGGGGGATCGTTTTCCAGGATAGGTTGTAGATTGTTGATGATGCGCTGGAGAGGTTTTAGCTGGGGGCTGTATGTGATGGCCAGTGGTGTTCTGTTATTTTCCTTGTTGGGCCTGTTCTGTAGTAGGTGACTTCTGGGTACCCGTCTCACCCTGTCAATCTGATTCCTCACTTCCCCAGGTGGGTATTGTAGTTTTAAGAATGCTGGATAGGGATATTGTAGGTGTTTGTCTCTGTTTGAGGGATTGGAGCAAATGCAATTGTATCTTAGGGTTTGGTTGTAGACAATGGATCGTCTGATGTGTCCTGGATAGAAGCTGGAGGCATGCAGGTAAGTATAGCAGTCAGTAGGTTTCTGGTATAGGGTGGTGTTTATGTGATGATCACTTATTTGCACTGTAGTGTCCAGGAAGTGGATCACGTGTGGACTGGCCCAGGCTGAGGTTGATGGTGGGGTGGAAATTGTTGAAATCCAGGTGGAATTCTTCAAGGGCTTCCTTCCCGGGGGTTCATATGATGAAGATGTCATCGGTGTAGCGTAAGTAGAGGAAGGGTGCTAGGGGACAAGAGCTGAGGAAGCGTTGTTCTAAACCAGACATAAAAATGTTGGCATACTGTGGGGCCATGCCACTGCATTGCAGTGCCACTGACTTGAAGGTATAAGTTGTCCTCAAATCTGAAATGGTTATGGGTGAAGACAAAGTCACAAAGCTCAGCCACCAGGTGTGCTGTGGCTACATCAGGGATACTGTTCCTGACAGCTTGTGTGGAATATTGGTGTAAAGAGCCTCTACATCCATGGTGGCCAGGATGGTGTTTCCTGGAAGATCATCAATGCATTGTAGTTTCTTCATGAAATCAGTGGTGTCTTGAAGATAGCTAGGAGTACTGGTAGCGTAGGGTCTGAGGAGAGAGTCCAAATAACCAGATAAATCCTGCTATAAAACATTGTCCTTTCTGTAACTGTCCTTGTGTTGGCGTCCTCTTATATGGTGATGTAACGCTATCCAGTACAGTAGAACGTCAGAGTTACGAACACATCAGGAATGGAGGTAGTTCGTAACTCTGAAATGTTCCTAACTCTGAACAAAACATTATGGTTGTTCTCTCAAAAGTTTACAATTAAACATTGACTTAATACAGCTTTGAAATTTACTATGCAGAAGAAAAATGCTGCTTTTAACCAGCTTAATTTAAATGAAACAAGCACAGAGACAATTTCCTTCCCTTGTCAAATCTTTTCATAAACTTTCCCTTTATTTTTTAGTAGCTTACGTTTAACACGGTACTGTACAGTATTTGCTTTTTTTGTCTCTGCTGCTTGATTGCATACTTCTGGTTTCAAATGAGGTGTATTATTGACCACTCAGTTTGTAACTCTGAGGTTCTACTGTACCACAAAAACGCTTGGCTTCATTCTCCTAAAAATGTATCTACCTTTAATGTTTTTGTTTTTTTAACAGAGTCTTTATTAATAACATTTATTGTCTCTCCAAAATGTTCAAGCTTAGCTGTATGTGTCTAGGTACTGGGGGTCTAAATCCATCAAGTTTAGTCTCTCTTTAGTGATACCCAGTGCTTCCTAATTTTTGGTTCAAGTGGTATATTATGAGCATAACTTATTTTGGTATTGTGGCACTCCTGATTCAAATCACATCACATCTGAACCTGAAATCACCAAGATGCTGTTTTAATGGATGCAAGCATCTGGAATGGTTGGTGGATTGTGAATTGGTAAGGGAGGGTTAATTGTAAAAGTGAGTTTTGATGATGGAGAAAATAGGAGAAACCTAGCCACAGCCTGTGCTCCAAGTAGGGTTGCTAACTTTTCTACTCCCACAAAACCGAACACTGAGGCCCCGCCCCTTGTCCACTCGATTTCCCCTCCCCTGTCGATCGCTCTCCCCACCCTCTCTTACTTGCTCATTTTCATTGAACTGGCTCAGGGGGCTGAAGTGCGGGAGAGAGTGAGGGGTCTGGCTGGGGGTTCAGGCTCTGGGGTGGGGTCAGAAATTAGGGGGTCAGGGTGCGGAAGGGGGCTCCAGGCTGGGGAAGGGGATTGGGATGCAGGGTGTGTGAGAGAGCTCTGGCTGGGGGTGCGGGCTCTGATGTGGGACTGGGGAAGAGGGATTTGGGGTGCAGGAGAGGGCTTCAGGCTGGCAGTTTGAAGTATAGGAGAGGGCTCTGGGCTGGAGCTGGGGGGTTGGGGCTCAGGAGGGGGTCAGGCTCCGGGCGGTGCATACCTCAAGCAGCTCCCAGAAGCAGCAGCATATCTCCCTTCTGGCTTCCACTGGAGGTGTGGCCAGGCGGCTCTGCGTGCTGCCCTGTCCACAGGCGCTCCCAGCCAATGGGAGCTGTGAGGCGGCATTTGGGATGGGGGCAGCATGTGGAGCCCCCTGGCTGCCCCTACACGTAGGAGCTGGAGTGGGGGCATGCCAGCTGCTTCCCTCGGAGCCATGCGGTGCGGACAGTCAATGGCCTGGTCACCCTACTTCCAAGAGATCAAAAGAAATTAAATAGCTGCAAAAACTCTGTTAAACACATTGGTCCAAATAAACCTCTCTTCAAAACAGAAACCTGCAGTCACTAACCTCTCACCTTGGACAGCAAACAACATAAAACCCCACTGACCTCTACTTTGAAAGAATGTTGATTTGTCTCAGAGCTTGAGATTTGAAGTATTTTCCCCTTTAAACAGAAGTGCTACTTGAAGGTATTTTCCCTGGTGACATGGTGGATAAAGCCTTAAAATAATGCGGCTTGCATTGGCAATAGGTTCTTGAAGCTTGTTAACATGCTAAAGACAAAATCTGCAGAAGTGTAAGCAATCTAGTCTGGCCACTTTGGGGAAAGGAAAGGATATAAAAACGGAGGTCACTGAACTGTGGATTTATGTGAGCGAAAGGAAAAAATGAGGCATTAATTATAAGCCCACAGCTTCTCAACACTAGATCTGTTGCAGACATTTTGAGAAATAATTAATCTTGTACTAAAGGGAGAAGTGAGCAGTTTGTTTAAATGAAATGTATTGAAAACCCTTTGCAAAAAGGCACTGGGGTGTTGTACTAAAAATAAAATGAAAAGCCTGATTCTGCAACTGTCCTGTTGAATAACACTTTTTTATTAGTACTATGCCATTCATGTTAGTTGCTCCACTTGTGGGAGGTTCAGTTGAAAAAACTGAACCCTGAAAAATTAAGATTCATAAACTGGACTCAGTGGCTCAGCTACTGAAGCCCAATACTAAAATTCTTCTCCTTCCACACAGAAGAGTAGCTGGAATAAAGGTACAGTAGAACTTCAGAGATACAAACACCACAGTTACAACTGACCAGTCAACACACCTCCATTTGGAACTGGGAGTTCACAATCAGGCAGCAGTAGAGACACCCCACCCCCACCCCAAAAAGGCAAATACAGCACAGTACTGTATTAAACATAAACTACTTAAAAAAAAAGGAAAGTTTAAAAAAAAGATTTGACAAGGTAAGGAAACTGTTTCTGTGCTTGTTTCATTTAAATTAAGATGGTTAAAAGCAGCATTTTTCTTCTGTATAATAAAGTTTCAAAGTGTATTAAGCCAACGTTCAGTTGAAAACTTTTGAAAGAACCATAACATTTTGTTCAGAGTTATGAACAACCTCCATTCCTGAGGTGTTTGTAACTCTGAGGTTCTACCGCAAGTGAAAATGTTATGGCTCATCCTTAAAAGCAATGTGCTCTACTCCCCTTGTGACACTATGTTCCAGGGACCCCTCAGTGTTTAGCTGAGACACACACCTATGCCTAGGGCAAGCCTACCCACACTGCAGTCACACCTCCAGTTTCAGGGTAGAACAACACTAAGGATATGTCTAAGCTATAAGTGCTACAGTGGCACAGCTGCTTCTGCATGACTGTAGTGCTCTCGCGAAGACACTTTCCACAGTGATGGAAGGGGCTTTTCCATTGCTGTAGTAAATCCTTCACCCACCATCTGCAGAGGTTCCCAACTTTAAACTATTTTCTTCTTCTTCTTCAATTTTCAGTTCAATTATTAAAAGTGAATCTACACTGAGTTCATATACATACCAATCAATTCATTTATATGCTTTATTTAGTTATATTTACGTATCTCCCACTCTAGTCACCCATATAATATCTTTAACCTCTGAAGGGTAAACTTACTGACATGTTGAAGAGAAAAGTGATGGACTGTTTTGTCAATGCAGTATGTTCGTTCTTGGATTTTTAAATGGTAGTCCCAGGATCATCAGTAACCATACAGTTGTTTATTTGAATTAGTGTCCAGAGTATCTACTTTCATAAAGAAAACAAGGGACTTAAGCTTTAAAGAAGGTGACTTTTGTCAGGTATAAAAATTAAACTTTGTTGCCATCACTGAACATAAATGAGCATTGTCAATGTCCTGTTTCTGCCCACAGTTCTTCCTCTGCCAATGGCAAGTGGAGAGAATGAAAAACCTTGGAATATGGTTAATAACTGATTGGCTGGTTATATTGGATATTTTTTTCATGCTTCGTCACAAAATCCAAACACTGATAGGTGGAAGCAGATGCATCTTTCACTGTCAGGGTTAACTAAATGGCTTACCCTGGGCACAATGTTCATTAGGATGTAATCACCATGCGCCCCTTAAAAAGTCCAGAGCACAATTTCAAGAAAATTGCTGACTTTATTTGGGATCAGGAGCAGCTCTATGTATTTTGCCGCCCCAAGCACGGTAGTCAGGCGACTTTTGGCGTTGCGCCTGCGGGAGGTCCGCTGGTAATGCGGATTTGGAGGCATGCCTGCGGGAGGTCCCATGGTCCCGCGCCTTCGGCGTACCTGCCGTCAAATTGCCACTGAAACCGCGGGACCGGTGGACCTCCTGCAGGCATGCCACCGAAGGCAGCCTGACTGCCACCCTCACAGCGACCGGCAGGCCGCCCCCCGCGGCTTGCCACCCCAGGCACAGGCTTGGTGTGGTGGTGCCAGGAGCCGCCCCTGTTTGGGATGGATGAAACAAAGCAAGATTTCACCCTGAGAAAATTGCAATCCTCTACACGTCTTATGATCTTCATCTTCTTAACAACCACTCATATAAAGTTGGCCTAGATTGTCAAAAGCCTTTTAGAGGATTGTGCTGTACTGCAGTGGGTTGGTTAAGTGTCTGACTTTCAGTACCTAACAGTACCACCAGCTATCGTGCTCCCACAGTTAAATGTTGGCAGAAATTATAATATTTACATGTCTAATGACCTGATTTGCAGGCACCAAAAGAACTGGAGTCTAGGTTTTGACCTCTTTCAAAGATCAGGACCAGGTCTGCATGATAAGAATACACCCCCAACTTATTCCCATTCATCTTGTCAACACATTAGATAGTGTGATTAATGTGTATAAGTCTTGTCAAGTACTTGTCAAGCTGTTAGGCCTCAAACTTCCAGAAGTTGTAAGAAGCGAGTACAGTGAAATCCTGCAAGCATAAGCATAATCTATCTAGGAAGCTTTATAGACTAAAAAGGAAACTCTGTAAAGGTAGATACAGACTTGTGAGTACTATGCTCTGCAACCAAATACCTCTTTAAGCTGACTCGAGCATTTTTGAGTATAGCAAATTGACCACAATTAGGCGCATAGAGAAAAGATGAGCTGAGCACAGGTACACAGTTCATAAGATCAAGACAACCACAAATACCACCCTAGAATATTTGGCAACCTTGATTGGTTGACCTGTTTTGAAATACGGCCAGCAAATACCATATAAATAAGATGCAGAGGCGCAGGTGTGTGTGTGTGTGTGTGTGTGTGTGTGTGTGTGTTGACCTAAAAGAAATCACTCTTTCTCAGGCTCACATACACCCCCTGAACCAAAGGAGCTTGCGCTTCACTGACTATCTGTGCCTGGCCAGTGCAGGAAATGGTCAACTAAAGGTAGTATCTTTGGAAGAATGCAGGGTAAGATTTTGAACTGAAAAAGTCTGGTTATGCTCGAGCTGGTTAATCTTAAGTCTGTATTAATACTATATTAGTATATTAGTAAATTATTTAAGTTGTTTAAAAATAGTAGTAGTCAATAGTTAATCAATAAATAGTAACTGTATATGTTTTGTGCCTTGCTGGATCCAGGTACAGTGTTGGTGAAGTTAGTAGTTTATAAATCATAGTGGCTTTACAAGTCGCTGTGCCCGTCTTCAGTATAAGTTACCATCAAGTGTAGTATAAAAGTTTATAAGTTGTTAAATATGTTAATAGGTAGGTTAAAATTAGTAAACTATAGTTGATTAATGTATCAGTATTGCATATAAATTTGTGTTGGTTGGGGATGGTTACAGTACATGTGAAGTCACTAGGCACATTCTGTCTGTGTTGCCTTTATAGTCATAAGTCATTAAAAACCTTTCTTGAGGAATAATTGGTTGTTTAGTTTCTCTT
The DNA here is from genome assembly GCF_020497125.1 of Mauremys mutica. Lineage (NCBI taxonomy): Eukaryota > Metazoa > Chordata > Testudines > Geoemydidae > Mauremys > Mauremys mutica. The sequence goes on from NC_059073.1 coordinate 211,958,787, forward strand.
TTGTGGACACTACTCAACCTCATTACATCTGTGTTGGGTGGTGGGAAGTAGCGATCACCCAGAGCCCCATTACGGTCCTGATGTGTGCCCCCTTCTTCCATTAATCTCCACAGATAGTAAGTCTAAGGTTTTTCAAATGTGACTAGTGTTTTCAGGTGCCTCTCTTGATACCTCAAAGGGGCCTGATTTTCAGAAGGAGTTGAGCTCAGTTAGAAGTCTAAATATTATAATATGTGCCAATAGTTAATTATTGGAGCAATTAGTGCAGATGTAAAAGAGCCTGATTTTCAGAAATGAGCTAATAGTTTCAAGTCCACTGTGACACAAGAAGTGAGCAGAAAGTATGTTTATAACTCATTTGGCAGAGAGTGAACTGAGTCAGTGTGAGTCTTTAAGAAGAGGCCTTCTTTGGATTTCCCTAATCATTCTGCTACCTTTAGACAAGCATATCTTGGAAGATATCCAGGAGCTGGAGGGACAATTTGGCCCTCCACCAGTAGAGTGTCATTGTGAGCTTTATGAGGAGACCATGAGGGAAGTCTTGCCAATGGCAGGTTTTCTTCAGTTGCAAGCAGTGGCGCCTGTGATACCCAAGATAGCAAGTGATCAAATGAAATAGAAAAATCTGATCATATTTTTGATCAAGCTGCTGCTGATTTTGGCACAATTTAATGTTTTGTGTATGAGAGAATAAGAAAGGTACAGCTAGACCATAACTTCTCAGAGACTTTCCAATGGGACGCAAGTGCTCTTAATCTCCTTTGAAAATCCTAGCCATGATGCTGGTTTCTCCTCTTTAGTTCCTGCTCCCAAATGGCATAAAAGGACAGCAAAAATTGCATTAGATACTTCCCTAATATTACTCTGCTGCATCAGCAATTGCTGTGGTTGTTGCGGAGATGTGACTATGAATGGGAGGAAGTGGTCTGTGCAAATGTGAATTTGTGAGGAGCTGGTCGTGAGACACACTCTGTACTGAGATGTAGTCTACAATGGAAAAAGTGTCAGACACCCTCCCCTCTCCCCGAGTAGCCAATTACAGTCGTAGAGTGCCAATGGAAAAATCAGTATGTCCTGTTCTATTTCATTCAGATTCTTACACCATACACCCATCACCATGGTGTCTGAGCCCTGCAGATGCATGAATAGCAAATAGGAGCATTTCATACTTGTAGCATGTTTTTTAGCACAAACTCCCCAGATTTTTAAAGCATAATTTGACGGATCCCTTTTGGAGAGATCTACAAAGTGGAACCAATACCAAGGTACTATAGGGAACACCTAGTGGGAACAGGCTCAATGCCTAGGTATCAAACTTGATACCAACTTTTAAAAAAAATCACAGACATGCTTTGTGTTATTCTGCACAGAGAAGTCTAATCTGTGAAATGGAATTAGACCAGGATGAATTTGACCTTAACAGTATTCCAGTGAGGAGAAAAGTACACTACAAATGAATGTCTTACGTATTGTCGCTTATTCATGATGCGCTGTGATGTATAGTCTATTTTTGTTATGCAGTGATAAGCAGTTTGCCTGTTTTAAGATATTGTCTAGAGGATATTGTGGGCACAACATGGCTGCCCTTAAGATAGATACAGTAATCCCCAGTCCTGTGGCTAATACTAACTGACATCTAAAATTTAAATTGCGGAGTTCAATAGAGTTGTCTTCTCCCCTCAATTCAAGTTTGATGAGGAGGAGATACGGCTGTCTGAAAGAACCTGTCCATGCCCCAATTTAACTGAAATAACTTGTTAGCAGCTACTGCTAGCCAGTTCACTGGCTAGAAAGGACACTGTGTGTTTGAATTTCTTGAAGAGAGACTTTAAAAATTAAAAGTGTATATCTGTCCTGTGACATTTCCAACACACCTAATGCAGTAGTATCCAGCAGTTCAGCCCTGCACCCCCTGACTGTAGTGACAAATTTCCCATTCATATCATTGGTGCAGGATCAGGACACAGGTGTCGAACTTAATGTTAAGAATTGGTTTGTCCTATAAAAGGACTCTGCTGTCTCCCAGTTCTTAATTCAATCACTATTAAGATTCTCTCCTTCTCTTTTTCCCTCTTCATTATTATCTGTCCATGAGTAATAGAGCTGGCTTATCCTTCAGCATTTGTTGTAGGAATACTTGTTCAGAAAGTAGGGCTGGTTATTCTGTGGGTTTTGCACAGAATAATACTGTTAACTGAGTGTACAGTGAGTGAGTCAGAGACATATCAAATACATCTCTTCCTGGTTTTTATTATGGTGGTTGATTACAGGGGCCATTCACCCTGTTTTGCCTGGGACAGCCTCTCCCCCCCTTTTTTTAAGCCCTGATATTTTTGGCAAAAGTGGGCATTTGTCCTATTTGCTGTTGGCAAGGGAAAATGGGACAAGGAGCAGAGGAATGTGGGATGGGGGAGCAGTGATGCAAGCCTTGCTTGGGGGGCAGGCAGGGCTCAAGCGACCAGCAAAGCACCCAAGGGGTAAGCAGGGCTCAGCCGACCATTTTCCTTTGAGAAATATGGTCACCCTATGGTTGGTGTGCAAAAGATGCCTGGATAGAGTTTCTCCAGGAAGGAAAGTTGTGGCTTTCAGGATAAAGAGAGTTTAACCCATAACTGGTGTGTGAGGTGCAGTGTGGATACGTGACAGACAACGATTAAGGGCCTATACTGCTCTTTGATTTATGGCCACAGTTTGTTATTCACTTCCCTGGGAGCGCTGCACAGGGGTCAGCACCACCATGTTACGCGACGGACACATGACAAAATTACCAGACTTAGTGACAGACATTGGTGGGGAGCAGGAGGGGGCTCTGGCCTGAGGCAGAGGGTTGGGGTGTGGGAGAGGGAATGTCCAATGTGATATGTCTTAAATGGGCCTTATTTTCAGACAGTGCTGAGCAATGCATAGGTTCTCTGAAATTCAGATCCATTTAAGGTGTGTTGTGTTTGTTTTTTCTTGAGACAATAGTAACTTTCAGACTAGTAACTATTAAGATGATCCTTCCTTTTTTCAAAACTATTACTAAATGTCTTTTTTTTCTTGTTGAAAACTGTTTCTAACCAGGAAATCAGTATCTATTATTTTTAAAATCATCATTAATTGTATCCACATCCTCATTAATAAAGCAAATACTTTCTCTCAAGAACATTTTACCTTGTTGTTTATGAACATTTCTTACTCTGCTTCACACATGAAGTTAACAACACAAAATAATGAATGTTGTTCATATCATTAACATATGTTGTCTTTTGCTTTTTCCACAAACATAATAGGGAATCACACAGACATGGAGGCATTAAAATAAACATTTTTATTGATCATATACAATATGAAAGGTCTAGCAAAATATACACACTGCTGCCCTGGGTTGGGTTCTGGCAACTTCTCAAACAGAGAACACGATGAGCACTACTAAAGAGTTCACAAATTATTTAAAGGGATGCCACCTTGGTATTATATAAGACATACTCCTTCTTTAATGGAAATCAGTGGTTCTCAACCAGGGGTGCACATACCCCTGGGGGTACGTAGAGGTCTTCCAAGGGTAGGTCAACTCCTCTAGATATTTGACTAGTTTTACAATAGGCTCCATAAAAAGCACTAGTGAAGTCAGTACACACTAAAATACTCTGGACAATCTCTATGTACTATCGGACTTCTAACAAACATACTACTACCACTAAATGATGTCTCACTGAATAATGTCATAGGCCTCAGAACAGTAGCTGGAACAATATCTGTACTTCCTGGTCTAGCTGTGTCAACATCATCTGCTGGGTCACTTGCAGTAGAAACAGGGACATGGTGAGTGCATAATTCCACTGCCTTAATGCTACCCTGATATTGGCCTACACATTATTTTCTAACAGCTACATCAGGTAATTAAGACAGCAGTTTATATTGGTCCTTAAATAGTTTTTTGTTGGTTGAATTAATTTTTGAATATAGTCACAATGAACTGTAAAAACATTGCCAGCATAATAGATGCCTATAATCTCAGCAGGCACTTTAAATAGCCACTTAATAGTAGGAGATGAAATTAAGAAAAGAGGACGGTCCTTACTATTGAGCTGGTGAACCTCCATTTCCCACAAGTATGATGCCTTCCCCTCTAATATGGCCTTGATCCAATCCTGTCTCTTCCCCCCAACTGGCTCCTTGTCCCGATCCCATTCTCCTCACCTGGCCAGTCCCAGTCTCCATTCCTCAGGCTTTTCATCCTAGCACGAGTCTTCTTTCCCAGCCAGTCCTAGTCATCTCCTTCAGGTTCCTCATCCCACTCACTGCCTCCCACCACCACTCCCAGTCCTAGTGGTCTACCACCTGCTCCCAGTCACCTTGCCCAGCCATTCCCAGGTCTCCCCACATCCCACTCCTAGATCCTTGACTCCAGGTTCTTTGTCCAGCCAATCCTGGTCTCCCCACCCCCAAGCAGCTCAATCCAATCAGGCCCTCTCCTTTCCCCCCACACTCACACCTTCCAACTTCAATGGCTCTCAGTCCCAGTCTCCTCCATGGGCAATTTGTCGAATATCAAGGCCCCCCCTCCACCTGTCTTGCTGTCTCATTCTCTTTACCCGGCCAGCCCTAGTTCTCTCCCTAACCCTTCCCCCACTTTCTTACCCCCACCTCACTCTTTGCCCAGCCACTTCGTCTCCCACTCCAATCTCAGTCTGCTCTCCATGCATTTGCTCCCAGTTTCCCACATCATTTCCATCCTTCCCTCACTCCAAATCCCAGTCACCTTGCCCAACCAATCCCAATCTCCTCTGACTCCCCAACTCCCACCCCCCCAACCTCAAATCTCCCTCCCCCACAGGCACCCTATGCCCAAATCCAATTAATCCTCTGCATTTGATTCATGTGACTTCACCCAGGCAGCATAGACAACTAGTGTCTCCTCATACTGGGGAGGGAGGGGGGAGCACAGGCTATAGCGGAAGACATGTCCCCACCCCACATGTCTTCCCTGCCCAGTGTGCCCTCCCTCCCTGCGACTAACCGCAGCGCTCCCCCTGCTCCATGTTACCGGCGGGGGGGGGGGTCTGTCCTTTTCTCCCTGCACCTCCCCTAACATGTTTGGCATCTCGCTCTATAACTTATAGACTCATAGACTTTAAGGTCAGAAGGGACCATTATGATCATCTAGTCTGACCTCCTGCACAATGCAGGCCACAGAATCAAGTGCTTTCCAAAATCTGAGAGGGATGGGGTGTGGTGCATGCTTTCAGAAGTCTTAAAAGAGCAACACTCCTATGCAGAAGTTACAGAACCCGAACCACCAAAAAAAGAAAATCAACCTTCTGTTGGTGGCATCTGTCTCAGATGATGAAAATGAACATGCATCAGTCTGCACTGCTTTGGATCATTATCCGCATGGATGTATGTCCTCTGGAATGGTGGTTGAAGCATGAAGGGACATATGAATCTTTAGCGCATCTGGCACATAAATATCTTGCGACACCAGCTACATGAGAATGCCTGATCTCACTTTCAGGTGACATTGTAAATAAGAAGAGGGCAGCATTATCTCCTTCAAATATAAACAAACTTGTTTGTCTGAGCAATTGGCTGAAGAAGAAGTAGGACTGAGTGGACTTGTAGGTTCTAAAGTTTTAGTATCTAATGCAGTTTTTTGTACATAATTCTACATTTGTGAGTTCAATTTCATGATAAAGAGATTGCACTACAATACTTGTATTAGGTGAATTGAAAAATACTATTTATGTTTTTTTACAGTGCAAATATTTGTAATAAAAAATAAACATAAAGTGAGCACTGTACACTTTGTATTCGGTGTTGTAATTTAAATCAATATATTTGAAAATATAGAAAACATCCAAAAATATTTAAATAAATTGTATTCTATTGTAGTTTAACAGTGCAATTAATCACGGTTAATTTTTTTAAAATCAGTTGTCAGCCCTAGTAAGAAGGCAATATTTTCTCAGACTAAGGAGATCAATAATTTTTGTGCACACATTTACCTACAATACTACTTCAAAACCATAGGATTCTCTGTTCTTTGCAGGTTTTCACTCTTGTAATAGGGTTTCCACATTTTAAACTTATTGTTGTATACCAGAAAGCCCATTTATTTGTATCATTTTTCAGTTACTGGGTAAGATCAGGCATCAACATCCTCAAAAAATTAATTTCGCAAGCAGGAATAAAGTTATTGAATGCCAAACCCGGCAGGATGCTCATCTACAATAATGATGCAAACACTTTGATCAGAAATTGTTTGTGACAACACGTATTCACACAGTGTTTGCAATTATTACAAGGGTGAAAGTGGAAGACTTACAAGCCAGAATTGAGGCAGGAGAGAGTCATTTTCAATGACTATCAAGTCATCCCTAGACTTTGCCTACAGTTCTAACAAAGTAATAAAGTTAAAAAATGCAGTTGAAGCAAAGTTTGTTTATGAGAGGAGGAGAGTTCTCTGTTCACTTCTTCCTGCAGGAGGGCTTCTGACCAAATAACTCCAGATCAGGAAGGACTGCCTAGACCAGGGGTCAGCAACCTTTCAGAAGTGGCGTGCCGAGTCTTCATTTATTCACTCAAATTTAAGGTTTCGCGTGCCAGCTATACATTTTAACGTTTTTAGAAGGTCTCTTTCCATAAGTCTATAATATATAACTAAACTATTGTTGTATAGTAAATAAGGTTTTTAAAAAGTTTAAGAAGCTTCATTTAAAATTAAATTAAAATGCAGAGCCCCCCAGACCGGTGGCCAGAACCTGGGCAGTGTGAGTGCCACTGAAAATCAGCTCGTGTGCCGCCTTCGGCACACATGCCATAGGTTGCCTACCCTTGGCCTAGAACATCCAGATTAGATTAGATAAAATAGATTAGATGAGAAACAACCATCTGAAACATAACTGATTGTAAAAGATGTTGGTGTACAAGCTCTGAACCAATATCAAACTGGAAAAAAAAAGTCTCTCTGGACCTGATTCACCATTACTTTTACATAGGCGTTACTCCACTGAAGTCTAAGACAGCAGTGAATCAAGCCCTTTCATTCGGACCATTCTTTGGAACAATCCACTGGCAAATGTTTTTCACCTATGACAAACCACAGCCCCAAACTTGAAGTGGTTAATTACTGTCTTATTAGCCGAGAGGTAGGGAACTGGCCTTCAGTCTAAAGCACAACACCCTTCTAGCAGGAGAGAAACTCCTTCCAACATCAGCAAGGACTAAAGGCCATGGCTCTCTAAGAGCTCTTCGGTAACCTCAGTAAAGTTACTGGGTAGTCTTACCTATCCACAAAAAATTGGGTGTCATCACAAGAACCACTATCCCAATTAGTAACTTGTAAGCAGTTTCTATGGAAAATACTGCTCTCTCAACCCCTACATTATCCCATTGAGCAGTGCTCCTTTTGAGGCTAGGTTTGAGAAACATTGGCAAGCTTACATTGTTACTGTCTATGCTGCTCGTGTTTCCAGGACTTCACTTACCTAGGTTGTCAATCTGGCTCCAACCCCTCACTTAGCATAAAAATGAAGACTATCAGCCTGCATTTGGAGCTAAAAGGCTCTGCTGAAAGGCAGTCCAAGCTGATGACCAGAAAGCTACATTGTTGGAAGGTATAGGACCTGATTCTCTGCTTATGTCCACCAGTGTAAATCAGGAGTAACTCCATTGAAAACAGTGGCCTTATATTGGTACACAACTGGTGTGAGAGGAGAATCATGCCCACTCTGTTGTCAATATACAACCAACCCTGCAGTTCTGAATTAAAACACTGAGTTTTTTCAACCAATTCAAAACACCTGCACAATATGGTAAATTTATAAAAATTATGGATGCAACTCTGCCAAGTAACAATAGAATACCATTAACTGAGATGCCAAACACAGAGCAGTAAAACTGCTGAATGGCCTAGCTATGCAGCTACTGACAAAATAGAAAAACAGACGCACATGGATAAATGTGTCATATCATAGGCAATTATAATCACATCAAAGGCAATCCTGTGTTTTCTAAAAGGAACACAGATAGAGGCAGGGCCGGCGCCAGGCACCAGCCCAGCAAGCAGCTGCTTAGGGCGGTCAACGGTGCGGGGCGGCACGTCTGGGTCTTCGGCGGCAGGTCCCTCACTCCCTCTCGGAGCGAAGAACCAGCCGCCGAATTGCCACCGAAGACTGAAGCGGCGGTGGTAGAGCTGTAGATCGCGATCACAGCTTTTTTTTTTCCTTCCTCTCCTCCTTTTTGCTGCTTGGGGCTGCAAAAACCCTGGAGCTGGCCCTGGATAGAGGCAAATGGAGAGAAACTGCCCTACCTGCATAGCAGCATTTTAGATCCTGCCTATAGTCAAGCCAAAGAAACATAAAAGAAACTTCATAATTCAACACAGAGTTGTACTTTATAAAGAACTGTGAAAAGAAATAGGGTGAAATTCTGGCTCCACTGAAGTCAATAGCAAAACTTCCATTAATTTCAATGTGGTTAGGATTTCACCAATAGTATCTAGTCCATCTGTGCATCTGCAAACAGTTGTTTCAGATTTGTTTGTGTACCTTACAGAAGTCCCAGTCTACTCTCCTTCGGGTACACAATGCCCCAAAAAGGGGGTAAGGATGGGCATGGACTTCCTTGCATTGGCCAATCACGTGATGGAGGTGTCACCTCTGTGCCTTTTCATGTATATGTGGGTTGGTCCTCCATGCTATTTCAATGGTGGTCTCATAAAATTCCAGTGATGCCAAACCTGTGGTACACAAGCCCAAAATAATCTAAAAATGCCAAATTAAAGGTCCAATCCAAACTCCCATTGAAGTCAACGGGGAGACTTTCCTTTAATTGGCATATGCTCCTGATGCAGTTCTAGATCTCAGAGGAGCCAAGGCCAGAGGTGTACTCCTCCTTTTGCCTCTAGCCTGTTAAGGTTTTAGCATACATACTGCAAAATTCATTCAATTTCATTAACTTTCAATTGCCTACAGGGCAATTAGGATTTGATATTCATTTTTTGACAAGTATTCCCTTATTGGCTCTGTTTAATGTAAATGTTAAGTATTAAAGTGGTGCCTCCTCACTCAAAGGAATGGAAAGCCAGTGAACGTATGCCACAAGACTTTGGGGTTTTTTTTAATATATGCAGAGACTGTCTGAGCTAATGAGCTTTCAGAGGTAACCCAATAATTTTCAAGATGCTGTCAGTGGATAGTTCATGAATGGAAGGTCAGGGCATTAATTAACCTTCCCATAAATATATACCAGAACTGTGTATCCCATCATCTTCCTAGCTTTCATTTTTTTCAGAAACTCCCTGCAGATAATCCTATTCTGAGAAATGGGCGTGTGAGCTTTTTCCTTTTTATATTCATTTGCTTTGTGTCATAAAATAGTGATGCACATAGTGAGGGGCAAACTCCATCAGGTTCAGCATTTCAGTTCGGAGAAGCTTGAACAGTGAAAGCTATTGGGAAAATAAGCTTTTTTGTTTGAAGGTTAAGCTCCAAATAACAGAACCTCTTGATTTATTCACAGGCCAGAGGATATAACCAGATGATATACCATAATGCAGCCAACTGCACAATCACTTGCAATCCCAATAGAATTGCAGAAGCACCTAGTGCTAAGAGAAGATTCAGGGTGTATGTTCACTGGTTTATGTGTTTCTAGCATCAAATTAATAGCGTTCCCATGGATGCACAAAATGTCTCCAAGGAGACTAATGCAAACAAATGTGAATTTGAATCGTGTAAAGGAATGTTTATATTAACATAAAATAAACCCCTTTATATATACGTGGCTTGATTTCTGAACTGTTCATTGGCGCCCCTGCCTCTACCATGTTAGATACTGAGTTGATCTATTAAGTGTACCAGTATTCACACAGACCTGGTTTAAGGTTATTAAATAAACCCCCTCAGGGCCACAAAGTGATCTGAACTGGACATGAAATAAAACACCATTAGTGATGACCTTATACCCAGTAACTCAGTCAGCCCCTCCAAATATGTAATGTAAGAGTTGATCATTTGTCTTCTCCCTCAACAGTAAGCAAGACATGCTAGCAAAGATTCTCTTGCTGAATATCCACACTTTCAAGAGCTGGTGTCTTCTTTTGAGTTGTTTCTGAGCTACACGCAGCTGGCCTGTCATACAAGCAAGATAGCGTTCTTCCTAATTCACAAAGCGGTATCAATCATGCATGTCTATTAGAACAGCAACTAATTGTTTCCTAGAGACATATCTGCACTTTAGTGGAAGAGAGTGTAGCTTTCTTTGTTTAGGAGTCAAACAGAGAAACTGGGAGTGTTGAACAAATTCATTGTTGTTAGGATGGGGATGGACTGAGAGCAAGTGTGTGTATTTATAAAGAAAACATATAAAATCTCACAGTGAGAAGTTGCCTTTTGACAGTTTAGTACGGGGGTGGGCAAAATCCGGCCTAACGTTTCCGTCTGGCCTGCCATGACTAACATTTCTGTCTGGCCTCCTCTGCCCCCTCACAATCTCTGGGCTGCTAAAAGTCCCACAGCACAACAGGGCGCTCGGGCAGGCTGCCTGCCTGCCGTGGCCCCACACTACTCCAGGAAGTGGCTGCAGCCGGCTGCTTCTGGCATATCTCTGCGTGCCTCTGGCGGGTGGGAGGGGGCTTTCGTGCTGCCCCCACCCCTGCACCATCCTCACAGCTCTCATTGGCCAGTTTCCAGCCAATGGGAGCTGTGGAGGTGGTGCTTGTGGGTGCAAGCAGTGCACAGAGACCCGCTTCCTCCCCCCACCCAAGGGGTGTGCAGAGACATGCCAGCAGCAGCCAGCTGCAACTGCTTCCAGGTGTGGCGTGGGGCTATGGCAGGCAGACAGGAAGTCTGCCTGAGTCCTGCAGCACCACTGGCCGGGAGCCACCTGTGGTAAGCACCTCCCAGCCAGAGCCTGCACCCCAATCCCCTGCCCCAGGTCAGAACCCAGCTGCCTCCTAGACCCTGCATCCCCGCCTGCACCAAACGCTTCCTTCTGCACCCAAACTCCCTCCCATACCTCGCTCCCTCCCCCCATTAATATAGTAGAAATGTGTGGCCCATGACGGCTTACCAAAATTTGTGGAGTGCCCCCCCCCGTGAAAATTATTGCCCCCCCCCCGAGTTTAATATGTGCTGGTCTTCCCTCTGCCACAGCTCTGTGCTGCACTTATCTAGCAGGTCACAATTTGGCCAACACTTACATAAAGAAATAGTTAGTGCTTGCTCTGCAATAGGTCAGATGGTGAAGTGGTGCAGATAAGGAAGGTTATGCTGCCCATGTGCCAAGAATATAAAAGTGCCTCTCAGGGCTTCCTTTTTTTCCAGGACATCCTGCTTCTTCAGCTATCTTTCCTGGCATGTTCCTATGTGCCCTGTGCAGTCTGGGTCATAAGAATGAGCACTGGAATTAGTCATAATTCCCTTTTCATCACCAAGGCAGTTAAAAGGGACAAGGACCGAGTAGGAACAGCATTCCTATAATGTAAGATAGGCTATAACATTCTTGTGAATGTTCAAGAACAGGTGAGAGAGGTAAGAATATTAGAGAGTCATAAATCTGCCAAACACAGTGGGTCATATTAGATAGTGATGATCATTCAGTATTGAACTACCACCATCTTTTAATTTAGCAGTGTTTGATTGTCAAGTCACCTTTTATTCTTCATTGTAGACCAAATCCTGAAAGGTACTAAGCACCTGCTACCCCCCTTAGTTTAATTGGCCAAGAACTTGGCTGCTTATTTGCATCTTTGCCCTCATTTAGGCAAGTCCCCAGAGTAAGGACTAAATAGAAAACAAATAAGTATCTCTGGATTTGAAAAAAATGCGGGTGCTGGGTTTTTTTTTCAAGATTTGGCTCTGGATTTGTACCATTGCCAACGAGCAGCATAGAAGTTATTAAAAAAATCTAAATGGAATTTACAATGAAGCAAGTGGGACTTTAACATTGACAGCTGTAATTTTTATTTTAGTGGCAGCAAGTGTCTGTCATGGATATTCTGTACTGAGATTATATATGTGTTGTCATCGTCATGGACTGTTGTTGGTGTTGCTGCACATATGTTTCCATTTCTATAAAAGTGATGTAGTTAGTGTCTGCCCAGGGATCAAGATGCTTTTGTTCCATAAGAGAAAGAATGAGCCTGAAGTCAGCTGTTGTTGACCAGTCTGTGGACCCAAGCCAGTCCTTGAGATCTCCCTGCACAGTTTAGGAAGGCAGCAAGCCTATCCCCCATATCAAAAAAGGTTGAGAAACACTGTTCTAGGATAGGAGTTCTCAACCAGGGATTCACATACCTCTGGGGGTACAGAGAGGTCTTTCAGGGGGTTCTCAACGCATCTAGATATTTGCCTAGTTTTACAACAGGCTATATAAGAAGCACTGGCAAAGTCAGTACAAATTAAAATTTCATACAGACAGTGACTTCTTTATACTGCTCTATACTACACAATGAAGTGTAAGAACAATATTTATTTTCCAGCTGATTTATTTTGTAATTATATAGTAAAAATGAGAAAGTAAGCAATGTTTCAGTAATAGTGTGCTGTGACACTTGTCTTTTTATGTCAGATTTTGTAAGCAGGTATTTTTCAAGTGAGGTGAAACTGTAGGTACACAAGACAAATCAGACTCCTGAAAGGGGTACAGTAGTCTGCAAAGGTTAAAATTCACTGCTTTAGGAGACTGGAAAGCTGTTCCCTTCCACTCCCTGCCACCAGCTTCACTTCAGGAGAGCATCCAGAAACCTTTATCTGCATCTCCCTTAGTTCTGGTTAGAGATGGATTTGACTTGGAATGAACATCTCCAAGTGGAATGGTGCAGAGGGCCTGTTGGTAAGTACATTGGTTATTTGGGTACTGCAATATGAGTACATAGATTAAATGGATTAGAAAAATAGAACCGAGAACTAAGTAATCAGAACTAAGCCCATATCACAATAATATTTTTATCTTGATCCGGATGGGAACATCCCTAAATGTAAAGAGTGTTGATATCAGTGGTTTAGATCTGGCCCATCTCCATTTTCATATAATGCAACATTCAGACTCACCACACATTATGAAAAAATGAAGAGTTAATTGGATCAATACATTTTCCACCGCTGTCAATTAATACAATATGAGCGTTTTCTCTTTAGAGTTCCATTTATAAAGGGTTAATAAATGACTAATAGATTTTTAATAAATTGTTAATTATAAATTCTTTGAGTCCAACAAGTCAATGAATTCCTTATAACCTTGGCTCATAACCTTCTTCTGATGTGCTTATGACATACTACTCAGGTTTGTAACATGCTTAGAAGATCAATTTATTAGCTCTGCATAAACACCTTTATATATAGTGTATCTGAAGCACTCTTATATACAGGTTTTCATACTGACCTCATCACTGGAATATCCAAGTGCATTAAGCAATGCGACGAACATCAGTTCTGTAGGGTTCATTTTCTCTCTCACCCTCTCCCAATGGGAAGATGTGTATATCCAGTGTAGTGTTTTCAGGTTGTCTCTCTTCCCCCATTTGTTCATTCAATTTCACACTAGCAAATCTTAACATTAAAAGTAAGCATTTTCTAGGCTTGCCATTTCTATTGTTCCCTGCACAATCCCTTGATCGTAGCTTTTCCCTCTGTGTGATTCTTCAACAAAGCTGAACTCCTGGATTGGTGACAACAATCGGTTGCCATGAAAAAAAAAAAGAGAGACCACAACTTAAACATTATGAGCCAAATTCTGCCATTGCATGTGCAAACACAGCTCCCATTGGGAGCTACAGGTGCATAGATGAAGGCAGTGTGATAATCAGTAAAGTCATGTTTTTTAAATGATAACCTCACTCCCTTAAACTTTCTCATCTGTAAAATGAGGCTAATCATCATCCTCGTCCAGAGGGGTGTTGTGAGGATTATTTAGACAGATGGCCTAAGATTCAAAATTTGGGCTCAGTGCCAGACTATCCCAAAGGTCAGAGGCATTCTGATTGGTGATTTGGTCTGGCTCCATGCCTAGTTATTCAAACAAACCTAATTTTATTCTTTGGATGACATTACAAGTTTGGCTGATAAAGGTAACTGTGTCAAGTTACCTTTTGATATATGTAATATATTTAGACTTTTGTAAAGCATTTATTTAGTAAGGCATGACATTCCGATTAAAAAAATTAGACTATCCAATATGAAAGCACACCATAAATGGATTAAGAGCCGGGTAACAGACAGATCTCAAAGTAGCTCTCAATGGGGAATAATCATTGAATGACGGCATTTCTAATGGGATTCTATGGGGATTTATACTAGACTCAATGCTATTCAATATTTCCTGATGAATGATGAAAATAAACGTTGAATCTCAGCTCATAAAATGTTCAGATAACAAAGATTGGTGGAGTGGTAAATAATGAGGAAGACTGTGCAGTCATACGGAGTGATCTAGATCACTTCGTAAGTGGGTCCCAGTCAAAGAAAATTGGGTTTAAGTACAGTCAAATGCCAACTTTTATATCTAGGGAAAAGGAACGCATGCCACACCTAGAGAATGGAGGACAGGATCCTGGGAAATATGGCCTCTCAACAGGATTTAGAGATCATAGTGAACAAGCAACTGAACTTGAGCTCCCAATACAATGCTGTGGCAAATAGGGCTAACGTGATTCGTGGACATATAGACCGGGAGTAATGAGGAGGGAGGCGATTTCACCTCTGTATATGGTATTGGCGAGACAGATACTGAAATACTATGTACAGTTCTGGTGTCTACATTTTTAAAAGGACAATGAACAATTGGAGAAAGTGCAGAAAAGAGCCAAAAAAATGATTTGAGGGCTGGACAAAATGCCTTCCAGTGAGAGACTTAAAGAACTAAATCTTTTTAGTTTATCAAAGAGAGAGAAGACTGATTTCAGTGTA